>NC_137907.1:4926400-5581400 GCF_963455335.1 Martes martes | reverse complement strand
CCCCACAGCCCTGGCCCACACACCCTCCAGGTTGGGGCCTCTGGAGCCACACTGGAGGACTGTGCCTGCCCTCTCCAAGGAAACTCTGCCCATTCCATTGGCCACGACCCTACAGATTAGGAGAAATCTCCAAGGTCCTCGAGGCCATCCCTCTAGTGTAGGCGGCCCTGGACACACGGGGGCGATCTGAAACAACCTGAGCATCTACCTGCACTCACACACAGAGACAGATCTCCCCAGAGACAGAAGATTGAAATAGACAGGCCCCTAGGCCCTAATCAGAACCCTGCTTTCGTTTCCAGGCGTCTCTCCTCAGAAGCCTTGTTTCAAGTACCAACTAATGGGGGTTTCCAGAGGCACCAATCAGAACACCTCTCGTCTCCAGATGGGAAACTTGCTGTTTCAAACCCTCAGGTTAGGAGAATCCTTCCGGGCCCCTGAGCCACCGCCACGTTCCAAGGTCTCCATGGACACAAACCCACATTATGACCCATCCTCAGGAGAGTCCATTTCAACTCAGCCCCCTGGGTAGCTCTGCCAGAGCCATCAGATCGAGCCGGCCTTGTCGCTAGGAGACAATGGGAATGAGAGGTGGGGTGCTCAGGCATCCATCCTTTGAATCCTGCTCTCGAGTCTTTCGGAATGGGGCATCCTGGATCCATCCAACAGGACTCGACTCTCCCGCAGAAGGAATTCTTGCAGTTTGGATTATCTCACACTCCCAGCCTGGGAAAACCTCCATGATCTCATGAGGTCCCCCGTTTCCTGAAGGGGCCATCAAGAACCCAAACTCCAACCTGAGCCAAAGTCGGATCCTCGCCTTGACATCGAGATCACCCTGGTCTCGATTCAGCCTCTGCAGAGTGGGTCTGCCGTGCCCCCACCCTGAGACGTAACCCTAACTTGTGTTCTCAGACTTCTGTCTTCACACTCCTGGCCCACGAGACATCCAGAATGGGAATTCTGGAGCCACAACAACGCAGCACTCTGCCTGCCCACCAGAAGAAAAACTTTGCCCTAAAGGGCTGCGCAGAAACCCCAAATGAGACTCAACCTGCACGACACTCAACCGCACCCCAATTATAGAGGCTGTGCTGGGCACTTATGCTCTGTCTGACACAGCCTGAGCCTTGACATTCCGACCGACACCCAGACACCAGGCAGCACACCCAGCATATCAGACCCACCATGACCTTAGGCTGTCATCTCTTCCCAAGCTGGGTGTTCAGGATTCAGAACCTAGACCTTATCTCCAGGTTCACTCCGAACAGGAGTGAACCTGATGCAGAAATCAGAACTCGTCCATCCCCATCCAAGAAACTTTGCTGTTGGCATGGTGTCCACCCTTCAGGGTAGGAGAAACCTGCATGGCCCATGAGGCCACGCCCATGCTTGAGGGCCGCCTTCCGCAGAAACATGCATTGTGACCCTCATCATGAGCCCCGTGCTCAAGTAAGGCCTCTCTGGGGCTGGACCAAGAACCCGCATATGGGGCTTTCCATGCACCTAGGCGCTCAATCCTAACCCGAGTTTGAGTTTTATAGTCCCCGGGACCCAGCGCTCTGCGCTGGAATCCCTCTTTTGGAGGGACACCTGAGGCAGAATACAGGATTCCTCCATTCCTGCAGAATGACCTGAAACTCTTGGGAGCCAGGCCAAATCCCCAGACAGGGAGGCTCATCCATGGCCCATGGCCCATGAGACCTCCATTCCACAGCCCTCCTTGACACAAAATCCAGAGACAGAACCCTGAGAAAATGACTCACACTCACCCTTCATTCAAATCCTGAGTAGCTCCCATCACGGTCGTTGATCGGGCCTGCCATACCCTCAGCCCGAAACCTAAGCCGAGTTTGTGTTTTCAGACTTCAGGCCCCACAGCCCTGTCCCACACACTCTCAAATCTGGGGCCCCTGGAGCCACAGCGCAGGACTGTGCCTGCCCTCTCCAAGGAAACTCTGCCCATTCCACTGGCCACAAACCTACAGATTAGGAGAATGCTCCAAGATCCCTGAGGCCATCCCAATAGTGTAGGCTGCCCTGGACAAACAGGGGTGATCTGACACAAGCTGAGCAACTACCTCAACTCAGACAAGCAGGCGGATGTCCCCAGAGACAGAAGATTGAACCGGACAGTCCGTTAGGCCTTAATCTGAACCCTTTTGTTGGTTTCCAGGCGTCTCTCCTCAGAGGCCTGGATTCCAATACCAGCAAATGGGGGTTTCCTGAGGCACCAATCAGAACACCTCTCATCTCCACAGGGGAAACTTACTCTTTGGAGCTGTGTCCAATCCTCCAGGTCGCAGAATCCTTGCGGGCCCCCGAGCCACTGCCACATTCCTAGGTCTCCATGGACACAAACCCACTTGATGACCCCTCCTCAGGAGAGTCCATTTCAACCCAGCCCCCTGGGTAGCTCCCCCAGAGCCAGCAATCAAACCTGCCTTGTCGCTAGGAGACAATGGGAATGTGAAGTAGGATGCCCAGGCATCCATCCTTAGAACCCTGCCCTCGAGTCTTTCTGTATGGGGCGTCCTGGAGCCATCTAACAGGACTCGACTGTCCAGCAGTAGGAATCCTTGCGGTTTGGAGCATCTCACAACTCCCAGCATGGGAAAACCTCCATGGCCTCGCGAGGGCCCCCACTTCCTGATGGGGCCATAATGGACACAGTCTCCAACCTGAGCCAATGTCAGATCCTCGCCCTGACTCCAGATGCAGGAGATCTCAATTCAGCCTCTGCAGAGTGGGCCTGCCATGCCCTCGCCCGAATTCTCACCCTAGCTTGTGTTCTCAGACTTCCGTCCTAACACTCCTGGCCCCCAAGACCTCCAGATTGGGAATTCTGGAGCCACAATGCAGCAGTCTGCCTTCTGGTCAGATGAAAAACGTTGCCCTATGCGGCTACCCAGAAACGCCAAATGAGGATCAACCTGCACACCACTCCACTGCACTCCAAATCTAGAGGCTGCCATGGGCCCTAATGCTCTGTCTGACACAGCCAGAGCCCGAACTTCCAGTCGGACCCTGAGACAGCTGGCCACACACCCAGCACATCGGGCCCGCCATGGCCTGAGGCCGTCCTCTCTTCCCAACCTAGGGTTTCAGGCTTCAGAACCTAGACCTTATCTCCAATCACTTCATAGGGGTGAACCTGAGGCAGAAATTAGAACTCCTCCATCCCCATGGCAAGAAAGCTTGCTGTTGGCATGGTGTTCGCCATTCAGAGTAGGAGAAACCAGCATGGCCCATGAGGCCACGCCCAGGCTTGAGGGCCACGTTGGGCACAAACACGCATTGTGACATTCAGCGGGAGCCCCGTGCTCAAGTAAGCGCTCTCAGTGGCTGGACAAAGAGCCCGCATATGGAGATGGCCATGCCCCTAGGCCCCCATCCTAACCCGAGTTTGGGTTTTCCTGTCATCCGTACCCAGGGCTCTGATCTGGAATCCCTCTTTTGGAGGGACACCTGATGCAGAAAACAGGACTCCTCCCTTCCCAGAGAATGACATCAAACTCTTGCGAGCCGGGCCAAATCCCCAGAGAAAGAGACTCGTCCATGGCCCATGAGTCCAACCCTCCATTCCATGGCCCTCCTGGATTCAAAATCCAGAGACCAAAGCCTGAAACCCCCACACACTCGCCCTTCGTTCCTATCCCGAGGAACTCCCCTCACGGTCTGTAGATCAGGCCTGCCATACCCTCGGCCCCAAACCTAAGGCAAGCTTTCGTTTTCAGACGTCTGTCCCCACAGCCCTGGCCCACACACCCTCCAGGTTGGGGCCTCTGGAGCCACACTGGAGGACTGTGCCTGCCCTCTCCAAGGAAACTCTGCCCATTCCATTGGCCACGACCCTACAGATTAGGAGAAATCTCCAAGGTCCTCGAGGCCATCCCTCTAGTGTAGGCGGCCCTGGACACACGGGGGCGATCTGAAACAACCTGAGCATCTACCTGCACTCACACACAGAGACAGATCTCCCCAGAGACAGAAGATTGAAATAGACAGGCCCCTAGGCCCTAATCAGAACCCTGCTTTCGTTTCCAGGCGTCTCTCCTCAGAAGCCTTGTTTCAAGTACCAACTAATGGGGGTTTCCAGAGGCACCAATCAGAACACCTCTCGTCTCCAGATGGGAAACTTGCTCTTTCAAACCCTCAGGTTAGGAGAATCCTTCCGGGCCCCTGAGCCACCGCCACGTTCCAAGGTCTCCATGGACACAAACCCACATTATGACCCATCCTCAGGAGAGTCCATTTCAACTCAGCCCCCTGGGTAGCTCTGCCAGAGCCATCAGATCGAGCCGGCCTTGTCGCTAGGAGACAATGGGAATGAGAGGTGGGGTGCTCAGGCATCCATCCTTTGAATCCTGCTCTCGAGTCTTTCGGAATGGGGCATCCTGGATCCATCCAACAGGACTCGACTCTCCCGCAGAAGGAATTCTTGCAGTTTGGATTATCTCACACTCCCAGCCTGGGAAAACCTCCATGATCTCATGAGGTCCCCCGTTTCCTGAAGGGGCCATCAAGAACCCAAACTCCAACCTGAGCCAAAGTCGGATCCTCGCCTTGACATCGAGATCACCCTGGTCTCGATTCAGCCTCTGCAGAGTGGGTCTGCCGTGCCCCCACCCTGAGACGTAACCCTAACTTGTGTTCTCAGACTTCTGTCTTCACACTCCTGGCCCACGAGACATCCAGAATGGGAATTCTGGAGCCACAACAACGCAGCACTCTGCCTGCCCACCAGAAGAAAAACTTTGCCCTAAAGGGCTGCGCAGAAACCCCAAATGAGACTCAACCTGCACGACACTCAACCGCACCCCAATTATAGAGGCTGTGCTGGGCACTTATGTTCTGTCTGACACAGCCTGAGCCTTGACATTCCGACCGACACCCAGACACCAGGCAGCACACCCAGCATATCAGACCCACCATGACCTTAGGCTGTCATCTCTTCCCAAGCTGGGTGTTCAGGATTCAGAACCTAGACCTTATCTCCAGGTTCACTCCGAACAGGAGTGAACCTGATGCAGAAATCAGAACTCGTCCATCCCCATCCAAGAAACTTTGCTGTTGGCATGGTGTCCACCCTTCAGGGTAGGAGAAACCTGCATGGCCCATGAGGCCACGCCCATGCTTGAGGGCCGCCTTCCGCAGAAACATGCATTGTGACCCTCATCATGAGCCCCGTGCTCAAGTAAGGCCTCTCTGGGGCTGGACCAAGAACCCGCATATGGGGCTTTCCATGCACCTAGGCGCTCAATCCTAACCCGAGTTTGAGTTTTATAGTCCCCGGGACCCAGCGCTCTGCGCTGGAATCCCTCTTTTGGAGGGACACCTGAGGCAGAATACAGGATTCCTCCATTCCTGCAGAATGACCTGAAACTCTTGGGAGCCAGGCCAAATCCCCAGACAGGGAGGCTCATCCATGGCCCATGGCCCATGAGACCTCCATTCCACAGCCCTCCTTGACACAAAATCCAGAGACAGAACCCTGAGAAAATGACTCACACTCACCCTTCATTCAAATCCTGAGTAGCTCCCATCACGGTCGTTGATCGGGCCTGCCATACCCTCAGCCCGAAACCTAAGCCGAGTTTGTGTTTTCAGACTTCAGGCCCCACAGCTCTGTCCCACACACTCTCAAATCTGGGGCCCCTGGAGCCACAGCGCAGGACTGTGCCTGCCCTCTCCAAGGAAACTCTGCCCATTCCACTGGCCACAAACCTACAGATTAGGAGAATGCTCCAAGATCCCTGAGGCCATCCCAATAGTGTAGGCTGCCCTGGACAAACAGGGGTGATCTGACACAAGCTGAGCAACTACCTCAACTCAGACAAGCAGGCGGATGTCCCCAGAGACAGAAGATTGAACCGGACAGTCCGTTAGGCCTTAATCTGAACCCTTTTGTTGGTTTCCAGGCGTCTCTCCTCAGAGGCCTGGATTCCAATACCAGCAAATGGGGGTTTCCTGAGGCACCAATCAGAACACCTCTCACCTCCACAGGGGAAACTTACTCTTTGGAGCTGTGTCCAATCCTCCAGGTCGCAGAATCCTTGCGGGCCCCCGAGCCACTGCCACATTCCTAGGTCTCCATGGACACAAACCCACTTGATGACCCCTCCTCAGGAGAGTCCATTTCAACCCAGCCCCCTGGGTAGCTCCCCCAGAGCCAGCAATCAAACCTGCCTTGTCGCTAGGAGACAATGGGAATGTGAAGTAGGAGGCCCAGGCATCCATCCTTAGAACCCTGCCCTCGAGTCTTTCTGTATGGGGCGTCCTGGAGCCATCTAACAGGACTCGACTGTCCAGCAGTAGGAATCCTTGCGGTTTGGAGCATCTCACAACTCCCAGCATGGGAAAACCTCCATGGCCTCGCGAGGGCCCCCACTTCCTGATGGGGCCATAATGGACACAGTCTCCAACCTGAGCCAATGTCAGATCCTCGCCCTGACTCCAGATGCAGGAGATCTCAATTCAGCCTCTGCAGAGTGGGCCTGCCATGCCCTCGCCCGAATTCTCACCCTAGCTTGTGTTCTCAGACTTCCGTCCTAACACTCCTGGCCCCCAAGACCTCCAGATTGGGAATTCTGGAGCCACAATGCAGCAGTCTGCCTTCTGGTCAGATGAAAAACGTTGCCCTATGCCGCTACCCAGAAACGCCAAATGAGGATCAGCATGCACACCACTCCACTGCACTCCAAATCTAGAGGCTGCCATGGGCCCTAATGCTCTGTCTGACACAGCCAGAGCCCGAACTTCCAGTCGGACCCTGAGACAGCTGGCCACACACCCAGCACATCGGGCCCGCCATGGCCTGAGGCCGTCCTCTCTTCCCAACCTAGGGTTTCAGGCTTCAGAACCTAGACCTTATCTCCAATCACTTCATAGGGGTGAACCTGAGGCAGAAATTAGAACTCCTCCATCCCCATGGCAAGAAAGCTTGCTGTTGGCATGGTGTTCGCCATTCAGAGTAGGAGAAACCAGCATGGCCCATGAGGCCACGCCCAGGCTTGAGGGCCACGTTGGGCACAAACACGCATTGTGACATTCAGCGGGAGCCCCGTGCTCAAGTAAGCCCTCTCAGTGGCTGGACAAAGAGCCCGCATATGGAGATGGCCATGCCCCTAGGCCCCCATCCTAACCCGAGTTTGGGTTTTCCTGTCATCCGTACCCAGGGCTCTGATCTGGAATCCCTCTTTTGGAGGGACACCTGATGCAGAAAACAGGACTCCTCCCTTCCCAGAGAATGACATCAAACTCTTGCGAGCCGGGCCAAATCCCCAGAGAAAGAGACTCGTCCATGGCCCATGAGTCCAACCCTCCATTCCATGGCCCTCCTGGATTCAAAATCCAGAGACAAAAGCCTGAAACCCCCACACACTCGCCCTTCGTTCCTATCCCGAGGAACTCCCCTCACGGTCTGTAGATCAGGCCTGCCATACCCTCGGCCCCAAACCTAAGGCAAGCTTTCGTTTTCAGACGTCTGTCCCCACAGCCCTGGCCCACACACCCTCCAGGATGGGGCCTCTGGAGCCACACTGGAGGACTGTGCCTGCCCTCTCCAAGGAAACTCTGCCCATTCCATTGGCCACGACCCTACAGATTAGGAGAAATCTCCAAGGTCCTCGAGGCCATCCCTCTAGTGTAGGCGGCCCTGGACACACGGGGGCGATCTGAAACAACCTGAGCATCTACCTGCACTCACACACAGAGACAGATCTCCCCAGAGACAGAAGATTGAAATAGACAGGCCCCTAGGCCCTAATCAGAACCCTGCTTTCGTTTCCAGGCGTCTCTCCTCAGAAGCCTTGTTTCAAGTACCAACTAATGGGGGTTTCCAGAGGCACCAATCAGAACACCTCTCGTCTCCAGATGGGAAACTTGCTCTTTCAAACCCTCAGGTTAGGAGAATCCTTCCGGGCCCCTGAGCCACCGCCACGTTCCAAGGTCTCCATGGACACAAACCCACATTATGACCCATCCTCAGGAGAGTCCATTTCAACTCAGCCCCCTGGGTAGCTCTGCCAGAGCCATCAGATCGAACCGGCCTTGTCGCTAGGAGACAATGGGAATGAGAGGTGGGGTGCTCAGGCATCCATCCTTTGAATCCTGCTCTCGAGTCTTTCGGAATGGGGCATCCTGGATCCATCCAACAGGACTCGACTCTCCCGCAGAAGGAATTCTTGCAGTTTGGATTATCTCACACTCCCAGCCTGGGAAAACCTCCATGATCTCATGAGGTCCCCCGTTTCCTGAAGGGGCCATCAAGAACCCAAACTCCAACCTGAGCCAAAGTCGGATCCTCGCCTTGACATCGAGATCACCCTGGTCTCGATTCAGCCTCTGCAGAGTGGGTCTGCCGTGCCCCCACCCTGAGACGTAACCCTAATTTGTGTTCTCAGACTTCTGTCTTCACACTCCTGGCCCACAAGACATCCAGAATGGGAATTCTGGAGCCACAACGCAGCACTCTGCCTGCCCACCAGAAGAAAAACTTTGCCCTAAAGGGCTGCGCAGAAACCCCAATTGAGACTCAACCTGCACGACACTCAACCGCACCCCAATTATAGAGGCTGTGCTGGGCACTTATGCTCTGTCTGACACAGCCTGAGCCTTGACATTCCGACCGACACCCAGACACCAGGCAGCACACCCAGCATATCAGACCCACCATGACCTTAGGCTGTCATCTCTTCCCAAGCTGGGTGTTCAGGATTCAGAACCTAGACCTTATCTCCAGGTTCACTCCGAACAGGAGTGAACCTGATGCAGAAATCAGAACTCGTCCATCCCCATCCAAGAAACTTTGCTGTTGGCATGGTGTCCACCCTTCAGGGTAGGAGAAACCTGCATGGCCCATGAGGCCACGCCCATGCTTGAGGGCCGCCTTCCGCAGAAACATGCATTGTGACCCTCATCATGAGCCCCGTGCTCAAGTAAGGCCTCTCTGGGGCTGGACCAAGAACCCGCATATGGGGCTTTCCATGCACCTAGGCGCTCAATCCTAACCCGAGTTTGAGTTTTATAGTCCCCGGGACCCAGCGCTCTGCGCTGGAATCCCTCTTTTGGAGGGACACCTGAGGCAGAATACAGGATTCCTCCATTCCTGCAGAATGACCTGAAACTCTTGGGAGCCAGGCCAAATCCCCAGACAGGGAGGCTCATCCATGGCCCATGGCCCATGAGACCTCCATTCCACAGCCCTCCTTGACACAAAATCCAGAGACAGAACCCTGAGAAAATGACTCACACTCACCCTTCATTCAAATCCTGAGTAGCTCCCATCACGGTCGTTGATCGGGCCTGCCATACCCTCAGCCCGAAACCTAAGCCGAGTTTGTGTTTTCAGACTTCAGGCCCCACAGCCTGTCCCACAGCCCTGTCCCACAACTCTCAAATCTGGGGCCCCTGGAGCCACAGCGCAGGACTGTGCCTGCCCTCTCCAAGGAAACTCTGCCCATTCCACTGGCCACAAACCTACAGATTAGGAGAATGCTCCAAGATCCCTGAGGCCATCCCAATAGTGTAGGCTGCCCTGGACAAACAGGGGTGATCTGACACAAGCTGAGCAACTACCTCAACTCAGACAAGCAGGCGGATGTCCCCAGAGACAGAAGATTGAACCGGACAGTCCGTTAGGCCTTAATCTGAACCCTTTTGTTGGTTTCCAGGCGTCTCTCCTCAGAGGCCTGGATTCCAATACCAGCAAATGGGGGTTTCCTGAGGCACCAATCAGAACACCTCTCATCTCCACAGGGGAAACTGACTCTTTGGAGCTGTGTCCAATCCTCCAGGTCGCAGAATCCTTGCGGGCCCCCGAGCCACTGCCACATTCCTAGGTCTCCATGGACACAAACCCACTTGATGACCCCTCCTCAGGAGAGTCCATTTCAACCCAGCCCCCTGGGTAGCTCCCCCAGAGCCAGCAATCAAACCTGCCTTGTCGCTAGGAGACAATGGGAATGTGAAGTAGGAGGCCCAGGCATCCATCCTTATAACCCTGCCCTCGAGTCTTTCTGTATGGGGCGTCCTGGAGCCATCTAACAGGACTCGACTGTCCAGCAGTAGGAATCCTTGCGGTTTGGAGCATCTCACAACTCCCAGCATGGGAAAACCTCCATGGCCTCGCGAGGGCCCCCACTTCCTGATGGGGCCATAATGGACACAGTCTCCAACCTGAGCCAATGTCAGATCCTCGCCCTGACTCCAGATGCAGGAGATCTCAATTCAGCCTCTGCAGAGTGGGCCTGCCATGCCCTCGCCCGAATTCTCACCCTAGCTTGTGTTCTCAGACTTCCGTCCTAACACTCCTGGCCCCCAAGACCTCCAGATTGGGAATTCTGGAGCCACAATGCAGCAGTCTGCCTTCTGGTCAGATGAAAAACGTTGCCCTATGTGGCTACCCAGAAACGCCAAATGAGGATCATCCTGCACACCACTCCACTGCACTCCAAATCTAGAGGCTGCCATGGGCCCTAATGCTCTGTCTGACACAGCCAGAGCCCGAACTTCCAGTCGGACCCTGAGACAGCTGGCCACACACCCAGCACATCGGGCCCGCCATGGCCTGAGGCCGTCCTCTCTTCCCAACCTAGGGTTTCAGGCTTCAGAACCTAGACCTTATCTCCAATCACTTCATAGGGGTGAACCTGAGGCAGAAATTAGAACTCCTCCATCCCCATGGCAAGAAAGCTTGCTGTTGGCATGGTGTTCGACATTCAGAGTAGGAGAAACCAGCATGGCCCATGAGGCCACACCCAGGCTTGAGGGCCACGTTGGGCACAAACACGCATTGTGACATTCAGCGGGAGCCCCGTGCTCAAGTAAGCCCTCTCAGTGGCTGGACAAAGAGCCCGCATATGGAGATGGCCATGCCCCTAGGCCCCCATCCTAACCCGAGTTTGGGTTTTCCTGTCATCCGTACCCAGGGCTCTGATCTGGAATCCCTCTTTTGGAGGGACACCTGATGCAGAAAACAGGACTCCTCCCTTCCCAGAGAATGACATCAAACTCTTGCGAGCCGGGCCAAATCCCCAGAGAAAGAGACTCGTCCATGGCCCATGAGTCCAACCCTCCATTCCATGGCCCTCCTGGATTCAAAATCCAGAGACAAAAGCCTGAAACCCCCACACACTCGCCCTTCGTTCCTATCCCGAGGAACTCCCCTCACGGTCTGTAGATCAGGCCTGCCATACCCTCGGCCCCAAACCTAAGGCAAGCTTTCGTTTTCAGACGTCTGTCCCCACAGCCCTGGCCCACACACCCTCCAGGTTGGGGCCTCTGGAGCCACACTGGAGGACTGTGCCTGCCCTCTCCAAGGAAACTCTGCCCATTCCATTGGCCACGACCCTACAGATTAGGAGAAATCTCCAAGGTCCTCGAGGCCATCCCTCTAGTGTAGGCGGCCCTGGACACACGGGGGCGATCTGAAACAACCTGAGCATCTACCTGCACTCACACACAGAGACAGATCTCCCCAGAGACAGAAGATTGAAATAGACAGGCCCCTAGGCCCTAATCAGAACCCTGCTTTCGTTTCCAGGCGTCTCTCCTCAGAAGCCTTGTTTCAAGTACCAACTAATGGGGGTTTCCAGAGGCACCAATCAGAACACCTCTCGTCTCCAGATGGGAAACTTGCTGTTTCAAACCCTCAGGTTAGGAGAATCCTTCCGGGCCCCTGAGCCACCGCCACGTTCCAAGGTCTCCATGGACACAAACCCACATTATGACCCATCCTCAGGAGAGTCCATTTCAACTCAGCCCCCTGGGTAGCTCTGCCAGAGCCATCAGATCGAACCGGCCTTGTCGCTAGGAGACAATGGGAATGAGAGGTGGGGTGCTCAGGCATCCATCCTTTGAATCCTGCTCTCGAGTCTTTCGGAATGGGGCATCCTGGATCCATCCAACAGGACTCGACTCTCCCGCAGAAGGAATTCTTGCAGTTTGGATTATCTCACACTCCCAGCCTGGGAAAACCTCCATGATCTCATGAGGTCCCCCGTTTCCTGAAGGGGCCATCAAGAACCCAAACTCCAACCTGAGCCAAAGTCGGATCCTCGCCTTGACATCGAGATCACCCTGGTCTCGATTCAGCCTCTGCAGAGTGGGTCTGCCGTGCCCCCACCCTGAGACGTAACCCTAACTTGTGTTCTCAGACTTCTGTCTTCACACTCCTGGCCCACAAGACATCCAGAATGGGAATTCTGGAGCCACAACGCAGCAGAAGAGAAACTTTGCCCTAAAGGGCTGCGCAGAAACCCCAAATGAGACTCAACCTGCACGACACTCAACCGCACCCCAATTATAGAGGCTGTGCTGGGCACTTATGCTCTGTCTGACACAGCCTGAGCCTTGACATTCCGACCGACACCCAGACACCAGGCAGCACACCCAGCATATCAGACCCACCATGACCTTAGGCTGTCATCTCTTCCCAAGCTGGGTGTTCAGGATTCAGAACCTAGACCTTATCTCCAGGTTCACTCCGAACAGGAGTGAACCTGATGCAGAAATCAGAACTCGTCCATCCCCATCCAAGAAACTTTGCTGTTGGCATGGTGTCCACCCTTCAGGGTAGGAGAAACCTGCATGGCCCATGAGGCCACGCCCATGCTTGAGGGCCGCCTTCCGCAGAAACATGCATTGTGACCCTCATCATGAGCCCCGTGCTCAAGTAAGGCCTCTCTGGGGCTGGACCAAGAACCCGCATATGGGGCTTTCCATGCACCTAGGCGCTCAATCCTAACCCGAGTTTGAGTTTTATAGTCCCCGGGACCCAGCGCTCTGCGCTGGAATCCCTCTTTTGGAGGGACACCTGAGGCAGAATACAGGATTCCTCCATTCCTGCAGAATGACCTGAAACTCTTGGGAGCCAGGCCAAATCCCCAGACAGGGAGGCTCATCCATGGCCCATGGCCCATGAGACCTCCATTCCACAGCCCTCCGTGACACAAAATCCAGAGACAGAACCCTGAGAAAATGACTCACACTCACCCTTCATTCAAATCCTGAGTAGCTCCCATCACGGTCGTTGATCGGGCCTGCCATACCCTCAGCCCGAAACCTAAGCCGAGTTTGTGTTTTCAGACTTCAGGCCCCACAGCCCTGTCCCACACACTCTCAAATCTGGGGCCCCTGGAGCCACAGCGCAGGACTGTGCCTGCCCTCTCCAAGGAAACTCTGCCCATTCCACTGGCCACAAACCTACAGATTAGGAGAATGCTCCAAGATCCCTGAGGCCATCCCAATAGTGTAGGCTGCCCTGGACAAACAGGGGTGATCTGACACAAGCTGAGCAACTACCTCAACTCAGACAAGCAGGCGGATGTCCCCAGAGACAGAAGATTGAACCGGACAGTCCGTTAGGCCTTAATCTGAACCCTTTTGTTGGTTTCCAGGCGTCTCTCCTCAGAGGCCTGGATTCCAATACCAGCAAATGGGGGTTTCCTGAGGCACCAATCAGAACACCTTTCAGGGGAAACTTACTCTTTGGAGCTGTGTCCAATCCTCCAGGTCGCAGAATCCTTGCGGGCCCCCGAGCCACTGCCACATTCCTAGGTCTCCATGGACACAAACCCACTTGATGACCCCTCCTCAGGAGAGTCCATTTCAACCCAGCCCCCTGGGTAGCTCCCCCAGAGCCAGCAATCAAACCTGCCTTGTCGCTAGGAGACAATGGGAATGTGAAGTAGGAGGCCCAGGCATCCATCCTTAGAACCCTGCCCTCGAGTCTTTCTGTATGGGGCGTCCTGGAGCCATCTAACAGGACTCGACTGTCCAGCAGTAGGAATCCTTGCGGTTTGGAGCATCTCACAACTCCCAGCATGGGAAAACCTCCATGGCCTCGCGAGGGCCCCCACTTCCTGATGGGGCCATAATGGACACAGTCTCCAACCTGAGCCAATGTCAGATCCTCGCCCTGACTCCAGATGCAGGAGATCTCAATTCAGCCTCTGCAGAGTGGGCCTGCCATGCCCTCGCCCGAATTCTCACCCTAGCTTGTGTTCTCAGACTTCCGTCCTAACACTCCTGGCCCCCAAGACCTCCAGATTGGGAATTCTGGAGCCACAATGCAGCAGTCTGCCTTCTGGTCAGATGAAAAACGTTGCCCTATGCCGCTACCCAGAAACGCCAAATGAGGATCAACCTGCACACCACTCCACTGCACTCCAAATCTAGAGGCTGCCATGGGCCCTAATGCTCTGTCTGACACAGCCAGAGCCCGAACTTCCAGTCGGACCCTGAGACAGCTGGCCACACACCCAGCACATCGGGCCCGCCATGGCCTGAGGCCGTCCTCTCTTCCCAACCTAGGGTTTCAGGCTTCAGAACCTAGACCTTATCTCCAATCACTTCATAGGGGTGAACCTGAGGCAGAAATTAGAACTCCTCCATCCCCATGGCAAGAAAGCTTGCTGTTGGCATGGTGTTCGACATTCAGAGTAGGAGAAACCAGCATGGCCCATGAGGCCACGCCCAGGCTTGAGGGCCACGTTGGGCACAAACACGCATTGTGACATTCAGCGGGAGCCCCGTGCTCAAGTAAGCCCTCTCAGTGGCTGGACAAAGAGCCCGCATATGGAGATGGCCATGCCCCTAGGCCCCCATCCTAACCCGAGTTTGGGTTTTCCTGTCATCCGTACCCAGGGCTCTGATCTGGAATCCCTCTTTTGGAGGGACACCTGATGCAGAAAACAGGACTCCTCCCTTCCCAGAGAATGACATCAAACTCTTGCGAGCCGGGCCAAATCCCCAGAGAAAGAGACTCGTCCATGGCCCATGAGTCCAACCCTCCATTCCATGGCCCTCCTGGATTCAAAATCCAGAGACAAAAGCCTGAAACCCCCACACACTCGCCCTTCGTTCCTATCCCGAGGAACTCCCCTCACGGTCTGTAGATCAGGCCTGCCATACCCTCGGCCCCAAACCTAAGGCAAGCTTTCGTTTTCAGACGTCTGTCCCCACAGCCCTGGCCCACACACCCTCCAGGTTGGGGCCTCTGGAGCCACACTGGAGGACTGTGCCTGCCCTCTCCAAGGAAACTCTGCCCATTCCATTGGCCACGACCCTACAGATTAGGAGAAATCTCCAAGGTCCTCGAGGCCATCCCTCTAGTGTAGGCGGCCCTGGACACACGGGGGCGATCTGAAACAACTTGAGCATCTACCTGCACTCACACACAGAGACAGATCTCCCCAGAGACAGAAGATTGAAATAGACAGGCCCCTAGGCCCTAATCAGAACCCTGCTTTCGTTTCCAGGCGTCTCTCCTCAGAAGCCTTGTTTCAAGTACCAACTAATGGGGGTTTCCAGAGGCACCAATCAGAACACCTCTCGTCTCCAGATGGGAAACTTGCTGTTTCAAACCCTCAGGTTAGGAGAATCCTTCCGGGCCCCTGAGCCACCGCCACGTTCCAAGGTCTCCATGGACACAAACCCACATTATGACCCATCCTCAGGAGAGTCCATTTCAACTCAGCCCCCTGGGTAGCTCTGCCAGAGCCATCAGATCGAACCGGCCTTGTCGCTAGGAGACAATGGGAATGAGAGGTGGGGTGCTCAGGCATCCATCCTTTGAATCCTGCTCTCGAGTCTTTCGGAATGGGGCATCCTGGATCCATCCAACAGGACTCGACTCTCCCGCAGAAGGAATTCTTGCAGTTTGGATTATCTCACACTCCCAGCCTGGGAAAACCTCCATGATCTCATGAGGTCCCCCGTTTCCTGAAGGGGCCATCAAGAACCCAAACTCCAACCTGAGCCAAAGTCGGATCCTCGCCTTGACATCGAGATCACCCTGGTCTCGATTCAGCCTCTGCAGAGTGGGTCTGCCGTGCCCCCACCCTGAGACGTAACCCTAACTTGTGTTCTCAGACTTCTGTCTTCACACTCCTGGCCCACGAGACATCCAGAATGGGAATTCTGGAGCCACAACAACGCAGCACTCTGCCTGCCCACCAGAAGAAAAACTTTGCCCTAAAGGGCTGCGCAGAAACCCCAAATGAGACTCAACCTGCACGACACTCAACCGCACCCCAATTATAGAGGCTGTGCTGGGCACTTATGCTCTGTCTGACACAGCCTGAGCCTTGACATTCCGACCGACACCCAGACACCAGGCAGCACACCCAGCATATCAGACCCACCATGACCTTAGGCTGTCATCTCTTCCCAAGCTGGGTGTTCAGGATTCAGAACCTAGACCTTATCTCCAGGTTCACTCCGAACAGGAGTGAACCTGATGCAGAAATCAGAACTCGTCCATCCCCATCCAAGAAACTTTGCTGTTGGCATGGTGTCCACCCTTCAGGGTAGGAGAAACCTGCATGGCCCATGAGGCCACGCCCATGCTTGAGGGCCGCCTTCCGCAGAAACATGCATTGTGACCCTCATCATGAGCCCCGTGCTCAAGTAAGGCCTCTCTGGGGCTGGACCAAGAACCCGCATATGGGGCTTTCCATGCACCTAGGCGCTCAATCCTAACCCGAGTTTGAGTTTTATAGTCCCCGGGACCCAGCGCTCTGCGCTGGAATCCCTCTTTTGGAGGGACACCTGAGGCAGAATACAGGATTCCTCCATTCCTGCAGAATGACCTGAAACTCTTGGGAGCCAGGCCAAATCCCCAGACAGGGAGGCTCATCCATGGCCCATGGCCCATGAGACCTCCATTCCACAGCCCTCCTTGACACAAAATCCAGAGACAGAACCCTGAGAAAATGACTCACACTCACCCTTCATTCAAATCCTGAGTAGCTCCCATCACGGTCGTTGATCGGGCCTGCCATACCCTCAGCCCGAAACCTAAGCCGAGTTTGTGTTTTCAGACTTCAGGCCCCACAGCCCTGTCCCACACACTCTCAAATCTGGGGCCCCTGGAGCCACAGCGCAGGACTGTGCCTGCCCTCTCCAAGGAAACTCTGCCCATTCCACTGGCCACAAACCTACAGATTAGGAGAATGCTCCAAGATCCCTGAGGCCATCCCAATAGTGTAGGCTGCCCTGGACAAACAGGGGTGATCTGACACAAGCTGAGCAACTACCTCAACTCAGACAAGCAGGCGGATGTCCCCAGAGACACAAGATTGAACCGGACAGTCCGTTAGGCCTTAATCTGAACCCTTTTGTTGGTTTCCAGGCGTCTCTCCTCAGAGGCCTGGATTCCAATACCAGCAAATGGGGGTTTCCTGAGGCACCAATCAGAACACCTTTCAGGGGAAACTTACTCTTTGGAGCTGTGTCCAATCCTCCAGGTCGCAGAATCCTTGCGGGCCCCCGAGCCACTGCCACATTCCTAGGTCTCCATGGACACAAACCCACTTGATGACCCCTCCTCAGGAGAGTCCATTTCAACCCAGCCCCCTGGGTAGCTCCCCCAGAGCCAGCAATCAAACCTGCCTTGTCGCTAGGAGACAATGGGAATGTGAAGTAGGAGGCCCAGGCATCCATCCTTAGAACCCTGCCCTCGAGTCTTTCTGTATGGGGCGTCCTGGAGCCATCTAACAGGACTCGACTGTCCAGCAGTAGGAATCCTTGCGGTTTGGAGCATCTCACAACTCCCAGCATGGGAAAACCTCCATGGCCTCGCGAGGGCCCCCACTTCCTGATGGGGCCATAATGGACACAGTCTCCAACCTGAGCCAATGTCAGATCCTCGCCCTGACTCCAGATGCAGGAGATCTCAATTCAGCCTCTGCAGAGTGGGCCTGCCATGCCCTCGCCCGAATTCTCACCCTAGCTTGTGTTCTCAGACTTCCGTCCTAACACTCCTGGCCCCCAAGACCTCCAGATTGGGAATTCTGGAGCCACAATGCAGCAGTCTGCCTTCTGGTCAGATGAAAAACGTTGCCCTATGCCGCTACCCAGAAACGCCAAATGAGGATCAACCTGCACACCACTCCACTGCACTCCAAATCTAGAGGCTGCCATGGGCCCTAATGCTCTGTCTGACACAGCCAGAGCCCGAACTTCCAGTCGGACCCTGAGACAGCTGGCCACACACCCAGCACATCGGGCCCGCCATGGCCTGAGGCCGTCCTCTCTTCCCAACCTAGGGTTTCAGGCTTCAGAACCTAGACCTTATCTCCAATCACTTCATAGGGGTGAACCTGAGGCAGAAATTAGAACTCCTCCATCCCCATGGCAAGAAAGCTTGCTGTTGGCATGGTGTTCGACATTCAGAGTAGGAGAAACCAGCATGGCCCATGAGGCCACGCCCAGGCTTGAGGGCCACGTTGGGCACAAACACGCATTGTGACATTCAGCGGGAGCCCCGTGCTCAAGTAAGCCCTCTCAGTGGCTGGACAAAGAGCCCGCATATGGAGATGGCCATGCCCCTAGGCCCCCATCCTAACCCGAGTTTGGGTTTTCCTGTCATCCGTACCCAGGGCTCTGATCTGGAATCCCTCTTTTGGAGGGACACCTGATGCAGAAAACAGGACTCCTCCCTTCCCAGAGAATGACATCAAACTCTTGCGAGCCGGGCCAAATCCCCAGAGAAAGAGACTCGTCCATGGCCCATGAGTCCAACCCTCCATTCCATGGCCCTCCTGGATTCAAAATCCAGAGACAAAAGCCTGAAACCCCCACACACTCGCCCTTCGTTCCTATCCCGAGGAACTCCCCTCACGGTCTGTAGATCAGGCCTGCCATACCCTCGGCCCCAAACCTAAGGCAAGCTTTCGTTTTCAGACGTCTGTCCCCACAGCCCTGGCCCACACACCCTCCAGGTTGGGGCCTCTGGAGCCACACTGGAGGACTGTGCCTGCCCTCTCCAAGGAAACTCTGCCCATTCCATTGGCCACGACCCTACAGATTAGGAGAAATCTCCAAGGTCCTCGAGGCCATCCCTCTAGTGTAGGCGGCCCTGGACACACGGGGGCGATCTGAAACAACTTGAGCATCTACCTGCACTCACACACAGAGACAGATCTCCCCAGAGACAGAAGATTGAAATAGACAGGCCCCTAGGCCCTAATCAGAACCCTGCTTTCGTTTCCAGGCGTCTCTCCTCAGAAGCCTTGTTTCAAGTACCAACTAATGGGGGTTTCCAGAGGCACCAATCAGAACACCTCTCGTCTCCAGATGGGAAACTTGCTGTTTCAAACCCTCAGGTTAGGAGAATCCTTCCGGGCCCCTGAGCCACCGCCACGTTCCAAGGTCTCCATGGACACAAACCCACATTATGACCCATCCTCAGGAGAGTCCATTTCAACTCAGCCCCCTGGGTAGCTCTGCCAGAGCCATCAGATCGAACCGGCCTTGTCGCTAGGAGACAATGGGAATGAGAGGTGGGGTGCTCAGGCATCCATCCTTTGAATCCTGCTCTCGAGTCTTTCGGAATGGGGCATCCTGGATCCATCCAACAGGACTCGACTCTCCCGCAGAAGGAATTCTTGCAGTTTGGATTATCTCACACTCCCAGCCTGGGAAAACCTCCATGATCTCATGAGGTCCCCCGTTTCCTGAAGGGGCCATCAAGAACCCAAACTCCAACCTGAGCCAAAGTCGGATCCTCGCCTTGACATCGAGATCACCCTGGTCTCGATTCAGCCTCTGCAGAGTGGGTCTGCCGTGCCCCCACCCTGAGACGTAACCCTAACTTGTGTTCTCAGACTTCTGTCTTCACACTCCTGGCCCACAAGACATCCAGAATGGGAATTCTGGAGCCACAACGCAGCAGAAGAGAAACTTTGCCCTAAAGGGCTGCGCAGAAACCCCAAATGAGACTCAACCTGCACGACACTCAACCGCACCCCAATTATAGAGGCTGTGCTGGGCACTTATGCTCTGTCTGACACAGCCTGAGCCTTGACATTCCGACCGACACCCAGACACCAGGCAGCACACCCAGCATATCAGACCCACCATGACCTTAGGCTGTCATCTCTTCCCAAGCTGGGTGTTCAGGATTCAGAACCTAGACCTTATCTCCAGGTTCACTCCGAACAGGAGTGAACCTGATGCAGAAATCAGAACTCGTCCATCCCCATCCAAGAAACTTTGCTGTTGGCATGGTGTCCACCCTTCAGGGTAGGAGAAACCTGCATGGCCCATGAGGCCACGCCCATGCTTGAGGGCCGCCTTCCGCAGAAACATGCATTGTGACCCTCATCATGAGCCCCGTGCTCAAGTAAGGCCTCTCTGGGGCTGGACCAAGAACCCGCATATGGGGCTTTCCATGCACCTAGGCGCTCAATCCTAACCCGAGTTTGAGTTTTATAGTCCCCGGGACCCAGCGCTCTGCGCTGGAATCCCTCTTTTGGAGGGACACCTGAGGCAGAATACAGGATTCCTCCATTCCTGCAGAATGACCTGAAACTCTTGGGAGCCAGGCCAAATCCCCAGACAGGGAGGCTCATCCATGGCCCATGGCCCATGAGACCTCCATTCCACAGCCCTCCGTGACACAAAATCCAGAGACAGAACCCTGAGAAAATGACTCACACTCACCCTTCATTCAAATCCTGAGTAGCTCCCATCACGGTCGTTGATCGGGCCTGCCATACCCTCAGCCCGAAACCTAAGCCGAGTTTGTGTTTTCAGACTTCAGGCCCCACAGCCCTGTCCCACACACTCTCAAATCTGGGGCCCCTGGAGCCACAGCGCAGGACTGTGCCTGCCCTCTCCAAGGAAACTCTGCCCATTCCACTGGCCACAAACCTACAGATTAGGAGAATGCTCCAAGATCCCTGAGGCCATCCCAATAGTGTAGGCTGCCCTGGACAAACAGGGGTGATCTGACACAAGCTGAGCAACTACCTCAACTCAGACAAGCAGGCGGATGTCCCCAGAGACAGAAGATTGAACCGGACAGTCCGTTAGGCCTTAATCTGAACCCTTTTGTTGGTTTCCAGGCGTCTCTCCTCAGAGGCCTGGATTCCAATACCAGCAAATGGGGGTTTCCTGAGGCACCAATCAGAACACCTTTCAGGGGAAACTTACTCTTTGGAGCTGTGTCCAATCCTCCAGGTCGCAGAATCCTTGCGGGCCCCCGAGCCACTGCCACATTCCTAGGTCTCCATGGACACAAACCCACTTGATGACCCCTCCTCAGGAGAGTCCATTTCAACCCAGCCCCCTGGGTAGCTCCCCCAGAGCCAGCAATCAAACCTGCCTTGTCGCTAGGAGACAATGGGAATGTGAAGTAGGAGGCCCAGGCATCCATCCTTAGAACCCTGCCCTCGAGTCTTTCTGTATGGGGCGTCCTGGAGCCATCTAACAGGACTCGACTGTCCAGCAGTAGGAATCCTTGCGGTTTGGAGCATCTCACAACTCCCAGCATGGGAAAACCTCCATGGCCTCGCGAGGGCCCCCACTTCCTGATGGGGCCATAATGGACACAGTCTCCAACCTGAGCCAATGTCAGATCCTCGCCCTGACTCCAGATGCAGGAGATCTCAATTCAGCCTCTGCAGAGTGGGCCTGCCATGCCCTCGCCCGAATTCTCACCCTAGCTTGTGTTCTCAGACTTCCGTCCTAACACTCCTGGCCCCCAAGACCTCCAGATTGGGAATTCTGGAGCCACAATGCAGCAGTCTGCCTTCTGGTCAGATGAAAAACGTTGCCCTATGCCGCTACCCAGAAACGCCAAATGAGGATCAACCTGCACACCACTCCACTGCACTCCAAATCTAGAGGCTGCCATGGGCCCTAATGCTCTGTCTGACACAGCCAGAGCCCGAACTTCCAGTCGGACCCTGAGACAGCTGGCCACACACCCAGCACATCGGGCCCGCCATGGCCTGAGGCCGTCCTCTCTTCCCAACCTAGGGTTTCAGGCTTCAGAACCTAGACCTTATCTCCAATCACTTCATAGGGGTGAACCTGAGGCAGAAATTAGAACTCCTCCATCCCCATGGCAAGAAAGCTTGCTGTTGGCATGGTGTTCGACATTCAGAGTAGGAGAAACCAGCATGGCCCATGAGGCCACGCCCAGGCTTGAGGGCCACGTTGGGCACAAACACGCATTGTGACATTCAGCGGGAGCCCCGTGCTCAAGTAAGCCCTCTCAGTGGCTGGACAAAGAGCCCGCATATGGAGATGGCCATGCCCCTAGGCCCCCATCCTAACCCGAGTTTGGGTTTTCCTGTCATCCGTACCCAGGGCTCTGATCTGGAATCCCTCTTTTGGAGGGACACCTGATGCAGAAAACAGGACTCCTCCCTTCCCAGAGAATGACATCAAACTCTTGCGAGCCGGGCCAAATCCCCAGAGAAAGAGACTCGTCCATGGCCCATGAGTCCAACCCTCCATTCCATGGCCCTCCTGGATTCAAAATCCAGAGACAAAAGCCTGAAACCCCCACACACTCGCCCTTCGTTCCTATCCCGAGGAACTCCCCTCACGGTCTGTAGATCAGGCCTGCCATACCCTCGGCCCCAAACCTAAGGCAAGCTTTCGTTTTCAGACGTCTGTCCCCACAGCCCTGGCCCACACACCCTCCAGGTTGGGGCCTCTGGAGCCACACTGGAGGACTGTGCCTGCCCTCTCCAAGGAAACTCTGCCCATTCCATTGGCCACGACCCTACAGATTAGGAGAAATCTCCAAGGTCCTCGAGGCCATCCCTCTAGTGTAGGCAGCCCTGGACACACGGGGGCGATCTGAAACAACCTGAGCATCTACCTGCACTCACACACAGAGACAGATCTCCCCAGAGACAGAAGATTGAAATAGACAGGCCCCTAGGCCCTAATCAGAACCCTGCTTTCGTTTCCAGGCGTCTCTCCTCAGAAGCCTTGTTTCAAGTACCAACTAATGGGGGTTTCCAGAGGCACCAATCAGAACACCTCTCGTCTCCAGATGGGAAACTTGCTGTTTCAAACCCTCAGGTTAGGAGAATCCTTCCGGGCCCCTGAGCCACCGCCACGTTCCAAGGTCTCCATGGACACAAACCCACATTATGACCCATCCTCAGGAGAGTCCATTTCAACTCAGCCCCCTGGGTAGCTCTGCCAGAGCCATCAGATCGAACCGGCCTTGTCGCTAGGAGACAATGGGAATGAGAGGTGGGGTGCTCAGGCATCCATCCTTTGAATCCTGCTCTCGAGTCTTTCGGAATGGGGCATCCTGGATCCATCCAACAGGACTCGACTCTCCCGCAGAAGGAATTCTTGCAGTTTGGATTATCTCACACTCCCAGCCTGGGAAAACCTCCATGATCTCATGAGGTCCCCCGTTTCCTGAAGGGGCCATCAAGAACCCAAACTCCAACCTGAGCCAAAGTCGGATCCTCGCCTTGACATCGAGATCACCCTGGTCTCGATTCAGCCTCTGCAGAGTGGGTCTGCCGTGCCCCCACCCTGAGACGTAACCCTAACTTGTGTTCTCAGACTTCTGTCTTCACACTCCTGGCCCACGAGACATCCAGAATGGGAATTCTGGAGCCACAACAACGCAGCACTCTGCCTGCCCACCAGAAGAAAAACTTTGCCCTAAAGGGCTGCGCAGAAACCCCAAATGAGACTCAACCTGCACGACACTCAACCGCACCCCAATTATAGAGGCTGTGCTGGGCACTTATGCTCTGTCTGACACAGCCTGAGCCTTGACATTCCGACCGACACCCAGACACCAGGCAGCACACCCAGCATATCAGACCCACCATGACCTTAGGCTGTCATCTCTTCCCAAGCTGGGTGTTCAGGATTCAGAACCTAGACCTTATCTCCAGGTTCACTCCGAACAGGAGTGAACCTGATGCAGAAATCAGAACTCGTCCATCCCCATCCAAGAAACTTTGCTGTTGGCATGGTGTCCACCCTTCAGGGTAGGAGAAACCTGCATGGCCCATGAGGCCACGCCCATGCTTGAGGGCCGCCTTCCGCAGAAACATGCATTGTGACCCTCATCATGAGCCCCGTGCTCAAGTAAGGCCTCTCTGGGGCTGGACCAAGAACCCGCATATGGGGCTTTCCATGCACCTAGGCGCTCAATCCTAACCCGAGTTTGAGTTTTATAGTCCCCGGGACCCAGCGCTCTGCGCTGGAATCCCTCTTTTGGAGGGACACCTGAGGCAGAATACAGGATTCCTCCATTCCTGCAGAATGACCTGAAACTCTTGGGAGCCAGGCCAAATCCCCAGACAGGGAGGCTCATCCATGGCCCATGGCCCATGAGACCTCCATTCCACAGCCCTCCTTGACACAAAATCCAGAGACAGAACCCTGAGAAAATGACTCACACTCACCCTTCATTCAAATCCTGAGTAGCTCCCATCACGGTCGTTGATCGGGCCTGCCATACCCTCAGCCCGAAACCTAAGCCGAGTTTGTGTTTTCAGACTTCAGGCCCTACAGCCCTGTCCCACACACTCTCAAATCTGGGGCCCCTGGAGCCACAGCGCAGGACTGTGCCTGCCCTCTCCAAGGAAACTCTGCCCATTCCACTGGCCACAAACCTACAGATTAGGAGAATGCTCCAAGATCCCTGAGGCCATCCCAATAGTGTAGGCTGCCCTGGACAAACAGGGGTGATCTGACACAAGCTGAGCAACTACCTCAACTCAGACAAGCAGGCGGATGTCCCCAGAGACAGAAGATTGAACCGGACAGTCCGTTAGGCCTTAATCTGAACCCTTTTGTTGGTTTCCAGGCGTCTCTCCTCAGAGGCCTGGATTCCAATACCAGCAAATGGGGGTTTCCTGAGGCACCAATCAGAACACCTTTCAGGGGAAACTTACTCTTTGGAGCTGTGTCCAATCCTCCAGGTCGCAGAATCCTTGCGGGCCCCCGAGCCACTGCCACATTCCTAGGTCTCCATGGACACAAACCCACTTGATGACCCCTCCTCAGGAGAGTCCATTTCAACCCAGCCCCCTGGGTAGCTCCCCCAGAGCCAGCAATCAAACCTGCCTTGTCGCTAGGAGACAATGGGAATGTGAAGTAGGATGCCCAGGCATCCATCCTTAGAACCCTGCCCTCGAGTCTTTCTGTATGGGGCGTCCTGGAGCCATCTAACAGGACTCGACTGTCCAGCAGTAGGAATCCTTGCGGTTTGGAGCATCTCACAACTCCCAGCATGGGAAAACCTCCATGGCCTCGCGAGGGCCCCCACTTCCTGATGGGGCCATAATGGACACAGTCTCCAACCTGAGCCAATGTCAGATCCTCGCCCTGACTCCAGATGCAGGAGATCTCAATTCAGCCTCTGCAGAGTGGGCCTGCCATGCCCTCGCCCGAATTCTCACCCTAGCTTGTGTTCTCAGACTTCCGTCCTAACACTCCTGGCCCCCAAGACCTCCAGATTGGGAATTCTGGAGCCACAATGCAGCAGTCTGCCTTCTGGTCAGATGAAAAACGTTGCCCTATGCCGCTACCCAGAAACGCCAAATGAGGATCAACCTGCACACCACTCCACTGCACTCCAAATCTAGAGGCTGCCATGGGCCCTAATGCTCTGTCTGACACAGCCAGAGCCCGAACTTCCAGTCGGACCCTGAGACAGCTGGCCACACACCCAGCACATCGGGCCCGCCATGGCCTGAGGCCGTCCTCTCTTCCCAACCTAGGGTTTCAGGCTTCAGAACCTAGACCTTATCTCCAATCACTTCATAGGGGTGAACCTGAGGCAGAAATTAGAACTCCTCCATCCCCATGGCAAGAAAGCTTGCTGTTGGCATGGTGTTCGACATTCAGAGTAGGAGAAACCAGCATGGCCCATGAGGCCACGCCCAGGCTTGAGGGCCACGTTGGGCACAAACACGCATTGTGACATTCAGCGGGAGCCCCGTGCTCAAGTAAGCCCTCTCAGTGGCTGGACAAAGAGCCCGCATATGGAGATGGCCATGCCCCTAGGCCCCCATCCTAACCCGAGTTTGGGTTTTCCTGTCATCCGTACCCAGGGCTCTGATCTGGAATCCCTCTTTTGGAGGGACACCTGATGCAGAAAACAGGACTCCTCCCTTCCCAGAGAATGACATCAAACTCTTGCGAGCCGGGCCAAATCCCCAGAGAAAGAGACTCGTCCATGGCCCATGAGTCCAACCCTCCATTCCATGGCCCTCCTGGATTCAAAATCCAGAGACAAAAGCCTGAAACCCCCACACACTCGCCCTTCGTTCCTATCCCGAGGAACTCCCCTCACGGTCTGTAGATCAGGCCTGCCATACCCTCGGCCCCAAACCTAAGGCAAGCTTTCGTTTTCAGACGTCTGTCCCCACAGCCCTGGCCCACACACCCTCCAGGTTGGGGCCTCTGGAGCCACACTGGAGGACTGTGCCTGCCCTCTCCAAGGAAACTCTGCCCATTCCATTGGCCACGACCCTACAGATTAGGAGAAATCTCCAAGGTCCTCGAGGCCATCCCTCTAGTGTAGGCAGCCCTGGACACACGGGGGCGATCTGAAACAACCTGAGCATCTACCTGCACTCACACACAGAGACAGATCTCCCCAGAGACAGAAGATTGAAATAGACAGGCCCCTAGGCCCTAATCAGAACCCTGCTTTCGTTTCCAGGCGTCTCTCCTCAGAAGCCTTGTTTCAAGTACCAACTAATGGGGGTTTCCAGAGGCACCAATCAGAACACCTCTCGTCTCCAGATGGGAAACTTGCTGTTTCAAACCCTCAGGTTAGGAGAATCCTTCCGGGCCCCTGAGCCACCGCCACGTTCCAAGGTCTCCATGGACACAAACCCACATTATGACCCATCCTCAGGAGAGTCCATTTCAACTCAGCCCCCTGGGTAGCTCTGCCAGAGCCATCAGATCGAACCGGCCTTGTCGCTAGGAGACAATGGGAATGAGAGGTGGGGTGCTCAGGCATCCATCCTTTGAATCCTGCTCTCGAGTCTTTCGGAATGGGGCATCCTGGATCCATCCAACAGGACTCGACTCTCCCGCAGAAGGAATTCTTGCAGTTTGGATTATCTCACACTCCCAGCCTGGGAAAACCTCCATGATCTCATGAGGTCCCCCGTTTCCTGAAGGGGCCATCAAGAACCCAAACTCCAACCTGAGCCAAAGTCGGATCCTCGCCTTGACATCGAGATCACCCTGGTCTCGATTCAGCCTCTGCAGAGTGGGTCTGCCGTGCCCCCACCCTGAGACGTAACCCTAACTTGTGTTCTCAGACTTCTGTCTTCACACTCCTGGCCCACAAGACATCCAGAATGGGAATTCTGGAGCCACAACGCAGCAGAAGAGAAACTTTGCCCTAAAGGGCTGCGCAGAAACCCCAAATGAGACTCAACCTGCACGACACTCAACCGCACCCCAATTATAGAGGCTGTGCTGGGCACTTATGCTCTGTCTGACACAGCCTGAGCCTTGACATTCCGACCGACACCCAGACACCAGGCAGCACACCCAGCATATCAGACCCACCATGACCTTAGGCTGTCATCTCTTCCCAAGCTGGGTGTTCAGGATTCAGAACCTAGACCTTATCTCCAGGTTCACTCCGAACAGGAGTGAACCTGATGCAGAAATCAGAACTCGTCCATCCCCATCCAAGAAACTTTGCTGTTGGCATGGTGTCCACCCTTCAGGGTAGGAGAAACCTGCATGGCCCATGAGGCCACGCCCATGCTTGAGGGCCGCCTTCCGCAGAAACATGCATTGTGACCCTCATCATGAGCCCCGTGCTCAAGTAAGGCCTCTCTGGGGCTGGACCAAGAACCCGCATATGGGGCTTTCCATGCACCTAGGCGCTCAATCCTAACCCGAGTTTGAGTTTTATAGTCCCCGGGACCCAGCGCTCTGCGCTGGAATCCCTCTTTTGGAGGGACACCTGAGGCAGAATACAGGATTCCTCCATTCCTGCAGAATGACCTGAAACTCTTGGGAGCCAGGCCAAATCCCCAGACAGGGAGGCTCATCCATGGCCCATGGCCCATGAGACCTCCATTCCACAGCCCTCCTTGACACAAAATCCAGAGACAGAACCCTGAGAAAATGACTCACACTCACCCTTCATTCAAATCCTGAGTAGCTCCCATCACGGTCGTTGATCGGGCCTGCCATACCCTCAGCCCGAAACCTAAGCCGAGTTTGTGTTTTCAGACTTCAGGCCCCACAGCCCTGTCCCACACACTCTCAAATCTGGGGCCCCTGGAGCCACAGCGCAGGACTGTGCCTGCCCTCTCCAAGGAAACTCTGCCCATTCCACTGGCCACAAACCTACAGATTAGGAGAATGCTCCAAGATCCCTGAGGCCATCCCAATAGTGTAGGCTGCCCTGGACAAACAGGGGTGATCTGACACAAGCTGAGCAACTACCTCAACTCAGACAAGCAGGCGGATGTCCCCAGAGACAGAAGATTGAACCGGACAGTCCGTTAGGCCTTAATCTGAACCCTTTTGTTGGTTTCCAGGCGTCTCTCCTCAGAGGCCTGGATTCCAATACCAGCAAATGGGGGTTTCCTGAGGCACCAATCAGAACACCTCTCATCTCCACAGGGGAAACTTACTCTTTGGAGCTGTGTCCAATCCTCCAGGTCGCAGAATCCTTGCGGGCCCCCGAGCCACTGCCACATTCCTAGGTCTCCATGGACACAAACCCACTTGATGACCCCTCCTCAGGAGAGTCCATTTCAACCCAGCCCCCTGGGTAGCTCCCCCAGAGCCAGCAATCAAACCTGCCTTGTCGCTAGGAGACAATGGGAATGTGAAGTAGGAGGCCCAGGCATCCATCCTTAGAACCCTGCCCTCGAGTCTTTCTGTATGGGGCGTCCTGGAGCCATCTAACAGGACTCGACTGTCCAGCAGTAGGAATCCTTGCGGTTTGGAGCATCTCACAACTCCCAGCATGGGAAAACCTCCATGGCCTCGCGAGGGCCCCCACTTCCTGATGGGGCCATAATGGACACAGTCTCCAACCTGAGCCAATGTCAGATCCTCGCCCTGACTCCAGATGCAGGAGATCTCAATTCAGCCTCTGCAGAGTGGGCCTGCCATGCCCTCGCCCGAATTCTCACCCTAGCTTGTGTTCTCAGACTTCCGTCCTAACACTCCTGGCCCCCAAGACCTCCAGATTGGGAATTCTGGAGCCACAATGCAGCAGTCTGCCTTCTGGTCAGATGAAAAACGTTGCCCTATGCCGCTACCCAGAAACGCCAAATGAGGATCAACCTGCACACCACTCCACTGCACTCCAAATCTAGAGGCTGCCATGGGCCCTAATGCTCTGTCTGACACAGCCAGAGCCCGAACTTCCAGTCGGACCCTGAGACAGCTGGCCACACACCCAGCACATCGGGCCCGCCATGGCCTGAGGCCGTCCTCTCTTCCCAACCTAGGGTTTCAGGCTTCAGAACCTAGACCTTATCTCCAATCACTTCATAGGGGTGAACCTGAGGCAGAAATTAGAACTCCTCCATCCCCATGGCAAGAAAGCTTGCTGTTGGCATGGTGTTCGACATTCAGAGTAGGAGAAACCAGCATGGCCCATGAGGCCACGCCCAGGCTTGAGGGCCACGTTGGGCACAAACACGCATTGTGACATTCAGCGGGAGCCCCGTGCTCAAGTAAGCCCTCTCAGTGGCTGGACAAAGAGCCCGCATATGGAGATGGCCATGCCCCTAGGCCCCCATCCTAACCCGAGTTTGGGTTTTCCTGTCATCCGTACCCAGGGCTCTGATCTGGAATCCCTCTTTTGGAGGGACACCTGATGCAGAAAACAGGACTCCTCCCTTCCCAGAGAATGACATCAAACTCTTGCGAGCCGGGCCAAATCCCCAGAGAAAGAGACTCGTCCATGGCCCATGAGTCCAACCCTCCATTCCATGGCCCTCCTGGATTCAAAATCCAGAGACAAAAGCCTGAAACCCCCACACACTCGCCCTTCGTTCCTATCCCGAGGAACTCCCCTCACGGTCTGTAGATCAGGCCTGCCATACCCTCGGCCCCAAACCTAAGGCAAGCTTTCGTTTTCAGACGTCTGTCCCCACAGCCCTGGCCCACACACCCTCCAGGTTGGGGCCTCTGGAGCCACACTGGAGGACTGTGCCTGCCCTCTCCAAGGAAACTCTGCCCATTCCATTGGCCACGACCCTACAGATTAGGAGAAATCTCCAAGGTCCTCGAGGCCATCCCTCTAGTGTAGGCAGCCCTGGACACACGGGGGCGATCTGAAACAACCTGAGCATCTACCTGCACTCACACACAGAGACAGATCTCCCCAGAGACAGAAGATTGAAATAGACAGGCCCCTAGGCCCTAATCAGAACCCTGCTTTCGTTTCCAGGCGTCTCTCCTCAGAAGCCTTGTTTCAAGTACCAACTAATGGGGGTTTCCAGAGGCACCAATCAGAACACCTCTCGTCTCCAGATGGGAAACTTGCTGTTTCAAACCCTCAGGTTAGGAGAATCCTTCCGGGCCCCTGAGCCACCGCCACGTTCCAAGGTCTCCATGGACACAAACCCACATTATGACCCATCCTCAGGAGAGTCCATTTCAACTCAGCCCCCTGGGTAGCTCTGCCAGAGCCATCAGATCGAACCGGCCTTGTCGCTAGGAGACAATGGGAATGAGAGGTGGGGTGCTCAGGCATCCATCCTTTGAATCCTGCTCTCGAGTCTTTCGGAATGGGGCATCCTGGATCCATCCAACAGGACTCGACTCTCCCGCAGAAGGAATTCTTGCAGTTTGGATTATCTCACACTCCCAGCCTGGGAAAACCTCCATGATCTCATGAGGTCCCCCGTTTCCTGAAGGGGCCATCAAGAACCCAAACTCCAACCTGAGCCAAAGTCGGATCCTCGCCTTGACATCGAGATCACCCTGGTCTCGATTCAGCCTCTGCAGAGTGGGTCTGCCGTGCCCCCACCCTGAGACGTAACCCTAACTTGTGTTCTCAGACTTCTGTCTTCACACTCCTGGCCCACAAGACATCCAGAATGGGAATTCTGGAGCCACAACGCAGCAGAAGAGAAACTTTGCCCTAAAGGGCTGCGCAGAAACCCCAAATGAGACTCAACCTGCACGACACTCAACCGCACCCCAATTATAGAGGCTGTGCTGGGCACTTATGCTCTGTCTGACACAGCCTGAGCCTTGACATTCCGACCGACACCCAGACACCAGGCAGCACACCCAGCATATCAGACCCACCATGACCTTAGGCTGTCATCTCTTCCCAAGCTGGGTGTTCAGGATTCAGAACCTAGACCTTATCTCCAGGTTCACTCCGAACAGGAGTGAACCTGATGCAGAAATCAGAACTCGTCCATCCCCATCCAAGAAACTTTGCTGTTGGCATGGTGTCCACCCTTCAGGGTAGGAGAAACCTGCATGGCCCATGAGGCCACGCCCATGCTTGAGGGCCGCCTTCCGCAGAAACATGCATTGTGACCCTCATCATGAGCCCCGTGCTCAAGTAAGGCCTCTCTGGGGCTGGACCAAGAACCCGCATATGGGGCTTTCCATGCACCTAGGCGCTCAATCCTAACCCGAGTTTGAGTTTTATAGTCCCCGGGACCCAGCGCTCTGCGCTGGAATCCCTCTTTTGGAGGGACACCTGAGGCAGAATACAGGATTCCTCCATTCCTGCAGAATGACCTGAAACTCTTGGGAGCCAGGCCAAATCCCCAGACAGGGAGGCTCATCCATGGCCCATGGCCCATGAGACCTCCATTCCACAGCCCTCCTTGACACAAAATCCAGAGACAGAACCCTGAGAAAATGACTCACACTCACCCTTCATTCAAATCCTGAGTAGCTCCCATCACGGTCGTTGATCGGGCCTGCCATACCCTCAGCCCGAAACCTAAGCCGAGTTTGTGTTTTCAGACTTCAGGCCCCACAGCCCTGTCCCACACACTCTCAAATCTGGGGCCCCTGGAGCCACAGCGCAGGACTGTGCCTGCCCTCTCCAAGGAAACTCTGCCCATTCCACTGGCCACAAACCTACAGATTAGGAGAATGCTCCAAGATCCCTGAGGCCATCCCAATAGTGTAGGCTGCCCTGGACAAACAGGGGTGATCTGACACAAGCTGAGCAACTACCTCAACTCAGACAAGCAGGCGGATGTCCCCAGAGACAGAAGATTGAACCGGACAGTCCGTTAGGCCTTAATCTGAACCCTTTTGTTGGTTTCCAGGCGTCTCTCCTCAGAGGCCTGGATTCCAATACCAGCAAATGGGGGTTTCCTGAGGCACCAATCAGAACACCTCTCATCTCCACAGGGGAAACTTACTCTTTGGAGCTGTGTCCAATCCTCCAGGTCGCAGAATCCTTGCGGGCCCCCGAGCCACTGCCACATTCCTAGGTCTCCATGGACACAAACCCACTTGATGACCCCTCCTCAGGAGAGTCCATTTCAACCCAGCCCCCTGGGTAGCTCCCCCAGAGCCAGCAATCAAACCTGCCTTGTCGCTAGGAGACAATGGGAATGTGAAGTAGGAGGCCCAGGCATCCATCCTTAGAACCCTGCCCTCGAGTCTTTCTGTATGGGGCGTCCTGGAGCCATCTAACAGGACTCGACTGTCCAGCAGTAGGAATCCTTGCGGTTTGGAGCATCTCACAACTCCCAGCATGGGAAAACCTCCATGGCCTCGCGAGGGCCCCCACTTCCTGATGGGGCCATAATGGACACAGTCTCCAACCTGAGCCAATGTCAGATCCTCGCCCTGACTCCAGATGCAGGAGATCTCAATTCAGCCTCTGCAGAGTGGGCCTGCCATGCCCTCGCCCGAATTCTCACCCTAGCTTGTGTTCTCAGACTTCCGTCCTAACACTCCTGGCCCCCAAGACCTCCAGATTGGGAATTCTGGAGCCACAATGCAGCAGTCTGCCTTCTGGTCAGATGAAAAACGTTGCCCTATGCCGCTACCCAGAAACGCCAAATGAGGATCAGCATGCACACCACTCCACTGCACTCCAAATCTAGAGGCTGCCATGGGCCCTAATGCTCTGTCTGACACAGCCAGAGCCCGAACTTCCAGTCGGACCCTGAGACAGCTGGCCACACACCCAGCACATCGGGCCCGCCATGGCCTGAGGCCGTCCTCTCTTCCCAACCTAGGGTTTCAGGCTTCAGAACCTAGACCTTATCTCCAATCACTTCATAGGGGTGAACCTGAGGCAGAAATTAGAACTCCTCCATCCCCATGGCAAGAAAGCTTGCTGTTGGCATGGTGTTCGCCATTCAGAGTAGGAGAAACCAGCATGGCCCATGAGGCCACGCCCAGGCTTGAGGGCCACGTTGGGCACAAACACGCATTGTGACATTCAGCGGGAGCCCCGTGCTCAAGTAAGCCCTCTCAGTGGCTGGACAAAGAGCCCGCATATGGAGATGGCCATGCCCCTAGGCCCCCATCCTAACCCGAGTTTGGGTTTTCCTGTCATCCGTACCCAGGGCTCTGATCTGGAATCCCTCTTTTGGAGGGACACCTGATGCAGAAAACAGGACTCCTCCCTTCCCAGAGAATGACATCAAACTCTTGCGAGCCGGGCCAAATCCCCAGAGAAAGAGACTCGTCCATGGCCCATGAGTCCAACCCTCCATTCCATGGCCCTCCTGGATTCAAAATCCAGAGACAAAAGCCTGAAACCCCCACACACTCGCCCTTCGTTCCTATCCCGAGGAACTCCCCTCACGGTCTGTAGATCAGGCCTGCCATACCCTCGGCCCCAAACCTAAGGCAAGCTTTCGTTTTCAGACGTCTGTCCCCACAGCCCTGGCCCACACACCCTCCAGGTTGGGGCCTCTGGAGCCACACTGGAGGACTGTGCCTGCCCTCTCCAAGGAAACTCTGCCCATTCCATTGGCCACGACCCTACAGATTAGGAGAAATCTCCAAGGTCCTCGAGGCCATCCCTCTAGTGTAGGCGGCCCTGGACACACGGGGGCGATCTGACACCACCTGAGCATCTACCTGCACTCACACACAGAGACAGATCTCCCCAGAGACAGAAGATTGAAATAGACAGGCCCCTAGGCCCTAATCAGAACCCTGCTTTCGTTTCCAGGCGTCTCTCCTCAGAAGCCTTGTTTCAAGTACCAACTAATGGGGGTTTCCAGAGGCACCAATCAGAACACCTCTCGTCTCCAGATGGGAAACTTGCTCTTTCAAACCCTCAGGTTAGGAGAATCCTTCCGGGCCCCTGAGCCACCGCCACGTTCCAAGGTCTCCATGGACACAAACCCACATTATGACCCATCCTCAGGAGAGTCCATTTCAACTCAGCCCCCTGGGTAGCTCTGCCAGAGCCATCAGATCGAACCGGCCTTGTCGCTAGGAGACAATGGGAATGAGAGGTGGGGTGCTCAGGCATCCATCCTTTGAATCCTGCTCTCGAGTCTTTCGGAATGGGGCATCCTGGATCCATCCAACAGGACTCGACTCTCCCGCAGAAGGAATTCTTGCAGTTTGGATTATCTCACACTCCCAGCCTGGGAAAACCTCCATGATCTCATGAGGTCCCCCGTTTCCTGAAGGGGCCATCAAGAACCCAAACTCCAACCTGAGCCAAAGTCGGATCCTCGCCTTGACATCGAGATCACCCTGGTCTCGATTCAGCCTCTGCAGAGTGGGTCTGCCGTGCCCCCACCCTGAGACGTAACCCTAACTTGTGTTCTCAGACTTCTGTCTTCACACTCCTGGCCCACGAGACATCCAGAATGGGAATTCTGGAGCCACAACAACGCAGCACTCTGCCTGCCCACCAGAAGAAAAACTTTGCCCTAAAGGGCTGCGCAGAAACCCCAAATGAGACTCAACCTGCACGACACTCAACCGCACCCCAATTATAGAGGCTGTGCTGGGCACTTATGCTCTGTCTGACACAGCCTGAGCCTTGACATTCCGACCGACACCCAGACACCAGGCAGCACACCCAGCATATCAGACCCACCATGACCTTAGGCTGTCATCTCTTCCCAAGCTGGGTGTTCAGGATTCAGAACCTAGACCTTATCTCCAGGTTCACTCCGAACAGGAGTGAACCTGATGCAGAAATCAGAACTCGTCCATCCCCATCCAAGAAACTTTGCTGTTGGCATGGTGTCCACCCTTCAGGGTAGGAGAAACCTGCATGGCCCATGAGGCCACGCCCATGCTTGAGGGCCGCCTTCCGCAGAAACATGCATTGTGACCCTCATCATGAGCCCCGTGCTCAAGTAAGGCCTCTCTGGGGCTGGACCAAGAACCCGCATATGGGGCTTTCCATGCACCTAGGCGCTCAATCCTAACCCGAGTTTGAGTTTTATAGTCCCCGGGACCCAGCGCTCTGCGCTGGAATCCCTCTTTTGGAGGGACACCTGAGGCAGAATACAGGATTCCTCCATTCCTGCAGAATGACCTGAAACTCTTGGGAGCCAGGCCAAATCCCCAGACAGGGAGGCTCATCCATGGCCCATGGCCCATGAGACCTCCATTCCACAGCCCTCCTTGACACAAAATCCAGAGACAGAACCCTGAGAAAATGACTCACACTCACCCTTCATTCAAATCCTGAGTAGCTCCCATCACGGTCGTTGATCGGGCCTGCCATACCCTCAGCCCGAAACCTAAGCCGAGTTTGTGTTTTCAGACTTCAGGCCCCACAGCCCTGTCCCACACACTCTCAAATCTGGGGCCCCTGGAGCCACAGCGCAGGACTGTGCCTGCCCTCTCCAAGGAAACTCTGCCCATTCCACTGGCCACAAACCTACAGATTAGGAGAATGCTCCAAGATCCCTGAGGCCATCCCAATAGTGTAGGCTGCCCTGGACAAACAGGGGTGATCTGACACACTCAGACAAGCAGGCGGATGTCCCCAGAGACAGAAGATTGAACCGGACAGTCCGTTAGGCCTTAATCTGAACCCTTTTGTTGGTTTCCAGGCGTCTCTCCTCAGAGGCCTGGATTCCAATACCAGCAAATGGGGGTTTCCTGAGGCACCAATCAGAACACCTCTCATCTCCACAGGGGAAACTGACTCTTTGGAGCTGTGTCCAATCCTCCGGGTCGCAGAATCCTTGCGGGCCCCCGAGCCACTGCCACATTCCTAGGTCTCCATGGACACAAACCCACTTGATGACCCATCCTCAGGAGAGTCCATTTCAACCCAGCCCCCTGGGTAGCTCCCCCAGAGCCAGCAATCAAACCTGCCTTGTCGCTAGGAGACAATGGGAATGTGAAGTAGGATGCCCAGGCATCCATGCTTAGAACCCTGCCCTCGAGTCTTTCTGTATGGGGCGTCCTGGAGCCATCTAACAGGACTCGACTGTCCAGCAGTAGGAATCCTTGCGGTTTGGAGCATCTCACAACTCCCAGCATGGGAAAACCTCCATGGCCTCGCGAGGGCCCCCACTTCCTGATGGGGCCATAATGGACACAGTCTCCAACCTGAGCCAATGTCAGATCCTCGCCCTGACTCCAGATGCAGGAGATCTCAATTCAGCCTCTGCAGAGTGGGCCTGCCATGCCCTCGCCCGAATTCTCACCCTAGCTTGTGTTCTCAGACTTCCGTCCTAACACTCCTGGCCCCCAAGACCTCCAGATTGGGAATTCTGGAGCCACAATGCAGCAGTCTGCCTTCTGGTCAGATGAAAAACGTTGCCCTGTGCGGCTACCCAGAAACACCAAATGAGGATCAACCTGCACACCACTCCACTGCACTCCAAATCTAGAGGCTGCCATGGGCCCTAATGCTCTGTCTGACACAGCCAGAGCCCGAACTTCCAGTCGGACCCTGAGACAGCTGGCCACACACCCAGCACATCGGGCCCGCCATGGCCTGAGGCCGTCCTCTCTTCCCAACCTAGGGTTTCAGGCTTCAGAACCTAGACCTTATCTCCAGTCACTTCATAGGGGTGAACCTGATGCAGAAATTAGAACTCCTCCATCCCCATGGCAAGAAAGCTTGCTGTTGGCATGGTGTTCGACATTCAGAGTAGGAGAAACCAGCATGGCCCATGAGGCCACGCCCAGGCTTGAGGGCCACGTTGGGCACAAACACGCATTGTGACATTCAGCGGGAGCCCCGTGCTCAAGTAAGCGCTCTCAGTGGCTGGACAAAGAGCCCGCATATGGAGATGGCCATGCCCCTAGGCCCCCATCCTAACGCGAGTTTGGGTTTTCCTGTCATCCGTACCCAGGGCTCTGATCTGGAATCCCTCTTTTGGAGGGACACCTGATGCAGAAAACAGGACTCCTCCCTTCCCAGAGAATGACATCAAACTCTTGCGAGCGGGGCCAAATCCCCACAGAAAGAGACTCGTCCATGGCCCATGAGTCCAACCCTCCATTCCATGGCCCTCCTGGATTCAAAATCCAGAGACAAAAGCCTGAAACCCCCACACACTCGCCCTTCGTTCCTATCCCGAGGAACTCCCCTCACGGTCTGTAGATCAGGCCTGCCATACCCTCGGCCCCAAACCTAAGGCAAGCTTTCGTTTTCAGACGTCTGTCCCCACAGCCCTGGCCCACACACCCTCCAGGTTGGGGCCTCTGGAGCCACACTGGAGGACTGTGCCTGCCCTCTCCAAGGAAACTCTGCCCATTCCATTGGCCACGACCCTACAGATTAGGAGAAATCTCCAAGGTCCTCGAGGCCATCCCTCTAGTGTAGGCGGCCCTGGACACACAGGGGCGATCTGACACCACCTGAGCATCTACCTGCACTCACACACAGAGACAGATCTCCCCAGAGATAGAAGATTGAAATAGACAGGCCCCTAGGCCCGAATCAGAACCCTGCTTTCGTTTCCAGGCGTCTCTCCTCAGAAGCCTTGTTTCAAGTACCAACTAATGGGGGTTTCCAGAGGCACCAATCAGAACACCTCTCGTCTCCAGATGGGAAACTTGCTGTTTCAAACCCTCAGGTTAGGAGAATCCTTCCGGGCCCCTGAGCCACCGCCACGTTCCAAGGTCTCCATGGACACAAACCCACATTATGACCCATCCTCAGGAGAGTCCATTTCAACTCAGCCCCCTGGGTAGCTCTGCCAGAGCCATCAGATCGAACCGGCCTTGTCGCTAGGAGACAATGGGAATGAGAGGTGGGGTGCTCAGGCATCCATCCCTTGAATCCTGCTCTCGAGTCTTTCGGAATGGGGCATCCTGGATCCATCCAACAGGACTCGACTCTCCCGCAGAAGGAATTCTTGCAGTTTGGATTATCTCACTCTCCCAGCCTGGGAAAACCTCCATGATCTCATGAGGTCCCCCGTTTCCTGAAGGGGCCATCAAGAACCCAAACTCCAACCTGAGCCAAAGTCGGATCCTCGCCTTGACATCGAGATCACCCTGGTCTCGATTCAGCCTCTGCAGAGTGGGTCTGCCGTGCCCCCACCCTGAGACGTAACCCTAACTTGTGTTCTCAGACTTCTGTCTTCACACTCCTGGCCCACAAGACATCCAGAATGGGAATTCTGGAGCCACAACGCAGCAGAAGAGAAACTTTGCCCTAAAGGGCTGCGCAGAAACCCCAAATGAGACTCAACCTGCACGACACTCAACCGCACCCCAATTATAGAGGCTGTGCTGGGCACTTATGCTCTGTCTGACACAGCCTGAGCCTTGACATTCCGACCGACACCCAGACACCAGGCAGCACACCCAGCATATCAGACCCACCATGACCTTAGGCTGTCGTCTCTTCCCAAGCTGGGTGTTCAGGATTCAGAACCTAGACCTTATCTCCAGGTTCACTCCGAACAGGAGTGAACCTGATGCAGAAATCAGAACTCGTCCATCCCCATCCAAGAAACTTTGCTGTTGGCATGGTGTCCACCCTTCAGGGTAGGAGAAACCTGCATGGCCCATGAGGCCCCGCCCATGCTTGAGGGCCGCCTTCCGCAGAAACATGCATTGTGACCCTCATCATGAGCCCCGTGCTCAAGTAAGGCCTCTCTGGGGCTGGACCAAGAACCCGCATATGGGGCTTTCCATGCACCTAGGCGCTCAATCCTAACCCGAGTTTGAGTTTTATAGTCCCCGGGACCCAGCGCTCTGCGCTGGAATCCCTCTTTTGGAGGGACACCTGAGGCAGAATACAGGATTCCTCCATTCCTGCAGAATGACCTGAAACTCTTGGGAGCCAGGCCAAATCCCCAGACAGGGAGGCTCATCCATGGCCCATGGCCCATGAGACCTCCATTCCACAGCCCTCCTTGACACAAAATCCAGAGACAGAACCCTGAGAAAATGACTCACACTCACCCTTCATTCAAATCCTGAGTAGCTCCCATCACGGTCGTTGATCGGGCCTGCCATACCCTCAGCCCGAAACCTAAGCCGAGTTTGTGTTTTCAGACTTCAGGCCCCACAGCCCTGTCCCACACACTCTCAAATCTGGGGCCCCTGGAGCCACAGCGCAGGACTGTGCCTGCCCTCTCCAAGGAAACTCTGCCCATTCCACTGGCCACAAACCTACAGATTAGGAGAATGCTCCAAGATCCCTGAGGCCATCCCAATAGTGTAGGCTGCCCTGGACAAACAGGGGTGATCTGACACAAGCTGAGCAACTACCTCAACTCAGACAAGCAGGCGGATGTCCCCAGAGACAGAAGATTGAACCGGACAGTCCGTTAGGCCTTAATCTGAACCCTTTTGTTGGTTTCCAGGCGTCTCTCCTCAGAGGCCTGGATTCCAATACCAGCAAATGGGGGTTTCCTGAGGCACCAATCAGAACACCTCTCATCTCCACAGGGGAAACTGACTCTTTGGAGCTGTGTCCAATCCTCCGGGTCGCAGAATCCTTGCGGGCCCCCGAGCCACTGCCACATTCCTAGGTCTCCATGGACACAAACCCACTTGATGACCCATCCTCAGGAGAGTCCATTTCAACCCAGCCCCCTGGGTAGCTCCCCCAGAGCCAGCAATCAAACCTGCCTTGTCGCTAGGAGACAATGGGAATGTGAAGTAGGATGCCCAGGCATCCATGCTTAGAACCCTGCCCTCGAGTCTTTCTGTATGGGGCGTCCTGGAGCCATCTAACAGGACTCGACTGTCCAGCAGTAGGAATCCTTGCGGTTTGGAGCATCTCACAACTCCCAGCATGGGAAAACCTCCATGGCCTCGCGAGGGCCCCCACTTCCTGATGGGGCCATAATGGACACAGTCTCCAACCTGAGCCAATGTCAGATCCTCGCCCTGACTCCAGATGCAGGAGATCTCAATTCAGCCTCTGCAGAGTGGGCCTGCCATGCCCTCGCCCGAATTCTCACCCTAGCTTGTGTTCTCAGACTTCCGTCCTAACACTCCTGGCCCCCAAGACCTCCAGATTGGGAATTCTGGAGCCACAATGCAGCAGTCTGCCTTCTGGTCAGATGAAAAACGTTGCCCTGTGCGGCTACCCAGAAACACCAAATGAGGATCAACCTGCACACCACTCCACTGCACTCCAAATCTAGAGGCTGCCATGGGCCCTAATGCTCTGTCTGACACAGCCAGAGCCCGAACTTCCAGTCGGACCCTGAGACAGCTGGCCACACACCCAGCACATCGGGCCCGCCATGGCCTGAGGCCGTCCTCTCTTCCCAACCTAGGGTTTCAGGCTTCAGAACCTAGACCTTATCTCCAGTCACTTCATAGGGGTGAACCTGATGCAGAAATCAGAACTCCTCCCTCCCGATGGCAAGAAACCTTGCGGTTGGAATGGTGTCCAACCTTCAGGGTAGGAGAAACCGGCATGGCCCATGAGGACACGCACGTGCTTGAGGGCCACCTTGGGCACAAACACGCATTGTGGCACTCAGAGTGAGCCTCGTGCTCAAGTAAGGCCTCTCAGTGGCTGGACCAAGAGCACGCATATGGGGCTGGCCATGCCCGTAGGCCCCCAATCCTAACCAGAGCTCGGGTTTTCCAGTCTCCCATACCCAGGGCTCTGCTCTGGATTCGCTCTTTTGGAGGGACACCGGAGGCTGAAAACAGGACTCCGCCCTTCCCTCAGAATGACATCAAACTCTTGGGAGCTGGGCCAAATCCCCAGAGAGGGAGCCTGGTCCATGGCCGTTGAGGGCACCCCGACATTCCACGTCCATCCTTGACACAACATCCAGAGACAAAAGCCTGAGCAACTGCCTCTCACTTACCCTTCTATCATACCCCGAAATGCTCCCCTGACGGTCTGTAGATCGGGCCTGCCATACCCTTGGCCCCAAACCGAAGAGGAATTTGTATTTTCAGTCTTCTGTCCCTACAGCCCTGGCCCACACACCCTCAACGCTGGGGCCTCTGGAGCCACACCGCAGGACTGTGCCTGCCCTCTCCAAGGAAACTCTGCCCATTTCATTGGCCACAACCCTACAGATTAGGAGAAACCTCCAAGGTCCCCGAGGCCATCCCAATAGTGTAGGCCGCCCTGGACAAACAGGGGCGATCTGACAGAAGCTGAGCAATTACCTCCACTCAGACAAGCAGACGGATGTCCCCAGAGACAGAAGATTGATCCGGACAGGCACCAGTTCCTAATCTGATACGTTGCTTTTGTTTCTGGGTGCCTCTCCTCCGAGGCCTGGTTTCTTAAAGCATAAGATACTTTTTTTTTAAGATATTATTTATTTATTTGACAGAGAGAAAGAGATCACAAGTAGACAGAGAGGCAGACAGAGAGAGGGAGAGAGGAAGCAGGCTCCCCGCCGAGCAGACAGCCCGATGCAGGGCTCGATCCCAGGACCCTGAGATCATGACCTGAATCGAAGGCAGAGGCTTAACACACTGAGCCACCCAGATGCCCCAAGGCCTGGTTTCTAAAAGCAGCATATGGGGGTTTCCTGAGGCACCAAAAGGAACACCTCTCTTCTCAACATGGGATGCTTGCTCTTTGGAGCTGTGGCAAGCCCTCCATGTAGGATAACCCTGCAGGTTCCATGAGCCACCCCCACATTCCAAGGTCTCCATGGACACAAACCCACATGATGACCCATCCTCAAGAGAGTCCATTTCAACTCAGCCACCTGGGTAGCTCGGCCCAGAGCCAGCAGATCGAATCTGCCTTGTCACTAGGAGGTGACAAGGTGGGGTGTCCAGGCATCCATCCTTAGAAGCTTGCTCTCGGTTCTTTCAGAAAATGCGTCCTTGAGCCATCCACCAGGACTCGACTGTCCCGCAGAAGGAAACCTTGCAGTTTGGAGCAGCTAACAACCCCAGCGTGGGAAAGACTCCATGGCCTCATGAGGCCCCCCCATCATGAAGGGGACATTATGGACCCATCCTCCAGCCTGAGCCAATGTCTCATCCTCCCCTGACTTCAGATGCAGGAGATCTCAATTTAGTGTCTGCAGAGTAAGCCAGCCGTGCCCTCAGCCCCAAAACTAACACTGGCTTGGGTTTTCAGACTTCCATCCTCACACTTCTGGCCCACAAGCCCTCAAGATTGGGAATTCTGGAGCCACAACACAGCACGCTGCCTGCCCACCAGAAAGAAAACATTGCCCTATAGGGCTTCCCAGAAACCCCAAATGAGGTTCAATATGCATGGCCCTAGAATGCACCCCAATTTCCTAGGCTGCCCTGGGCACTAATGCTCTGTCTGACACAGCCTGAGCCCAGAGCTCCTGACAGACACCCAGATATCTGGCCCCAAAGCCAGCACATCAGACCCTCCATGGCCTTAGGCTGTCATCTCTTCCCAAGCTGGGTGTTCAGGCATCTGAATCTAGACCTTATCTCCAATCCCTGCACAGGGAGAACCTGGTCCACACATCAGAACTCCTCCTTCCCCATGGCAGGAAACCTTGCTTTTGGCATGGTGTCAAGCCTTCCGGGAAGGAGAAACCTGCATGGCCCATGAGAACACGCCCATGCTTGAGGGCCACCATGGGCACAAACACGGATTGTGACCCTCAGCATGAGCCAAGGGTTCAAGTATGGCCTCTCTGTGGCTGGACCAGGAGCCCACTCATGGGGATTGCCATGGCCCTAGGCCCCCAATCCAAACCAGAGGTCGAGTTTTCCAGTCGCCCGTACCCAGGACTCTGCTCTGGAATCCTCTTTTGGAGGGAAACCTGAGGCAGAAAACACGACTTCACCCTTCCCACAGAATGATCCCAAAATCTTGGGAACTGGACCAAATCCGCAGAGAGGGAGACTCGACCAAGGCCCATGTGGCCACCCCGACATTCCATAGCCATCCTTGACACAAAATCCAGAGACAAAAGTCTGAGCTACTGCCTCACACTTGCCCTTCTTTCATATACTGAGGAAGTCCCCTCACAGTCTGTAGATCGGGCCTGCCATACCCTCAGCACCAATCCTAAATAGAGTTTGTGTTTTCAAACTTCTGTCCCCACAGCCCTGGCCCACACACCCTCCAGGTTGGGGCCTCTGGAGCCACACTGGAGGACTGTGCCTGCCCTCTCCAAGGAAACTCTGCCCATTCCATTGGCCACGACCCTACAGATTAGGAGAAATCTCCAAGGTCCTCGAGGCCATCCCTCTAGTGTAGGCGGCCCTGGACACACAGGGGCGATCTGACACAACCTGAGCATCTACCTGCACTCACACACAGAGACAGATCTCCCCAGAGACAGAAGATTGAAATAGACAGGCCCCTAGGCCCTAATCAGAACCCTGCTTTCGTTTCCAGGCGTCTCTCCTCAGAAGCCTTGTTTCAAGTACCAACTAATGGGGGTTTCCAGAGGCACCAATCAGAACACCTCTCGTCTCCAGATGGGAAACTTGCTCTTTCAAACCCTCAGGTTAGGAGAATCCTTCCGGGCCCCTGAGCCACCGCCACGTTCCAAGGTCTCCATGGACACAAACCCACATTATGACCCATCCTCAGGAGAGTCCATTTCAACTCAGCCCCCTGGGTAGCTCTGCCAGAGCCATCAGATCGAACCGGCCTTGTCGCTAGGAGACAATGGGAATGAGAGGTGGGGTGCTCAGGCATCCATCCTTTGAATCCTGCTCTCGAGTCTTTCGGAATGGGGCATCCTGGATCCATCCAACAGGACTCGACTCTCCTGCAGAAGGAATTCTTGCAGTTTGGATTATCTCACTCTCCCAGCCTGGGAAAACCTCCATGATCTCATGAGGTCCCCCGTTTCCTGAAGGGGCCATCAAGAACCCAAACTCCAACCTGAGCCAAAGTCGGATCCTCGCCTTGACATCGAGATCACCCTGGTCTCGATTCAGCCTCTGCAGAGTGGGTCTGCCGTGCCCCCACCCTGAGACGTAACCCTAACTTGTGTTCTCAGACTTCTGTCTTCACACTCCTGGCCCACAAGACATCCAGAATGGGAATTCTGGAGCCACAACGCAGCACTCTGCCTGCCCACCAGAAGAAAAACTTTGCCCTAAAGGGCTGCGCAGAAACCCCAAATGAGACTCAACCTGCACGACACTCAACCGCACCCCAATTATAGAGGCTGTGCTGGGCACTTATGCTCTGTCTGACACAGCCTGAGCCTTGACATTCCGACCGACACCCAGACACCAGGCAGCACACCCAGCATATCAGACCCACCATGACCTTAGGCTGTCATCTCTTCCCAAGCTGGGTGTTCAGGATTCAGAACCTAGACCTTATCTCCAGGTTCACTCCGAACAGGAGTGAACCTGATGCAGAAATCAGAACTCGTCCATCCCCATCCAAGAAACTTTGCTGTTGGCATGGTGTCCACCCTTCAGGGTAGGAGAAACCTGCATGGCCCATGAGGCCACGCCCATGCTTGAGGGCCGCCTTCCGCAGAAACATGCATTGTGACCCTCATCATGAGCCCCGTGCTCAAGTAAGGCCTCTCTGGGGCTGGACCAAGAACCCGCATATGGGGCTTTCCATGCACCTAGGCGCTCAATCCTAACCCGAGTTTGAGTTTTATAGTCCCCGGGACCCAGCGCTCTGCGCTGGAATCCCTCTTTTGGAGGGACACCTGAGGCAGAATACAGGATTCCTCCATTCCTGCAGAATGACCTGAAACTCTTGGGAGCCAGGCCAAATCCCCAGACAGGGAGGCTCATCCATGGCCCATGGCCCATGAGACCTCCATTCCACAGCCCTCCTTGACACAAAATCCAGAGACAGAACCCTGAGAAAATGACTCACACTCACCCTTCATTCAAATCCTGAGTAGCTCCCATCACGGTCGTTGATCGGGCCTGCCATACCCTCAGCCCGAAACCTAAGCCGAGTTTGTGTTTTCAGACTTCAGGCCCCACAGCCCTGTCCCACACACTCTCAAATCTGGGGCCCCTGGAGCCACAGCGCAGGACTGTGCCTGCCCTCTCCAAGGAAACTCTGCCCATTCCACTGGCCACAAACCTACAGATTAGGAGAATGCTCCAAGATCCCTGAGGCCATCCCAATAGTGTAGGCTGCCCTGGACAAACAGGGGTGATCTGACACAAGCTGAGCAACTACCTCAACTCAGACAAGCAGGCGGATGTCCCCAGAGACAGAAGATTGAACCGGACAGTCCGTTAGGCCTTAATCTGAACCCTTTTGTTGGTTTCCAGCGTCTCTCCTCAGAGGCCTGGATTCCAATACCAGCAAATGGGGGTTTCCTGAGGCACCAATCAGAACACCTCTCATCTCCACAGGGGAAACTGACTCTTTGGAGCTGTGTCCAATCCTCCGGGTCGCAGAATCCTTGCGGGCCCCCGAGCCACTGCCACATTCCTAGGTCTCCATGGACACAAACCCACTTGATGACCCATCCTCAGGAGAGTCCATTTCAACCCAGCCCCCTGGGTAGCTCCCCCAGAGCCAGCAATCAAACCTGCCTTGTCGCTAGGAGACAATGGGAATGTGAAGTAGGATGCCCAGGCATCCATGCTTAGAACCCTGCCCTCGAGTCTTTCTGTATGGGGCGTCCTGGAGCCATCTAACAGGACTCGACTGTCCAGCAGTAGGAATCCTTGCGGTTTGGAGCATCTCACAACTCCCAGCATGGGAAAACCTCCATGGCCTCGCGAGGGCCCCCACTTCCTGATGGGGCCATAATGGACACAGTCTCCAACCTGAGCCAATGTCAGATCCTCGCCCTGACTCCAGATGCAGGAGATCTCAATTCAGCCTCTGCAGAGTGGGCCTGCCATGCCCTCGCCCGAATTCTCACCCTAGCTTGTGTTCTCAGACTTCCGTCCTAACACTCCTGGCCCCCAAGACCTCCAGATTGGGAATTCTGGAGCCACAATGCAGCAGTCTGCCTTCTGGTCAGATGAAAAACGTTGCCCTGTGCGGCTACCCAGAAACACCAAATGAGGATCAACCTGCACACCACTCCACTGCACTCCAAATCTAGAGGCTGCCATGGGCCCTAATGCTCTGTCTGACACAGCCAGAGCCCGAACTTCCAGTCGGACCCTGAGACAGCTGGCCACACACCCAGCACATCGGGCCCGCCATGGCCTGAGGCCGTCCTCTCTTCCCAACCTAGGGTTTCAGGCTTCAGAACCTAGACCTTATCTCCAGTCACTTCATAGGGGTGAACCTGATGCAGAAATCAGAACTCCTCCCTCCCGATGGCAAGAAACCTTGCGGTTGGAATGGTGTCCAACCTTCAGGGTAGGAGAAACCGGCATGGCCCATGAGGACACGCACGTGCTTGAGGGCCACCTTGGGCACAAACACGCATTGTGGCACTCAGATGAGCCTCGTGCTCAAGTAAGGCCTCTCAGTGGCTGGACCAAGAGCACGCATATGGGGCTGGCCATGCCCGTAGGCCCCCAATCCTAACCAGAGCTCGGGTTTTCCAGTCTCCCATACCCAGGGCTCTGCTCTGGATTCGCTCTTTTGGAGGGACACCGGAGGCTGAAAACAGGACTCCGCCCTTCCCTCAGAATGACATCAAACTCTTGGGAGCTGGGCCAAATCCCCAGAGAGGGAGCCTGGTCCATGGCCGTTGAGGGCACCCCGACATTCCACGTCCATCCTTGACACAACATCCAGAGACAAAAGCCTGAGCAACTGCCTCTCACTTACCCTTCTATCATACCCCGAAATGCTCCCCTGACGGTCTGTAGATCGGGCCTGCCATACCCTTGGCCCCAAACCGAAGAGGAATTTGTATTTTCAGTCTTCTGTCCCTACAGCCCTGGCCCACACACCCTCAACGCTGGGGCCTCTGGAGCCACACCGCAGGACTGTGCCTGCCCTCTCCAAGGAAACTCTGCCCATTTCATTGGCCACAACCCTACAGATTAGGAGAAACCTCCAAGGTCCCCGAGGCCATCCCAATAGTGTAGGCCGCCCTGGACAAACAGGGGCGATCTGACAGAAGCTGAGCAATTACCTCCACTCAGACAAGCAGACGGATGTCCCCAGAGACAGAAGATTGATCCGGACAGGCACCAGTTCCTAATCTGATACGTTGCTTTTGTTTCTGGGTGCCTCTCCTCCGAGGCCTGGTTTCTTAAAGCATAAGATACTTTTTTTTTAAGATATTATTTATTTATTTGACAGAGAGAAAGAGATCACAAGTAGACAGAGAGGCAGACAGAGAGAGGGAGAGAGGAAGCAGGCTCCCCGCCGAGCAGACAGCCCGATGCAGGGCTCGATCCCAGGACCCTGAGATCATGACCTGAATCGAAGGCAGAGGCTTAACACACTGAGCCACCCAGATGCCCCAAGGCCTGGTTTCTAAAAGCAGCATATGGGGGTTTCCTGAGGCACCAAAAGGAACACCTCTCTTCTCAACATGGGATGCTTGCTCTTTGGAGCTGTGGCAAGCCCTCCATGTAGGATAACCCTGCAGGTTCCATGAGCCACCCCCACATTCCAAGGTCTCCATGGACACAAACCCACATGATGACCCATCCTCAAGAGAGTCCATTTCAACTCAGCCACCTGGGTAGCTCGGCCCAGAGCCAGCAGATCGAATCTGCCTTGTCACTAGGAGGTGACAAGGTGGGGTGTCCAGGCATCCATCCTTAGAAGCTTGCTCTCGGTTCTTTCAGAAAATGCGTCCTTGAGCCATCCACCAGGACTCGACTGTCCCGCAGAAGGAAACCTTGCAGTTTGGAGCAGCTAACAACCCCAGCGTGGGAAAGACTCCATGGCCTCATGAGGCCCCCCCATCATGAAGGGGACATTATGGACCCATCCTCCAGCCTGAGCCAATGTCTCATCCTCCCCTGACTTCAGATGCAGGAGATCTCAATTTAGTGTCTGCAGAGTAAGCCAGCCGTGCCCTCAGCCCCAAAACTAACACTGGCTTGGGTTTTCAGACTTCCATCCTCACACTTCTGGCCCACAAGCCCTCAAGATTGGGAATTCTGGAGCCACAACACAGCACGCTGCCTGCCCACCAGAAAGAAAACATTGCCCTATAGGGCTTCCCAGAAACCCCAAATGAGGTTCAATATGCATGGCCCTAGAATGCACCCCAATTTCCTAGGCTGCCCTGGGCACTAATGCTCTGTCTGACACAGCCTGAGCCCAGAGCTCCTGACAGACACCCAGATATCTGGCCCCAAAGCCAGCACATCAGACCCTCCATGGCCTTAGGCTGTCATCTCTTCCCAAGCTGGGTGTTCAGGCATCTGAATCTAGACCTTATCTCCAATCCCTGCACAGGGAGAACCTGGTCCACACATCAGAACTCCTCCTTCCCCATGGCAGGAAACCTTGCTTTTGGCATGGTGTCAAGCCTTCCGGGAAGGAGAAACCTGCATGGCCCATGAGAACACGCCCATGCTTGAGGGCCACCATGGGCACAAACACGGATTGTGACCCTCAGCATGAGCCAAGGGTTCAAGTATGGCCTCTCTGTGGCTGGACCAGGAGCCCACTCATGGGGATTGCCATGGCCCTAGGCCCCCAATCCAAACCAGAGGTCGAGTTTTCCAGTCGCCCGTACCCAGGACTCTGCTCTGGAATCCTCTTTTGGAGGGAAACCTGAGGCAGAAAACACGACTTCACCCTTCCCACAGAATGATCCCAAAATCTTGGGAACTGGACCAAATCCGCAGAGAGGGAGACTCGACCAAGGCCCATGTGGCCACCCCGACATTCCATAGCCATCCTTGACACAAAATCCAGAGACAAAAGTCTGAGCTACTGCCTCACACTTGCCCTTCTTTCATATACTGAGGAAGTCCCCTCACAGTCTGTAGATCGGGCCTGCCATACCCTCAGCACCAATCCTAAATAGAGTTTGTGTTTTCAAACTTCTGTCCCCACAGCCCTGGCCCACACACCCTCCAGGTTGGGGCCTCTGGAGCCACACTGGAGGACTGTGCCTGCCCTCTCCAAGGAAACTCTGCCCATTCCATTGGCCACGACCCTACAGATTAGGAGAAATCTCCAAGGTCCTCGAGGCCATCCCTCTAGTGTAGGCGGCCCTGGACACACAGGGGCGATCTGACACAACCTGAGCATCTACCTGCACTCACACACAGAGACAGATCTCCCCAGAGACAGAAGATTGAAATAGACAGGCCCCTAGGCCCGAATCAGAACCCTGCTTTCGTTTCCAGGCGTCTCTCCTCAGAAGCCTTGTTTCAAGTACCAACTAATGGGGGTTTCCAGAGGCACCAATCAGAACACCTCTCGTCTCCAGATGGGAAACTTGCTGTTTCAAACCCTCAGGTTAGGAGAATCCTTCCGGGCCCCTGAGCCACCGCCACGTTCCAAGGTCTCCATGGACACAAACCCACATTATGACCCATCCTCAGGAGAGTCCATTTCAACTCAGCCCCCTGGGTAGCTCTGCCAGAGCCATCAGATCGAACCGGCCTTGTCGCTAGGAGACAATGGGAATGAGAGGTGGGGTGCTCAGGCATCCATCCTTTGAATCCTGCTCTCGAGTCTTTCGGAATGGGGCATCCTGGATCCATCCAACAGGACTCGACTCTCCTGCAGAAGGAATTCTTGCAGTTTGGATTATCTCACTCTCCCAGCCTGGGAAAACCTCCATGATCTCATGAGGTCCCCCGTTTCCTGAAGGGGCCATCAAGAACCCAAACTCCAACCTGAGCCAAAGTCGGATCCTCGCCTTGACATCGAGATCACCCTGGTCTCGATTCAGCCTCTGCAGAGTGGGTCTGCCGTGCCCCCACCCTGAGACGTAACCCTAACTTGTGTTCTCAGACTTCTGTCTTCACACTCCTGGCCCACAAGACATCCAGAATGGGAATTCTGGAGCCACAACGCAGCACTCTGCCTGCCCACCAGAAGAAAAACTTTGCCCTAAAGGGCTGCGCAGAAACCCCAAATGAGACTCAACCTGCACGACACTCAACCGCACCCCAATTATAGAGGCTGTGCTGGGCACTTATGCTCTGTCTGACACAGCCTGAGCCTTGACATTCCGACCGACACCCAGACACCAGGCAGCACACCCAGCATATCAGACCCACCATGACCTTAGGCTGTCATCTCTTCCCAAGCTGGGTGTTCAGGATTCAGAACCTAGACCTTATCTCCAGGTTCACTCCGAACAGGAGTGAACCTGATGCAGAAATCAGAACTCGTCCATCCCCATCCAAGAAACTTTGCTGTTGGCATGGTGTCCACCCTTCAGGGTAGGAGAAACCTGCATGGCCCATGAGGCCACGCCCATGCTTGAGGGCCGCCTTCCGCAGAAACATGCATTGTGACCCTCATCATGAGCCCCGTGCTCAAGTAAGGCCTCTCTGGGGCTGGACCAAGAACCCGCATATGGGGCTTTCCATGCACCTAGGCGCTCAATCCTAACCCGAGTTTGAGTTTTATAGTCCCCGGGACCCAGCGCTCTGCGCTGGAATCCCTCTTTTGGAGGGACACCTGAGGCAGAATACAGGATTCCTCCATTCCTGCAGAATGACCTGAAACTCTTGGGAGCCAGGCCAAATCCCCAGACAGGGAGGCTCATCCATGGCCCATGGCCCATGAGACCTCCATTCCACAGCCCTCCTTGACACAAAATCCAGAGACAGAACCCTGAGAAAATGACTCACACTCACCCTTCATTCAAATCCTGAGTAGCTCCCATCACGGTCGTTGATCGGGCCTGCCATACCCTCAGCCCGAAACCTAAGCCGAGTTTGTGTTTTCAGACTTCAGGCCCCACAGCCCTGTCCCACACACTCTCAAATCTGGGGCCCCTGGAGCCACAGCGCAGGACTGTGCCTGCCCTCTCCAAGGAAACTCTGCCCATTCCACTGGCCACAAACCTACAGATTAGGAGAATGCTCCAAGATCCCTGAGGCCATCCCAATAGTGTAGGCTGCCCTGGACAAACAGGGGTGATCTGACACAAGCTGAGCAACTACCTCAACTCAGACAAGCAGGCGGATGTCCCCAGAGACAGAAGATTGAACCGGACAGTCCGTTAGGCCTTAATCTGAACCCTTTTGTTGGTTTCCAGCGTCTCTCCTCAGAGGCCTGGATTCCAATACCAGCAAATGGGGGTTTCCTGAGGCACCAATCAGAACACCTCTCATCTCCACAGGGGAAACTGACTCTTTGGAGCTGTGTCCAATCCTCCGGGTCGCAGAATCCTTGCGGGCCCCCGAGCCACTGCCACATTCCTAGGTCTCCATGGACACAAACCCACTTGATGACCCATCCTCAGGAGAGTCCATTTCAACCCAGCCCCCTGGGTAGCTCCCCCAGAGCCAGCAATCAAACCTGCCTTGTCGCTAGGAGACAATGGGAATGTGAAGTAGGATGCCCAGGCATCCATGCTTAGAACCCTGCCCTCGAGTCTTTCTGTATGGGGCGTCCTGGAGCCATCTAACAGGACTCGACTGTCCAGCAGTAGGAATCCTTGCGGTTTGGAGCATCTCACAACTCCCAGCATGGGAAAACCTCCATGGCCTCGCGAGGGCCCCCACTTCCTGATGGGGCCATAATGGACACAGTCTCCAACCTGAGCCAATGTCAGATCCTCGCCCTGACTCCAGATGCAGGAGATCTCAATTCAGCCTCTGCAGAGTGGGCCTGCCATGCCCTCGCCCGAATTCTCACCCTAGCTTGTGTTCTCAGACTTCCGTCCTAACACTCCTGGCCCCCAAGACCTCCAGATTGGGAATTCTGGAGCCACAATGCAGCAGTCTGCCTTCTGGTCAGATGAAAAACGTTGCCCTATGCCGCTACCCAGAAACGCCAAATGAGGATCAACCTGCACACCACTCCACTGCACTCCAAATCTAGAGGCTGCCATGGGCCCTAATGCTCTGTCTGACACAGCCAGAGCCCGAACTTCCAGTCGGACCCTGAGACAGCTGGCCACACACCCAGCACATCGGGCCCGCCATGGCCTGAGGCCGTCCTCTCTTCCCAACCTAGGGTTTCAGGCTTCAGAACCTAGACCTTATCTCCAATCACTTCATAGGGGTGAACCTGAGGCAGAAATTAGAACTCCTCCATCCCCATGGCAAGAAAGCTTGCTGTTGGCATGGTGTTCGACATTCAGAGTAGGAGAAACCAGCATGGCCCATGAGGCCACGCCCAGGCTTGAGGGCCACGTTGGGCACAAACACGCATTGTGACATTCAGCGGGAGCCCCGTGCTCAAGTAAGCGCTCTCAGTGGCTGGACAAAGAGCCCGCATATGGAGATGGCCATGCCCCTAGGCCCCCATCCTAACCCGAGTTTGGGTTTTCCTGTCATCCGTACCCAGGGCTCTGATCTGGAATCCCTCTTTTGGAGGGACACCTGATGCAGAAAACAGGACTCCTCCCTTCCCAGAGAATGACATCAAACTCTTGCGAGCCGGGCCAAATCCCCAGAGAAAGAGACTCGTCCATGGCCCATGAGTCCAACCCTCCATTCCATGGCCCTCCTGGATTCAAAATCCAGAGACAAAAGCCTGAAACCCCCACACACTCGCCCTTCGTTCCTATCCCGAGGAACTCCCCTCACGGTCTGTAGATCAGGCCTGCCATACCCTCGGCCCCAAACCTAAGGCAAGCTTTCGTTTTCAGACGTCTGTCCCCACAGCCCTGGCCCACACACCCTCCAGGTTGGGGCCTCTGGAGCCACACTGGAGGACTGTGCCTGCCCTCTCCAAGGAAACTCTGCCCATTCCATTGGCCACGACCCTACAGATTAGGAGAAATCTCCAAGGTCCTCGAGGCCATCCCTCTAGTGTAGGCGGCCCTGGACACACGGGGGCGATCTGACACCACCTGAGCATCTACCTGCACTCACACACAGAGACAGATCTCCCCAGAGACAGAAGATTGAAATAGACAGGCCCCTAGGCCCTAATCAGAACCCTGCTTTCGTTTCCAGGCGTCTCTCCTCAGAAGCCTTGTTTCAAGTACCAACTAATGGGGGTTTCCAGAGGCACCAATCAGAACACCTCTCGTCTCCAGATGGGAAACTTGCTGTTTCAAACCCTCAGGTTAGGAGAATCCTTCCGGGCCCCTGAGCCACCGCCACGTTCCAAGGTCTCCATGGACACAAACCCACATTATGACCCATCCTCAGGAGAGTCCATTTCAACTCAGCCCCCTGGGTAGCTCTGCCAGAGCCATCAGATCGAACCGGCCTTGTCGCTAGGAGACAATGGGAATGAGAGGTGGGGTGCTCAGGCATCCATCCTTTGAATCCTGCTCTCGAGTCTTTCGGAATGGGGCATCCTGGATCCATCCAACAGGACTCGACTCTCCCGCAGAAGGAATTCTTGCAGTTTGGATTATCTCACACTCCCAGCCTGGGAAAACCTCCATGATCTCATGAGGTCCCCCGTTTCCTGAAGGGGCCATCAAGAACCCAAACTCCAACCTGAGCCAAAGTCGGATCCTCGCCTTGACATCGAGATCACCCTGGTCTCGATTCAGCCTCTGCAGAGTGGGTCTGCCGTGCCCCCACCCTGAGACGTAACCCTAACTTGTGTTCTCAGACTTCTGTCTTCACACTCCTGGCCCACGAGACATCCAGAATGGGAATTCTGGAGCCACAACAACGCAGCACTCTGCCTGCCCACCAGAAGAAAAACTTTGCCCTAAAGGGCTGCGCAGAAACCCCAAATGAGACTCAACCTGCACGACACTCAACCGCACCCCAATTATAGAGGCTGTGCTGGGCACTTATGCTCTGTCTGACACAGCCTGAGCCTTGACATTCCGACCGACACCCAGACACCAGGCAGCACACCCAGCATATCAGACCCACCATGACCTTAGGCTGTCATCTCTTCCCAACCTGGGTGTTCAGGATTCAGAACCTAGACCTTATCTCCAGGTTCACTCCGAACAGGAGTGAACCTGATGCAGAAATCAGAACTCGTCCATCCCCATCCAAGAAACTTTGCTGTTGGCATGGTGTCCACCCTTCAGGGTAGGAGAAACCTGCATGGCCCATGAGGCCACACCCATGCTTGAGGGCCGCCTTCCGCAGAAACATGCATTGTGACCCTCATCATGAGCCCCGTGCTCAAGTAAGGCCTCTCTGGGGCTGGACCAAGAACCCGCATATGGGGCTTTCCATGCACCTAGGCGCTCAATCCTAACCCGAGTTTGAGTTTTATAGTCCCCGGGACCCAGCGCTCTGCGCTGGAATCCCTCTTTTGGAGGGACACCTGAGGCAGAATACAGGATTCCTCCATTCCTGCAGAATGACCTGAAACTCTTGGGAGCCAGGCCAAATCCCCAGACAGGGAGGCTCATCCATGGCCCATGGCCCATGAGACCTCCATTCCACAGCCCTCCTTGACACAAAATCCAGAGACAGAACCCTGAGAAAATGACTCACACTCACCCTTCATTCAAATCCTGAGTAGCTCCCATCACGGTCGTTGATCGGGCCTGCCATACCCTCAGCCCGAAACCTAAGCCGAGTTTGTGTTTTCAGACTTCAGGCCCCACAGCCCTGTCCCACACACTCTCAAATCTGGGGCCCCTGGAGCCACAGCGCAGGACTGTGCCTGCCCTCTCCAAGGAAACTCTGCCCATTCCACTGGCCACAAACCTACAGATTAGGAGAATGCTCCAAGATCCCTGAGGCCATCCCAATAGTGTAGGCTGCCCTGGACAAACAGGGGTGATCTGACACAAGCTGAGCAACTACCTCAACTCAGACAAGCAGGCGGATGTCCCCAGAGACAGAAGATTGAACCGGACAGTCCGTTAGGCCTTAATCTGAACCCTTTTGTTGGTTTCCAGGTGTCTCTCCTCAGAGGCCTGGATTCCAATACCAGCAAATGGGGGTTTCCTGAGGCACCAATCAGAACACCTCTCATCTCCACAGGGGAAACTGACTCTTTGGAGCTGTGTCCAATCCTCCAGGTCGCAGAATCCTTGCGGGCCCCCGAGCCACTGCCACATTCCTAGGTCTCCATGGACACAAACCCACTTGATGACCCCTCCTCAGGAGAGTCCATTTCAACCCAGCCCCCTGGGTAGCTCCCCCAGAGCCAGCAATCAAACCTGCCTTGTCGCTAGGAGACAATGGGAATGTGAAGTAGGAGGCCCAGGCATCCATCCTTAGAACCCTGCCCTCGAGTCTTTCTGTATGGGGCGTCCTGGAGCCATCTAACAGGACTCGACTGTCCAGCAGTAGGAATCCTTGCGGTTTGGAGCATCTCACAACTCCCAGCATGGGAAAACCTCCATGGCCTCGCGAGGGCCCCCACTTCCTGATGGGGCCATAATGGACACAGTCTCCAACCTGAGCCAATGTCAGATCCTCGCCCTGACTCCAGATGCAGGAGATCTCAATTCAGCCTCTGCAGAGTGGGCCTGCCATGCCCTCGCCCGAATTCTCACCCTAGCTTGTGTTCTCAGACTTCCGTCCTAACACTCCTGGCCCCCAAGACCTCCAGATTGGGAATTCTGGAGCCACAATGCAGCAGTCTGCCTTCTGGTCAGATGAAAAACGTTGCCCTGTGCGGCTACCCAGAAACGCCAAATGAGGATCAACCTGCACACCACTCCACTGCACTCCAAATCTAGAGGCTGCCATGGGCCCTAATGCTCTGTCTGACACAGCCAGAGCCCGAACTTCCAGTCGGACCCTGAGACAGCTGGCCACACACCCAGCACATCGGGCCCGCCATGGCCTGAGGCCGTCCTCTCTTCCCAACCTAGGGTTTCAGGCTTCAGAACCTAGACCTTATCTCCAATCACTTCATAGGGGTGAACCTGAGGCAGAAATTAGAACTCCTCCATCCCCATGGCAAGAAAGCTTGCTGTTGGCATGGTGTTCGACATTCAGAGTAGGAGAAACCAGCATGGCCCATGAGGCCACGCCCAGGCTTGAGGGCCACGTTGGGCACAAACACGCATTGTGACATTCAGCGGGAGCCCCGTGCTCAAGTAAGCGCTCTCAGTGGCTGGACAAAGAGCCCGCATATGGAGATGGCCATGCCCCTAGGCCCCCATCCTAACCCGAGTTTGGGTTTTCCTGTCATCCGTACCCAGGGCTCTGATCTGGAATCCCTCTTTTGGAGGGACACCTGATGCAGAAAACAGGACTCCTCCCTTCCCAGAGAATGACATCAAACTCTTGCGAGCCGGGCCACATCCCCAGAGAAAGAGACTCGTCCATGGCCCATGAGTCCAACCCTCCATTCCATGGCCCTCCTGGATTCAAAATCCAGAGACAAAAGCCTGAAACCCCCACACACTCGCCCTTCGTTCCTATCCCGAGGAACTCCCCTCACGGTCTGTAGATCAGGCCTGCCATACCCTCGGCCCCAAACCTAAGGCAAGCTTTCGTTTTCAGACGTCTGTCCCCACAGCCCTGGCCCACACACCCTCCAGGTTGGGGCCTCTGGAGCCACACTGGAGGACTGTGCCTGCCCTCTCCAAGGAAACTCTGCCCATTCCATTGGCCACGACCCTACAGATTAGGAGAAATCTCCAAGGTCCTCGAGGCCATCCCTCTAGTGTAGGCGGCCCTGGACACACGGGGGCGATCTGACACAACCTGAGCATCTACCTGCACTCACACACAGAGACAGATCTCCCCAGAGACAGAAGATTGAAATAGACAGGCCCCTAGGCCCTAATCAGAACCCTGCTTTCGTTTCCAGGCGTCTCTCCTCAGAAGCCTTGTTTCAAGTACCAACTAATGGGGGTTTCCAGAGGCACCAATCAGAACACCTCTCGTCTCCAGATGGGAAACTTGCTGTTTCAAACCCTCAGGTTAGGAGAATCCTTCCGGTCCCCTGAGCCACCGCCACGTTCCAAGGTCTCCATGGACACAAACCCACATTATGACCCATCCTCAGGAGAGTCCATTTCAACTCAGCCCCCTGGGTAGCTCTGCCAGAGCCATCAGATCGAACCGGCCTTGTCGCTAGGAGACAATGGGAATGAGAGGTGGGGTGCTCAGGCATCCATCCTTTGAATCCTGCTCTCGAGTCTTTCGGAATGGGGCATCCTGGATCCATCCAACAGGACTCGACTCTCCCGCAGAAGGAATTCTTGCAGTTTGGATTATCTCACACTCCCAGCCTGGGAAAACCTCCATGATCTCATGAGGTCCCCCGTTTCCTGAAGGGGCCATCAAGAACCCAAATTCCAACCTGAGCCAAAGTCGGATCCTCGCCTTGACATCGAGATCACCCTGGTCTCGATTCAGCCTCTGCAGAGTGGGTCTGCCGTGCCCCCACCCTGAGACGTAACCCTAACTTGTGTTCTCAGACTTCTGTCTTCACACTCCTGGCCCACGAGACATCCAGAATGGGAATTCTGGAGCCACAACAACGCAGCACTCTGCCTGCCCACCAGAAGAAAAACTTTGCCCTAAAGGGCTGCGCAGAAACCCCAAATGAGACTCAACCTGCACGACACTCAACCGCACCCCAATTATAGAGGCTGTGCTGGGCACTTATGCTCTGTCTGACACAGCCTGAGCCTTGACATTCCGACCGACACCCAGACACCAGGCAGCACACCCAGCATATCAGACCCACCATGACCTTAGGCTGTCATCTCTTCCCAACCTGGGTGTTCAGGATTCAGAACCTAGACCTTATCTCCAGGTTCACTCCGAACAGGAGTGAACCTGATGCAGAAATCAGAACTCGTCCATCCCCATCCAAGAAACTTTGCTGTTGGCATGGTGTCCACCCTTCAGGGTAGGAGAAACCTGCATGGCCCATGAGGCCACGCCCATGCTTGAGGGCCGCCTTCCGCAGAAACATGCATTGTGACCCTCATCATGAGCCCCGTGCTCAAGTAAGGCCTCTCTGGGGCTGGACCAAGAACCCGCATATGGGGCTTTCCATGCACCTAGGCGCTCAATCCTAACCCGAGTTTGAGTTTTATAGTCCCCGGGACCCAGCGCTCTGCGCTGGAATCCCTCTTTTGGAGGGACACCTGAGGCAGAATACAGGATTCCTCCATTCCTGCAGAATGACCTGAAACTCTTGGGAGCCAGGCCAAATCCCCAGACAGGGAGGCTCATCCATGGCCCATGGCCCATGAGACCTCCATTCCACAGCCCTCCTTGACACAAAATCCAGAGACAGAACCCTGAGAAAATGACTCACACTCACCCTTCATTCAAATCCTGAGTAGCTCCCATCACGGTCGTTGATCGGGCCTGCCATACCCTCAGCCCGAAACCTAAGCCGAGTTTGTGTTTTCAGACTTCAGGCCCCACAGCCCTGTCCCACACACTCTCAAATCTGGGGCCCCTGGAGCCACAGCGCAGGACTGTGCCTGCCCTCTCCAAGGAAACTCTGCCCATTCCACTGGCCACAAACCTACAGATTAGGAGAATGCTCCAAGATCCCTGAGGCCATCCCAATAGTGTAGGCTGCCCTGGACAAACAGGGGTGATCTGACACAAGCTGAGCAACTACCTCAACTCAGACAAGCAGGCGGATGTCCCCAGAGACAGAAGATTGAACCGGACAGTCCGTTAGGCCTTAATCTGAACCCTTTTGTTGGTTTCCAGGCGTCTCTCCTCAGAGGCCTGGATTCCAATACCAGCAAATGGGGGTTTCCTGAGGCACCAATCAGAACACCTCTCATCTCCACAGGGGAAACTGACTCTTTGGAGCTGTGTCCAATCCTCCGGGTCGCAGAATCCTTGCGGGCCCCCGAGCCACTGCCACATTCCTAGGTCTCCATGGACACAAACCCACTTGATGACCCCTCCTCAGGAGAGTCCATTTCAACCCAGCCCCCTGGGTAGCTCCCCCAGAGCCAGCAATCAAACCTGCCTTGTCGCTAGGAGACAATGGGAATGTGAAGTAGGATGCCCAGGCATCCATCCTTAGAACCCTGCCCTCGAGTCTTTCTGTATGGGGCGTCCTGGAGCCATCTAACAGGACTCGACTGTCCAGCAGTAGGAATCCTTGCGGTTTGGAGCATCTCACAACTCCCAGCATGGGAAAACCTCCATGGCCTCGCGAGGGCCCCCACTTCCTGATGGGGCCATAATGGACACAGTCTCCAACCTGAGCCAATGTCAGATCCTCGCCCTGACTCCAGATGCAGGAGATCTCAATTCAGCCTCTGCAGAGTGGGCCTGCCATGCCCTCGCCCGAATTCTCACCCTAGCTTGTGTTCTCAGACTTCCGTCCTAACACTCCTGGCCCCCAAGACCTCCAGATTGGGAATTCTGGAGCCACAATGCAGCAGTCTGCCTTCTGGTCAGATGAAAAACGTTGCCCTATGCCGCTACCCAGAAACGCCAAATGAGGATCAACCTGCACACCACTCCACTGCACTCCAAATCTAGAGGCTGCCATGGGCCCTAATGCTCTGTCTGACACAGCCAGAGCCCGAACTTCCAGTCGGACCCTGAGACAGCTGGCCACACACCCAGCACATCGGGCCCGCCATGGCCTGAGGCCGTCCTCTCTTCCCAACCTAGGGTTTCAGGCTTCAGAACCTAGACCTTATCTCCAATCACTTCATAGGGGTGAACCTGAGGCAGAAATTAGAACTCCTCCATCCCCATGGCAAGAAAGCTTGCTGTTGGCATGGTGTTCGACATTCAGAGTAGGAGAAACCAGCATGGCCCATGAGGCCACGCCCAGGCTTGAGGGCCACGTTGGGCACAAACACGCATTGTGACATTCAGCGGGAGCCCCGTGCTCAAGTAAGCGCTCTCAGTGGCTGGACAAAGAGCCCGCATATGGAGATGGCCATGCCCCTAGGCCCCCATCCTAACCCGAGTTTGGGTTTTCCTGTCATCCGTACCCAGGGCTCTGATCTGGAATCCCTCTTTTGGAGGGACACCTGATGCAGAAAACAGGACTCCTCCCTTCCCAGAGAATGACATCAAACTCTTGCGAGCCGGGCCACATCCCCAGAGAAAGAGACTCGTCCATGGCCCATGAGTCCAACCCTCCATTCCATGGCCCTCCTGGATTCAAAATCCAGAGACAAAAGCCTGAAACCCCCACACACTCGCCCTTCGTTCCTATCCCGAGGAACTCCCCTCACGGTCTGTAGATCAGGCCTGCCATACCCTCGGCCCCAAACCTAAGGCAAGCTTTCGTTTTCAGACGTCTGTCCCCACAGCCCTGGCCCACACACCCTCCAGGTTGGGGCCTCTGGAGCCACACTGGAGGACTGTGCCTGCCCTCTCCAAGGAAACTCTGCCCATTCCATTGGCCACGACCCTACAGATTAGGAGAAATCTCCAAGGTCCTCGAGGCCATCCCTCTAGTGTAGGCGGCCCTGGACACACGGGGGCGATCTGACACAACCTGAGCATCTACCTGCACTCACACACAGAGACAGATCTCCCCAGAGACAGAAGATTGAAATAGACAGGCCCCTAGGCCCTAATCAGAACCCTGCTTTCGTTTCCAGGCGTCTCTCCTCAGAAGCCTTGTTTCAAGTACCAACTAATGGGGGTTTCCAGAGGCACCAATCAGAACACCTCTCGTCTCCAGATGGGAAACTTGCTGTTTCAAACCCTCAGGTTAGGAGAATCCTTCCGGGCCCCTGAGCCACCGCCACGTTCCAAGGTCTCCATGGACACAAACCCACATTATGACCCATCCTCAGGAGAGTCCATTTCAACTCAGCCCCCTGGGTAGCTCTGCCAGAGCCATCAGATCGAACCGGCCTTGTCGCTAGGAGACAATGGGAATGAGAGGTGGGGTGCTCAGGCATCCATCCTTTGAATCCTGCTCTCGAGTCTTTCGGAATGGGGCATCCTGGATCCATCCAACAGGACTCGACTCTCCCGCAGAAGGAATTCTTGCAGTTTGGATTATCTCACACTCCCAGCCTGGGAAAACCTCCATGATCTCATGAGGTCCCCCGTTTCCTGAAGGGGCCATCAAGAACCCAAACTCCAACCTGAGCCAAAGTCGGATCCTCGCCTTGACATCGAGATCACCCTGGTCTCGATTCAGCCTCTGCAGAGTGGGTCTGCCGTGCCCTCACCCTGAGACGTAACCCTAACTTGTGTTCTCAGACTTCTGTCTTCACACTCCTGGCCCACGAGACATCCAGAATGGGAATTCTGGAGCCACAACAACGCAGCACTCTGCCTGCCCACCAGAAGAAAAACTTTGCCCTAAAGGGCTGCGCAGAAACCCCAAATGAGACTCAACCTGCACGACACTCAACCGCACCCCAATTATAGAGGCTGTGCTGGGCACTTATGCTCTGTCTGACACAGCCTGAGCCTTGACATTCCGACCGACACCCAGACACCAGGCAGCACACCCAGCATATCAGACCCACCATGACCTTAGGCTGTCATCTCTTCCCAAGCTGGGTGTTCAGGATTCAGAACCTAGACCTTATCTCCAGGTTCACTCCGAACAGGAGTGAACCTGATGCAGAAATCAGAACTCGTCCATCCCCATCCAAGAAACTTTGCTGTTGGCATGGTGTCCACCCTTCAGGGTAGGAGAAACCTGCATGGCCCATGAGGCCACGCCCATGCTTGAGGGCCGCCTTCCGCAGAAACATGCATTGTGACCCTCATCATGAGCCCCGTGCTCAAGTAAGGCCTCTCTGGGGCTGGACCAAGAACCTGCATATGGGGCTTTCCATGCACCTAGGCGCTCAATCCTAACCCGAGTTTGAGTTTTATAGTCCCCGGGACCCAGCGCTCTGCGCTGGAATCCCTCTTTTGGAGGGACACCTGAGGCAGAATACAGGATTCCTCCATTCCTGCAGAATGACCTGAAACTCTTGGGAGCCAGGCCAAATCCCCAGACAGGGAGGCTCATCCATGGCCCATGGCCCATGAGACCTCCATTCCACAGCCCTCCTTGACACAAAATCCAGAGACAGAACCCTGAGAAAATGACTCACACTCACCCTTCATTCAAATCCTGAGTAGCTCCCATCACGGTCGTTGATCGGGCCTGCCATACCCTCAGCCCGAAACCTAAGCCGAGTTTGTGTTTTCAGACTTCAGGCCCCACAGCCCTGTCCCACACACTCTCAAATCTGGGGCCCCTGGAGCCACAGCGCAGGACTGTGCCTGCCCTCTCCAAGGAAACTCTGCCCATTCCACTGGCCACAAACCTACAGATTAGGAGAATGCTCCAAGATCCCTGAGGCCATCCCAATAGTGTAGGCTGCCCTGGACAAACAGGGGTGATCTGACACAAGCTGAGCAACTACCTCAACTCAGACAAGCAGGCGGATGTCCCCAGAGACAGAAGATTGAACCGGACAGTCCGTTAGGCCTTAATCTGAACCCTTTTGTTGGTTTCCAGGCGTCTCTCCTCAGAGGCCTGGATTCCAATACCAGCAAATGGGGGTTTCCTGAGGCACCAATCAGAACACCTCTCATCTCCACAGGGGAAACTGACTCTTTGGAGCTGTGTCCAATCCTCCAGGTCGCAGAATCCTTGCGGGCCCCCGAGCCACTGCCACATTCCTAGGTCTCCATGGACACAAACCCACTTGATGACCCCTCCTCAGGAGAGTCCATTTCAACCCAGCCCCCTGGGTAGCTCCCCCAGAGCCAGCAATCAAACCTGCCTTGTCGCTAGGAGACAATGGGAATGTGAAGTAGGATGCCCAGGCATCCATCCTTAGAACCCTGCCCTCGAGTCTTTCTGTATGGGGCGTCCTGGAGCCATCTAACAGGACTCGACTGTCCAGCAGTAGGAATCCTTGCGGTTTGGAGCATCTCACAACTCCCAGCATGGGGAAACCTCCATGGCCTCGCGAGGGCCCCCACTTCCTGATGGGGCCATAATGGACACAGTCTCCAACCTGAGCCAATGTCAGATCCTCGCCCTGACTCCAGATGCAGGAGATCTCAATTCAGCCTCTGCAGAGTGGGCCTGCCATGCCCTCGCCCGAATTCTCACCCTAGCTTGTGTTCTCAGACTTCCGTCCTAACACTCCTGGCCCCCAAGACCTCCAGATTGGGAATTCTGGAGCCACAATGCAGCAGTCTGCCTTCTGGTCAGATGAAAAACGTTGCCCTATGCCGCTACCCAGAAACGCCAAATGAGGATCAACCTGCACACCACTCCACTGCACTCCAAATCTAGAGGCTGCCATGGGCCCTAATGCTCTGTCTGACACAGCCAGAGCCCGAACTTCCAGTCGGACCCTGAGACAGCTGGCCACACACCCAGCACATCGGGCCCGCCATGGCCTGAGGCCGTCCTCTCTTCCCAACCTAGGGTTTCAGGCTTCAGAACCTAGACCTTGTCTCCAATCACTTCATAGGGGTGAACCTGAGGCAGAAATTAGAACTCCTCCATCCCCATGGCAAGAAAGCTTGCTGTTGGCATGGTGTTCGACATTCAGAGTAGGAGAAACCAGCATGGCCCATGAGGCCACGCCCAGGCTTGAGGGCCACGTTGGGCACAAACACGCATTGTGACATTCAGCGGGAGCCCCGTGCTCAAGTAAGCGCTCTCAGTGGCTGGACAAAGAGCCCGCATATGGAGATGGCCATGCCCCTAGGCCCCCATCCTAACCCGAGTTTGGGGTTTTCCTGTCATCCGTACCCAGGGCTCTGATCTGGAATCCCTCTTTTGGAGGGACACCTGATGCAGAAAACAGGACTCCTCCCTTCCCAGAGAATGACATCAAACTCTTGCGAGCCGGGCCAAATCCCCAGAGAAAGAGACTCGTCCATGGCCCATGAGTCCAACCCTCCATTCCATGGCCCTCCTGGATTCAAAATCCAGAGACAAAAGCCTGAAACCCCCACACACTTGCCCTTCGTTCCTATCCCGAGGAACTCCCCTCACGGTCTGTAGATCAGGCCTGCCATACCCTCGGCCCCAAACCTAAGGCAAGCTTTCGTTTTCAGACGTCTGTCCCCACAGCCCTGGCCCACACACCCTCCAGGTTGGGGCCTCTGGAGCCACACTGGAGAACTGTGCCTGCCCTCTCCAAGGAAACTCTGCCCATTCCATTGGCCACGACCCTACAGATTAGGAGAAATCTCCAAGGTCCTCGAGGCCATCCCTCTAGTGTAGGCGGCCCTGGACACACGGGGGCGATCTGACACCACCTGAGCATCTACCTGCACTCACACACAGAGACAGATCTCCCCAGAGACAGAAGATTGAAATAGACAGGCCCCTAGGCCCTAATCAGAACCCTGCTTTCGTTTCCAGGCGTCTCTCCTCAGAAGCCTTGTTTCAAGTACCAACTAATGGGGGTTTCCAGAGGCACCAATCAGAACACCTCTCGTCTCCAGATGGGAAACTTGCTGTTTCAAACCCTCAGGTTAGGAGAATCCTTCCGGGCCCCTGAGCCACCGCCACGTTCCAAGGTCTCCATGGACACAAACCCACATTATGACCCATCCTCAGGAGAGTCCATTTCAACTCAGCCCCCTGGGTAGCTCTGCCAGAGCCATCAGATCGAACCGGCCTTGTCGCTAGGAGACAATGGGAATGAGAGGTGGGGTGCTCAGGCATCCATCCTTTGAATCCTGCTCTCGAGTCTTTCGGAATGGGGCATCCTGGATCCATCCAACAGGACTCGACTCTCCCGCAGAAGGAATTCTTGCAGTTTGGATTATCTCACACTCCCAGCCTGGGAAAACCTCCATGATCTCATGAGGTCCCCCGTTTCCTGAAGGGGCCATCAAGAACCCAAACTCCAACCTGAGCCAAAGTCGGATCCTCGCCTTGACATCGAGATCACCCTGGTCTCGATTCAGCCTCTGCAGAGTGGGTCTGCCGTGCCCCCACCCTGAGACGTAACCCTAACTTGTGTTCTCAGACTTCTGTCTTCACACTCCTGGCCCACGAGACATCCAGAATGGGAATTCTGGAGCCACAACAACGCAGCACTCTGCCTGCCCACCAGAAGAAAAACTTTGCCCTAAAGGGCTGCGCAGAAACCCCAAATGAGACTCAACCTGCACGACACTCAACCGCACCCCAATTATAGAGGCTGTGCTGGGCACTTATGCTCTGTCTGACACAGCCTGAGCCTTGACATTCCGACCGACACCCAGACACCAGGCAGCACACCCAGCATATCAGACCCACCATGACCTTAGGCTGTCATCTCTTCCCAAGCTGGGTGTTCAGGATTCAGAACCTAGACCTTATCTCCAGGTTCACTAGTGAACCTGATGCAGAAATCAGAACTCGTCCATCCCCATCCAAGAAACTTTGCTGTTGGCATGGTGTCCACCCTTCAGGGTAGGAGAAACCTGCATGGCCCATGAGGCCACACCCATGCTTGAGGGCCGCCTTCCGCAGAAACATGCATTGTGACCCTCATCATGAGCCCCGTGCTCAAGTAAGGCCTCTCTGGGGCTGGACCAAGAACCCGCATATGGGGCTTTCCATGCACCTAGGCGCTCAATCCTAACCCGAGTTTGAGTTTTATAGTCCCCGGGACCCAGCGCTCTGCGCTGGAATCCCTCTTTTGGAGGGACACCTGAGGCAGAATACAGGATTCCTCCATTCCTGCAGAATGACCTGAAACTCTTGGGAGCCAGGCCAAATCCCCAGACAGGGAGGCTCATCCATGGCCCATGGCCCATGAGACCTCCATTCCACAGCCCTCCTTGACACAAAATCCAGAGACAGAACCCTGAGAAAATGACTCACACTCACCCTTCATTCAAATCCTGAGTAGCTCCCATCACGGTCGTTGATCGGGCCTGCCATACCCTCAGCCCGAAACCTAAGCCGAGTTTGTGTTTTCAGACTTCAGGCCCCACAGCCCTGTCCCACACACTCTCAAATCTGGGGCCCCTGGAGCCACAGCGCAGGACTGTGCCTGCCCTCTCCAAGGAAACTCTGCCCATTCCACTGGCCACAAACCTACAGATTAGGAGAATGCTCCAAGATCCCTGAGGCCATCCCAATAGTGTAGGCTGCCCTGGACAAACAGGGGTGATCTGACACAAGCTGAGCAACTACCTCAACTCAGACAAGCAGGCGGATGTCCCCAGAGACAGAAGATTGAACCGGACAGTCCGTTAGGCCTTAATCTGAACCCTTTTGTTGGTTTCCAGGCGTCTCTCCTCAGAGGCCTGGATTCCAATACCAGCAAATGGGGGTTTCCTGAGGCACCAATCAGAACACCTCTCATCTCCACAGGGGAAACTTACTCTTTGGAGCTGTGTCCAATCCTCCAGGTCGCAGAATCCTTGCGGGCCCCCGAGCCACTGCCACATTCCTAGGTCTCCATGGACACAAACCCACTTGATGACCCCTCCTCAGGAGAGTCCATTTCAACCCAGCCCCCTGGGTAGCTCCCCCAGAGCCAGCAATCAAACCTGCCTTGTCGCTAGGAGACAATGGGAATGTGAAGTAGGAGGCCCAGGCATCCATCCTTAGAACCCTGCCCTCGAGTCTTTCTGTATGGGGCGTCCTGGAGCCATCTAACAGGACTCGACTGTCCAGCAGTAGGAATCCTTGCGGTTTGGAGCATCTCACAACTCCCAGCATGGGAAAACCTCCATGGCCTCGCGAGGGCCCCCACTTCCTGATGGGGCCATAATGGACACAGTCTCCAACCTGAGCCAATGTCAGATCCTCGCCCTGACTCCAGATGCAGGAGATCTCAATTCAGCCTCTGCAGAGTGGGCCTGCCATGCCCTCGCCCGAATTCTCACCCTAGCTTGTGTTCTCAGACTTCCGTCCTAACACTCCTGGCCCCCAAGACCTCCAGATTGGGAATTCTGGAGCCACAATGCAGCAGTCTGCCTTCTGGTCAGATGAAAAACGTTGCCCTGTGCGGCTACCCAGAAACGCCAAATGAGGATCAACCTGCACACCACTCCACTGCACTCCAAATCTAGAGGCTGCCATGGGCCCTAATGCTCTGTCTGACACAGCCAGAGCCCGAACTTCCAGTCGGACCCTGAGACAGCTGGCCACACACCCAGCACATCGGGCCCGCCATGGCCTGAGGCCGTCCTCTCTTCCCAACCTAGGGTTTCAGGCTTCAGAACCTAGACCTTATCTCCAATCACTTCATAGGGGTGAACCTGAGGCAGAAATTAGAACTCCTCCATCCCCATGGCAAGAAAGCTTGCTGTTGGCATGGTGTTCGACATTCAGAGTAGGAGAAACCAGCATGGCCCATGAGGCCACGCCCAGGCTTGAGGGCCACGTTGGGCACAAACACGCATTGTGACATTCAGCGGGAGCCCCGTGCTCAAGTAAGCGCTCTCAGTGGCTGGACAAAGAGCCCGCATATGGAGATGGCCATGCCCCTAGGCCCCCATCCTAACCCGAGTTTGGGTTTTCCTGTCATCCGTACCCAGGGCTCTGATCTGGAATCCCTCTTTTGGAGGGACACCTGATGCAGAAAACAGGACTCCTCCCTTCCCAGAGAATGACATCAAACTCTTGCGAGCCGGGCCAAATCCCCAGAGAAAGAGACTCGTCCATGGCCCATGAGTCCAACCCTCCATTCCATGGCCCTCCTGGATTCAAAATCCAGAGACAAAAGCCTGAAACCCCCACACACTCGCCCTTCGTTCCTATCCCGAGGAACTCCCCTCACGGTCTGTAGATCAGGCCTGCCATACCCTCGGCCCCAAACCTAAGGCAAGCTTTCGTTTTCAGACGTCTGTCCCCACAGCCCTGGCCCACACACCCTCCAGGTTGGGGCCTCTGGAGCCACACTGGAGGACTGTGCCTGCCCTCTCCAAGGAAACTCTGCCCATTCCATTGGCCACGACCCTACAGATTAGGAGAAATCTCCAAGGTCCTCGAGGCCATCCCTCTAGTGTAGGCGGCCCTGGACACACGGGGGCGATCTGACACAACCTGAGCATCTACCTGCACTCACACACAGAGACAGATCTCCCCAGAGACAGAAGATTGAAATAGACAGGCCCCTAGGCCCTAATCAGAGCCCTGCTTTCGTTTCCAGGCGTCTCTCCTCAGAAGCCTTGTTTCAAGTACCAACTAATGGGGGTTTCCAGAGGCACCAATCAGAACACCTCTCGTCTCCAGATGGGAAACTTGCTGTTTCAAACCCTCAGGTTAGGAGAATCCTTCCGGTCCCCTGAGCCACCGCCACGTTCCAAGGTCTCCATGGACACAAACCCACATTATGAGCCATCCTCAGGAGAGTCCATTTCAACTCAGCCCCCTGGGTAGCTCTGCCAGAGCCATCAGATCGAACCGGCCTTGTCGCTAGGAGACAATGGGAATGAGAGGTGGGGTGCTCAGGCATCCATCCTTTGAATCCTGCTCTCGAGTCTTTCGGAATGGGGCATCCTGGATCCATCCAACAGGACTCGACTCTCCCGCAGAAGGAATTCTTGCAGTTTGGATTATCTCACACTCCCAGCCTGGGAAAACCTCCATGATCTCATGAGGTCCCCCGTTTCCTGAAGGGGCCATCAAGAACCCAAATTCCAACCTGAGCCAAAGTCGGATCCTCGCCTTGACATCGAGATCACCCTGGTCTCGATTCAGCCTCTGCAGAGTGGGTCTGCCGTGCCCCCACCCTGAGACGTAACCCTAACTTGTGTTCTCAGACTTCTGTCTTCACACTCCTGGCCCACGAGACATCCAGAATGGGAATTCTGGAGCCACAACAACGCAGCACTCTGCCTGCCCACCAGAAGAAAAACTTTGCCCTAAAGGGCTGCGCAGAAACCCCAAATGAGACTCAACCTGCACGACACTCAACCGCACCCCAATTATAGAGGCTGTGCTGGGCACTTATGCTCTGTCTGACACAGCCTGAGCCTTGACATTCCGACCGACACCCAGACACCAGGCAGCACACCCAGCATATCAGACCCACCATGACCTTAGGCTGTCATCTCTTCCCAAGCTGGGTGTTCAGGATTCAGAACCTAGACCTTATCTCCAGGTTCACTCCGAACAGGAGTGAACCTGATGCAGAAATCAGAACTCGTCCATCCCCATCCAAGAAACTTTGCTGTTGGCATGGTGTCCACCCTTCAGGGTAGGAGAAACCTGCATGGCCCATGAGGCCACGCCCATGCTTGAGGGCCGCCTTCCGCAGAAACATGCATTGTGACCCTCATCATGAGCCCCGTGCTCAAGTAAGGCCTCTCTGGGGCTGGACCAAGAACCCGCATATGGGGCTTTCCATGCACCTAGGCGCTCAATCCTAACCCGAGTTTGAGTTTTATAGTCCCCGGGACCCAGCGCTCTGCGCTGGAATCCCTCTTTTGGAGGGACACCTGAGGCAGAATACAGGATTCCTCCATTCCTGCAGAATGACCTGAAACTCTTGGGAGCCAGGCCAAATCCCCAGACAGGGAGGCTCATCCATGGCCCATGGCCCATGAGACCTCCATTCCACAGCCCTCCTTGACACAAAATCCAGAGACAGAACCCTGAGAAAATGACTCACACTCACCCTTCATTCAAATCCTGAGTAGCTCCCATCACGGTCGTTGATCGGGCCTGCCATACCCTCAGCCCGAAACCTAAGCCGAGTTTGTGTTTTCAGACTTCAGGCCCCACAGCCCTGTCCCACACACTCTCAAATCTGGGGCCCCTGGAGCCACAGCGCAGGACTGTGCCTGCCCTCTCCAAGGAAACTCTGCCCATTCCACTGGCCACAAACCTACAGATTAGGAGAATGCTCCAAGATCCCTGAGGCCATCCCAATAGTGTAGGCTGCCCTGGACAAACAGGGGTGATCTGACACAAGCTGAGCAACTACCTCAACTCAGACAAGCAGGCGGATGTCCCCAGAGACAGAAGATTGAACCGGACAGTCCGTTAGGCCTTAATCTGAACCCTTTTGTTGGTTTCCAGGCGTCTCTCCTCAGAGGCCTGGATTCCAATACCAGCAAATGGGGGTTTCCTGAGGCACCAATCAGAACACCTCTCATCTCCACAGGGGAAACTGACTCTTTGGAGCTGTGTCCAATCCTCCGGGTCGCAGAATCCTTGCGGGCCCCCGAGCCACTGCCACATTCCTAGGTCTCCATGGACACAAACCCACTTGATGACCCCTCCTCAGGAGAGTCCATTTCAACCCAGCCCCCTGGGTAGCTCCCCCAGAGCCAGCAATCAAACCTGCCTTGTCGCTAGGAGACAATGGGAATGTGAAGTAGGATGCCCAGGCATCCATCCTTAGAACCCTGCCCTCGAGTCTTTCTGTATGGGGCGTCCTGGAGCCATCTAACAGGACTCGACTGTCCAGCAGTAGGAATCCTTGCGGTTTGGAGCATCTCACAACTCCCAGCATGGGAAAACCTCCATGGCCTCGCGAGGGCCCCCACTTCCTGATGGGGCCATAATGGACACAGTCTCCAACCTGAGCCAATGTCAGATCCTCGCCCTGACTCCAGATGCAGGAGATCTCAATTCAGCCTCTGCAGAGTGGGCCTGCCATGCCCTCGCCCGAATTCTCACCCTAGCTTGTGTTCTCAGACTTCCGTCCTAACACTCCTGGCCCCCAAGACCTCCAGATTGGGAATTCTGGAGCCACAATGCAGCAGTCTGCCTTCTGGTCAGATGAAAAACGTTGCCCTGTGCGGCTACCCAGAAACACCAAATGAGGATCAACCTGCACACCACTCCACTGCACTCCAAATCTAGAGGCTGCCATGGGCCCTAATGCTCTGTCTGACACAGCCAGAGCCCGAACTTCCAGTCGGACCCTGAGACAGCTGGCCACACACCCAGCACATCGGGCCCGCCATGGCCTGAGGCCGTCCTCTCTTCCCAACCTAGGGTTTCAGGCTTCAGAACCTAGACCTTATCTCCAATCACTTCATAGGGGTGAACCTGAGGCAGAAATTAGAACTCCTCCATCCCCATGGCAAGAAAGCTTGCTGTTGGCATGGTGTTCGACATTCAGAGTAGGAGAAACCAGCATGGCCCATGAGGCCACGCCCAGGCTTGAGGGCCACGTTGGGCACAAACACGCATTGTGACATTCAGCGGGAGCCCCGTGCTCAAGTAAGCGCTCTCAGTGGCTGGACAAAGAGCCCGCATATGGAGATGGCCATGCCCCTAGGCCCCCATCCTAACCCGAGTTTGGGTTTTCCTGTCATCCGTACCCAGGGCTCTGATCTGGAATCCCTCTTTTGGAGGGACACCTGATGCAGAAAACAGGACTCCTCCCTTCCCAGAGAATGACATCAAACTCTTGCGAGCCGGGCCAAATCCCCAGAGAAAGAGACTCGTCCATGGCCCATGAGTCCAACCCTCCATTCCATGGCCCTCCTGGATTCAAAATCCAGAGACAAAAGCCTGAAACCCCCACACACTCGCCCTTCGTTCCTATCCCGAGGAACTCCCCTCACGGTCTGTAGATCAGGCCTGCCATACCCTCGGCCCCAAACCTAAGGCAAGCTTTCGTTTTCAGACGTCTGTCCCCACAGCCCTGGCCCACACACCCTCCAGGTTGGGGCCTCTGGAGCCACACTGGAGGACTGTGCCTGCCCTCTCCAAGGAAACTCTGCCCATTCCATTGGCCACGACCCTACAGATTAGGAGAAATCTCCAAGGTCCTCGAGGCCATCCCTCTAGTGTAGGCGGCCCTGGACACACGGGGGCGATCTGACACAACCTGAGCATCTACCTGCACTCACACACAGAGACAGATCTCCCCAGAGACAGAAGATTGAAATAGACAGGCCCCTAGGCCCTAATCAGAACCCTGCTTTCGTTTCCAGGCGTCTCTCCTCAGAAGCCTTGTTTCAAGTACCAACTAATGGGGGTTTCCAGAGGCACCAATCAGAACACCTCTCGTCTCCAGATGGGAAACTTGCTGTTTCAAACCCTCAGGTTAGGAGAATCCTTCCGGTCCCCTGAGCCACCGCCACGTTCCAAGGTCTCCATGGACACAAACCCACATTATGAGCCATCCTCAGGAGAGTCCATTTCAACTCAGCCCCCTGGGTAGCTCTGCCAGAGCCATCAGATCGAACCGGCCTTGTCGCTAGGAGACAATGGGAATGAGAGGTGGGGTGCTCAGGCATCCATCCTTTGAATCCTGCTCTCGAGTCTTTCGGAATGGGGCATCCTGGATCCATCCAACAGGACTCGACTCTCCCGCAGAAGGAATTCTTGCAGTTTGGATTATCTCACACTCCCAGCCTGGGAAAACCTCCATGATCTCATGAGGTCCCCCGTTTCCTGAAGGGGCCATCAAGAACCCAAATTCCAACCTGAGCCAAAGTCGGATCCTCGCCTTGACATCGAGATCACCCTGGTCTCGATTCAGCCTCTGCAGAGTGGGTCTGCCGTGCCCCCACCCTGAGACGTAACCCTAACTTGTGTTCTCAGACTTCTGTCTTCACACTCCTGGCCCACGAGACATCCAGAATGGGAATTCTGGAGCCACAACAACGCAGCACTCTGCCTGCCCACCAGAAGAAAAACTTTGCCCTAAAGGGCTGCGCAGAAACCCCAAATGAGACTCAACCTGCACGACACTCAACCGCACCCCAATTATAGAGGCTGTGCTGGGCACTTATGCTCTGTCTGACACAGCCTGAGCCTTGACATTCCGACCGACACCCAGACACCAGGCAGCACACCCAGCATATCAGACCCACCATGACCTTAGGCTGTCATCTCTTCCCAAGCTGGGTGTTCAGGATTCAGAACCTAGACCTTATCTCCAGGTTCACTCCGAACAGGAGTGAACCTGATGCAGAAATCAGAACTCGTCCATCCCCATCCAAGAAACTTTGCTGTTGGCATGGTGTCCACCCTTCAGGGTAGGAGAAACCTGCATGGCCCATGAGGCCACGCCCATGCTTGAGGGCCGCCTTCCGCAGAAACATGCATTGTGACCCTCATCATGAGCCCCGTGCTCAAGTAAGGCCTCTCTGGGGCTGGACCAAGAACCCGCATATGGGGCTTTCCATGCACCTAGGCGCTCAATCCTAACCCGAGTTTGAGTTTTATAGTCCCCGGGACCCAGCGCTCTGCGCTGGAATCCCTCTTTTGGAGGGACACCTGAGGCAGAATACAGGATTCCTCCATTCCTGCAGAATGACCTGAAACTCTTGGGAGCCAGGCCAAATCCCCAGACAGGGAGGCTCATCCATGGCCCATGGCCCATGAGACCTCCATTCCACAGCCCTCCTTGACACAAAATCCAGAGACAGAACCCTGAGAAAATGACTCACACTCACCCTTCATTCAAATCCTGAGTAGCTCCCATCACGGTCGTTGATCGGGCCTGCCATACCCTCAGCCCGAAACCTAAGCCGAGTTTGTGTTTTCAGACTTCAGGCCCCACAGCCCTGTCCCACACACTCTCAAATCTGGGGCCCCTGGAGCCACAGCGCAGGACTGTGCCTGCCCTCTCCAAGGAAACTCTGCCCATTCCACTGGCCACAAACCTACAGATTAGGAGAATGCTCCAAGATCCCTGAGGCCATCCCAATAGTGTAGGCTGCCCTGGACAAACAGGGGTGATCTGACACAAGCTGAGCAACTACCTCAACTCAGACAAGCAGGCGGATGTCCCCAGAGACAGAAGATTGAACCGGACAGTCCGTTAGGCCTTAATCTGAACCCTTTTGTTGGTTTCCAGGCGTCTCTCCTCAGAGGCCTGGATTCCAATACCAGCAAATGGGGGTTTCCTGAGGCACCAATCAGAACACCTCTCATCTCCACAGGGGAAACTGACTCTTTGGAGCTGTGTCCAATCCTCCGGGTCGCAGAATCCTTGCGGGCCCCCGAGCCACTGCCACATTCCTAGGTCTCCATGGACACAAACCCACTTGATGACCCCTCCTCAGGAGAGTCCATTTCAACCCAGCCCCCTGGGTAGCTCCCCCAGAGCCAGCAATCAAACCTGCCTTGTCGCTAGGAGACAATGGGAATGTGAAGTAGGATGCCCAGGCATCCATCCTTAGAACCCTGCCCTCGAGTCTTTCTGTATGGGGCGTCCTGGAGCCATCTAACAGGACTCGACTGTCCAGCAGTAGGAATCCTTGCGGTTTGGAGCATCTCACAACTCCCAGCATGGGAAAACCTCCATGGCCTCGCGAGGGCCCCCACTTCCTGATGGGGCCATAATGGACACAGTCTCCAACCTGAGCCAATGTCAGATCCTCGCCCTGACTCCAGATGCAGGAGATCTCAATTCAGCCTCTGCAGAGTGGGCCTGCCATGCCCTCGCCCGAATTCTCACCCTAGCTTGTGTTCTCAGACTTCCGTCCTAACACTCCTGGCCCCCAAGACCTCCAGATTGGGAATTCTGGAGCCACAATGCAGCAGTCTGCCTTCTGGTCAGATGAAAAACGTTGCCCTATGCCGCTACCCAGAAACGCCAAATGAGGATCAACCTGCACACCACTCCACTGCACTCCAAATCTAGAGGCTGCCATGGGCCCTAATGCTCTCTCTGACACAGCCAGAGCCCGAACTTCCAGTCGGACCCTGAGACAGCTGGCCACACACCCAGCACATCGGGCCCGCCATGGCCTGAGGCCGTCCTCTCTTCCCAACCTAGGGTTTCAGGCTTCAGAACCTAGACCTTATCTCCAATCACTTCATAGGGGTGAACCTGAGGCAGAAATTAGAACTCCTCCATCCCCATGGCAAGAAAGCTTGCTGTTGGCATGGTGTTCGACATTCAGAGTAGGAGAAACCAGCATGGCCCATGAGGCCACGCCCAGGCTTGAGGGCCACGTTGGGCACAAACACGCATTGTGACATTCAGCGGGAGCCCCGTGCTCAAGTAAGCGCTCTCAGTGGCTGGACAAAGAGCCCGCATATGGAGATGGCCATGCCCCTAGGCCCCCATCCTAACCCGAGTTTGGGTTTTCCTGTCATCCGTACCCAGGGCTCTGATCTGGAATCCCTCTTTTGGAGGGACACCTGATGCAGAAAACAGGACTCCTCCCTTCCCAGAGAATGACATCAAACTCTTGCGAGCCGGGCCAAATCCCCAGAGAAAGAGACTCGTCCATGGCCCATGAGTCCAACCCTCCATTCCATGGCCCTCCTGGATTCAAAATCCAGAGACAAAAGCCTGAAACCCCCACACACTCGCCCTTCGTTCCTATCCCGAGGAACTCCCCTCACGGTCTGTAGATCAGGCCTGCCATACCCTCGGCCCCAAACCTAAGGCAAGCTTTCGTTTTCAGACGTCTGTCCCCACAGCCCTGGCCCACACACCCTCCAGGTTGGGGCCTCTGGAGCCACACTGGAGGACTGTGCCTGCCCTCTCCAAGGAAACTCTGCCCATTCCATTGGCCACGACCCTACAGATTAGGAGAAATCTCCAAGGTCCTCGAGGCCATCCCTCTAGTGTAGGCGGCCCTGGACACACGGGGGCGATCTGACACAACCTGAGCATCTACCTGCACTCACACACAGAGACAGATCTCCCCAGAGACAGAAGATTGAAATAGACAGGCCCCTAGGCCCTAATCAGAACCCTGCTTTCGTTTCCAGGCGTCTCTCCTCAGAAGCCTTGTTTCAAGTACCAACTAATGGGGGTTTCCAGAGGCACCAATCAGAACACCTCTCGTCTCCAGATGGGAAACTTGCTGTTTCAAACCCTCAGGTTAGGAGAATCCTTCCGGTCCCCTGAGCCACCGCCACGTTCCAAGGTCTCCATGGACACAAACCCACATTATGAGCCATCCTCAGGAGAGTCCATTTCAACTCAGCCCCCTGGGTAGCTCTGCCAGAGCCATCAGATCGAACCGGCCTTGTCGCTAGGAGACAATGGGAATGAGAGGTGGGGTGCTCAGGCATCCATCCTTTGAATCCTGCTCTCGAGTCTTTCGGAATGGGGCATCCTGGATCCATCCAACAGGACTCGACTCTCCCGCAGAAGGAATTCTTGCAGTTTGGATTATCTCACACTCCCAGCCTGGGAAAACCTCCATGATCTCATGAGGTCCCCCGTTTCCTGAAGGGGCCATCAAGAACCCAAATTCCAACCTGAGCCAAAGTCGGATCCTCGCCTTGACATCGAGATCACCCTGGTCTCGATTCAGCCTCTGCAGAGTGGGTCTGCCGTGCCCCCACCCTGAGACGTAACCCTAACTTGTGTTCTCAGACTTCTGTCTTCACACTCCTGGCCCACGAGACATCCAGAATGGGAATTCTGGAGCCACAACAACGCAGCACTCTGCCTGCCCACCAGAAGAAAAACTTTGCCCTAAAGGGCTGCGCAGAAACCCCAAATGAGACTCAACCTGCACGACACTCAACCGCACCCCAATTATAGAGGCTGTGCTGGGCACTTATGCTCTGTCTGACACAGCCTGAGCCTTGACATTCCGACCGACACCCAGACACCAGGCAGCACACCCAGCATATCAGACCCACCATGACCTTAGGCTGTCATCTCTTCCCAAGCTGGGTGTTCAGGATTCAGAACCTAGACCTTATCTCCAGGTTCACTCCGAACAGGAGTGAACCTGATGCAGAAATCAGAACTCGTCCATCCCCATCCAAGAAACTTTGCTGTTGGCATGGTGTCCACCCTTCAGGGTAGGAGAAACCTGCATGGCCCATGAGGCCACGCCCATGCTTGAGGGCCGCCTTCCGCAGAAACATGCATTGTGACCCTCATCATGAGCCCCGTGCTCAAGTAAGGCCTCTCTGGGGCTGGACCAAGAACCCGCATATGGGGCTTTCCATGCACCTAGGCGCTCAATCCTAACCCGAGTTTGAGTTTTATAGTCCCCGGGACCCAGCGCTCTGCGCTGGAATCCCTCTTTTGGAGGGACACCTGAGGCAGAATACAGGATTCCTCCATTCCTGCAGAATGACCTGAAACTCTTGGGAGCCAGGCCAAATCCCCAGACAGGGAGGCTCATCCATGGCCCATGGCCCATGAGACCTCCATTCCACAGCCCTCCTTGACACAAAATCCAGAGACAGAACCCTGAGAAAATGACTCACACTCACCCTTCATTCAAATCCTGAGTAGCTCCCATCACGGTCGTTGATCGGGCCTGCCATACCCTCAGCCCGAAACCTAAGCCGAGTTTGTGTTTTCAGACTTCAGGCCCCACAGCCCTGTCCCACACACTCTCAAATCTGGGGCCCCTGGAGCCACAGCGCAGGACTGTGCCTGCCCTCTCCAAGGAAACTCTGCCCATTCCACTGGCCACAAACCTACAGATTAGGAGAATGCTCCAAGATCCCTGAGGCCATCCCAATAGTGTAGGCTGCCCTGGACAAACAGGGGTGATCTGACACAAGCTGAGCAACTACCTCAACTCAGACAAGCAGGCGGATGTCCCCAGAGACAGAAGATTGAACCGGACAGTCCGTTAGGCCTTAATCTGAACCCTTTTGTTGGTTTCCAGGCGTCTCTCCTCAGAGGCCTGGATTCCAATACCAGCAAATGGGGGTTTCCTGAGGCACCAATCAGAACACCTCTCATCTCCACAGGGGAAACTGACTCTTTGGAGCTGTGTCCAATCCTCCGGGTCGCAGAATCCTTGCGGGCCCCCGAGCCACTGCCACATTCCTAGGTCTCCATGGACACAAACCCACTTGATGACCCCTCCTCAGGAGAGTCCATTTCAACCCAGCCCCCTGGGTAGCTCCCCCAGAGCCAGCAATCAAACCTGCCTTGTCGCTAGGAGACAATGGGAATGTGAAGTAGGATGCCCAGGCATCCATCCTTAGAACCCTGCCCTCGAGTCTTTCTGTATGGGGCGTCCTGGAGCCATCTAACAGGACTCGACTGTCCAGCAGTAGGAATCCTTGCGGTTTGGAGCATCTCACAACTCCCAGCATGGGAAAACCTCCATGGCCTCGCGAGGGCCCCCACTTCCTGATGGGGCCATAATGGACACAGTCTCCAACCTGAGCCAATGTCAGATCCTCGCCCTGACTCCAGATGCAGGAGATCTCAATTCAGCCTCTGCAGAGTGGGCCTGCCATGCCCTCGCCCGAATTCTCACCCTAGCTTGTGTTCTCAGACTTCCGTCCTAACACTCCTGGCCCCCAAGACCTCCAGATTGGGAATTCTGGAGCCACAATGCAGCAGTCTGCCTTCTGGTCAGATGAAAAACGTTGCCCTATGCCGCTACCCAGAAACGCCAAATGAGGATCAACCTGCACACCACTCCACTGCACTCCAAATCTAGAGGCTGCCATGGGCCCTAATGCTCTGTCTGACACAGCCAGAGCCCGAACTTCCAGTCGGACCCTGAGACAGCTGGCCACACACCCAGCACATCGGGCCCGCCATGGCCTGAGGCCGTCCTCTCTTCCCAACCTAGGGTTTCAGGCTTCAGAACCTAGACCTTATCTCCAATCACTTCATAGGGGTGAACCTGAGGCAGAAATTAGAACTCCTCCATCCCCATGGCAAGAAAGCTTGCTGTTGGCATGGTGTTCGACATTCAGAGTAGGAGAAACCAGCATGGCCCATGAGGCCACGCCCAGGCTTGAGGGCCACGTTGGGCACAAACACGCATTGTGACATTCAGCGGGAGCCCCGTGCTCAAGTAAGCGCTCTCAGTGGCTGGACAAAGAGCCCGCATATGGAGATGGCCATGCCCCTAGGCCCCCATCCTAACCCGAGTTTGGGTTTTCCTGTCATCCGTACCCAGGGCTCTGATCTGGAATCCCTCTTTTGGAGGGACACCTGATGCAGAAAACAGGACTCCTCCCTTCCCAGAGAATGACATCAAACTCTTGCGAGCCGGGCCAAATCCCCAGAGAAAGAGACTCGTCCATGGCCCATGAGTCCAACCCTCCATTCCATGGCCCTCCTGGATTCAAAATCCAGAGACAAAAGCCTGAAACCCCCACACACTCGCCCTTCGTTCCTATCCCGAGGAACTCCCCTCACGGTCTGTAGATCAGGCCTGCCATACCCTCGGCCCCAAACCTAAGGCAAGCTTTCGTTTTCAGACGTCTGTCCCCACAGCCCTGGCCCACACACCCTCCAGGTTGGGGCCTCTGGAGCCACACTGGAGGACTGTGCCTGCCCTCTCCAAGGAAACTCTGCCCATTCCATTGGCCACGACCCTACAGATTAGGAGAAATCTCCAAGGTCCTCGAGGCCATCCCTCTAGTGTAGGCGGCCCTGGACACACGGGGGCGATCTGACACCACCTGAGCATCTACCTGCACTCACACACAGAGACAGATCTCCCCAGAGACAGAAGATTGAAATAGACAGGCCCCTAGGCCCTAATCAGAACCCTGCTTTCGTTTCCAGGCGTCTCTCCTCAGAAGCCTTGTTTCAAGTACCAACTAATGGGGGTTTCCAGAGGCACCAATCAGAACACCTCTCGTCTCCAGATGGGAAACTTGCTGTTTCAAACCCTCAGGTTAGGAGAATCCTTCCGGGCCCCTGAGCCACCGCCACGTTCCAAGGTCTCCATGGACACAAACCCACATTATGACCCATCCTCAGGAGAGTCCATTTCAACTCAGCCCCCTGGGTAGCTCTGCCAGAGCCATCAGATCGAACCGGCCTTGTCGCTAGGAGACAATGGGAATGAGAGGTGGGGTGCTCAGGCATCCATCCTTTGAATCCTGCTCTCGAGTCTTTCGGAATGGGGCATCCTGGATCCATCCAACAGGACTCGACTCTCCCGCAGAAGGAATTCTTGCAGTTTGGATTATCTCACACTCCCAGCCTGGGAAAACCTCCATGATCTCATGAGGTCCCCCGTTTCCTGAAGGGGCCATCAAGAACCCAAATTCCAACCTGAGCCAAAGTCGGATCCTCGCCTTGACATCGAGATCTCCCTGGTCTCGATTCAGCCTCTGCAGAGTGGGTCTGCCGTGCCCCCACCCTGAGACGTAACCCTAACTTGTGTTCTCAGACTTCTGTCTTCACACTCCTGGCCCACGAGACATCCAGAATGGGAATTCTGGAGCCACAACAACGCAGCACTCTGCCTGCCCACCAGAAGAAAAACTTTGCCCTAAAGGGCTGCGCAGAAACCCCAAATGAGACTCAACCTGCACGACACTCAACCGCACCCCAATTATAGAGGCTGTGCTGGGCACTTATGCTCTGTCTGACACAGCCTGAGCCTTGACATTCCGACCGACACCCAGACACCAGGCAGCACACCCAGCATATCAGACCCACCATGACCTTAGGCTGTCATCTCTTCCCAAGCTGGGTGTTCAGGATTCAGAACCTAGACCTTATCTCCAGGTTCACTCCGAACAGGAGTGAACCTGATGCAGAAATCAGAACTCGTCCATCCCCATCCAAGAAACTTTGCTGTTGGCATGGTGTCCACCCTTCAGGGTAGGAGAAACCTGCATGGCCCATGAGGCCACGCCCATGCTTGAGGGCCGCCTTCCGCAGAAACATGCATTGTGACCCTCATCATGAGCCCCGTGCTCAAGTAAGGCCTCTCTGGGGCTGGACCAAGAACCCGCATATGGGGCTTTCCATGCACCTAGGCGCTCAATCCTAACCCGAGTTTGAGTTTTATAGTCCCCGGGACCCAGCGCTCTGCGCTGGAATCCCTCTTTTGGAGGGACACCTGAGGCAGAATACAGGATTCCTCCATTCCTGCAGAATGACCTGAAACTCTTGGGAGCCAGGCCAAATCCCCAGACAGGGAGGCTCATCCATGGCCCATGGCCCATGAGACCTCCATTCCACAGCCCTCCTTGACACAAAATCCAGAGACAGAACCCTGAGAAAATGACTCACACTCACCCTTCATTCAAATCCTGAGTAGCTCCCATCACGGTCGTTGATCGGGCCTGCCATACCCTCAGCCCGAAACCTAAGCCGAGTTTGTGTTTTCAGACTTCAGGCCCCACAGCCCTGTCCCACACACTCTCAAATCTGGGGCCCCTGGAGCCACAGCGCAGGACTGTGCCTGCCCTCTCCAAGGAAACTCTGCCCATTCCACTGGCCACAAACCTACAGATTAGGAGAATGCTCCAAGATCCCTGAGGCCATCCCAATAGTGTAGGCTGCCCTGGACAAACAGGGGTGATCTGACACAAGCTGAGCAACTACCTCAACTCAGACAAGCAGGCGGATGTCCCCAGAGACAGAAGATTGAACCGGACAGTCCGTTAGGCCTTAATCTGAACCCTTTTGTTGGTTTCCAGGCGTCTCTCCTCAGAGGCCTGGATTCCAATACCAGCAAATGGGGGTTTCCTGAGGCACCAATCAGAACACCTCTCATCTCCACAGGGGAAACTGACTCTTTGGAGCTGTGTCCAATCCTCCGGGTCGCAGAATCCTTGCGGGCCCCCGAGCCACTGCCACATTCCTAGGTCTCCATGGACACAAACCCACTTGATGACCCCTCCTCAGGAGAGTCCATTTCAACCCAGCCCCCTGGGTAGCTCCCCCAGAGCCAGCAATCAAACCTGCCTTGTCGCTAGGAGACAATGGGAATGTGAAGTAGGATGCCCAGGCATCCATCCTTAGAACCCTGCCCTCGAGTCTTTCTGTATGGGGCGTCCTGGAGCCATCTAACAGGACTCGACTGTCCAGCAGTAGGAATCCTTGCGGTTTGGAGCATCTCACAACTCCCAGCATGGGAAAACCTCCATGGCCTCGCGAGGGCCCCCACTTCCTGATGGGGCCATAATGGACACAGTCTCCAACCTGAGCCAATGTCAGATCCTCGCCCTGACTCCAGATGCAGGAGATCTCAATTCAGCCTCTGCAGAGTGGGCCTGCCATGCCCTCGCCCGAATTCTCACCCTAGCTTGTGTTCTCAGACTTCCGTCCTAACACTCCTGGCCCCCAAGACCTCCAGATTGGGAATTCTGGAGCCACAATGCAGCAGTCTGCCTTCTGGTCAGATGAAAAACGTTGCCCTATGCCGCTACCCAGAAACGCCAAATGAGGATCAACCTGCACACCACTCCACTGCACTCCAAATCTAGAGGCTGCCATGGGCCCTAATGCTCTGTCTGACACAGCCAGAGCCCGAACTTCCAGTCGGACCCTGAGACAGCTGGCCACACACCCAGCACATCGGGCCCGCCATGGCCTGAGGCCGTCCTCTCTTCCCAACCTAGGGTTTCAGGCTTCAGAACCTAGACCTTATCTCCAATCACTTCATAGGGGTGAACCTGAGGCAGAAATTAGAACTCCTCCATCCCCATGGCAAGAAAGCTTGCTGTTGGCATGGTGTTCGACATTCAGAGTAGGAGAAACCAGCATGGCCCATGAGGCCACGCCCAGGCTTGAGGGCCACGTTGGGCACAAACACGCATTGTGACATTCAGCGGGAGCCCCGTGCTCAAGTAAGCGCTCTCAGTGGCTGGACAAAGAGCCCGCATATGGAGATGGCCATGCCCCTAGGCCCCCATCCTAACCCGAGTTTGGGTTTTCCTGTCATCCGTACCCAGGGCTCTGATCTGGAATCCCTCTTTTGGAGGGACACCTGATGCAGAAAACAGGACTCCTCCCTTCCCAGAGAATGACATCAAACTCTTGCGAGCCGGGCCAAATCCCCAGAGAAAGAGACTCGTCCATGGCCCATGAGTCCAACCCTCCATTCCATGGCCCTCCTGGATTCAAAATCCAGAGACAAAAGCCTGAAACCCCCACACACTCGCCCTTCGTTCCTATCCCGAGGAACTCCCCTCACGGTCTGTAGATCAGGCCTGCCATACCCTCGGCCCCAAACCTAAGGCAAGCTTTCGTTTTCAGACGTCTGTCCCCACAGCCCTGGCCCACACACCCTCCAGGTTGGGGCCTCTGGAGCCACACTGGAGGACTGTGCCTGCCCTCTCCAAGGAAACTCTGCCCATTCCATTGGCCACGACCCTACAGATTAGGAGAAATCTCCAAGGTCCTCGAGGCCATCCCTCTAGTGTAGGCGGCCCTGGACACACGGGGGCGATCTGACACCACCTGAGCATCTACCTGCACTCACACACAGAGACAGATCTCCCCAGAGACAGAAGATTGAAATAGACAGGCCCCTAGGCCCTAATCAGAACCCTGCTTTCGTTTCCAGGCGTCTCTCCTCAGAAGCCTTGTTTCAAGTACCAACTAATGGGGGTTTCCAGAGGCACCAATCAGAACACCTCTCGTCTCCAGATGGGAAACTTGCTGTTTCAAACCCTCAGGTTAGGAGAATCCTTCCGGTCCCCTGAGCCACCGCCACGTTCCAAGGTCTCCATGGACACAAACCCACATTATGACCCATCCTCAGGAGAGTCCATTTCAACTCAGCCCCCTGGGTAGCTCTGCCAGAGCCATCAGATCGAACCGGCCTTGTCGCTAGGAGACAATGGGAATGAGAGGTGGGGTGCTCAGGCATCCATCCTTTGAATCCTGCTCTCGAGTCTTTCGGAATGGGGCATCCTGGATCCATCCAACAGGACTCGACTCTCCCGCAGAAGGAATTCTTGCAGTTTGGATTATCTCACACTCCCAGCCTGGGAAAACCTCCATGATCTCATGAGGTCCCCCGTTTCCTGAAGGGGCCATCAAGAACCCAAATTCCAACCTGAGCCAAAGTCGGATCCTCGCCTTGACATCGAGATCTCCCTGGTCTCGATTCAGCCTCTGCAGAGTGGGTCTGCCGTGCCCCCACCCTGAGACGTAACCCTAACTTGTGTTCTCAGACTTCTGTCTTCACACTCCTGGCCCACGAGACATCCAGAATGGGAATTCTGGAGCCACAACAACGCAGCACTCTGCCTGCCCACCAGAAGAAAAACTTTGCCCTAAAGGGCTGCGCAGAAACCCCAAATGAGACTCAACCTGCACGACACTCAACCGCACCCCAATTATAGAGGCTGTGCTGGGCACTTATGCTCTGTCTGACACAGCCTGAGCCTTGACATTCCGACCGACACCCAGACACCAGGCAGCACACCCAGCATATCAGACCCACCATGACCTTAGGCTGTCATCTCTTCCCAAGCTGGGTGTTCAGGATTCAGAACCTAGACCTTATCTCCAGGTTCACTCCGAACAGGAGTGAACCTGATGCAGAAATCAGAACTCGTCCATCCCCATCCAAGAAACTTTGCTGTTGGCATGGTGTCCACCCTTCAGGGTAGGAGAAACCTGCATGGCCCATGAGGCCACGCCCATGCTTGAGGGCCGCCTTCCGCAGAAACATGCATTGTGACCCTCATCATGAGCCCCGTGCTCAAGTAAGGCCTCTCTGGGGCTGGACCAAGAACCCGCATATGGGGCTTTCCATGCACCTAGGCGCTCAATCCTAACCCGAGTTTGAGTTTTATAGTCCCCGGGACCCAGCACTCTGCGCTGGAATCCCTCTTTTGGAGGGACACCTGAGGCAGAATACAGGATTCCTCCATTCCTGCAGAATGACCTGAAACTCTTGGGAGCCAGGCCAAATCCCCAGACAGGGAGGCTCATCCATGGCCCATGGCCCATGAGACCTCCATTCCACAGCCCTCCTTGACACAAAATCCAGAGACAGAACCCTGAGAAAATGACTCACACTCACCCTTCATTCAAATCCTGAGTAGCTCCCATCACGGTCGTTGATCGGGCCTGCCATACCCTCAGCCCGAAACCTAAGCCGAGTTTGTGTTTTCAGACTTCAGGCCCCACAGCCCTGTCCCACACACTCTCAAATCTGGGGCCCCTGGAGCCACAGCGCAGGACTGTGCCTGCCCTCTCCAAGGAAACTCTGCCCATTCCACTGGCCACAAACCTACAGATTAGGAGAATGCTCCAAGATCCCTGAGGCCATCCCAATAGTGTAGGCTGCCCTGGACAAACAGGGGTGATCTGACACAAGCTGAGCAACTACCTCAACTCAGACAAGCAGGCGGATGTCCCCAGAGACAGAAGATTGAACCGGACAGTCCGTTAGGCCTTAATCTGAACCCTTTTGTTGGTTTCCAGGCGTCTCTCCTCAGAGGCCTGGATTCCAATACCAGCAAATGGGGGTTTCCTGAGGCACCAATCAGAACACCTCTCATCTCCACAGGGGAAACTGACTCTTTGGAGCTGTGTCCAATCCTCCGGGTCGCAGAATCCTTGCGGGCCCCCGAGCCACTGCCACATTCCTAGGTCTCCATGGACACAAACCCACTTGATGACCCCTCCTCAGGAGAGTCCATTTCAACCCAGCCCCCTGGGTAGCTCCCCCAGAGCCAGCAATCAAACCTGCCTTGTCGCTAGGAGACAATGGGAATGTGAAGTAGGAGGCCCAGGCATCCATCCTTAGAACCCTGCCCTCGAGTCTTTCTGTATGGGGCGTCCTGGAGCCATCTAACAGGACTCGACTGTCCAGCAGTAGGAATCCTTGCGGTTTGGAGCATCTCACAACTCCCAGCATGGGAAAACCTCCATGGCCTCGCGAGGGCCCCCACTTCCTGATGGGGCCATAATGGACACAGTCTCCAACCTGAGCCAATGTCAGATCCTCGCCCTGACTCCAGATGCAGGAGATCTCAATTCAGCCTCTGCAGAGTGGGCCTGCCATGCCCTCGCCCGAATTCTCACCCTAGCTTGTGTTCTCAGACTTCCGTCCTAACACTCCTGGCCCCCAAGACCTCCAGATTGGGAATTCTGGAGCCACAATGCAGCAGTCTGCCTTCTGGTCAGATGAAAAACGTTGCCCTATGCCGCTACCCAGAAACGCCAAATGAGGATCAACCTGCACACCACTCCACTGCACTCCAAATCTAGAGGCTGCCATGGGCCCTAATGCTCTCTCTGACACAGCCAGAGCCCGAACTTCCAGTCGGACCCTGAGACAGCTGGCCACACACCCAGCACATCGGGCCCGCCATGGCCTGAGGCCGTCCTCTCTTCCCAACCTAGGGTTTCAGGCTTCAGAACCTAGACCTTATCTCCAATCACTTCATAGGGGTGAACCTGAGGCAGAAATTAGAACTCCTCCATCCCCATGGCAAGAAAGCTTGCTGTTGGCATGGTGTTCGACATTCAGAGTAGGAGAAACCAGCATGGCCCATGAGGCCACGCCCAGGCTTGAGGGCCACGTTGGGCACAAACACGCATTGTGACATTCAGCGGGAGCCCCGTGCTCAAGTAAGCGCTCTCAGTGGCTGGACAAAGAGCCCGCATATGGAGATGGCCATGCCCCTAGGCCCCCATCCTAACCCGAGTTTGGGTTTTCCTGTCATCCGTACCCAGGGCTCTGATCTGGAATCCCTCTTTTGGAGGGACACCTGATGCAGAAAACAGGACTCCTCCCTTCCCAGAGAATGACATCAAACTCTTGCGAGCCGGGCCAAATCCCCAGAGAAAGAGACTCGTCCATGGCCCATGAGTCCAACCCTCCATTCCATGGCCCTCCTGGATTCAAAATCCAGAGACAAAAGCCTGAAACCCCCACACACTCGCCCTTCGTTCCTATCCCGAGGAACTCCCCTCACGGTCTGTAGATCAGGCCTGCCATACCCTCGGCCCCAAACCTAAGGCAAGCTTTCATTTTCAGACGTCTGTCCCCACAGCCCTGGCCCACACACCCTCCAGGTTGGGGCCTCTGGAGCCACACTGGAGGACTGTGCCTGCCCTCTCCAAGGAAACTCTGCCCATTCCATTGGCCACGACCCTACAGATTAGGAGAAATCTCCAAGGTCCTCGAGGCCATCCCTCTAGTGTAGGCGGCCCTGGACACACGGGGGCGATCTGACACCACCTGAGCATCTACCTGCACTCACACACAGAGACAGATCTCCCCAGAGACAGAAGATTGAAATAGACAGGCCCCTAGGCCCTAATCAGAACCCTGCTTTCGTTTCCAGGCGTCTCTCCTCAGAAGCCTTGTTTCAAGTACCAACTAATGGGGGTTTCCAGAGGCACCAATCAGAACACCTCTCGTCTCCAGATGGGAAACTTGCTCTTTCAAACCCTCAGGTTAGGAGAATCCTTCCGGGCCCCTGAGCCACCGCCACGTTCCAAGGTCTCCATGGACACAAACCCACATTATGACCCATCCTCAGGAGAGTCCATTTCAACTCAGCCCCCTGGGTAGCTCTGCCAGAGCCATCAGATCGAACCGGCCTTGTCGCTAGGAGACAATGGGAATGAGAGGTGGGGTGCTCAGGCATCCATCCTTTGAATCCTGCTCTCGAGTCTTTCGGAATGGGGCATCCTGGATCCATCCAACAGGACTCGACTCTCCCGCAGAAGGAATTCTTGCAGTTTGGATTATCTCACACTCCCAGCCTGGGAAAACCTCCATGATCTCATGAGGTCCCCCGTTTCCTGAAGGGGCCATCAAGAACCCAAACTCCAACCTGAGCCAAAGTCGGATCCTCGCCTTGACATCGAGATCACCCTGGTCTCGATTCAGCCTCTGCAGAGTGGGTCTGCCGTGCCCCCACCCTGAGACGTAACCCTAACTTGTGTTCTCAGACTTCTGTCTTCACACTCCTGGCCCACGAGACATCCAGAATGGGAATTCTGGAGCCACAACAACGCAGCACTCTGCCTGCCCACCAGAAGAAAAACTTTGCCCTAAAGGGCTGCGCAGAAACCCCAAATGAGACTCAACCTGCACGACACTCAACCGCACCCCAATTATAGAGGCTGTGCTGGGCACTTATGCTCTGTCTGACACAGCCTGAGCCTTGACATTCCGACCGACACCCAGACACCAGGCAGCACACCCAGCATATCAGACCCACCATGACCTTAGGCTGTCATCTCTTCCCAAGCTGGGTGTTCAGGATTCAGAACCTAGACCTTATCTCCAGGTTCACTCCGAACAGGAGTGAACCTGATGCAGAAATCAGAACTCGTCCATCCCCATCCAAGAAACTTTGCTGTTGGCATGGTGTCCACCCTTCAGGGTAGGAGAAACCTGCATGGCCCATGAGGCCACGCCCATGCTTGAGGGCCGCCTTCCGCAGAAACATGCATTGTGACCCTCATCATGAGCCCCGTGCTCAAGTAAGGCCTCTCTGGGGCTGGACCAAGAACCCGCATATGGGGCTTTCCATGCACCTAGGCGCTCAATCCTAACCCGAGTTTGAGTTTTATAGTCCCCGGGACCCAGCGCTCTGCGCTGGAATCCCTCTTTTGGAGGGACACCTGAGGCAGAATACAGGATTCCTCCATTCCTGCAGAATGACCTGAAACTCTTGGGAGCCAGGCCAAATCCCCAGACAGGGAGGCTCATCCATGGCCCATGGCCCATGAGACCTCCATTCCACAGCCCTCCTTGACACAAAATCCAGAGACAGAACCCTGAGAAAATGACTCACACTCACCCTTCATTCAAATCCTGAGTAGCTCCCATCACGGTCGTTGATCGGGCCTGCCATACCCTCAGCCCGAAACCTAAGCCGAGTTTGTGTTTTCAGACTTCAGGCCCCACAGCCCTGTCCCACACACTCTCAAATCTGGGGCCCCTGGAGCCACAGCGCAGGACTGTGCCTGCCCTCTCCAAGGAAACTCTGCCCATTCCACTGGCCACAAACCTACAGATTAGGAGAATGCTCCAAGATCCCTGAGGCCATCCCAATAGTGTAGGCTGCCCTGGACAAACAGGGGTGATCTGACACAAGCTGAGCAACTACCTCAACTCAGACAAGCAGGCGGATGTCCCCAGAGACAGAAGATTGAACCGGACAGTCCGTTAGGCCTTAATCTGAACCCTTTTGTTGGTTTCCAGGCGTCTCTCCTCAGAGGCCTGGATTCCAATACCAGCAAATGGGGGTTTCCTGAGGCACCAATCAGAACACCTCTCATCTCCACAGGGGAAACTTACTCTTTGGAGCTGTGTCCAATCCTCCAGGTCGCAGAATCCTTGCGGGCCCCCGAGCCACTGCCACATTCCTAGGTCTCCATGGACACAAACCCACTTGATGACCCCTCCTCAGGAGAGTCCATTTCAACCCAGCCCCCTGGGTAGCTCCCCCAGAGCCAGCAATCAAACCTGCCTTGTCGCTAGGAGACAATGGGAATGTGAAGTAGGATGCCCAGGCATCCATCCTTAGAACCCTGCCCTCGAGTCTTTCTGTATGGGGCGTCCTGGAGCCATCTAACAGGACTCGACTGTCCAGCAGTAGGAATCCTTGCGGTTTGGAGCATCTCACAACTCCCAGCATGGGAAAACCTCCATGGCCTCGCGAGGGCCCCCACTTCCTGATGGGGCCATAATGGACACAGTCTCCAACCTGAGCCAATGTCAGATCCTCGCCCTGACTCCAGATGCAGGAGATCTCAATTCAGCCTCTGCAGAGTGGGCCTGCCATGCCCTCGCCCGAATTCTCACCCTAGCTTGTGTTCTCAGACTTCCGTCCTAACACTCCTGGCCCCCAAGACCTCCAGATTGGGAATTCTGGAGCCACAATGCAGCAGTCTGCCTTCTGGTCAGATGAAAAACGTTGCCCTATGCCGCTACCCAGAAACGCCAAATGAGGATCAACCTGCACACCACTCCACTGCACTCCAAATCTAGAGGCTGCCATGGGCCCTAATGCTCTCTCTGACACAGCCAGAGCCCGAACTTCCAGTCGGACCCTGAGACAGCTGGCCACACACCCAGCACATCGGGCCCGCCATGGCCTGAGGCCGTCCTCTCTTCCCAACCTAGGGTTTCAGGCTTCAGAACCTAGACCTTATCTCCAATCACTTCATAGGGGTGAACCTGAGGCAGAAATTAGAACTCCTCCATCCCCATGGCAAGAAAGCTTGCTGTTGGCATGGTGTTCGACATTCAGAGTAGGAGAAACCAGCATGGCCCATGAGGCCACGCCCAGGCTTGAGGGCCACGTTGGGCACAAACACGCATTGTGACATTCAGCGGGAGCCCCGTGCTCAAGTAAGCGCTCTCAGTGGCTGGACAAAGAGCCCGCATATGGAGATGGCCATGCCCCTAGGCCCCCATCCTAACCCGAGTTTGGGTTTTCCTGTCATCCGTACCCAGGGCTCTGATCTGGAATCCCTCTTTTGGAGGGACACCTGATGCAGAAAACAGGACTCCTCCCTTCCCAGAGAATGACATCAAACTCTTGCGAGCCGGGCCAAATCCCCAGAGAAAGAGACTCGTCCATGGCCCATGAGTCCAACCCTCCATTCCATGGCCCTCCTGGATTCAAAATCCAGAGACAAAAGCCTGAAACCCCCACACACTCGCCCTTCGTTCCTATCCCGAGGAACTCCCCTCACGGTCTGTAGATCAGGCCTGCCATACCCTCGGCCCCAAACCTAAGGCAAGCTTTCGTTTTCAGACGTCTGTCCCCACAGCCCTGGCCCACACACCCTCCAGGTTGGGGCCTCTGGAGCCACACTGGAGGACTGTGCCTGCCCTCTCCAAGGAAACTCTGCCCATTCCATTGGCCACGACCCTACAGATTAGGAGAAATCTCCAAGGTCCTCGAGGCCATCCCTCTAGTGTAGGCGGCCCTGGACACACGGGGGCGATCTGACACCACCTGAGCATCTACCTGCACTCACACACAGAGACAGATCTCCCCAGAGACAGAAGATTGAAATAGACAGGCCCCTAGGCCCTAATCAGAACCCTGCTTTCGTTTCCAGGCGTCTCTCCTCAGAAGCCTTGTTTCAAGTACCAACTAATGGGGGTTTCCAGAGGCACCAATCAGAACACCTCTCGTCTCCAGATGGGAAACTTGCTGTTTCAAACCCTCAGGTTAGGAGAATCCTTCCGGGCCCCTGAGCCACCGCCACGTTCCAAGGTCTCCATGGACACAAACCCACATTATGACCCATCCTCAGGAGAGTCCATTTCAACTCAGCCCCCTGGGTAGCTCTGCCAGAGCCATCAGATCGAACCGGCCTTGTCGCTAGGAGACAATGGGAATGAGAGGTGGGGTGCTCAGGCATCCATCCTTTGAATCCTGCTCTCGAGTCTTTCGGAATGGGGCATCCTGGATCCATCCAACAGGACTCGACTCTCCCGCAGAAGGAATTCTTGCAGTTTGGATTATCTCACACTCCCAGCCTGGGAAAACCTCCATGATCTCATGAGGTCCCCCGTTTCCTGAAGGGGCCATCAAGAACCCAAACTCCAACCTGAGCCAAAGTCGGATCCTCGCCTTGACATCGAGATCACCCTGGTCTCGATTCAGCCTCTGCAGAGTGGGTCTGCCGTGCCCCCACCCTGAGACGTAACCCTAACTTGTGTTCTCAGACTTCTGTCTTCACACTCCTGGCCCACGAGACATCCAGAATGGGAATTCTGGAGCCACAACAACGCAGCACTCTGCCTGCCCACCAGAAGAAAAACTTTGCCCTAAAGGGCTGCGCAGAAACCCCACATGAGACTCAACCTGCACGACACTCAACCGCACCCCAATTATAGAGGCTGTGCTGGGCACTTATGCTCTGTCTGACACAGCCTGAGCCTTGACATTCCGACCGACACCCAGACACCAGGCAGCACACCCAGCATATCAGACCCACCATGACCTTAGGCTGTCATCTCTTCCCAAGCTGGGTGTTCAGGATTCAGAACCTAGACCTTATCTCCAGGTTCACTCCGAACAGGAGTGAACCTGATGCAGAAATCAGAACTCGTCCATCCCCATCCAAGAAACTTTGCTGTTGGCATGGTGTCCACCCTTCAGGGTAGGAGAAACCTGCATGGCCCATGAGGCCACGCCCATGCTTGAGGGCCGCCTTCCGCAGAAACATGCATTGTGACCCTCATCATGAGCCCCGTGCTCAAGTAAGGCCTCTCTGGGGCTGGACCAAGAACCCGCATATGGGGCTTTCCATGCACCTAGGCGCTCAATCCTAACCCGAGTTTGAGTTTTATAGTCCCCGGGACCCAGCGCTCTGCGCTGGAATCCCTCTTTTGGAGGGACACCTGAGGCAGAATACAGGATTCCTCCATTCCTGCAGAATGACCTGAAACTCTTGGGAGCCAGGCCAAATCCCCAGACAGGGAGGCTCATCCATGGCCCATGGCCCATGAGACCTCCATTCCACAGCCCTCCTTGACACAAAATCCAGAGACAGAACCCTGAGAAAATGACTCACACTCACCCTTCATTCAAATCCTGAGTAGCTCCCATCACGGTCGTTGATCGGGCCTGCCATACCCTCAGCCCGAAACCTAAGCCGAGTTTGTGTTTTCAGACTTCAGGCCCCACAGCCCTGTCCCACACACTCTCAAATCTGGGGCCCCTGGAGCCACAGCGCAGGACTGTGCCTGCCCTCTCCAAGGAAACTCTGCCCATTCCACTGGCCACAAACCTACAGATTAGGAGAATGCTCCAAGATCCCTGAGGCCATCCCAATAGTGTAGGCTGCCCTGGACAAACAGGGGTGATCTGACACAAGCTGAGCAACTACCTCAACTCAGACAAGCAGGCGGATGTCCCCAGAGACAGAAGATTGAACCGGACAGTCCGTTAGGCCTTAATCTGAACCCTTTTGTTGGTTTCCAGGCGTCTCTCCTCAGAGGCCTGGATTCCAATACCAGCAAATGGGGGTTTCCTGAGGCACCAATCAGAACACCTCTCATCTCCACAGGGGAAACTGACTCTTTGGAGCTGTGTCCAATCCTCCGGGTCGCAGAATCCTTGCGGGCCCCCGAGCCACTGCCACATTCCTAGGTCTCCATGGACACAAACCCACTTGATGACCCCTCCTCAGGAGAGTCCATTTCAACCCAGCCCCCTGGGTAGCTCCCCCAGAGCCAGCAATCAAACCTGCCTTGTCGCTAGGAGACAATGGGAATGTGAAGTAGGATGCCCAGGCATCCATCCTTAGAACCCTGCCCTCGAGTCTTTCTGTATGGGGCGTCCTGGAGCCATCTAACAGGACTCGACTGTCCAGCAGTAGGAATCCTTGCGGTTTGGAGCATCTCACAACTCCCAGCATGGGAAAACCTCCATGGCCTCGCGAGGGCCCCCACTTCCTGATGGGGCCATAATGGACACAGTCTCCAACCTGAGCCAATGTCAGATCCTCGCCCTGACTCCAGATGCAGGAGATCTCAATTCAGCCTCTGCAGAGTGGGCCTGCCATGCCCTCGCCCGAATTCTCACCCTAGCTTGTGTTCTCAGACTTCCGTCCTAACACTCCTGGCCCCCAAGACCTCCAGATTGGGAATTCTGGAGCCACAATGCAGCAGTCTGCCTTCTGGTCAGATGAAAAACGTTGCCCTATGCCGCTACCCAGAAACGCCAAATGAGGATCAACCTGCACACCACTCCACTGCACTCCAAATCTAGAGGCTGCCATGGGCCCTAATGCTCTCTCTGACACAGCCAGAGCCCGAACTTCCAGTCGGACCCTGAGACAGCTGGCCACACACCCAGCACATCGGGCCCGCCATGGCCTGAGGCCGTCCTCTCTTCCCAACCTAGGGTTTCAGGCTTCAGAACCTAGACCTTATCTCCAATCACTTCATAGGGGTGAACCTGAGGCAGAAATTAGAACTCCTCCATCCCCATGGCAAGAAAGCTTGCTGTTGGCATGGTGTTCGACATTCAGAGTAGGAGAAACCAGCATGGCCCATGAGGCCACGCCCAGGCTTGAGGGCCACGTTGGGCACAAACACGCATTGTGACATTCAGCGGGAGCCCCGTGCTCAAGTAAGCGCTCTCAGTGGCTGGACAAAGAGCCCGCATATGGAGATGGCCATGCCCCTAGGCCAACATCCTAACCCGAGTTTGGGTTTTCCTGTCATCCGTACCCAGGGCTCTGATCTGGAATCCCTCTTTTGGAGGGACACCTGATGCAGAAAACAGGACTCCTCCCTTCCCAGAGAATGACATCAAACTCTTGCGAGCCGGGCCAAATCCCCAGAGAAAGAGACTCGTCCATGGCCCATGAGTCCAACCCTCCATTCCATGGCCCTCCTGGATTCAAAATCCAGAGACAAAAGCCTGAAACCCCCACACACTCGCCCTTCGTTCCTATCCCGAGGAACTCCCCTCACGGTCTGTAGATCAGGCCTGCCATACCCTCGGCCCCAAACCTAAGGCAAGCTTTCGTTTTCAGACGTCTGTCCCCACAGCCCTGGCCCACACACCCTCCAGGTTGGGGCCTCTGGAGCCACACTGGAGGACTGTGCCTGCCCTCTCCAAGGAAACTCTGCCCATTCCATTGGCCACGACCCTACAGATTAGGAGAAATCTCCAAGGTCCTCGAGGCCATCCCTCTAGTGTAGGCGGCCCTGGACACACGGGGGCGATCTGACACCACCTGAGCATCTACCTGCACTCACACACAGAGACAGATCTCCCCAGAGACAGAAGATTGAAATAGACAGGCCCCTAGGCCCTAATCAGAACCCTGCTTTCGTTTCCAGGCGTCTCTCCTCAGAAGCCTTGTTTCAAGTACCAACTAATGGGGGTTTCCAGAGGCACCAATCAGAACACCTCTCGTCTCCAGATGGGAAACTTGCTCTTTCAAACCCTCAGGTTAGGAGAATCCTTCCGGGCCCCTGAGCCACCGCCACGTTCCAAGGTCTCCATGGACACAAACCCACATTATGACCCATCCTCAGGAGAGTCCATTTCAACTCAGCACCCTGGGTAGCTCTGCCAGAGCCATCAGATCGAACCGGCCTTGTCGCTAGGAGACAATGGGAATGAGAGGTGGGGTGCTCAGGCATCCATCCTTTGAATCCTGCTCTCGAGTCTTTCGGAATGGGGCATCCTGGATCCATCCAACAGGACTCGACTCTCCCGCAGAAGGAATTCTTGCAGTTTGGATTATCTCACACTCCCAGCCTGGGAAAACCTCCATGATCTCATGAGGTCCCCCGTTTCCTGAAGGGGCCATCAAGAACCCAAACTCCAACCTGAGCCAAAGTCGGATCCTCGCCTTGACATCGAGATCACCCTGGTCTCGATTCAGCCTCTGCAGAGTGGGTCTGCCGTGCCCCCACCCTGAGACGTAACCCTAACTTGTGTTCTCAGACTTCTGTCTTCACACTCCTGGCCCACAAGACATCCAGAATGGGAATTCTGGAGCCACAACACAGCACTCTGCCTGCCCACCAGAAGAAAAACTTTGCCCTAAAGGGCTGCGCAGAATCCCCAATTGAGACTCAACCTGCACGACACTCAACCGCACCCCAATTATAGAGGCTGTGCTGGGCACTTATGTTCTGTCTGACACAGCCTGAGCCTTGACATTCCGACCGACACCCAGACACCAGGCAGCACACCCAGCATATCAGACCCACCATGACCTTAGGCTGTCATCTCTTCCCAAGCTGGGTGTTCAGGATTCAGAACCTAGACCTTATCTCCAGGTTCACTCCGAACAGGAGTGAACCTGATGCAGAAATCAGAACTCGTCCATCCCCATCCAAGAAACTTTGCTGTTGGCATGGTGTCCACCCTTCAGGGTAGGAGAAACCTGCATGGCCCATGAGGCCACGCCCATGCTTGAGGGCCGCCTTCCGCAGAAACATGCATTGTGACCCTCATCATGAGCCCCGTGCTCAAGTAAGGCCTCTCTGGGGCTGGACCAAGAACCCGCATATGGGGCTTTCCATGCACCTAGGCGCTCAATCCTAACCCGAGTTTGAGTTTTATAGTCCCCGGGACCCAGCGCTCTGCGCTGGAATCCCTCTTTTGGAGGGACACCTGAGGCAGAATACAGGATTCCTCCATTCCTGCAGAATGACCTGAAACTCTTGGGAGCCAGGCCAAATCCCCAGACAGGGAGGCTCATCCATGGCCCATGGCCCATGAGACCTCCATTCCACAGCCCTCCTTGACACAAAATCCAGAGACAGAACCCTGAGAAAATGACTCACACTCACCCTTCATTCAAATCCTGAGTAGCTCCCATCACGGTCGTTGATCGGGCCTGCCATACCCTCAGCCCGAAACCTAAGCCGAGTTTGTGTTTTCAGACTTCAGGCCCCACAGCCCTGTCCCACACACTCTCAAATCTGGGGCCCCTGGAGCCACAGCGCAGGACTGTGCCTGCCCTCTCCAAGGAAACTCTGCCCATTCCACTGGCCACAAACCTACAGATTAGGAGAATGCTCCAAGATCCCTGAGGCCATCCCAATAGTGTAGGCTGCCCTGGACAAACAGGGGTGATCTGACACAAGCTGAGCAACTACCTCAACTCAGACAAGCAGGCGGATGTCCCCAGAGACAGAAGATTGAACCGGACAGTCCGTTAGGCCTTAATCTGAACCCTTTTGTTGGTTTCCAGGCGTCTCTCCTCAGAGGCCTGGATTCCAATACCAGCAAATGGGGGTTTCCTGAGGCACCAATCAGAACACCTCTCATCTCCACAGGGGAAACTGACTCTTTGGAGCTGTGTCCAATCCTCCGGGTCGCAGAATCCTTGCGGGCCCCCGAGCCACTGCCACATTCCTAGGTCTCCATGGACACAAACCCACTTGATGACCCCTCCTCAGGAGAGTCCATTTCAACCCAGCCCCCTGGGTAGCTCCCCCAGAGCCAGCAATCAAACCTGCCTTGTCGCTAGGAGACAATGGGAATGTGAAGTAGGATGCCCAGGCATCCATCCTTAGAACCCTGCCCTCGAGTCTTTCTGTATGGGGCGTCCTGGAGCCATCTAACAGGACTCGACTGTCCAGCAGTAGGAATCCTTGCGGTTTGGAGCATCTCACAACTCCCAGCATGGGAAAACCTCCATGGCCTCGCGAGGGCCCCCACTTCCTGATGGGGCCATAATGGACACAGTCTCCAACCTGAGCCAATGTCAGATCCTCGCCCTGACTCCAGATGCAGGAGATCTCAATTCAGCCTCTGCAGAGTGGGCCTGCCATGCCCTCGCCCGAATTCTCACCCTAGCTTGTGTTCTCAGACTTCCGTCCTAACACTCCTGGCCCCCAAGACCTCCAGATTGGGAATTCTGGAGCCACAATGCAGCAGTCTGCCTTCTGGTCAGATGAAAAACGTTGCCCTATGCCGCTACCCAGAAACGCCAAATGAGGATCAACCTGCACACCACTCCACTGCACTCCAAATCTAGAGGCTGCCATGGGCCCTAATGCTCTCTCTGACACAGCCAGAGCCCGAACTTCCAGTCGGACCCTGAGACAGCTGGCCACACACCCAGCACATCGGGCCCGCCATGGCCTGAGGCCGTCCTCTCTTCCCAACCTAGGGTTTCAGGCTTCAGAACCTAGACCTTATCTCCAATCACTTCATAGGGGTGAACCTGAGGCAGAAATTAGAACTCCTCCATCCCCATGGCAAGAAAGCTTGCTGTTGGCATGGTGTTCGACATTCAGAGTAGGAGAAACCAGCATGGCCCATGAGGCCACGCCCAGGCTTGAGGGCCACGTTGGGCACAAACACGCATTGTGACATTCAGCGGGAGCCCCGTGCTCAAGTAAGCGCTCTCAGTGGCTGGACAAAGAGCCCGCATATGGAGATGGCCATGCCCCTAGGCCAACATCCTAACCCGAGTTTGGGTTTTCCTGTCATCCGTACCCAGGGCTCTGATCTGGAATCCCTCTTTTGGAGGGACACCTGATGCAGAAAACAGGACTCCTCCCTTCCCAGAGAATGACATCAAACTCTTGCGAGCCGGGCCAAATCCCCAGAGAAAGAGACTCGTCCATGGCCCATGAGTCCAACCCTCCATTCCATGGCCCTCCTGGATTCAAAATCCAGAGACCAAAGCCTGAAACCCCCACACACTCGCCCTTCGTTCCTATCCCGAGGAACTCCCCTCACGGTCTGTAGATCAGGCCTGCCATACCCTCGGCCCCAAACCTAAGGCAAGCTTTCGTTTTCAGACGTCTGTCCCCACAGCCCTGGCCCACACACCCTCCAGGTTGGGGCCTCTGGAGCCACACTGGAGGACTGTGCCTGCCCTCTCCAAGGAAACTCTGCCCATTCCATTGGCCACGACCCTACAGATTAGGAGAAATCTCCAAGGTCCTCGAGGCCATCCCTCTAGTGTAGGCGGCCCTGGACACACGGGGGCGATCTGAAACAACCTGAGCATCTACCTGCACTCACACACAGAGACAGATCTCCCCAGAGACAGAAGATTGAAATAGACAGGCCCCTAGGCCCTAATCAGAACCCTGCTTTCGTTTCCAGGCGTCTCTCCTCAGAAGCCTTGTTTCAAGTACCAACTAATGGGGGTTTCCAGAGGCACCAATCAGAACACCTCTCGTCTCCAGATGGGAAACTTGCTCTTTCAAACCCTCAGGTTAGGAGAATCCTTCCGGGCCCCTGAGCCACCGCCACGTTCCAAGGTCTCCATGGACACAAACCCACATTATGACCCATCCTCAGGAGAGTCCATTTCAACTCAGCCCCCTGGGTAGCTCTGCCAGAGCCATCAGATCGAGCCGGCCTTGTCGCTAGGAGACAATGGGAATGAGAGGTGGGGTGCTCAGGCATCCATCCTTTGAATCCTGCTCTCGAGTCTTTCGGAATGGGGCATCCTGGATCCATCCAACAGGACTCGACTCTCCCGCAGAAGGAATTCTTGCAGTTTGGATTATCTCACACTCCCAGCCTGGGAAAACCTCCATGATCTCATGAGGTCCCCCGTTTCCTGAAGGGGCCATCAAGAACCCAAACTCCAACCTGAGCCAAAGTCGGATCCTCGCCTTGACATCGAGATCACCCTGGTCTCGATTCAGCCTCTGCAGAGTGGGTCTGCCGTGCCCCCACCCTGAGACGTAACCCTAACTTGTGTTCTCAGACTTCTGTCTTCACACTCCTGGCCCACGAGACATCCAGAATGGGAATTCTGGAGCCACAACAACGCAGCACTCTGCCTGCCCACCAGAAGAAAAACTTTGCCCTAAAGGGCTGCGCAGAAACCCCAAATGAGACTCAACCTGCACGACACTCAACCGCACCCCAATTATAGAGGCTGTGCTGGGCACTTATGCTCTGTCTGACACAGCCTGAGCCTTGACATTCCGACCGACACCCAGACACCAGGCAGCACACCCAGCATATCAGACCCACCATGACCTTAGGCTGTCATCTCTTCCCAAGCTGGGTGTTCAGGATTCAGAACCTAGACCTTATCTCCAGGTTCACTCCGAACAGGAGTGAACCTGATGCAGAAATCAGAACTCGTCCATCCCCATCCAAGAAACTTTGCTGTTGGCATGGTGTCCACCCTTCAGGGTAGGAGAAACCTGCATGGCCCATGAGGCCACGCCCATGCTTGAGGGCCGCCTTCCGCAGAAACATGCATTGTGACCCTCATCATGAGCCCCGTGCTCAAGTAAGGCCTCTCTGGGGCTGGACCAAGAACCCGCATATGGGGCTTTCCATGCACCTAGGCGCTCAATCCTAACCCGAGTTTGAGTTTTATAGTCCCCGGGACCCAGCGCTCTGCGCTGGAATCCCTCTTTTGGAGGGACACCTGAGGCAGAATACAGGATTCCTCCATTCCTGCAGAATGACCTGAAACTCTTGGGAGCCAGGCCAAATCCCCAGACAGGGAGGCTCATCCATGGCCCATGGCCCATGAGACCTCCATTCCACAGCCCTCCTTGACACAAAATCCAGAGACAGAACCCTGAGAAAATGACTCACACTCACCCTTCATTCAAATCCTGAGTAGCTCCCATCACGGTCGTTGATCGGGCCTGCCATACCCTCAGCCCGAAACCTAAGCCGAGTTTGTGTTTTCAGACTTCAGGCCCCACAGCCCTGTCCCACACACTCTCAAATCTGGGGCCCCTGGAGCCACAGCGCAGGACTGTGCCTGCCCTCTCCAAGGAAACTCTGCCCATTCCACTGGCCACAAACCTACAGATTAGGAGAATGCTCCAAGATCCCTGAGGCCATCCCAATAGTGTAGGCTGCCCTGGACAAACAGGGGTGATCTGACACAAGCTGAGCAACTACCTCAACTCAGACAAGCAGGCGGATGTCCCCAGAGACAGAAGATTGAACCGGACAGTCCGTTAGGCCTTAATCTGAACCCTTTTGTTGGTTTCCAGGCGTCTCTCCTCAGAGGCCTGGATTCCAATACCAGCAAATGGGGGTTTCCTGAGGCACCAATCAGAACACCTCTCATCTCCACAGGGGAAACTTACTCTTTGGAGCTGTGTCCAATCCTCCAGGTCGCAGAATCCTTGCGGGCCCCCGAGCCACTGCCACATTCCTAGGTCTCCATGGACACAAACCCACTTGATGACCCCTCCTCAGGAGAGTCCATTTCAACCCAGCCCCCTGGGTAGCTCCCCCAGAGCCAGCAATCAAACCTGCCTTGTCGCTAGGAGACAATGGGAATGTGAAGTAGGAGGCCCAGGCATCCATCCTTAGAACCCTGCCCTCGAGTCTTTCTGTATGGGGCGTCCTGGAGCCATCTAACAGGACTCGACTGTCCAGCAGTAGGAATCCTTGCGGTTTGGAGCATCTCACAACTCCCAGCATGGGAAAACCTCCATGGCCTCGCGAGGGCCCCCACTTCCTGATGGGGCCATAATGGACACAGTCTCCAACCTGAGCCAATGTCAGATCCTCGCCCTGACTCCAGATGCAGGAGATCTCAATTCAGCCTCTGCAGAGTGGGCCTGCCATGCCCTCGCCCGAATTCTCACCCTAGCTTGTGTTCTCAGACTTCCGTCCTAACACTCCTGGCCTCCAAGACCTCCAGATTGGGAATTCTGGAGCCACAATGCAGCAGTCTGCCTTCTGGTCAGATGAAAAACGTTGCCCTATGCCGCTACCCAGAAACGCCAAATGAGGATCAACCTGCACACCACTCCACTGCACTCCAAATCTAGAGGCTGCCATGGGCCCTAATGCTCTCTCTGACACAGCCAGAGCCCGAACTTCCAGTCGGACCCTGAGACAGCTGGCCACACACCCAGCACATCGGGCCCGCCATGGCCTGAGGCCGTCCTCTCTTCCCAACCTAGGGTTTCAGGCTTCAGAACCTAGACCTTATCTCCAATCACTTCATAGGGGTGAACCTGAGGCAGAAATTAGAACTCCTCCATCCCCATGGCAAGAAAGCTTGCTGTTGGCATGGTGTTCGACATTCAGAGTAGGAGAAACCAGCATGGCCCATGAGGCCACGCCCAGGCTTGAGGGCCACGTTGGGCACAAACACGCATTGTGACATTCAGCGGGAGCCCCGTGCTCAAGTAAGCGCTCTCAGTGGCTGGACAAAGAGCCCGCATATGGAGATGGCCATGCCCCTAGGCCCCCATCCTAACCCGAGTTTGGGTTTTCCTGTCATCCGTACCCAGGGCTCTGATCTGGAATCCCTCTTTTGGAGGGACACCTGATGCAGAAAACAGGACTCCTCCCTTCCCAGAGAATGACATCAAACTCTTGCGAGCCGGGCCAAATCCCCAGAGAAAGAGACTCGTCCATGGCCCATGAGTCCAACCCTCCATTCCATGGCCCTCCTGGATTCAAAATCCAGAGACAAAAGCCTGAAACCCCCACACACTCGCCCTTCGTTCCTATCCCGAGGAACTCCCCTCACGGTCTGTAGATCAGGCCTGCCATACCCTCGGCCCCAAACCTAAGGCAAGCTTTCGTTTTCAGACGTCTGTCCCCACAGCCCTGGCCCACACACCCTCCAGGTTGGGGCCTCTGGAGCCACACTGGAGGACTGTGCCTGCCCTCTCCAAGGAAACTCTGCCCATTCCATTGGCCACGACCCTACAGATTAGGAGAAATCTCCAAGGTCCTCGAGGCCATCCCTCTAGTGTAGGCGGCCCTGGACACACGGGGGCGATCTGACACCACCTGAGCATCTACCTGCACTCACACACAGAGACAGATCTCCCCAGAGACAGAAGATTGAAATAGACAGGCCCCTAGGCCCTAATCAGAACCCTGCTTTCGTTTCCAGGCGTCTCTCCTCAGAAGCCTTGTTTCAAGTACCAACTAATGGGGGTTTCCAGAGGCACCAATCAGAACACCTCTCGTCTCCAGATGGGAAACTTGCTGTTTCAAACCCTCAGGTTAGGAGAATCCTTCCGGTCCCCTGAGCCACCGCCACGTTCCAAGGTCTCCATGGACACAAACCCACATTATGACCCATCCTCAGGAGAGTCCATTTCAACTCAGCCCCCTGGGTAGCTCTGCCAGAGCCATCAGATCGAACCGGCCTTGTCGCTAGGAGACAATGGGAATGAGAGGTGGGGTGCTCAGGCATCCATCCTTTGAATCCTGCTCTCGAGTCTTTCGGAATGGGGCATCCTGGATCCATCCAACAGGACTCGACTCTCCCGCAGAAGGAATTCTTGCAGTTTGGATTATCTCACACTCCCAGCCTGGGAAAACCTCCATGATCTCATGAGGTCCCCCGTTTCCTGAAGGGGCCATCAAGAACCCAAACTCCAACCTGAGCCAAAGTCGGATCCTCGCCTTGACATCGAGATCACCCTGGTCTCGATTCAGCCTCTGCAGAGTGGGTCTGCCGTGCCCCCACCCTGAGACGTAACCCTAACTTGTGTTCTCAGACTTCTGTCTTCACACTCCTGGCCCACGAGACATCCAGAATGGGAATTCTGGAGCCACAACAACGCAGCACTCTGCCTGCCCACCAGAAGAAAAACTTTGCCCTAAAGGGCTGCGCAGAAACCCCAAATGAGACTCAACCTGCACGACACTCAACCGCACCCCAATTATAGAGGCTGTGCTGGGCACTTATGCTCTGTCTGACACAGCCTGAGCCTTGACATTCCGACCGACACCCAGACACCAGGCAGCACACCCAGCATATCAGACCCACCATGACCTTAGGCTGTCATCTCTTCCCAAGCTGGGTGTTCAGGATTCAGAACCTAGACCTTATCTCCAGGTTCACTCCGAACAGGAGTGAACCTGATGCAGAAATCAGAACTCGTCCATCCCCATCCAAGAAACTTTGCTGTTGGCATGGTGTCCACCCTTCAGGGTAGGAGAAACCTGCATGGCCCATGAGGCCACGCCCATGCTTGAGGGCCGCCTTCCGCAGAAACATGCATTGTGACCCTCATCATGAGCCCCGTGCTCAAGTAAGGCCTCTCTGGGGCTGGACCAAGAACCCGCATATGGGGCTTTCCATGCACCTAGGCGCTCAATCCTAACCCGAGTTTGAGTTTTATAGTCCCCGGGACCCAGCGCTCTGCGCTGGAATCCCTCTTTTGGAGGGACACCTGAGGCAGAATACAGGATTCCTCCATTCCTGCAGAATGACCTGAAACTCTTGGGAGCCAGGCCAAATCCCCAGACAGGGAGGCTCATCCATGGCCCATGGCCCATGAGACCTCCATTCCACAGCCCTCCTTGACACAAAATCCAGAGACAGAACCCTGAGAAAATGACTCACACTCACCCTTCATTCAAATCCTGAGTAGCTCCCATCACGGTCGTTGATCGGGCCTGCCATACCCTCAGCCCGAAACCTAAGCCGAGTTTGTGTTTTCAGACTTCAGGCCCCACAGCCCTGTCCCACACACTCTCAAATCTGGGGCCCCTGGAGCCACAGCGCAGGACTGTGCCTGCCCTCTCCAAGGAAACTCTGCCCATTCCACTGGCCACAAACCTACAGATTAGGAGAATGCTCCAAGATCCCTGAGGCCATCCCAATAGTGTAGGCTGCCCTGGACAAACAGGGGTGATCTGACACAAGCTGAGCAACTACCTCAACTCAGACAAGCAGGCGGATGTCCCCAGAGACAGAAGATTGAACCGGACAGTCCGTTAGGCCTTAATCTGAACCCTTTTGTTGGTTTCCAGGCGTCTCTCCTCAGAGGCCTGGATTCCAATACCAGCAAATGGGGGTTTCCTGAGGCACCAATCAGAACACCTCTCATCTCCACAGGGGAAACTTACTCTTTGGAGCTGTGTCCAATCCTCCAGGTCGCAGAATCCTTGCGGGCTCCCGAGCCACTGCCACATTCCTAGGTCTCCATGGACACAAACCCACTTGATGACCCCTCCTCAGGAGAGTCCATTTCAACCCAGCCCCCTGGGTAGCTCCCCCAGAGCCAGCAATCAAACCTGCCTTGTCGCTAGGAGACAATGGGAATGTGAAGTAGGAGGCCCAGGCATCCATCCTTAGAACCCTGCCCTCGAGTCTTTCTGTATGGGGCGTCCTGGAGCCATCTAACAGGACTCGACTGTCCAGCAGTAGGAATCCTTGCGGTTTGGAGCATCTCACAACTCCCAGCATGGGAAAACCTCCATGGCCTCGCGAGGGCCCCCACTTCCTGATGGGGCCATAATGGACACAGTCTCCAACCTGAGCCAATGTCAGATCCTCGCCCTGACTCCAGATGCAGGAGATCTCAATTCAGCCTCTGCAGAGTGGGCCTGCCATGCCCTCGCCCGAATTCTCACCCTAGCTTGTGTTCTCAGACTTCCGTCCTAACACTCCTGGCCCCCAAGACCTCCAGATTGGGAATTCTGGAGCCACAATGCAGCAGTCTGCCTTCTGGTCAGATGAAAAACGTTGCCCTATGCCGCTACCCAGAAACGCCAAATGAGGATCAACCTGCACACCACTCCACTGCACTCCAAATCTAGAGGCTGCCATGGGCCCTAATGCTCTGTCTGACACAGCCAGAGCCCGAACTTCCAGTCGGACCCTGAGACAGCTGGCCACACACCCAGCACATCGGGCCCGCCATGGCCTGAGGCCGTCCTCTCTTCCCAACCTAGGGTTTCAGGCTTCAGAACCTAGACCTTATCTCCAATCACTTCATAGGGGTGAACCTGAGGCAGAAATTAGAACTCCTCCATCCCCATGGCAAGAAAGCTTGCTGTTGGCATGGTGTTCGACATTCAGAGTAGGAGAAACCAGCATGGCCCATGAGGCCACGCCCAGGCTTGAGGGCCACGTTGGGCACAAACACGCATTGTGACATTCAGCGGGAGCCCCGTGCTCAAGTAAGCGCTCTCAGTGGCTGGACAAAGAGCCCGCATATGGAGATGGCCATGCCCCTAGGCCCCCATCCTAACCCGAGTTTGGGTTTTCCTGTCATCCGTACCCAGGGCTCTGATCTGGAATCCCTCTTTTGGAGGGACACCTGATGCAGAAAACAGGACTCCTCCCTTCCCAGAGAATGACATCAAACTCTTGCGAGCCGGGCCAAATCCCCAGAGAAAGAGACTCGTCCATGGCCCATGAGTCCAACCCTCCATTCCATGGCCCTCCTGGATTCAAAATCCAGAGACAAAAGCCTGAAACCCCCACACACTCGCCCTTCGTTCCTATCCCGAGGAACTCCCCTCACGGTCTGTAGATCAGGCCTGCCATACCCTCGGCCCCAAACCTAAGGCAAGCTTTCGTTTTCAGACGTCTGTCCCCACAGCCCTGGCCCACACACCCTCCAGGTTGGGGCCTCTGGAGCCACACTGGAGGACTGTGCCTGCCCTCTCCAAGGAAACTCTGCCCATTCCATTGGCCACGACCCTACAGATTAGGAGAAATCTCCAAGGTCCTCGAGGCCATCCCTCTAGTGTAGGCGGCCCTGGACACACGGGGGCGATCTGACACCACCTGAGCATCTACCTGCACTCACACACAGAGACAGATCTCCCCAGAGACAGAAGATTGAAATAGACAGGCCCCTAGGCCCTAATCAGAACCCTGCTTTCGTTTCCAGGCGTCTCTCCTCAGAAGCCTTGTTTCAAGTACCAACTAATGGGGGTTTCCAGAGGCACCAATCAGAACACCTCTCGTCTCCAGATGGGAAACTTGCTGTTTCAAACCCTCAGGTTAGGAGAATCCTTCCGGGCCCCTGAGCCACCGCCACGTTCCAAGGTCTCCATGGACACAAACCCACATTATGACCCATCCTCAGGAGAGTCCATTTCAACTCAGCCCCCTGGGTAGCTCTGCCAGAGCCATCAGATCGAACCGGCCTTGTCGCTAGGAGACAATGGGAATGAGAGGTGGGGTGCTCAGGCATCCATCCTTTGAATCCTGCTCTCGAGTCTTTCGGAATGGGGCATCCTGGATCCATCCAACAGGACTCGACTCTCCCGCAGAAGGAATTCTTGCAGTTTGGATTATCTCACACTCCCAGCCTGGGAAAACCTCCATGATCTCATGAGGTCCCCCGTTTCCTGAAGGGGCCATCAAGAACCCAAACTCCAACCTGAGCCAAAGTCGGATCCTCGCCTTGACATCGAGATCACCCTGGTCTCGATTCAGCCTCTGCAGAGTGGGTCTGCCGTGCCCCCACCCTGAGACGTAACCCTAACTTGTGTTCTCAGACTTCTGTCTTCACACTCCTGGCCCACGAGACATCCAGAATGGGAATTCTGGAGCCACAACAACGCAGCACTCTGCCTGCCCACCAGAAGAAAAACTTTGCCCTAAAGGGCTGCGCAGAAACCCCACATGAGACTCAACCTGCACGACACTCAACCGCACCCCAATTATAGAGGCTGTGCTGGGCACTTATGCTCTGTCTGACACAGCCTGAGCCTTGACATTCCGACCGACACCCAGACACCAGGCAGCACACCCAGCATATCAGACCCACCATGACCTTAGGCTGTCATCTCTTCCCAAGCTGGGTGTTCAGGATTCAGAACCTAGACCTTATCTCCAGGTTCACTCCGAACAGGAGTGAACCTGATGCAGAAATCAGAACTCGTCCATCCCCATCCAAGAAACTTTGCTGTTGGCATGGTGTCCACCCTTCAGGGTAGGAGAAACCTGCATGGCCCATGAGGCCACGCCCATGCTTGAGGGCCGCCTTCCGCAGAAACATGCATTGTGACCCTCATCATGAGCCCCGTGCTCAAGTAAGGCCTCTCTGGGGCTGGACCAAGAACCCGCATATGGGGCTTTCCATGCACCTAGGCGCTCAATCCTAACCCGAGTTTGAGTTTTATAGTCCCCGGGACCCAGCGCTCTGCGCTGGAATCCCTCTTTTGGAGGGACACCTGAGGCAGAATACAGGATTCCTCCATTCCTGCAGAATGACCTGAAACTCTTGGGAGCCAGGCCAAATCCCCAGACAGGGAGGCTCATCCATGGCCCATGGCCCATGAGACCTCCATTCCACAGCCCTCCTTGACACAAAATCCAGAGACAGAACCCTGAGAAAATGACTCACACTCACCCTTCATTCAAATCCTGAGTAGCTCCCATCACGGTCGTTGATCGGGCCTGCCATACCCTCAGCCCGAAACCTAAGCCGAGTTTGTGTTTTCAGACTTCAGGCCCCACAGCCCTGTCCCACACACTCTCAAATCTGGGGCCCCTGGAGCCACAGCGCAGGACTGTGCCTGCCCTCTCCAAGGAAACTCTGCCCATTCCACTGGCCACAAACCTACAGATTAGGAGAATGCTCCAAGATCCCTGAGGCCATCCCAATAGTGTAGGCTGCCCTGGACAAACAGGGGTGATCTGACACAAGCTGAGCAACTACCTCAACTCAGACAAGCAGGCGGATGTCCCCAGAGACAGAAGATTGAACCGGACAGTCCGTTAGGCCTTAATCTGAACCCTTTTGTTGGTTTCCAGGCGTCTCTCCTCAGAGGCCTGGATTCCAATACCAGCAAATGGGGGTTTCCTGAGGCACCAATCAGAACACCTCTCATCTCCACAGGGGAAACTGACTCTTTGGAGCTGTGTCCAATCCTCCAGGTCGCAGAATCCTTGCGGGCCCCCGAGCCACTGCCACATTCCTAGGTCTCCATGGACACAAACCCACTTGATGACCCCTCCTCAGGAGAGTCCATTTCAACCCAGCCCCCTGGGTAGCTCCCCCAGAGCCAGCAATCAAACCTGCCTTGTCGCTAGGAGACAATGGGAATGTGAAGTAGGAGGCCCAGGCATCCATCCTTAGAACCCTGCCCTCGAGTCTTTCTGTATGGGGCGTCCTGGAGCCATCTAACAGGACTCGACTGTCCAGCAGTAGGAATCCTTGCGGTTTGGAGCATCTCACAACTCCCAGCATGGGAAAACCTCCATGGCCTCGCGAGGGCCCCCACTTCCTGATGGGGCCATAATGGACACAGTCTCCAACCTGAGCCAATGTCAGATCCTCGCCCTGACTCCAGATGCAGGAGATCTCAATTCAGCCTCTGCAGAGTGGGCCTGCCATGCCCTCGCCCGAATTCTCACCCTAGCTTGTGTTCTCAGACTTCCGTCCTAACACTCCTGGCCTCCAAGACCTCCAGATTGGGAATTCTGGAGCCACAATGCAGCAGTCTGCCTTCTGGTCAGATGAAAAACGTTGCCCTATGCCGCTACCCAGAAACGCCAAATGAGGATCAACCTGCACACCACTCCACTGCACTCCAAATCTAGAGGCTGCCATGGGCCCTAATGCTCTGTCTGACACAGCCAGAGCCCGAACTTCCAGTCGGACCCTGAGACAGCTGGCCACACACCCAGCACATCGGGCCCGCCATGGCCTGAGGCCGTCCTCTCTTCCCAACCTAGGGTTTCAGGCTTCAGAACCTAGACCTTATCTCCAATCACTTCATAGGGGTGAACCTGAGGCAGAAATTAGAACTCCTCCATCCCCATGGCAAGAAAGCTTGCTGTTGGCATGGTGTTCGACATTCAGAGTAGGAGAAACCAGCATGGCCCATGAGGCCACGCCCAGGCTTGAGGGCCACGTTGGGCACAAACACGCATTGTGACATTCAGCGGGAGCCCCGTGCTCAAGTAAGCGCTCTCAGTGGCTGGACAAAGAGCCCGCATATGGAGATGGCCATGCCCCTAGGCCCCCATCCTAACCCGAGTTTGGGTTTTCCTGTCATCCGTACCCAGGGCTCTGATCTGGAATCCCTCTTTTGGAGGGACACCTGATGCAGAAAACAGGACTCCTCCCTTCCCAGAGAATGACATCAAACTCTTGCGAGCCGGGCCAAATCCCCAGAGAAAGAGACTCGTCCATGGCCCATGAGTCCAACCCTCCATTCCATGGCCCTCCTGGATTCAAAATCCAGAGACAAAAGCCTGAAACCCCCACACACTCTCCCTTCGTTCCTATCCCGAGGAACTCCCCTCACGGTCTGTAGATCAGGCCTGCCATACCCTCGGCCCCAAACCTAAGGCAAGCTTTCGTTTTCAGACGTCTGTCCCCACAGCCCTGGCCCACACACCCTCCAGGTTGGGGCCTCTGGAGCCACACTGGAGGACTGTGCCTGCCCTCTCCAAGGAAACTCTGCCCATTCCATTGGCCACGACCCTACAGATTAGGAGAAATCTCCAAGGTCCTCGAGGCCATCCCTCTAGTGTAGGCGGCCCTGGACACACGGGGGCGATCTGACACCACCTGAGCATCTACCTGCACTCACACACAGAGACAGATCTCCCCAGAGACAGAAGATTGAAATAGACAGGCCCCTAGGCCCTAATCAGAACCCTGCTTTCGTTTCCAGGCGTCTCTCCTCAGAAGCCTTGTTTCAAGTACCAACTAATGGGGGTTTCCAGAGGCACCAATCAGAACACCTCTCGTCTCCAGATGGGAAACTTGCTGTTTCAAACCCTCAGGTTAGGAGAATCCTTCCGGGCCCCTGAGCCACCGCCACGTTCCAAGGTCTCCATGGACACAAACCCACATTATGACCCATCCTCAGGAGAGTCCATTTCAACTCAGCCCCCTGGGTAGCTCTGCCAGAGCCATCAGATCGAACCGGCCTTGTCGCTAGGAGACAATGGGAATGAGAGGTGGGGTGCTCAGGCATCCATCCTTTGAATCCTGCTCTCGAGTCTTTCGGAATGGGGCATCCTGCATCCATCCAACAGGACTCGACTCTCCCGCAGAAGGAATTCTTGCAGTTTGGATTATCTCACACTCCCAGCCTGGGAAAACCTCCATGATCTCATGAGGTCCCCCGTTTCCTGAAGGGGCCATCAAGAACCCAAACTCCAACCTGAGCCAAAGTCGGATCCTCGCCTTGACATCGAGATCACCCTGGTCTCGATTCAGCCTCTGCAGAGTGGGTCTGCCGTGCCCCCACCCTGAGACGTAACCCTAACTTGTGTTCTCAGACTTCTGTCTTCACACTCCTGGCCCACAAGACATCCAGAATGGGAATTCTGGAGCCACAACAACGCAGCACTCTGCCTGCCCACCAGAAGAAAAACTTTGCCCTAAAGGGCTGCGCAGAAACCCCAATTGAGACTCAACCTGCACGACACTCAACCGCACCCCAATTATAGAGGCTGTGCTGGGCACTTATGCTCTGTCTGACACAGCCTGAGCCTTGACATTCCGACCGACACCCAGACACCAGGCAGCACACCCAGCATATCAGACCCACCATGACCTTAGGCTGTCATCTCTTCCCAAGCTGGGTGTTCAGGATTCAGAACCTAGACCTTATCTCCAGGTTCACTCCGAACAGGAGTGAACCTGATGCAGAAATCAGAACTCGTCCATCCCCATCCAAGAAACTTTGCTGTTGGCATGGTGTCCACCCTTCAGGGTAGGAGAAACCTGCATGGCCCATGAGGCCACGCCCATGCTTGAGGGCCGCCTTCCGCAGAAACATGCATTGTGACCCTCATCATGAGCCCCGTGCTCAAGTAAGGCCTCTCTGGGGCTGGACCAAGAACCCGCATATGGGGCTTTCCATGCACCTAGGCGCTCAATCCTAACCCGAGTTTGAGTTTTATAGTCCCCGGGACCCAGCGCTCTGCGCTGGAATCCCTCTTTTGGAGGGACACCTGAGGCAGAATACAGGATTCCTCCATTCCTGCAGAATGACCTGAAACTCTTGGGAGCCAGGCCAAATCCCCAGACAGGGAGGCTCATCCATGGCCCATGGCCCATGAGACCTCCATTCCACAGCCCTCCTTGACACAAAATCCAGAGACAGAACCCTGAGAAAATGACTCACACTCACCCTTCATTCAAATCCTGAGTAGCTCCCATCACGGTCGTTGATCGGGCCTGCCATACCCTCAGCCCGAAACCTAAGCCGAGTTTGTGTTTTCAGACTTCAGGCCCCACAGCCCTGTCCCACACACTCTCAAATCTGGGGCCCCTGGAGCCACAGCGCAGGACTGTGCCTGCCCTCTCCAAGGAAACTCTGCCCATTCCACTGGCCACAAACCTACAGATTAGGAGAATGCTCCAAGATCCCTGAGGCCATCCCAATAGTGTAGGCTGCCCTGGACAAACAGGGGTGATCTGACACAAGCTGAGCAACTACCTCAACTCAGACAAGCAGGCGGATGTCCCCAGAGACAGAAGATTGAACCGGACAGTCCGTTAGGCCTTAATCTGAACCCTTTTGTTGGTTTCCAGGCGTCTCTCCTCAGAGGCCTGGATTCCAATACCAGCAAATGGGGGTTTCCTGAGGCACCAATCAGAACACCTCTCATCTCCACAGGGGAAACTTACTCTTTGGAGCTGTGTCCAATCCTCCAGGTCGCAGAATCCTTGCGGGCCCCCGAGCCACTGCCACATTCCTAGGTCTCCATGGACACAAACCCACTTGATGACCCCTCCTCAGGAGAGTCCATTTCAACCCAGCCCCCTGGGTAGCTCCCCCAGAGCCAGCAATCAAACCTGCCTTGTCGCTAGGAGACAATGGGAATGTGAAGTAGGAGGCCCAGGCATCCATCCTTAGAACCCTGCCCTCGAGTCTTTCTGTATGGGGCGTCCTGGAGCCATCTAACAGGACTCGACTGTCCAGCAGTAGGAATCCTTGCGGTTTGGAGCATCTCACAACTCCCAGCATGGGAAAACCTCCATGGCCTCGCGAGGGCCCCCACTTCCTGATGGGGCCATAATGGACACAGTCTCCAACCTGAGCCAATGTCAGATCCTCGCCCTGACTCCAGATGCAGGAGATCTCAATTCAGCCTCTGCAGAGTGGGCCTGCCATGCCCTCGCCCGAATTCTCACCCTAGCTTGTGTTCTCAGACTTCTGTCCTAACACTCCTGGCCCCCAAGACCTCCAGATTGGGAATTCTGGAGCCACAATGCAGCAGTCTGCCTTCTGGTCAGATGAAAAACGTTGCCCTATGCCGCTACCCAGAAACGCCAAATGAGGATCAACCTGCACACCACTCCACTGCACTCCAAATCTAGAGGCTGCCATGGGCCCTAATGCTCTGTCTGACACAGCCAGAGCCCGAACTTCCAGTCGGACCCTGAGACAGCTGGCCACACACCCAGCACATCGGGCCCGCCATGGCCTGAGGCCGTCCTCTCTTCCCAACCTAGGGTTTCAGGCTTCAGAACCTAGACCTTATCTCCAATCACTTCATAGGGGTGAACCTGAGGCAGAAATTAGAACTCCTCCATCCCCATGGCAAGAAAGCTTGCTGTTGGCATGGTGTTCGCCATTCAGAGTAGGAGAAACCAGCATGGCCCATGAGGCCACGCCCAGGCTTGAGGGCCACGTTGGGCACAAACACGCATTGTGACATTCAGCGGGAGCCCCGTGCTCAAGTAAGCGCTCTCAGTGGCTGGACAAAGAGCCCGCATATGGAGATGGCCATGCCCCTAGGCCCCCATCCTAACCCGAGTTTGGGTTTTCCTGTCATCCGTACCCAGGGCTCTGATCTGGAATCCCTCTTTTGGAGGGACACCTGATGCAGAAAACAGGACTCCTCCCTTCCCAGAGAATGACATCAAACTCTTGCGAGCCGGGCCAAATCCCCAGAGAAAGAGACTCGTCCATGGCCCATGAGTCCAACCCTCCATTCCATGGCCCTCCTGGATTCAAAATCCAGAGACAAAAGCCTGAAACCCCCACACACTCGCCCTTCGTTCCTATCCCGAGGAACTCCCCTCACGGTCTGTAGATCAGGCCTGCCATACCCTCGGCCCCAAACCTAAGGCAAGCTTTCGTTTTCAGACGTCTGTCCCCACAGCCCTGGCCCACACACCCTCCAGGTTGGGGCCTCTGGAGCCACACTGGAGGACTGTGCCTGCCCTCTCCAAGGAAACTCTGCCCATTCCATTGGCCACGACCCTACAGATTAGGAGAAATCTCCAAGGTCCTCGAGGCCATCCCTCTAGTGTAGGCGGCCCTGGACACACGGGGGCGATCTGAAACAACCTGAGCATCTACCTGCACTCACACACAGAGACAGATCTCCCCAGAGACAGAAGATTGAAATAGACAGGCCCCTAGGCCCTAATCAGAACCCTGCTTTCGTTTCCAGGCGTCTCTCCTCAGAAGCCTTGTTTCAAGTACCAACTAATGGGGGTTTCCAGAGGCACCAATCAGAACACCTCTCGTCTCCAGATGGGAAACTTGCTGTTTCAAACCCTCAGGTTAGGAGAATCCTTCCGGGCCCCTGAGCCACCGCCACGTTCCAAGGTCTCCATGGACACAAACCCACATTATGACCCATCCTCAGGAGAGTCCATTTCAACTCAGCCCCCTGGGTAGCTCTGCCAGAGCCATCAGATCGAACCGGCCTTGTCGCTAGGAGACAATGGGAATGAGAGGTGGGGTGCTCAGGCATCCATCCTTTGAATCCTGCTCTCGAGTCTTTCGGAATGGGGCATCCTGGATCCATCCAACAGGACTCGACTCTCCCGCAGAAGGAATTCTTGCAGTTTGGATTATCTCACACTCCCAGCCTGGGAAAACCTCCATGATCTCATGAGGTCCCCCGTTTCCTGAAGGGGCCATCAAGAACCCAAACTCCAACCTGAGCCAAAGTCGGATCCTCGCCTTGACATCGAGATCACCCTGGTCTCGATTCAGCCTCTGCAGAGTGGGTCTGCCGTGCCCTCACCCTGAGACATAACCCTAACATGTGTTCTCAGACTTCTGTCTTCACACTCCTGGCCCACGAGACATCCAGAATGGGAATTCTGGAGCCACAACAACGCAGCACTCTGCCTGCCCACCAGAAGAAAAACTTTGCCCTAAAGGGCTGCGCAGAAACCCCAAATGAGACTCAACCTGCACGACACTCAACCGCACCCCAATTATAGAGGCTGTGCTGGGCACTTATGCTCTGTCTGACACAGCCTGAGCCTTGACATTCCGACCGACACCCAGACACCAGGCAGCACACCCAGCATATCAGACCCACCCTGACCTTAGGCTGTCATCTCTTCCCAAGCTGGGTGTTCAGGATTCAGAACCTAGACCTTATCTCCAGGTTCACTCCGAACAGGAGTGAACCTGATGCAGAAATCAGAACTCGTCCATCCCCATCCAAGAAACTTTGCTGTTGGCATGGTGTCCACCCTTCAGGGTAGGAGAAACCTGCATGGCCCATGAGGCCACGCCCATGCTTGAGGGCCGCCTTCCGCAGAAACATGCATTGTGACCCTCATCATGAGCCCCGTGCTCAAGTAAGGCCTCTCTGGGGCTGGACCAAGAACCCGCATATGGGGCTTTCCATGCACCTAGGCGCTCAATCCTAACCCGAGTTTGAGTTTTATAGTCCCCGGGACCCAGCGCTCTGCGCTGGAATCCCTCTTTTGGAGGGACACCTGAGGCAGAATACAGGATTCCTCCATTCCTGCAGAATGAACTGAAACTCTTGGGAGCCAGGCCAAATACCCAGACAGGGAGGCTCATCCATGGCCCATGGCCCATGAGACCTCCATTCCACAGCCCTCCTTGACACAAAATCCAGAGACAGAACCCTGAGAAAATGACTCACACTCACCCTTCATTCAAATCCTGAGTAGCTCCCATCACGGTCGTTGATCGGGCCTGCCATACCCTCAGCCCGAAACCTAAGCCGAGTTTGTGTTTTCAGACTTCAGGCCCCACAGCCCTGTCCCACACACTCTCAAATCTGGGGCCCCTGGAGCCACAGCGCAGGACTGTGCCTGCCCTCTCCAAGGAAACTCTGCCCATTCCACTGGCCACAAACCTACAGATTAGGAGAATGCTCCAAGATCCCTGAGGCCATCCCAATAGTGTAGGCTGCCCTGGACAAACAGGGGTGATCTGACACAAGCTGAGCAACTACCTCAACTCAGACAAGCAGGCGGATGTCCCCAGAGACAGAAGATTGAACCGGACAGTCCGTTAGGCCTTAATCTGAACCCTTTTGTTGGTTTCCAGGCGTCTCTCCTCAGAGGCCTGGATTCCAATACCAGCAAATGGGGGTTTCCTGAGGCACCAATCAGAACACCTCTCATCTCCACAGGGGAAACTTACTCTTTGGAGCTGTGTCCAATCCTCCAGGTCGCAGAATCCTTGCGGGCCCCCGAGCCACTGCCACATTCCTAGGTCTCCATGGACACAAACCCACTTGATGACCCCTCCTCAGGAGAGTCCATTTCAACCCAGCCCCCTGGGTAGCTCCCCCAGAGCCAGCAATCAAACCTGCCTTGTCGCTAGGAGACAATGGGAATGTGAAGTAGGAGGCCCAGGCATCCATCCTTAGAACCCTGCCCTCGAGTCTTTCTGTATGGGGCGTCCTGGAGCCATCTAACAGGACTCGACTGTCCAGCAGTAGGAATCCTTGCGGTTTGGAGCATCTCACAACTCCCAGCATGGGAAAACCTCCATGGCCTCGCGAGGGCCCCCACTTCCTGATGGGGCCATAATGGACACAGTCTCCAACCTGAGCCAATGTCAGATCCTCGCCCTGACTCCAGATGCAGGAGATCTCAATTCAGCCTCTGCAGAGTGGGCCTGCCATGCCCTCGCCCGAATTCTCACCCTAGCTTGTGTTCTCAGACTTCCGTCCTAACACTCCTGGCCCCCAAGACCTCCAGATTGGGAATTCTGGAGCCACAATGCAGCAGTCTGCCTTCTGGTCAGATGAAAAACGTTGCCCTATGCCGCTACCCAGAAACGCGAAATGAGGATCAACCTGCACACCACTCCACTGCACTCCAAATCTAGAGGCTGCCATGGGCCCTAATGCTCTGTCTGACACAGCCAGAGCCCGAACTTCCAGTCGGACCCTGAGACAGCTGGCCACACACCCAGCACATCGGGCCCGCCATGGCCTGAGGCCGTCCTCTCTTCCCAACCTAGGGTTTCAGGCTTCAGAACCTAGACCTTATCTCCAATCACTTCATAGGGGTGAACCTGAGGCAGAAATTAGAACTCCTCCATCCCCATGGCAAGAAAGCTTGCTGTTGGCATGGTGTTCGACATTCAGAGTAGGAGAAACCAGCATGGCCCATGAGGCCACGCCCAGGCTTGAGGGCCACGTTGGGCACAAACACGCATTGTGACATTCAGCGGGAGCCCCGTGCTCAAGTAAGCGCTCTCAGTGGCTGGACAAAGAGCCCGCATATGGAGATGGCCATGCCCCTAGGCCCCCATCCTAACCCGAGTTTGGGTTTTCCTGTCATCCGTACCCAGGGCTCTGATCTGGAATCCCTCTTTTGGAGGGACACCTGATGCAGAAAACAGGACTCCTCCCTTCCCAGAGAATGACATCAAACTCTTGCGAGCCGGGCCAAATCCCCAGAGAAAGAGACTCGTCCATGGCCCATGAGTCCAACCCTCCATTCCATGGCCCTCCTGGATTCAAAATCCAGAGACAAAAGCCTGAAACCCCCACACACTCGCCCTTCGTTCCTATCCCGAGGAACTCCCCTCACGGTCTGTAGATCAGGCCTGCCATACCCTCGGCCCCAAACCTAAGGCAAGCTTTCGTTTTCAGACGTCTGTCCCCACAGCCCTGGCCCACACACCCTCCAGGTTGGGGCCTCTGGAGCCACACTGGAGGACTGTGCCTGCCCTCTCCAAGGAAACTCTGCCCATTCCATTGGCCACGACCCTACAGATTAGGAGAAATCTCCAAGGTCCTCGAGGCCATCCCTCTAGTGTAGGCGGCCCTGGACACACGGGGGCGATCTGACACCACCTGAGCATCTACCTGCACTCACACACAGAGACAGATCTCCCCAGAGACAGAAGATTGAAATAGACAGGCCCCTAGGCCCTAATCAGAACCCTGCTTTCGTTTCCAGGCGTCTCTCCTCAGAAGCCTTGTTTCAAGTACCAACTAATGGGGGTTTCCAGAGGCACCAATCAGAACACCTCTCGTCTCCAGATGGGAAACTTGCTCTTTCAAACCCTCAGGTTAGGAGAATCCTTCCGGGCCCCTGAGCCACCGCCACGTTCCAAGGTCTCCATGGACACAAACCCACATTATGACCCATCCTCAGGAGAGTCCATTTCAACTCAGCCCCCTGGGTAGCTCTGCCAGAGCCATCAGATCGAACCGGCCTTGTCGCTAGGAGACAATGGGAATGAGAGGTGGGGTGCTCAGGCATCCATCCTTTGAATCCTGCTCTCGAGTCTTTCGGAATGGGGCATCCTGGATCCATCCAACAGGACTCGACTCTCCCGCAGAAGGAATTCTTGCAGTTTGGATTATCTCACACTCCCAGCCTGGGAAAACCTCCATGATCTCATGAGGTCCCCCGTTTCCTGAAGGGGCCATCAAGAACCCAAACTCCAACCTGAGCCAAAGTCGGATCCTCGCCTTGACATCGAGATCACCCTGGTCTCGATTCAGCCTCTGCAGAGTGGGTCTGCCGTGCCCCCACCCTGAGACGTAACCCTAACTTGTGTTCTCAGACTTCTGTCTTCACACTCCTGGCCCACGAGACATCCAGAATGGGAATTCTGGAGCCACAACAACGCAGCACTCTGCCTGCCCACCAGAAGAAAAACTTTGCCCTAAAGGGCTGCGCAGAAACCCCAAATGAGACTCAACCTGCACGACACTCAACCGCACCCCAATTATAGAGGCTGTGCTGGGCACTTATGCTCTGTCTGACACAGCCTGAGCCTTGACATTCCGACCGACACCCAGACACCAGGCAGCACACCCAGCATATCAGACCCACCATGACCTTAGGCTGTCATCTCTTCCCAAGCTGGGTGTTCAGGATTCAGAACCTAGACCTTATCTCCAGGTTCACTCCGAACAGGAGTGAACCTGATGCAGAAATCAGAACTCGTCCATCCCCATCCAAGAAACTTTGCTGTTGGCATGGTGTCCACCCTTCAGGGTAGGAGAAACCTGCATGGCCCATGAGGCCACGCCCATGCTTGAGGGCCGCCTTCCGCAGAAACATGCATTGTGACCCTCATCATGAGCCCCGTGCTCAAGTAAGGCCTCTCTGGGGCTGGACCAAGAACCCGCATATGGGGCTTTCCATGCACCTAGGCGCTCAATCCTAACCCGAGTTTGAGTTTTATAGTCCCCGGGACCCAGCGCTCTGCGCTGGAATCCCTCTTTTGGAGGGACACCTGAGGCAGAATACAGGATTCCTCCATTCCTGCAGAATGACCTGAAACTCTTGGGAGCCAGGCCAAATCCCCAGACAGGGAGGCTCATCCATGGCCCATGGCCCATGAGACCTCCATTCCACAGCCCTCCTTGACACAAAATCCAGAGACAGAACCCTGAGAAAATGACTCACACTCACCCTTCATTCAAATCCTGAGTAGCTCCCATCACGGTCGTTGATCGGGCCTGCCATACCCTCAGCCCGAAACCTAAGCCGAGTTTGTGTTTTCAGACTTCAGGCCCCACAGCCCTGTCCCACACACTCTCAAATCTGGGGCCCCTGGAGCCACAGCGCAGGACTGTGCCTGCCCTCTCCAAGGAAACTCTGCCCATTCCACTGGCCACAAACCTACAGATTAGGAGAATGCTCCAAGATCCCTGAGGCCATCCCAATAGTGTAGGCTGCCCTGGACAAACAGGGGTGATCTGACACAAGCTGAGCAACTACCTCAACTCAGACAAGCAGGCGGATGTCCCCAGAGACAGAAGATTGAACCGGACAGTCCGTTAGGCCTTAATCTGAACCCTTTTGTTGGTTTCCAGGCGTCTCTCCTCAGAGGCCTGGATTCCAATACCAGCAAATGGGGGTTTCCTGAGGCACCAATCAGAACACCTTTCAGGGGAAACTTACTCTTTGGAGCTGTGTCCAATCCTCCAGGTCGCAGAATCCTTGCGGGCCCCCGAGCCACTGCCACATTCCTAGGTCTCCATGGACACAAACCCACTTGATGACCCCTCCTCAGGAGAGTCCATTTCAACCCAGCCCCCTGGGTAGCTCCCCCAGAGCCAGCAATCAAACCTGCCTTGTCGCTAGGAGACAATGGGAATGTGAAGTAGGATGCCCAGGCATCCATCCTTAGAACCCTGCCCTCGAGTCTTTCTGTATGGGGCGTCCTGGAGCCATCTAACAGGACTCGACTGTCCAGCAGTAGGAATCCTTGCGGTTTGGAGCATCTCACAACTCCCAGCATGGGAAAACCTCCATGGCCTCGCGAGGGCCCCCACTTCCTGATGGGGCCATAATGGACACAGTCTCCAACCTGAGCCAATGTCAGATCCTCGCCCTGACTCCAGATGCAGGAGATCTCAATTCAGCCTCTGCAGAGTGGGCCTGCCATGCCCTCGCCCGAATTCTCACCCTAGCTTGTGTTCTCAGACTTCCGTCCTAACACTCCTGGCCCCCAAGACCTCCAGATTGGGAATTCTGGAGCCACAATGCAGCAGTCTGCCTTCTGGTCAGATGAAAAACGTTGCCCTATGCCGCTACCCAGAAACGCCAAATGAGGATCAACCTGCACACCACTCCACTGCACTCCAAATCTAGAGGCTGCCATGGGCCCTAATGCTCTGTCTGACACAGCCAGAGCCCGAACTTCCAGTCGGACCCTGAGACAGCTGGCCACACACCCAGCACATCGGGCCCGCCATGGCCTGAGGCCGTCCTCTCTTCCCAACCTAGGGTTTCAGGCTTCAGAACCTAGACCTTATCTCCAATCACTTCATAGGGGTGAACCTGAGGCAGAAATTAGAACTCCTCCATCCCCATGGCAAGAAAGCTTGCTGTTGGCATGGTGTTCGACATTCAGAGTAGGAGAAACCAGCATGGCCCATGAGGCCACGCCCAGGCTTGAGGGCCACGTTGGGCACAAACACGCATTGTGACATTCAGCGGGAGCCCCGTGCTCAAGTAAGCCCTCTCAGTGGCTGGACAAAGAGCCCGCATATGGAGATGGCCATGCCCCTAGGCCCCCATCCTAACCCGAGTTTGGGTTTTCCTGTCATCCGTACCCAGGGCTCTGATCTGGAATCCCTCTTTTGGAGGGACACCTGATGCAGAAAACAGGACTCCTCCCTTCCCAGAGAATGACATCAAACTCTTGCGAGCCGGGCCAAATCCCCAGAGAAAGAGACTCGTCCATGGCCCATGAGTCCAACCCTCCATTCCATGGCCCTCCTGGATTCAAAATCCAGAGACAAAAGCCTGAAACCCCCACACACTCGCCCTTCGTTCCTATCCCGAGGAACTCCCCTCACGGTCTGTAGATCAGGCCTGCCATACCCTCGGCCCCAAACCTAAGGCAAGCTTTCGTTTTCAGACGTCTGTCCCCACAGCCCTGGCCCACACACCCTCCAGGTTGGGGCCTCTGGAGCCACACTGGAGGACTGTGCCTGCCCTCTCCAAGGAAACTCTGCCCATTCCATTGGCCACGACCCTACAGATTAGGAGAAATCTCCAAGGTCCTCGAGGCCATCCCTCTAGTGTAGGCGGCCCTGGACACACGGGGGCGATCTGAAACAACCTGAGCATCTACCTGCACTCACACACAGAGACAGATCTCCCCAGAGACAGAAGATTGAAATAGACAGGCCCCTAGGCCCTAATCAGAACCCTGCTTTCGTTTCCAGGCGTCTCTCCTCAGAAGCCTTGTTTCAAGTACCAACTAATGGGGGTTTCCAGAGGCACCAATCAGAACACCTCTCGTCTCCAGATGGGAAACTTGCTGTTTCAAACCCTCAGGTTAGGAGAATCCTTCCGGGCCCCTGAGCCACCGCCACGTTCCAAGGTCTCCATGGACACAAACCCACATTATGACCCATCCTCAGGAGAGTCCATTTCAACTCAGCCCCCTGGGTAGCTCTGCCAGAGCCATCAGATCGAGCCGGCCTTGTCGCTAGGAGACAATGGGAATGAGAGGTGGGGTGCTCAGGCATCCATCCTTTGAATCCTGCTCTCGAGTCTTTCGGAATGGGGCATCCTGGATCCATCCAACAGGACTCGACTCTCCCGCAGAAGGAATTCTTGCAGTTTGGATTATCTCACACTCCCAGCCTGGGAAAACCTCCATGATCTCATGAGGTCCCCCGTTTCCTGAAGGGGCCATCAAGAACCCAAACTCCAACCTGAGCCAAAGTCGGATCCTCGCCTTGACATCGAGATCACCCTGGTCTCGATTCAGCCTCTGCAGAGTGGGTCTGCCGTGCCCCCACCCTGAGACGTAACCCTAACTTGTGTTCTCAGACTTCTGTCTTCACACTCCTGGCCCACGAGACATCCAGAATGGGAATTCTGGAGCCACAACAACGCAGCACTCTGCCTGCCCACCAGAAGAAAAACTTTGCCCTAAAGGGCTGCGCAGAAACCCCAAATGAGACTCAACCTGCACGACACTCAACCGCACCCCAATTATAGAGGCTGTGCTGGGCACTTATGCTCTGTCTGACACAGCCTGAGCCTTGACATTCCGACCGACACCCAGACACCAGGCAGCACACCCAGCATATCAGACCCACCATGACCTTAGGCTGTCATCTCTTCCCAAGCTGGGTGTTCAGGATTCAGAACCTAGACCTTATCTCCAGGTTCACTCCGAACAGGAGTGAACCTGATGCAGAAATCAGAACTCGTCCATCCCCATCCAAGAAACTTTGCTGTTGGCATGGTGTCCACCCTTCAGGGTAGGAGAAACCTGCATGGCCCATGAGGCCACGCCCATGCTTGAGGGCCGCCTTCCGCAGAAACATGCATTGTGACCCTCATCATGAGCCCCGTGCTCAAGTAAGGCCTCTCTGGGGCTGGACCAAGAACCCGCATATGGGGCTTTCCATGCACCTAGGCGCTCAATCCTAACCCGAGTTTGAGTTTTATAGTCCCCGGGACCCAGCGCTCTGCGCTGGAATCCCTCTTTTGGAGGGACACCTGAGGCAGAATACAGGATTCCTCCATTCCTGCAGAATGACCTGAAACTCTTGGGAGCCAGGCCAAATCCCCAGACAGGGAGGCTCATCCATGGCCCATGGCCCATGAGACCTCCATTCCACAGCCCTCCTTGACACAAAATCCAGAGACAGAACCCTGAGAAAATGACTCACACTCACCCTTCATTCAAATCCTGAGTAGCTCCCATCACGGTCGTTGATCGGGCCTCCCATACCCTCAGCCCGAAACCTAAGCCGAGTTTGTGTTTTCAGACTTCAGGCCCTACAGCCCTGTCCCACACACTCTCAAATCTGGGGCCCCTGGAGCCACAGCGCAGGACTGTGCCTGCCCTCTCCAAGGAAACTCTGCCCATTCCACTGGCCACAAACCTACAGATTAGGAGAATGCTCCAAGATCCCTGAGGCCATCCCAATAGTGTAGGCTGCCCTGGACAAACAGGGGTGATCTGACACAAGCTGAGCAACTACCTCAACTCAGACAAGCAGGCGGATGTCCCCAGAGACAGAAGATTGAACCGGACAGTCCGTTAGGCCTTAATCTGAACCCTTTTGTTGGTTTCCAGGCGTCTCTCCTCAGAGGCCTGGATTCCAATACCAGCAAATGGGGGTTTCCTGAGGCACCAATCAGAACACCTTTCAGGGGAAACTTACTCTTTGGAGCTGTGTCCAATCCTCCAGGTCGCAGAATCCTTGCGGGCCCCCGAGCCACTGCCACATTCCTAGGTCTCCATGGACACAAACCCACTTGATGACCCCTCCTCAGGAGAGTCCATTTCAACCCAGCCCCCTGGGTAGCTCCCCCAGAGCCAGCAATCAAACCTGCCTTGTCGCTAGGAGACAATGGGAATGTGAAGTAGGATGCCCAGGCATCCATCCTTAGAACCCTGCCCTCGAGTCTTTCTGTATGGGGCGTCCTGGAGCCATCTAACAGGACTCGACTGTCCAGCAGTAGGAATCCTTGCGGTTTGGAGCATCTCACAACTCCCAGCATGGGAAAACCTCCATGGCCTCGCGAGGGCCCCCACTTCCTGATGGGGCCATAATGGACACAGTCTCCAACCTGAGCCAATGTCAGATCCTCGCCCTGACTCCAGATGCAGGAGATCTCAATTCAGCCTCTGCAGAGTGGGCCTGCCATGCCCTCGCCCGAATTCTCACCCTAGCTTGTGTTCTCAGACTTCCGTCCTAACACTCCTGGCCCCCAAGACCTCCAGATTGGGAATTCTGGAGCCACAATGCAGCAGTCTGCCTTCTGGTCAGATGAAAAACGTTGCCCTATGCCGCTACCCAGAAACGCCAAATGAGGATCAACCTGCACACCACTCCACTGCACTCCAAATCTAGAGGCTGCCATGGGCCCTAATGCTCTGTCTGACACAGCCAGAGCCCGAACTTCCAGTCGGACCCTGAGACAGCTGGCCACACACCCAGCACATCGGGCCCGCCATGGCCTGAGGCCGTCCTCTCTTCCCAACCTAGGGTTTCAGGCTTCAGAACCTAGACCTTATCTCCAATCACTTCATAGGGGTGAACCTGAGGCAGAAATTAGAACTCCTCCATCCCCATGGCAAGAAAGCTTGCTGTTGGCATGGTGTTCGACATTCAGAGTAGGAGAAACCAGCATGGCCCATGAGGCCACGCCCAGGCTTGAGGGCCACGTTGGGCACAAACACGCATTGTGACATTCAGCGGGAGCCCCGTGCTCAAGTAAGCCCTCTCAGTGGCTGGACAAAGAGCCCGCATATGGAGATGGCCATGCCCCTAGGCCCCCATCCTAACCCGAGTTTGGGTTTTCCTGTCATCCGTACCCAGGGCTCTGATCTGGAATCCCTCTTTTGGAGGGACACCTGATGCAGAAAACAGGACTCCTCCCTTCCCAGAGAATGACATCAAACTCTTGCGAGCCGGGCCAAATCCCCAGAGAAAGAGACTCGTCCATGGCCCATGAGTCCAACCCTCCATTCCATGGCCCTCCTGGATTCAAAATCCAGAGACAAAAGCCTGAAACCCCCACACACTCGCCCTTCGTTCCTATCCCGAGGAACTCCCCTCACGGTCTGTAGATCAGGCCTGCCATACCCTCGGCCCCAAACCTAAGGCAAGCTTTCGTTTTCAGACGTCTGTCCCCACAGCCCTGGCCCACACACCCTCCAGGTTGGGGCCTCTGGAGCCACACTGGAGGACTGTGCCTGCCCTCTCCAAGGAAACTCTGCCCATTCCATTGGCCACGACCCTACAGATTAGGAGAAATCTCCAAGGTCCTCGAGGCCATCCCTCTAGTGTAGGCGGCCCTGGACACACGGGGGCGATCTGAAACAACCTGAGCATCTACCTGCACTCACACACAGAGACAGATCTCCCCAGAGACAGAAGATTGAAATAGACAGGCCCCTAGGCCCTAATCAGAACCCTGCTTTCGTTTCCAGGCGTCTCTCCTCAGAAGCCTTGTTTCAAGTACCAACTAATGGGGGTTTCCAGAGGCACCAATCAGAACACCTCTCGTCTCCAGATGGGAAACTTGCTGTTTCAAACCCTCAGGTTAGGAGAATCCTTCCGGGCCCCTGAGCCACCGCCACGTTCCAAGGTCTCCATGGACACAAACCCACATTATGACCCATCCTCAGGAGAGTCCATTTCAACTCAGCCCCCTGGGTAGCTCTGCCAGAGCCATCAGATCGAACCGGCCTTGTCGCTAGGAGACAATGGGAATGAGAGGTGGGGTGCTCAGGCATCCATCCTTTGAATCCTGCTCTCGAGTCTTTCGGAATGGGGCATCCTGGATCCATCCAACAGGACTCGACTCTCCCGCAGAAGGAATTCTTGCAGTTTGGATTATCTCACACTCCCAGCCTGGGAAAACCTCCATGATCTCATGAGGTCCCCCGTTTCCTGAAGGGGCCATCAAGAACCCAAACTCCAACCTGAGCCAAAGTCGGATCCTCGCCTTGACATCGAGATCACCCTGGTCTCGATTCAGCCTCTGCAGAGTGGGTCTGCCGTGCCCCCACCCTGAGACGTAACCCTAACTTGTGTTCTCAGACTTCTGTCTTCACACTCCTGGCCCACGAGACATCCAGAATGGGAATTCTGGAGCCACAACAACGCAGCACTCTGCCTGCCCACCAGAAGAAAAACTTTGCCCTAAAGGGCTGCGCAGAAACCCCAAATGAGACTCAACCTGCACGACACTCAACCGCACCCCAATTATAGAGGCTGTGCTGGGCACTTATGCTCTGTCTGACACAGCCTGAGCCTTGACATTCCGACCGACACCCAGACACCAGGCAGCACACCCAGCATATCAGACCCACCATGACCTTAGGCTGTCATCTCTTCCCAAGCTGGGTGTTCAGGATTCAGAACCTAGACCTTATCTCCAGGTTCACTCCGAACAGGAGTGAACCTGATGCAGAAATCAGAACTCGTCCATCCCCATCCAAGAAACTTTGCTGTTGGCATGGTGTCCACCCTTCAGGGTAGGAGAAACCTGCATGGCCCATGAGGCCACGCCCATGCTTGAGGGCCGCCTTCCGCAGAAACATGCATTGTGACCCTCATCATGAGCCCCGTGCTCAAGTAAGGCCTCTCTGGGGCTGGACCAAGAACCCGCATATGGGGCTTTCCATGCACCTAGGCGCTCAATCCTAACCCGAGTTTGAGTTTTATAGTCCCCGGGACCCAGCGCTCTGCGCTGGAATCCCTCTTTTGGAGGGACACCTGAGGCAGAATACAGGATTCCTCCATTCCTGCAGAATGACCTGAAACTCTTGGGAGCCAGGCCAAATCCCCAGACAGGGAGGCTCATCCATGGCCCATGGCCCATGAGACCTCCATTCCACAGCCCTCCTTGACACAAAATCCAGAGACAGAACCCTGAGAAAATGACTCACACTCACCCTTCATTCAAATCCTGAGTAGCTCCCATCACGGTCGTTGATCGGGCCTGCCATACCCTCAGCCCGAAACCTAAGCCGAGTTTGTGTTTTCAGACTTCAGGCCCCACAGCCCTGTCCCACACACTCTCAAATCTGGGGCCCCTGGAGCCACAGCGCAGGACTGTGCCTGCCCTCTCCAAGGAAACTCTGCCCATTCCACTGGCCACAAACCTACAGATTAGGAGAATGCTCCAAGATCCCTGAGGCCATCCCAATAGTGTAGGCTGCCCTGGACAAACAGGGGTGATCTGACACAAGCTGAGCAACTACCTCAACTCAGACAAGCAGGCGGATGTCCCCAGAGACAGAAGATTGAACCGGACAGTCCGTTAGGCCTTAATCTGAACCCTTTTGTTGGTTTCCAGGCGTCTCTCCTCAGAGGCCTGGATTCCAATACCAGCAAATGGGGGTTTCCTGAGGCACCAATCAGAACACCTTTCAGGGGAAACTTACTCTTTGGAGCTGTGTCCAATCCTCCAGGTCGCAGAATCCTTGCGGGCCCCCGAGCCACTGCCACATTCCTAGGTCTCCATGGACACAAACCCACTTGATGACCCCTCCTCAGGAGAGTCCATTTCAACCCAGCCCCCTGGGTAGCTCCCCCAGAGCCAGCAATCAAACCTGCCTTGTCGCTAGGAGACAATGGGAATGTGAAGTAGGAGGCCCAGGCATCCATCCTTAGAACCCTGCCCTCGAGTCTTTCTGTATGGGGCGTCCTGGAGCCATCTAACAGGACTCGACTGTCCAGCAGTAGGAATCCTTGCGGTTTGGAGCATCTCACAACTCCCAGCATGGGAAAACCTCCATGGCCTCGCGAGGGCCCCCACTTCCTGATGGGGCCATAATGGACACAGTCTCCAACCTGAGCCAATGTCAGATCCTCGCCCTGACTCCAGATGCAGGAGATCTCAATTCAGCCTCTGCAGAGTGGGCCTGCCATGCCCTCGCCCGAATTCTCACCCTAGCTTGTGTTCTCAGACTTCCGTCCTAACACTCCTGGCCCCCAAGACCTCCAGATTGGGAATTCTGGAGCCACAATGCAGCAGTCTGCCTTCTGGTCAGATGAAAAACGTTGCCCTATGCCGCTACCCAGAAACGCCAAATGAGGATCAGCCTGCACACCACTCCACTGCACTCCAAATCTAGAGGCTGCCATGGGCCCTAATGCTCTGTCTGACACAGCCAGAGCCCGAACTTCCAGTCGGACCCTGAGACAGCTGGCCACACACCCAGCACATCGGGCCCGCCATGGCCTGAGGCCGTCCTCTCTTCCCAACCTAGGGTTTCAGGCTTCAGAACCTAGACCTTATCTCCAATCACTTCATAGGGGTGAACCTGAGGCAGAAATTAGAACTCCTCCATCCCCATGGCAAGAAAGCTTGCTGTTGGCATGGTGTTCGCCATTCAGAGTAGGAGAAACCAGCATGGCCCATGAGGCCACGCCCAGGCTTGAGGGCCACGTTGGGCACAAACACGCATTGTGACATTCAGCGGGAGCCCCGTGCTCAAGTAAGCCCTCTCAGTGGCTGGACAAAGAGCCCGCATATGGAGATGGCCATGCCCCTAGGCCCCCATCCTAACCCGAGTTTGGGTTTTCCTGTCATCCGTACCCAGGGCTCTGATCTGGAATCCCTCTTTTGGAGGGACACCTGATGCAGAAAACAGGACTCCTCCCTTCCCAGAGAATGACATCAAACTCTTGCGAGCCGGGCCAAATCCCCAGAGAAAGAGACTCGTCCATGGCCCATGAGTCCAACCCTCCATTCCATGGCCCTCCTGGATTCAAAATCCAGAGACAAAAGCCTGAAACCCCCACACACTCGCCCTTCGTTCCTATCCCGAGGAACTCCCCTCACGGTCTGTAGATCAGGCCTGCCATACCCTCGGCCCCAAACCTAAGGCAAGCTTTCGTTTTCAGACGTCTGTCCCCACAGCCCTGGCCCACACACCCTCCAGGTTGGGGCCTCTGGAGCCACACTGGAGGACTGTGCCTGCCCTCTCCAAGGAAACTCTGCCCATTCCATTGGCCACGACCCTACAGATTAGGAGAAATCTCCAAGGTCCTCGAGGCCATCCCTCTAGTGTAGGCGGCCCTGGACACACGGGGGCGATCTGACACCACCTGAGCATCTACCTGCACTCACACACAGAGGCAGATCTCCCCAGAGACAGAAGATTGAAATAGACAGGCCCCTAGGCCCTAATCAGAACCCTGCTTTCGTTTCCAGGCGTCTCTCCTCAGAAGCCTTGTTTCAAGTACCAACTAATGGGGGTTTCCAGAGGCACCAATCAGAACACCTCTCGTCTCCAGATGGGAAACTTGCTCTTTCAAACCCTCAGGTTAGGAGAATCCTTCCGGGCCCCTGAGCCACCGCCACGTTCCAAGGTCTCCATGGACACAAACCCACATTATGACCCATCCTCAGGAGAGTCCATTTCAACTCAGCCCCCTGGGTAGCTCTGCCAGAGCCATCAGATCGAACCGGCCTTGTCGCTAGGAGACAATGGGAATGAGAGGTGGGGTGCTCAGGCATCCATCCTTTGAATCCTGCTCTCGAGTCTTTCGGAATGGGGCATCCTGGATCCATCCAACAGGACTCGACTCTCCCGCAGAAGGAATTCTTGCAGTTTGGATTATCTCACACTCCCAGCCTGGGAAAACCTCCATGATCTCATGAGGTCCCCCGTTTCCTGAAGGGGCCATCAAGAACCCAAACTCCAACCTGAGCCAAAGTCGGATCCTCGCCTTGACATCGAGATCACCCTGGTCTCGATTCAGCCTCTGCAGACTGGGTCTGCCGTGCCCCCACCCTGAGACGTAACCCTAACTTGTGTTCTCAGACTTCTGTCTTCACACTCCTGGCCCACGAGACATCCAGAATGGGAATTCTGGAGCCACAACAACGCAGCACTCTGCCTGCCCACCAGAAGAAAAACTTTGCCCTAAAGGGCTGCGCAGAAACCCCAAATGAGACTCAACCTGCACGACACTCAACCGCACCCCAATTATAGAGGCTGTGCTGGGCACTTATGCTCTGTCTGACACAGCCTGAGCCTTGACATTCCGACCGACACCCAGACACCAGGCAGCACACCCAGCATATCAGACCCACCATGACCTTAGGCTGTCATCTCTTCCCAAGCTGGGTGTTCAGGATTCAGAACCTAGACCTTATCTCCAGGTTCACTCCGAACAGGAGTGAACCTGATGCAGAAATCAGAACTCGTCCATCCCCATCCAAGAAACTTTGCTGTTGGCATGGTGTCCACCCTTCAGGGTAGGAGAAACCTGCATGGCCCATGAGGCCACGCCCATGCTTGAGGGCCGCCTTCCGCAGAAACATGCATTGTGACCCTCATCATGAGCCCCGTGCTCAAGTAAGGCCTCTCTGGGGCTGGACCAAGAACCCGCATATGGGGCTTTCCATGCACCTAGGCGCTCAATCCTAACCCGAGTTTGAGTTTTATAGTCCCCGGGACCCAGCGCTCTGCGCTGGAATCCCTCTTTTGGAGGGACACCTGAGGCAGAATACAGGATTCCTCCATTCCTGCAGAATGACCTGAAACTCTTGGGAGCCAGGCCAAATCCCCAGACAGGGAGGCTCATCCATGGCCCATGGCCCATGAGACCTCCATTCCACAGCCCTCCTTGACACAAAATCCAGAGACAGAACCCTGAGAAAATGACTCACACTCACCCTTCATTCAAATCCTGAGTAGCTCCCATCACGGTCGTTGATCGGGCCTGCCATACCCTCAGCCCGAAACCTAAGCCGAGTTTGTGTTTTCAGACTTCAGGCCCCACAGCCCTGTCCCACACACTCTCAAATCTGGGGCCCCTGGAGCCACAGCGCAGGACTGTGCCTGCCCTCTCCAAGGAAACTCTGCCCATTCCACTGGCCACAAACCTACAGATTAGGAGAATGCTCCAAGATCCCTGAGGCCATCCCAATAGTGTAGGCTGCCCTGGACAAACAGGGGTGATCTGACACAAGCTGAGCAACTACCTCAACTCAGACAAGCAGGCGGATGTCCCCAGAGACAGAAGATTGAACCGGACAGTCCGTTAGGCCTTAATCTGAACCCTTTTGTTGGTTTCCAGGCGTCTCTCCTCAGAGGCCTGGATTCCAATACCAGCAAATGGGGGTTTCCTGAGGCACCAATCAGAACACCTTTCAGGGGAAACTTACTCTTTGGAGCTGTGTCCAATCCTCCAGGTCGCAGAATCCTTGCGGGCCCCCGAGCCACTGCCACATTCCTAGGTCTCCATGGACACAAACCCACTTGATGACCCCTCCTCAGGAGAGTCCATTTCAACCCAGCCCCCTGGGTAGCTCCCCCAGAGCCAGCAATCAAACCTGCCTTGTCGCTAGGAGACAATGGGAATGTGAAGTAGGAGGCCCAGGCATCCATCCTTAGAACCCTGCCCTCGAGTCTTTCTGTATGGGGCGTCCTGGAGCCATCTAACAGGACTCGACTGTCCAGCAGTAGGAATCCTTGCGGTTTGGAGCATCTCACAACTCCCAGCATGGGAAAACCTCCATGGCCTCGCGAGGGCCCCCACTTCCTGATGGGGCCATAATGGACACAGTCTCCAACCTGAGCCAATGTCAGATCCTCGCCCTGACTCCAGATGCAGGAGATCTCAATTCAGCCTCTGCAGAGTGGGCCTGCCATGCCCTCGCCCGAATTCTCACCCTAGCTTGTGTTCTCAGACTTCCGTCCTAACACTCCTGGCCCCCAAGACCTCCAGATTGGGAATTCTGGAGCCACAATGCAGCAGTCTGCCTTCTGGTCAGATGAAAAACGTTGCCCTATGCCGCTACCCAGAAACGCCAAATGAGGATCAGCCTGCACACCACTCCACTGCACTCCAAATCTAGAGGCTGCCATGGGCCCTAATGCTCTGTCTGACACAGCCAGAGCCCGAACTTCCAGTCGGACCCTGAGACAGCTGGCCACACACCCAGCACATCGGGCCCGCCATGGCCTGAGGCCGTCCTCTCTTCCCAACCTAGGGTTTCAGGCTTCAGAACCTAGACCTTATCTCCAATCACTTCATAGGGGTGAACCTGAGGCAGAAATTAGAACTCCTCCATCCCCATGGCAAGAAAGCTTGCTGTTGGCATGGTGTTCGCCATTCAGAGTAGGAGAAACCAGCATGGCCCATGAGGCCACGCCCAGGCTTGAGGGCCACGTTGGGCACAAACACGCATTGTGACATTCAGCGGGAGCCCCGTGCTCAAGTAAGCCCTCTCAGTGGCTGGACAAAGAGCCCGCATATGGAGATGGCCATGCCCCTAGGCCCCCATCCTAACCCGAGTTTGGGTTTTCCTGTCATCCGTACCCAGGGCTCTGATCTGGAATCCCTCTTTTGGAGGGACACCTGATGCAGAAAACAGGACTCCTCCCTTCCCAGAGAATGACATCAAACTCTTGCGAGCCGGGCCAAATCCCCAGAGAAAGAGACTCGTCCATGGCCCATGAGTCCAACCCTCCATTCCATGGCCCTCCTGGATTCAAAATCCAGAGACAAAAGCCTGAAACCCCCACACACTCGCCCTTCGTTCCTATCCCGAGGAACTCCCCTCACGGTCTGTAGATCAGGCCTGCCATACCCTCGGCCCCAAACCTAAGGCAAGCTTTCGTTTTCAGACGTCTGTCCCCACAGCCCTGGCCCACACACCCTCCAGGTTGGGGCCTCTGGAGCCACACTGGAGGACTGTGCCTGCCCTCTCCAAGGAAACTCTGCCCATTCCATTGGCCACGACCCTACAGATTAGGAGAAATCTCCAAGGTCCTCGAGGCCATCCCTCTAGTGTAGGCGGCCCTGGACACACGGGGGCGATCTGACACCACCTGAGCATCTACCTGCACTCACACACAGAGACAGATCTCCCCAGAGACAGAAGATTGAAATAGACAGGCCCCTAGGCCCTAATCAGAACCCTGCTTTCGTTTCCAGGCGTCTCTCCTCAGAAGCCTTGTTTCAAGTACCAACTAATGGGGGTTTCCAGAGGCACCAATCAGAACACCTCTCGTCTCCAGATGGGAAACTTGCTCTTTCAAACCCTCAGGTTAGGAGAATCCTTCCGGGCCCCTGAGCCACCGCCACGTTCCAAGGTCTCCATGGACACAAACCCACATTATGACCCATCCTCAGGAGAGTCCATTTCAACTCAGCCCCCTGGGTAGCTCTGCCAGAGCCATCAGATCGAACCGGCCTTGTCGCTAGGAGACAATGGGAATGAGAGGTGGGGTGCTCAGGCATCCATCCTTTGAATCCTGCTCTCGAGTCTTTCGGAATGGGGCATCCTGGATCCATCCAACAGGACTCGACTCTCCCGCAGAAGGAATTCTTGCAGTTTGGATTATCTCACACTCCCAGCCTGGGAAAACCTCCATGATCTCATGAGGTCCCCCGTTTCCTGAAGGGGCCATCAAGAACCCAAACTCCAACCTGAGCCAAAGTCGGATCCTCGCCTTGACATCGAGATCACCCTGGTCTCGATTCAGCCTCTGCAGAGTGGGTCTGCCGTGCCCCCACCCTGAGACGTAACCCTAACTTGTGTTCTCAGACTTCTGTCTTCACACTCCTGGCCCACGAGACATCCAGAATGGGAATTCTGGAGCCACAACAACGCAGCACTCTGCCTGCCCACCAGAAGAAAAACTTTGCCCTAAAGGGCTGCGCAGAAACCCCAAATGAGACTCAACCTGCACGACACTCAACCGCACCCCAATTATAGAGGCTGTGCTGGGCACTTATGCTCTGTCTGACACAGCCTGAGCCTTGACATTCCGACCGACACCCAGACACCAGGCAGCACACCCAGCATATCAGACCCACCATGACCTTAGGCTGTCATCTCTTCCCAAGCTGGGTGTTCAGGATTCAGAACCTAGACCTTATCTCCAGGTTCACTCCGAACAGGAGTGAACCTGATGCAGAAATCAGAACTCGTCCATCCCCATCCAAGAAACTTTGCTGTTGGCATGGTGTCCACCCTTCAGGGTAGGAGAAACCTGCATGGCCCATGAGGCCACGCCCATGCTTGAGGGCCGCCTTCCGCAGAAACATGCATTGTGACCCTCATCATGAGCCCCGTGCTCAAGTAAGGCCTCTCTGGGGCTGGACCAAGAACCCGCATATGGGGCTTTCCATGCACCTAGGCGCTCAATCCTAACCCGAGTTTGAGTTTTATAGTCCCCGGGACCCAGCGCTCTGCGCTGGAATCCCTCTTTTGGAGGGACACCTGAGGCAGAATACAGGATTCCTCCATTCCTGCAGAATGACCTGAAACTCTTGGGAGCCAGGCCAAATCCCCAGACAGGGAGGCTCATCCATGGCCCATGGCCCATGAGACCTCCATTCCACAGCCCTCCTTGACACAAAATCCAGAGACAGAACCCTGAGAAAATGACTCACACTCACCCTTCATTCAAATCCTGAGTAGCTCCCATCACGGTCGTTGATCGGGCCTGCCATACCCTCAGCCCGAAACCTAAGCCGAGTTTGTGTTTTCAGACTTCAGGCCCCACAGCCCTGTCCCACACACTCTCAAATCTGGGGCCCCTGGAGCCACAGCGCAGGACTGTGCCTGCCCTCTCCAAGGAAACTCTGCCCATTCCACTGGCCACAAACCTACAGATTAGGAGAATGCTCCAAGATCCCTGAGGCCATCCCAATAGTGTAGGCTGCCCTGGACAAACAGGGGTGATCTGACACAAGCTGAGCAACTACCTCAACTCAGACAAGCAGGCGGATGTCCCCAGAGACAGAAGATTGAACCGGACAGTCCGTTAGGCCTTAATCTGAACCCTTTTGTTGGTTTCCAGGCGTCTCTCCTCAGAGGCCTGGATTCCAATACCAGCAAATGGGGGTTTCCTGAGGCACCAATCAGAACACCTTTCAGGGGAAACTTACTCTTTGGAGCTGTGTCCAATCCTCCAGGTCGCAGAATCCTTGCGGGCCCCCGAGCCACTGCCACATTCCTAGGTCTCCATGGACACAAACCCACTTGATGACCCCTCCTCAGGAGAGTCCATTTCAACCCAGCCCCCTGGGTAGCTCCCCCAGAGCCAGCAATCAAACCTGCCTTGTCGCTAGGAGACAATGGGAATGTGAAGTAGGAGGCCCAGGCATCCATCCTTAGAACCCTGCCCTCGAGTCTTTCTGTATGGGGCGTCCTGGAGCCATCTAACAGGACTCGACTGTCCAGCAGTAGGAATCCTTGCGGTTTGGAGCATCTCACAACTCCCAGCATGGGAAAACCTCCATGGCCTCGCGAGGGCCCCCACTTCCTGATGGGGCCATAATGGACACAGTCTCCAACCTGAGCCAATGTCAGATCCTCGCCCTGACTCCAGATGCAGGAGATCTCAATTCAGCCTCTGCAGAGTGGGCCTGCCATGCCCTCGCCCGAATTCTCACCCTAGCTTGTGTTCTCAGACTTCCGTCCTAACACTCCTGGCCCCCAAGACCTCCAGATTGGGAATTCTGGAGCCACAATGCAGCAGTCTGCCTTCTGGTCAGATGAAAAACGTTGCCCTATGCCGCTACCCAGAAACGCCAAATGAGGATCAGCCTGCACACCACTCCACTGCACTCCAAATCTAGAGGCTGCCATGGGCCCTAATGCTCTGTCTGACACAGCCAGAGCCCGAACTTCCAGTCGGACCCTGAGACAGCTGGCCACACACCCAGCACATCGGGCCCGCCATGGCCTGAGGCCGTCCTCTCTTCCCAACCTAGGGTTTCAGGCTTCAGAACCTAGACCTTATCTCCAATCACTTCATAGGGGTGAACCTGAGGCAGAAATTAGAACTCCTCCATCCCCATGGCAAGAAAGCTTGCTGTTGGCATGGTGTTCGACATTCAGAGTAGGAGAAACCAGCATGGCCCATGAGGCCACACCCAGGCTTGAGGGCCACGTTGGGCACAAACACGCATTGTGACATTCAGCGGGAGCCCCGTGCTCAAGTAAGCCCTCTCAGTGGCTGGACAAAGAGCCCGCATATGGAGATGGCCATGCCCCTAGGCCCCCATCCTAACCCGAGTTTGGGTTTTCCTGTCATCCGTACCCAGGGCTCTGATCTGGAATCCCTCTTTTGGAGGGACACCTGATGCAGAAAACAGGACTCCTCCCTTCCCAGAGAATGACATCAAACTCTTGCGAGCCGGGCCAAATCCCCAGAGAAAGAGACTCGTCCATGGCCCATGAGTCCAACCCTCCATTCCATGGCCCTCCTGGATTCAAAATCCAGAGACAAAAGCCTGAAACCCCCACACACTCGCCCTTCGTTCCTATCCCGAGGAACTCCCCTCACGGTCTGTAGATCAGGCCTGCCATACCCTCGGCCCCAAACCTAAGGCAAGCTTTCGTTTTCAGACGTCTGTCCCCACAGCCCTGGCCCACACACCCTCCAGGTTGGGGCCTCTGGAGCCACACTGGAGGACTGTGCCTGCCCTCTCCAAGGAAACTCTGCCCATTCCATTGGCCACGACCCTACAGATTAGGAGAAATCTCCAAGGTCCTCGAGGCCATCCCTCTAGTGTAGGCGGCCCTGGACACACGGGGGCGATCTGACACCACCTGAGCATCTACCTGCACTCACACACAGAGACAGATCTCCCCAGAGACAGAAGATTGAAATAGACAGGCCCCTAGGCCCTAATCAGAACCCTGCTTTCGTTTCCAGGCGTCTCTCCTCAGAAGCCTTGTTTCAAGTACCAACTAATGGGGGTTTCCAGAGGCACCAATCAGAACACCTCTCGTCTCCAGATGGGAAACTTGCTGTTTCAAACCCTCAGGTTAGGAGAATCCTTCCGGGCCCCTGAGCCACCGCCACGTTCCAAGGTCTCCATGGACACAAACCCACATTATGACCCATCCTCAGGAGAGTCCATTTCAACTCAGCCCCCTGGGTAGCTCTGCCAGAGCCATCAGATCGAACCGGCCTTGTCGCTAGGAGACAATGGGAATGAGAGGTGGGGTGCTCAGGCATCCATCCTTTGAATCCTGCTCTCGAGTCTTTCGGAATGGGGCATCCTGGATCCATCCAACAGGACTCGACTCTCCCGCAGAAGGAATTCTTGCAGTTTGGATTATCTCACACTCCCAGCCTGGGAAAACCTCCATGATCTCATGAGGTCCCCCGTTTCCTGAAGGGGCCATCAAGAACCCAAACTCCAACCTGAGCCAAAGTCGGATCCTCGCCTTGACATCGAGATCACCCTGGTCTCGATTCAGCCTCTGCAGAGTGGGTCTGCCGTGCCCCCACCCTGAGACGTAACCCTAACTTGTGTTCTCAGACTTCTGTCTTCACACTCCTGGCCCACAAGACATCCAGAATGGGAATTCTGGAGCCACAACAACGCAGCACTCTGCCTGCCCACCAGAAGAAAAACTTTGCCCTAAAGGGCTGCGCAGAAACCCCAATTGAGACTCAACCTGCACGACACTCAACCGCACCCCAATTATAGAGGCTGTGCTGGGCACTTATGCTCTGTCTGACACAGCCTGAGCCTTGACATTCCGACCGACACCCAGACACCAGGCAGCACACCCAGCATATCAGACCCACCATGACCTTAGGCTGTCATCTCTTCCCAAGCTGGGTGTTCAGGATTCAGAACCTAGACCTTATCTCCAGGTTCACTCCGAACAGGAGTGAACCTGATGCAGAAATCAGAACTCGTCCATCCCCATCCAAGAAACTTTGCTGTTGGCATGGTGTCCACCCTTCAGGGTAGGAGAAACCTGCATGGCCCATGAGGCCACGCCCATGCTTGAGGGCCGCCTTCCGCAGAAACATGCATTGTGACCCTCATCATGAGCCCCGTGCTCAAGTAAGGCCTCTCTGGGGCTGGACCAAGAACCCGCATATGGGGCTTTCCATGCACCTAGGCGCTCAATCCTAACCCGAGTTTGAGTTTTATAGTCCCCGGGACCCAGCGCTCTGCGCTGGAATCCCTCTTTTGGAGGGACACCTGAGGCAGAATACAGGATTCCTCCATTCCTGCAGAATGACCTGAAACTCTTGGGAGCCAGGCCAAATCCCCAGACAGGGAGGCTCATCCATGGCCCATGGCCCATGAGACCTCCATTCCACAGCCCTCCTTGACACAAAATCCAGAGACAGAACCCTGAGAAAATGACTCACACTCACCCTTCATTCAAATCCTGAGTAGCTCCCATCACGGTCGTTGATCGGGCCTGCCATACCCTCAGCCCGAAACCTAAGCCGAGTTTGTGTTTTCAGACTTCAGGCCCCACAGCTCTGTCCCACACACTCTCAAATCTGGGGCCCCTGGAGCCACAGCGCAGGACTGTGCCTGCCCTCTCCAAGGAAACTCTGCCCATTCCACTGGCCACAAACCTACAGATTAGGAGAATGCTCCAAGATCCCTGAGGCCATCCCAATAGTGTAGGCTGCCCTGGACAAACAGGGGTGATCTGACACAAGCTGAGCAACTACCTCAACTCAGACAAGCAGGCGGATGTCCCCAGAGACAGAAGATTGAACCGGACAGTCCGTTAGGCCTTAATCTGAACCCTTTTGTTGGTTTCCAGGCGTCTCTCCTCAGAGGCCTGGATTCCAATACCAGCAAATGGGGGTTTCCTGAGGCACCAATCAGAACACCTCTCATCTCCACAGGGGAAACTTACTCTTTGGAGCTGTGTCCAATCCTCCAGGTCGCAGAATCCTTGCGGGCCCCCGAGCCACTGCCACATTCCTAGGTCTCCATGGACACAAACCCACTTGATGACCCCTCCTCAGGAGAGTCCATTTCAACCCAGCCCCCTGGGTAGCTCCCCCAGAGCCAGCAATCAAACCTGCCTTGTCGCTAGGAGACAATGGGAATGTGAAGTAGGAGGCCCAGGCATCCATCCTTAGAACCCTGCCCTCGAGTCTTTCTGTATGGGGCGTCCTGGAGCCATCTAACAGGACTCGACTGTCCAGCAGTAGGAATCCTTGCGGTTTGGAGCATCTCACAACTCCCAGCATGGGAAAACCTCCATGGCCTCGCGAGGGCCCCCACTTCCTGATGGGGCCATAATGGACACAGTCTCCAACCTGAGCCAATGTCAGATCCTCGCCCTGACTCCAGATGCAGGAGATCTCAATTCAGCCTCTGCAGAGTGGGCCTGCCATGCCCTCGCCCGAATTCTCACCCTAGCTTGTGTTCTCAGACTTCCGTCCTAACACTCCTGGCCCCCAAGACCTCCAGATTGGGAATTCTGGAGCCACAATGCAGCAGTCTGCCTTCTGGTCAGATGAAAAACGTTGCCCTATGCGGCTACCCAGAAACGCCAAATGAGGATCAACCTGCACACCACTCCACTGCACTCCAAATCTAGAGGCTGCCATGGGCCCTAATGCTCTGTCTGACACAGCCAGAGCCCGAACTTCCAGTCGGACCCTGAGACAGCTGGCCACACACCCAGCACATCGGGCCCGCCATGGCCTGAGGCCGTCCTCTCTTCCCAACCTAGGGTTTCAGGCTTCAGAACCTAGACCTTATCTCCAATCACTTCATAGGGGTGAACCTGAGGCAGAAATTAGAACTCCTCCATCCCCATGGCAAGAAAGCTTGCTGTTGGCATGGTGTTCGACATTCAGAGTAGGAGAAACCAGCATGGCCCATGAGGCCACGCCCAGGCTTGAGGGCCACGTTGGGCACAAACACGCATTGTGACATTCAGCGGGAGCCCCGTGCTCAAGTAAGCCCTCTCAGTGGCTGGACAAAGAGCCCGCATATGGAGATGGCCATGCCCCTAGGCCCCCATCCTAACCCGAGTTTGGGTTTTCCTGTCATCCGTACCCAGGGCTCTGATCTGGAATCCCTCTTTTGGAGGGACACCTGATGCAGAAAACAGGACTCCTCCCTTCCCAGAGAATGACATCAAACTCTTGCGAGCCGGGCCAAATCCCCAGAGAAAGAGACTCGTCCATGGCCCATGAGTCCAACCCTCCATTCCATGGCCCTCCTGGATTCAAAATCCAGAGACAAAAGCCTGAAACCCCCACACACTCGCCCTTCGTTCCTATCCCGAGGAACTCCCCTCACGGTCTGTAGATCAGGCCTGCCATACCCTCGGCCCCAAACCTAAGGCAAGCTTTCATTTTCAGACGTCTGTCCCCACAGCCCTGGCCCACACACCCTCCAGGTTGGGGCCTCTGGAGCCACACTGGAGGACTGTGCCTGCCCTCTCCAAGGAAACTCTGCCCATTCCATTGGCCACGACCCTACAGATTAGGAGAAATCTCCAAGGTCCTCGAGGCCATCCCTCTAGTGTAGGCGGCCCTGGACACACGGGGGCGATCTGACACCACCTGAGCATCTACCTGCACTCACACACAGAGACAGATCTCCCCAGAGACAGAAGATTGAAATAGACAGGCCCCTAGGCCCTAATCAGAACCCTGCTTTCGTTTCCAGGCGTCTCTCCTCAGAAGCCTTGTTTCAAGTACCAACTAATGGGGGTTTCCAGAGGCACCAATCAGAACACCTCTCGTCTCCAGATGGGAAACTTGCTGTTTCAAACCCTCAGGTTAGGAGAATCCTTCCGGGCCCCTGAGCCACCGCCACGTTCCAAGGTCTCCATGGACACAAACCCACATTATGACCCATCCTCAGGAGAGTCCATTTCAACTCAGCCCCCTGGGTAGCTCTGCCAGAGCCATCAGATCGAACCGGCCTTGTCGCTAGGAGACAATGGGAATGAGAGGTGGGGTGCTCAGGCATCCATCCTTTGAATCCTGCTCTCGAGTCTTTCGGAATGGGGCATCCTGGATCCATCCAACAGGACTCGACTCTCCCGCAGAAGGAATTCTTGCAGTTTGGATTATCTCACACTCCCAGCCTGGGAAAACCTCCATGATCTCATGAGGTCCCCCGTTTCCTGAAGGGGCCATCAAGAACCCAAACTCCAACCTGAGCCAAAGTCGGATCCTCGCCTTGACATCGAGATCACCCTGGTCTCGATTCAGCCTCTGCAGAGTGGGTCTGCCGTGCCCCCACCCTGAGACGTAACCCTAACTTGTGTTCTCAGACTTCTGTCTTCACACTCCTGGCCCACAAGACATCCAGAATGGGAATTCTGGAGCCACAACACAGCACTCTGCCTGCCCACCAGAAGAAAAACTTTGCCCTAAAGGGCTGCGCAGAAACCCCAATTGAGACTCAACCTGCACGACACTCAACCGCACCCCAATTATAGAGGCTGTGCTGGGCACTTATGCTCTGTCTGACACAGCCTGAGCCTTGACATTCCGACCGACACCCAGACACCAGGCAGCACACCCAGCATATCAGACCCACCATGACCTTAGGCTGTCATCTCTTCCCAAGCTGGGTGTTCAGGATTCAGAACCTAGACCTTATCTCCAGGTTCACTCCGAACAGGAGTGAACCTGATGCAGAAATCAGAACTCGTCCATCCCCATCCAAGAAACTTTGCTGTTGGCATGGTGTCCACCCTTCAGGGTAGGAGAAACCTGCATGGCCCATGAGGCCACGCCCATGCTTGAGGGCCGCCTTCCGCAGAAACATGCATTGTGACCCTCATCATGAGCCCCGTGCTCAAGTAAGGCCTCTCTGGGGCTGGACCAAGAACCCGCATATGGGGCTTTCCATGCACCTAGGCGCTCAATCCTAACCCGAGTTTGAGTTTTATAGTCCCCGGGACCCAGCGCTCTGCGCTGGAATCCCTCTTTTGGAGGGACACCTGAGGCAGAATACAGGATTCCTCCATTCCTGCAGAATGACCTGAAACTCTTGGGAGCCAGGCCAAATCCCCAGACAGGGAGGCTCATCCATGGCCCATGGCCCATGAGACCTCCATTCCACAGCCCTCCTTGACACAAAATCCAGAGACAGAACCCTGAGAAAATGACTCACACTCACCCTTCATTCAAATCCTGAGTAGCTCCCATCACGGTCGTTGATCGGGCCTGCCATACCCTCAGCCCGAAACCTAAGCCGAGTTTGTGTTTTCAGACTTCAGGCCCCACAGCCCTGTCCCACACACTCTCAAATCTGGGGCCCCTGGAGCCACAGCGCAGGACTGTGCCTGCCCTCTCCAAGGAAACTCTGCCCATTCCACTGGCCACAAACCTACAGATTAGGAGAATGCTCCAAGATCCCTGAGGCCATCCCAATAGTGTAGGCTGCCCTGGACAAACAGGGGTGATCTGACACAAGCTGAGCAACTACCTCAACTCAGACAAGCAGGCGGATGTCCCCAGAGACAGAAGATTGAACCGGACAGTCCGTTAGGCCTTAATCTGAACCCTTTTGTTGGTTTCCAGGCGTCTCTCCTCAGAGGCCTGGATTCCAATACCAGCAAATGGGGGTTTCCTGAGGCACCAATCAGAACACCTCTCATCTCCACAGGGGAAACTGACTCTTTGGAGCTGTGTCCAATCCTCCAGGTCGCAGAATCCTTGCGGGCCCCCGAGCCACTGCCACATTCCTAGGTCTCCATGGACACAAACCCACTTGATGACCCCTCCTCAGGAGAGTCCATTTCAACCCAGCCCCCTGGGTAGCTCCCCCAGAGCCAGCAATCAAACCTGCCTTGTCGCTAGGAGACAATGGGAATGTGAAGTAGGAGGCCCAGGCATCCATCCTTATAACCCTGCCCTCGAGTCTTTCTGTATGGGGCGTCCTGGAGCCATCTAACAGGACTCGACTGTCCAGCAGTAGGAATCCTTGCGGTTTGGAGCATCTCACAACTCCCAGCATGGGAAAACCTCCATGGCCTCGCGAGGGCCCCCACTTCCTGATGGGGCCATAATGGACACAGTCTCCAACCTGAGCCAATGTCAGATCCTCGCCCTGACTCCAGATGCAGGAGATCTCAATTCAGCCTCTGCAGAGTGGGCCTGCCATGCCCTCGCCCGAATTCTCACCCTAGCTTGTGTTCTCAGACTTCCGTCCTAACACTCCTGGCCCCCAAGACCTCCAGATTGGGAATTCTGGAGCCACAATGCAGCAGTCTGCCTTCTGGTCAGATGAAAAACGTTGCCCTATGTGGCTACCCAGAAACGCCAAATGAGGATCATCCTGCACACCACTCCACTGCACTCCAAATCTAGAGGCTGCCATGGGCCCTAATGCTCTGTCTGACACAGCCAGAGCCCGAACTTCCAGTCGGACCCTGAGACAGCTGGCCACACACCCAGCACATCGGGCCCGCCATGGCCTGAGGCCGTCCTCTCTTCCCAACCTAGGGTTTCAGGCTTCAGAACCTAGACCTTATCTCCAATCACTTCATAGGGGTGAACCTGAGGCAGAAATTAGAACTCCTCCATCCCCATGGCAAGAATCCTTGCTGTTGGCATGGTGTTCGACATTCAGAGTAGGAGAAACCAGCATGGCCCATGAGGCCACACCCAGGCTTGAGGGCCACGTTGGGCACAAACACGCATTGTGACATTCAGCGGGAGCCCCGTGCTCAAGTAAGCCCTCTCAGTGGCTGGACAAAGAGCCCGCATATGGAGATGGCCATGCCCCTAGGCCCCCATCCTAACCCGAGTTTGGGTTTTCCTGTCATCCGTACCCAGGGCTCTGATCTGGAATCCCTCTTTTGGAGGGACACCTGATGCAGAAAACAGGACTCCTCCCTTCCCAGAGAATGACATCAAACTCTTGCGAGCCGGGCCAAATCCCCAGAGAAAGAGACTCGTCCATGGCCCATGAGTCCAACCCTCCATTCCATGGCCCTCCTGGATTCAAAATCCAGAGACAAAAGCCTGAAACCCCCACACACTCGCCCTTCGTTCCTATCCCGAGGAACTCCCCTCACGGTCTGTAGATCAGGCCTGCCATACCCTCGGCCCCAAACCTAAGGCAAGCTTTCGTTTTCAGACGTCTGTCCCCACAGCCCTGGCCCACACACCCTCCAGGTTGGGGCCTCTGGAGCCACACTGGAGGACTGTGCCTGCCCTCTCCAAGGAAACTCTGCCCATTCCATTGGCCACGACCCTACAGATTAGGAGAAATCTCCAAGGTCCTCGAGGCCATCCCTCTAGTGTAGGCGGCCCTGGACACACGGGGGCGATCTGAAACAACCTGAGCATCTACCTGCACTCACACACAGAGACAGATCTCCCCAGAGACAGAAGATTGAAATAGACAGGCCCCTAGGCCCTAATCAGAACCCTGCTTTCGTTTCCAGGCGTCTCTCCTCAGAAGCCTTGTTTCAAGTACCAACTAATGGGGGTTTCCAGAGGCACCAATCAGAACACCTCTCGTCTCCAGATGGGAAACTTGCTGTTTCAAACCCTCAGGTTAGGAGAATCCTTCCGGGCCCCTGAGCCACCGCCACGTTCCAAGGTCTCCATGGACACAAACCCACATTATGACCCATCCTCAGGAGAGTCCATTTCAACTCAGCCCCCTGGGTAGCTCTGCCAGAGCCATCAGATCGAACCGGCCTTGTCGCTAGGAGACAATGGGAATGAGAGGTGGGGTGCTCAGGCATCCATCCTTTGAATCCTGCTCTCGAGTCTTTCGGAATGGGGCATCCTGGATCCATCCAACAGGACTCGACTCTCCCGCAGAAGGAATTCTTGCAGTTTGGATTATCTCACACTCCCAGCCTGGGAAAACCTCCATGATCTCATGAGGTCCCCCGTTTCCTGAAGGGGCCATCAAGAACCCAAACTCCAACCTGAGCCAAAGTCGGATCCTCGCCTTGACATCGAGATCACCCTGGTCTCGATTCAGCCTCTGCAGAGTGGGTCTGCCGTGCCCCCACCCTGAGACGTAACCCTAACTTGTGTTCTCAGACTTCTGTCTTCACACTCCTGGCCCACAAGACATCCAGAATGGGAATTCTGGAGCCACAACGCAGCAGAAGAGAAACTTTGCCCTAAAGGGCTGCGCAGAAACCCCAAATGAGACTCAACCTGCACGACACTCAACCGCACCCCAATTATAGAGGCTGTGCTGGGCACTTATGCTCTGTCTGACACAGCCTGAGCCTTGACATTCCGACCGACACCCAGACACCAGGCAGCACACCCAGCATATCAGACCCACCATGACCTTAGGCTGTCATCTCTTCCCAAGCTGGGTGTTCAGGATTCAGAACCTAGACCTTATCTCCAGGTTCACTCCGAACAGGAGTGAACCTGATGCAGAAATCAGAACTCGTCCATCCCCATCCAAGAAACTTTGCTGTTGGCATGGTGTCCACCCTTCAGGGTAGGAGAAACCTGCATGGCCCATGAGGCCACGCCCATGCTTGAGGGCCGCCTTCCGCAGAAACATGCATTGTGACCCTCATCATGAGCCCCGTGCTCAAGTAAGGCCTCTCTGGGGCTGGACCAAGAACCCGCATATGGGGCTTTCCATGCACCTAGGCGCTCAATCCTAACCCGAGTTTGAGTTTTATAGTCCCCGGGACCCAGCGCTCTGCGCTGGAATCCCTCTTTTGGAGGGACACCTGAGGCAGAATACAGGATTCCTCCATTCCTGCAGAATGACCTGAAACTCTTGGGAGCCAGGCCAAATCCCCAGACAGGGAGGCTCATCCATGGCCCATGGCCCATGAGACCTCCATTCCACAGCCCTCCGTGACACAAAATCCAGAGACAGAACCCTGAGAAAATGACTCACACTCACCCTTCATTCAAATCCTGAGTAGCTCCCATCACGGTCGTTGATCGGGCCTGCCATACCCTCAGCCCGAAACCTAAGCCGAGTTTGTGTTTTCAGACTTCAGGCCCCACAGCCCTGTCCCACACACTCTCAAATCTGGGGCCCCTGGAGCCACAGCGCAGGACTGTGCCTGCCCTCTCCAAGGAAACTCTGCCCATTCCACTGGCCACAAACCTACAGATTAGGAGAATGCTCCAAGATCCCTGAGGCCATCCCAATAGTGTAGGCTGCCCTGGACAAACAGGGGTGATCTGACACAAGCTGAGCAACTACCTCAACTCAGACAAGCAGGCGGATGTCCCCAGAGACAGAAGATTGAACCGGACAGTCCGTTAGGCCTTAATCTGAACCCTTTTGTTGGTTTCCAGGCGTCTCTCCTCAGAGGCCTGGATTCCAATACCAGCAAATGGGGGTTTCCTGAGGCACCAATCAGAACACCTTTCAGGGGAAACTTACTCTTTGGAGCTGTGTCCAATCCTCCAGGTCGCAGAATCCTTGCGGGCCCCCGAGCCACTGCCACATTCCTAGGTCTCCATGGACACAAACCCACTTGATGACCCCTCCTCAGGAGAGTCCATTTCAACCCAGCCCCCTGGGTAGCTCCCCCAGAGCCAGCAATCAAACCTGCCTTGTCGCTAGGAGACAATGGGAATGTGAAGTAGGAGGCCCAGGCATCCATCCTTAGAACCCTGCCCTCGAGTCTTTCTGTATGGGGCGTCCTGGAGCCATCTAACAGGACTCGACTGTCCAGCAGTAGGAATCCTTGCGGTTTGGAGCATCTCACAACTCCCAGCATGGGAAAACCTCCATGGCCTCGCGAGGGCCCCCACTTCCTGATGGGGCCATAATGGACACAGTCTCCAACCTGAGCCAATGTCAGATCCTCGCCCTGACTCCAGATGCAGGAGATCTCAATTCAGCCTCTGCAGAGTGGGCCTGCCATGCCCTCGCCCGAATTCTCACCCTAGCTTGTGTTCTCAGACTTCCGTCCTAACACTCCTGGCCCCCAAGACCTCCAGATTGGGAATTCTGGAGCCACAATGCAGCAGTCTGCCTTCTGGTCAGATGAAAAACGTTGCCCTATGCCGCTACCCAGAAACGCCAAATGAGGATCAACCTGCACACCACTCCACTGCACTCCAAATCTAGAGGCTGCCATGGGCCCTAATGCTCTGTCTGACACAGCCAGAGCCCGAACTTCCAGTCGGACCCTGAGACAGCTGGCCACACACCCAGCACATCGGGCCCGCCATGGCCTGAGGCCGTCCTCTCTTCCCAACCTAGGGTTTCAGGCTTCAGAACCTAGACCTTATCTCCAATCACTTCATAGGGGTGAACCTGAGGCAGAAATTAGAACTCCTCCATCCCCATGGCAAGAAAGCTTGCTGTTGGCATGGTGTTCGACATTCAGAGTAGGAGAAACCAGCATGGCCCATGAGGCCACGCCCAGGCTTGAGGGCCACGTTGGGCACAAACACGCATTGTGACATTCAGCGGGAGCCCCGTGCTCAAGTAAGCCCTCTCAGTGGCTGGACAAAGAGCCCGCATATGGAGATGGCCATGCCCCTAGGCCCCCATCCTAACCCGAGTTTGGGTTTTCCTGTCATCCGTACCCAGGGCTCTGATCTGGAATCCCTCTTTTGGAGGGACACCTGATGCAGAAAACAGGACTCCTCCCTTCCCAGAGAATGACATCAAACTCTTGCGAGCCGGGCCAAATCCCCAGAGAAAGAGACTCGTCCATGGCCCATGAGTCCAACCCTCCATTCCATGGCCCTCCTGGATTCAAAATCCAGAGACAAAAGCCTGAAACCCCCACACACTCGCCCTTCGTTCCTATCCCGAGGAACTCCCCTCACGGTCTGTAGATCAGGCCTGCCATACCCTCGGCCCCAAACCTAAGGCAAGCTTTCGTTTTCAGACGTCTGTCCCCACAGCCCTGGCCCACACACCCTCCAGGTTGGGGCCTCTGGAGCCACACTGGAGGACTGTGCCTGCCCTCTCCAAGGAAACTCTGCCCATTCCATTGGCCACGACCCTACAGATTAGGAGAAATCTCCAAGGTCCTCGAGGCCATCCCTCTAGTGTAGGCGGCCCTGGACACACGGGGGCGATCTGAAACAACTTGAGCATCTACCTGCACTCACACACAGAGACAGATCTCCCCAGAGACAGAAGATTGAAATAGACAGGCCCCTAGGCCCTAATCAGAACCCTGCTTTCGTTTCCAGGCGTCTCTCCTCAGAAGCCTTGTTTCAAGTACCAACTAATGGGGGTTTCCAGAGGCACCAATCAGAACACCTCTCGTCTCCAGATGGGAAACTTGCTGTTTCAAACCCTCAGGTTAGGAGAATCCTTCCGGGCCCCTGAGCCACCGCCACGTTCCAAGGTCTCCATGGACACAAACCCACATTATGACCCATCCTCAGGAGAGTCCATTTCAACTCAGCCCCCTGGGTAGCTCTGCCAGAGCCATCAGATCGAACCGGCCTTGTCGCTAGGAGACAATGGGAATGAGAGGTGGGGTGCTCAGGCATCCATCCTTTGAATCCTGCTCTCGAGTCTTTCGGAATGGGGCATCCTGGATCCATCCAACAGGACTCGACTCTCCCGCAGAAGGAATTCTTGCAGTTTGGATTATCTCACACTCCCAGCCTGGGAAAACCTCCATGATCTCATGAGGTCCCCCGTTTCCTGAAGGGGCCATCAAGAACCCAAACTCCAACCTGAGCCAAAGTCGGATCCTCGCCTTGACATCGAGATCACCCTGGTCTCGATTCAGCCTCTGCAGAGTGGGTCTGCCGTGCCCCCACCCTGAGACGTAACCCTAACTTGTGTTCTCAGACTTCTGTCTTCACACTCCTGGCCCACGAGACATCCAGAATGGGAATTCTGGAGCCACAACAACGCAGCACTCTGCCTGCCCACCAGAAGAAAAACTTTGCCCTAAAGGGCTGCGCAGAAACCCCAAATGAGACTCAACCTGCACGACACTCAACCGCACCCCAATTATAGAGGCTGTGCTGGGCACTTATGCTCTGTCTGACACAGCCTGAGCCTTGACATTCCGACCGACACCCAGACACCAGGCAGCACACCCAGCATATCAGACCCACCATGACCTTAGGCTGTCATCTCTTCCCAAGCTGGGTGTTCAGGATTCAGAACCTAGACCTTATCTCCAGGTTCACTCCGAACAGGAGTGAACCTGATGCAGAAATCAGAACTCGTCCATCCCCATCCAAGAAACTTTGCTGTTGGCATGGTGTCCACCCTTCAGGGTAGGAGAAACCTGCATGGCCCATGAGGCCACGCCCATGCTTGAGGGCCGCCTTCCGCAGAAACATGCATTGTGACCCTCATCATGAGCCCCGTGCTCAAGTAAGGCCTCTCTGGGGCTGGACCAAGAACCCGCATATGGGGCTTTCCATGCACCTAGGCGCTCAATCCTAACCCGAGTTTGAGTTTTATAGTCCCCGGGACCCAGCGCTCTGCGCTGGAATCCCTCTTTTGGAGGGACACCTGAGGCAGAATACAGGATTCCTCCATTCCTGCAGAATGACCTGAAACTCTTGGGAGCCAGGCCAAATCCCCAGACAGGGAGGCTCATCCATGGCCCATGGCCCATGAGACCTCCATTCCACAGCCCTCCTTGACACAAAATCCAGAGACAGAACCCTGAGAAAATGACTCACACTCACCCTTCATTCAAATCCTGAGTAGCTCCCATCACGGTCGTTGATCGGGCCTGCCATACCCTCAGCCCGAAACCTAAGCCGAGTTTGTGTTTTCAGACTTCAGGCCCCACAGCCCTGTCCCACACACTCTCAAATCTGGGGCCCCTGGAGCCACAGCGCAGGACTGTGCCTGCCCTCTCCAAGGAAACTCTGCCCATTCCACTGGCCACAAACCTACAGATTAGGAGAATGCTCCAAGATCCCTGAGGCCATCCCAATAGTGTAGGCTGCCCTGGACAAACAGGGGTGATCTGACACAAGCTGAGCAACTACCTCAACTCAGACAAGCAGGCGGATGTCCCCAGAGACACAAGATTGAACCGGACAGTCCGTTAGGCCTTAATCTGAACCCTTTTGTTGGTTTCCAGGCGTCTCTCCTCAGAGGCCTGGATTCCAATACCAGCAAATGGGGGTTTCCTGAGGCACCAATCAGAACACCTTTCAGGGGAAACTTACTCTTTGGAGCTGTGTCCAATCCTCCAGGTCGCAGAATCCTTGCGGGCCCCCGAGCCACTGCCACATTCCTAGGTCTCCATGGACACAAACCCACTTGATGACCCCTCCTCAGGAGAGTCCATTTCAACCCAGCCCCCTGGGTAGCTCCCCCAGAGCCAGCAATCAAACCTGCCTTGTCGCTAGGAGACAATGGGAATGTGAAGTAGGAGGCCCAGGCATCCATCCTTAGAACCCTGCCCTCGAGTCTTTCTGTATGGGGCGTCCTGGAGCCATCTAACAGGACTCGACTGTCCAGCAGTAGGAATCCTTGCGGTTTGGAGCATCTCACAACTCCCAGCATGGGAAAACCTCCATGGCCTCGCGAGGGCCCCCACTTCCTGATGGGGCCATAATGGACACAGTCTCCAACCTGAGCCAATGTCAGATCCTCGCCCTGACTCCAGATGCAGGAGATCTCAATTCAGCCTCTGCAGAGTGGGCCTGCCATGCCCTCGCCCGAATTCTCACCCTAGCTTGTGTTCTCAGACTTCCGTCCTAACACTCCTGGCCCCCAAGACCTCCAGATTGGGAATTCTGGAGCCACAATGCAGCAGTCTGCCTTCTGGTCAGATGAAAAACGTTGCCCTATGCCGCTACCCAGAAACGCCAAATGAGGATCAACCTGCACACCACTCCACTGCACTCCAAATCTAGAGGCTGCCATGGGCCCTAATGCTCTGTCTGACACAGCCAGAGCCCGAACTTCCAGTCGGACCCTGAGACAGCTGGCCACACACCCAGCACATCGGGCCCGCCATGGCCTGAGGCCGTCCTCTCTTCCCAACCTAGGGTTTCAGGCTTCAGAACCTAGACCTTATCTCCAATCACTTCATAGGGGTGAACCTGAGGCAGAAATTAGAACTCCTCCATCCCCATGGCAAGAAAGCTTGCTGTTGGCATGGTGTTCGCCATTCAGAGTAGGAGAAACCAGCATGGCCCATGAGGCCACGCCCAGGCTTGAGGGCCACGTTGGGCACAAACACGCATTGTGACATTCAGCGGGAGCCCCGTGCTCAAGTAAGCCCTCTCAGTGGCTGGACAAAGAGCCCGCATATGGAGATGGCCATGCCCCTAGGCCCCCATCCTAACCCGAGTTTGGGTTTTCCTGTCATCCGTACCCAGGGCTCTGATCTGGAATCCCTCTTTTGGAGGGACACCTGATGCAGAAAACAGGACTCCTCCCTTCCCAGAGAATGACATCAAACTCTTGCGAGCCGGGCCAAATCCCCAGAGAAAGAGACTCGTCCATGGCCCATGAGTCCAACCCTCCATTCCATGGCCCTCCTGGATTCAAAATCCAGAGACAAAAGCCTGAAACCCCCACACACTCGCCCTTCGTTCCTATCCCGAGGAACTCCCCTCACGGTCTGTAGATCAGGCCTGCCATACCCTCGGCCCCAAACCTAAGGCAAGCTTTCGTTTTCAGACGTCTGTCCCCACAGCCCTGGCCCACACACCCTCCAGGTTGGGGCCTCTGGAGCCACACTGGAGGACTGTGCCTGCCCTCTCCAAGGAAACTCTGCCCATTCCATTGGCCACGACCCTACAGATTAGGAGAAATCTCCAAGGTCCTCGAGGCCATCCCTCTAGTGTAGGCGGCCCTGGACACACGGGGGCGATCTGAAACAACTTGAGCATCTACCTGCACTCACACACAGAGACAGATCTCCCCAGAGACAGAAGATTGAAATAGACAGGCCCCTAGGCCCTAATCAGAACCCTGCTTTCGTTTCCAGGCGTCTCTCCTCAGAAGCCTTGTTTCAAGTACCAACTAATGGGGGTTTCCAGAGGCACCAATCAGAACACCTCTCGTCTCCAGATGGGAAACTTGCTGTTTCAAACCCTCAGGTTAGGAGAATCCTTCCGGGCCCCTGAGCCACCGCCACGTTCCAAGGTCTCCATGGACACAAACCCACATTATGACCCATCCTCAGGAGAGTCCATTTCAACTCAGCCCCCTGGGTAGCTCTGCCAGAGCCATCAGATCGAACCGGCCTTGTCGCTAGGAGACAATGGGAATGAGAGGTGGGGTGCTCAGGCATCCATCCTTTGAATCCTGCTCTCGAGTCTTTCGGAATGGGGCATCCTGGATCCATCCAACAGGACTCGACTCTCCCGCAGAAGGAATTCTTGCAGTTTGGATTATCTCACACTCCCAGCCTGGGAAAACCTCCATGATCTCATGAGGTCCCCCGTTTCCTGAAGGGGCCATCAAGAACCCAAACTCCAACCTGAGCCAAAGTCGGATCCTCGCCTTGACATCGAGATCACCCTGGTCTCGATTCAGCCTCTGCAGAGTGGGTCTGCCGTGCCCCCACCCTGAGACGTAACCCTAACTTGTGTTCTCAGACTTCTGTCTTCACACTCCTGGCCCACGAGACATCCAGAATGGGAATTCTGGAGCCACAACAACGCAGCACTCTGCCTGCCCACCAGAAGAAAAACTTTGCCCTAAAGGGCTGCGCAGAAACCCCAAATGAGACTCAACCTGCACGACACTCAACCGCACCCCAATTATAGAGGCTGTGCTGGGCACTTATGCTCTGTCTGACACAGCCTGAGCCTTGACATTCCGACCGACACCCAGACACCAGGCAGCACACCCAGCATATCAGACCCACCATGACCTTAGGCTGTCATCTCTTCCCAAGCTGGGTGTTCAGGATTCAGAACCTAGACCTTATCTCCAGGTTCACTCCGAACAGGAGTGAACCTGATGCAGAAATCAGAACTCGTCCATCCCCATCCAAGAAACTTTGCTGTTGGCATGGTGTCCACCCTTCAGGGTAGGAGAAACCTGCATGGCCCATGAGGCCACGCCCATGCTTGAGGGCCGCCTTCCGCAGAAACATGCATTGTGACCCTCATCATGAGCCCCGTGCTCAAGTAAGGCCTCTCTGGGGCTGGACCAAGAACCCGCATATGGGGCTTTCCATGCACCTAGGCGCTCAATCCTAACCCGAGTTTGAGTTTTATAGTCCCCGGGACCCAGCGCTCTGCGCTGGAATCCCTCTTTTGGAGGGACACCTGAGGCAGAATACAGGATTCCTCCATTCCTGCAGAATGACCTGAAACTCTTGGGAGCCAGGCCAAATCCCCAGACAGGGAGGCTCATCCATGGCCCATGGCCCATGAGACCTCCATTCCACAGCCCTCCTTGACACAAAATCCAGAGACAGAACCCTGAGAAAATGACTCACACTCACCCTTCATTCAAATCCTGAGTAGCTCCCATCACGGTCGTTGATCGGGCCTGCCATACCCTCAGCCCGAAACCTAAGCCGAGTTTGTGTTTTCAGACTTCAGGCCCTACAGCCCTGTCCCACACACTCTCAAATCTGGGGCCCCTGGAGCCACAGCGCAGGACTGTGCCTGCCCTCTCCAAGGAAACTCTGCCCATTCCACTGGCCACAAACCTACAGATTAGGAGAATGCTCCAAGATCCCTGAGGCCATCCCAATAGTGTAGGCTGCCCTGGACAAACAGGGGTGATCTGACACAAGCTGAGCAACTACCTCAACTCAGACAAGCAGGCGGATGTCCCCAGAGACAGAAGATTGAACCGGACAGTCCGTTAGGCCTTAATCTGAACCCTTTTGTTGGTTTCCAGGCGTCTCTCCTCAGAGGCCTGGATTCCAATACCAGCAAATGGGGGTTTCCTGAGGCACCAATCAGAACACCTTTCAGGGGAAACTTACTCTTTGGAGCTGTGTCCAATCCTCCAGGTCGCAGAATCCTTGCGGGCCCCCGAGCCACTGCCACATTCCTAGGTCTCCATGGACACAAACCCACTTGATGACCCCTCCTCAGGAGAGTCCATTTCAACCCAGCCCCCTGGGTAGCTCCCCCAGAGCCAGCAATCAAACCTGCCTTGTCGCTAGGAGACAATGGGAATGTGAAGTAGGATGCCCAGGCATCCATCCTTAGAACCCTGCCCTCGAGTCTTTCTGTATGGGGCGTCCTGGAGCCATCTAACAGGACTCGACTGTCCAGCAGTAGGAATCCTTGCGGTTTGGAGCATCTCACAACTCCCAGCATGGGAAAACCTCCATGGCCTCGCGAGGGCCCCCACTTCCTGATGGGGCCATAATGGACACAGTCTCCAACCTGAGCCAATGTCAGATCCTCGCCCTGACTCCAGATGCAGGAGATCTCAATTCAGCCTCTGCAGAGTGGGCCTGCCATGCCCTCGCCCGAATTCTCACCCTAGCTTGTGTTCTCAGACTTCCGTCCTAACACTCCTGGCCCCCAAGACCTCCAGATTGGGAATTCTGGAGCCACAATGCAGCAGTCTGCCTTCTGGTCAGATGAAAAACGTTGCCCTATGCGGCTACCCAGAAACGCCAAATGAGGATCAACCTGCACACCACTCCACTGCACTCCAAATCTAGAGGCTGCCATGGGCCCTAATGCTCTGTCTGACACAGCCAGAGCCCGAACTTCCAGTCGGACCCTGAGACAGCTGGCCACACACCCAGCACATCGGGCCCGCCATGGCCTGAGGCCGTCCTCTCTTCCCAACCTAGGGTTTCAGGCTTCAGAACCTAGACCTTATCTCCAATCACTTCATAGGGGTGAACCTGAGGCAGAAATTAGAACTCCTCCATCCCCATGGCAAGAAAGCTTGCTGTTGGCATGGTGTTCGCCATTCAGAGTAGGAGAAACCAGCATGGCCCATGAGGCCACGCCCAGGCTTGAGGGCCACGTTGGGCACAAACACGCATTGTGACATTCAGCGGGAGCCCCGTGCTCAAGTAAGCCCTCTCAGTGGCTGGACAAAGAGCCCGCATATGGAGATGGCCATGCCCCTAGGCCCCCATCCTAACCCGAGTTTGGGTTTTCCTGTCATCCGTACCCAGGGCTCTGATCTGGAATCCCTCTTTTGGAGGGACACCTGATGCAGAAAACAGGACTCCTCCCTTCCCAGAGAATGACATCAAACTCTTGCGAGCCGGGCCAAATCCCCAGAGAAAGAGACTCGTCCATGGCCCATGAGTCCAACCCTCCATTCCATGGCCCTCCTGGATTCAAAATCCAGAGACAAAAGCCTGAAACCCCCACACACTCGCCCTTCGTTCCTATCCCGAGGAACTCCCCTCACGGTCTGTAGATCAGGCCTGCCATACCCTCGGCCCCAAACCTAAGGCAAGCTTTCGTTTTCAGACGTCTGTCCCCACAGCCCTGGCCCACACACCCTCCAGGTTGGGGCCTCTGGAGCCACACTGGAGGACTGTGCCTGCCCTCTCCAAGGAAACTCTGCCCATTCCATTGGCCACGACCCTACAGATTAGGAGAAATCTCCAAGGTCCTCGAGGCCATCCCTCTAGTGTAGGCGGCCCTGGACACACGGGGGCGATCTGAAACAACTTGAGCATCTACCTGCACTCACACACAGAGACAGATCTCCCCAGAGACAGAAGATTGAAATAGACAGGCCCCTAGGCCCTAATCAGAACCCTGCTTTCGTTTCCAGGCGTCTCTCCTCAGAAGCCTTGTTTCAAGTACCAACTAATGGGGGTTTCCAGAGGCACCAATCAGAACACCTCTCGTCTCCAGATGGGAAACTTGCTGTTTCAAACCCTCAGGTTAGGAGAATCCTTCCGGGCCCCTGAGCCACCGCCACGTTCCAAGGTCTCCATGGACACAAACCCACATTATGACCCATCCTCAGGAGAGTCCATTACAACTCAGCCCCCTGGGTAGCTCTGCCAGAGCCATCACATCGAACCGGCCTTGTCGCTAGGAGACAATGGGAATGAGAGGTGGGGTGCTCAGGCATCCATCCTTTGAATCCTGCTCTCGAGTCTTTCGGAATGGGGCATCCTGGATCCATCCAACAGGACTCGACTCTCCCGCAGAAGGAATTCTTGCAGTTTGGATTATCTCACACTCCCAGCCTGGGAAAACCTCCATGATCTCATGAGGTCCCCCGTTTCCTGAAGGGGCCATCAAGAACCCAAACTCCAACCTGAGCCAAAGTCGGATCCTCGCCTTGACATCGAGATCACCCTGGTCTCGATTCAGCCTCTGCAGAGTGGGTCTGCCGTGCCCCCACCCTGAGACGTAACCCTAACTTGTGTTCTCAGACTTCTGTCTTCACACTCCTGGCCCACGAGACATCCAGAATGGGAATTCTGGAGCCACAACAACGCAGCACTCTGCCTGCCCACCAGAAGAAAAACTTTGCCCTAAAGGGCTGCGCAGAAACCCCAAATGAGACTCAACCTGCACGACACTCAACCGCACCCCAATTATAGAGGCTGTGCTGGGCACTTATGCTCTGTCTGACACAGCCTGAGCCTTGACATTCCGACCGACACCCAGACACCAGGCAGCACACCCAGCATATCAGACCCACCATGACCTTAGGCTGTCATCTCTTCCCAAGCTGGGTGTTCAGGATTCAGAACCTAGACCTTATCTCCAGGTTCACTCCGAACAGGAGTGAACCTGATGCAGAAATCAGAACTCGTCCATCCCCATCCAAGAAACTTTGCTGTTGGCATGGTGTCCACCCTTCAGGGTAGGAGAAACCTGCATGGCCCATGAGGCCACGCCCATGCTTGAGGGCCGCCTTCCGCAGAAACATGCATTGTGACCCTCATCATGAGCCCCGTGCTCAAGTAAGGCCTCTCTGGGGCTGGACCAAGAACCCGCATATGGGGCTTTCCATGCACCTAGGCGCTCAATCCTAACCCGAGTTTGAGTTTTATAGTCCCCGGGACCCAGCGCTCTGCGCTGGAATCCCTCTTTTGGAGGGACACCTGAGGCAGAATACAGGATTCCTCCATTCCTGCAGAATGACCTGAAACTCTTGGGAGCCAGGCCAAATCCCCAGACAGGGAGGCTCATCCATGGCCCATGGCCCATGAGACCTCCATTCCACAGCCCTCCTTGACACAAAATCCAGAGACAGAACCCTGAGAAAATGACTCACACTCACCCTTCATTCAAATCCTGAGTAGCTCCCATCACGGTCGTTGATCGGGCCTGCCATACCCTCAGCCCGAAACCTAAGCCGAGTTTGTGTTTTCAGACTTCAGGCCCTACAGCCCTGTCCCACACACTCTCAAATCTGGGGCCCCTGGAGCCACAGCGCAGGACTGTGCCTGCCCTCTCCAAGGAAACTCTGCCCATTCCACTGGCCACAAACCTACAGATTAGGAGAATGCTCCAAGATCCCTGAGGCCATCCCAATAGTGTAGGCTGCCCTGGACAAACAGGGGTGATCTGACACAAGCTGAGCAACTACCTCAACTCAGACAAGCAGGCGGATGTCCCCAGAGACAGAAGATTGAACCGGACAGTCCGTTAGGCCTTAATCTGAACCCTTTTGTTGGTTTCCAGGCGTCTCTCCTCAGAGGCCTGGATTCCAATACCAGCAAATGGGGGTTTCCTGAGGCACCAATCAGAACACCTTTCAGGGGAAACTTACTCTTTGGAGCTGTGTCCAATCCTCCAGGTCGCAGAATCCTTGCGGGCCCCCGAGCCACTGCCACATTCCTAGGTCTCCATGGACACAAACCCACTTGATGACCCCTCCTCAGGAGAGTCCATTTCAACCCAGCCCCCTGGGTAGCTCCCCCAGAGCCAGCAATCAAACCTGCCTTGTCGCTAGGAGACAATGGGAATGTGAAGTAGGATGCCCAGGCATCCATCCTTAGAACCCTGCCCTCGAGTCTTTCTGTATGGGGCGTCCTGGAGCCATCTAACAGGACTCGACTGTCCAGCAGTAGGAATCCTTGCGGTTTGGAGCATCTCACAACTCCCAGCATGGGAAAACCTCCATGGCCTCGCGAGGGCCCCCACTTCCTGATGGGGCCATAATGGACACAGTCTCCAACCTGAGCCAATGTCAGATCCTCGCCCTGACTCCAGATGCAGGAGATCTCAATTCAGCCTCTGCAGAGTGGGCCTGCCATGCCCTCGCCCGAATTCTCACCCTAGCTTGTGTTCTCAGACTTCCGTCCTAACACTCCTGGCCCCCAAGACCTCCAGATTGGGAATTCTGGAGCCACAATGCAGCAGTCTGCCTTCTGGTCAGATGAAAAACGTTGCCCTATGCCGCTACCCAGAAACGCCAAATGAGGATCAACCTGCACACCACTCCACTGCACTCCAAATCTAGAGGCTGCCATGGGCCCTAATGCTCTGTCTGACACAGCCAGAGCCCGAACTTCCAGTCGGACCCTGAGACAGCTGGCCACACACCCAGCACATCGGGCCCGCCATGGCCTGAGGCCGTCCTCTCTTCCCAACCTAGGGTTTCAGGCTTCAGAACCTAGACCTTATCTCCAATCACTTCATAGGGGTGAACCTGAGGCAGAAATTAGAACTCCTCCATCCCCATGGCAAGAAAGCTTGCTGTTGGCATGGTGTTCGACATTCAGAGTAGGAGAAACCAGCATGGCCCATGAGGCCACGCCCAGGCTTGAGGGCCACGTTGGGCACAAACACGCATTGTGACATTCAGCGGGAGCCCCGTGCTCAAGTAAGCCCTCTCAGTGGCTGGACAAAGAGCCCGCATATGGAGATGGCCATGCCCCTAGGCCCCCATCCTAACCCGAGTTTGGGTTTTCCTGTCATCCGTACCCAGGGCTCTGATCTGGAATCCCTCTTTTGGAGGGACACCTGATGCAGAAAACAGGACTCCTCCCTTCCCAGAGAATGACATCAAACTCTTGCGAGCCGGGCCAAATCCCCAGAGAAAGAGACTCGTCCATGGCCCATGAGTCCAACCCTCCATTCCATGGCCCTCCTGGATTCAAAATCCAGAGACAAAAGCCTGAAACCCCCACACACTCGCCCTTCGTTCCTATCCCGAGGAACTCCCCTCACGGTCTGTAGATCAGGCCTGCCATACCCTCGGCCCCAAACCTAAGGCAAGCTTTCGTTTTCAGACGTCTGTCCCCACAGCCCTGGCCCACACACCCTCCAGGTTGGGGCCTCTGGAGCCACACTGGAGGACTGTGCCTGCCCTCTCCAAGGAAACTCTGCCCATTCCATTGGCCACGACCCTACAGATTAGGAGAAATCTCCAAGGTCCTCGAGGCCATCCCTCTAGTGTAGGCAGCCCTGGACACACGGGGGCGATCTGAAACAACCTGAGCATCTACCTGCACTCACACACAGAGACAGATCTCCCCAGAGACAGAAGATTGAAATAGACAGGCCCCTAGGCCCTAATCAGAACCCTGCTTTCGTTTCCAGGCGTCTCTCCTCAGAAGCCTTGTTTCAAGTACCAACTAATGGGGGTTTCCAGAGGCACCAATCAGAACACCTCTCGTCTCCAGATGGGAAACTTGCTGTTTCAAACCCTCAGGTTAGGAGAATCCTTCCGGGCCCCTGAGCCACCGCCACGTTCCAAGGTCTCCATGGACACAAACCCACATTATGACCCATCCTCAGGAGAGTCCATTTCAACTCAGCCCCCTGGGTAGCTCTGCCAGAGCCATCAGATCGAACCGGCCTTGTCGCTAGGAGACAATGGGAATGAGAGGTGGGGTGCTCAGGCATCCATCCTTTGAATCCTGCTCTCGAGTCTTTCGGAATGGGGCATCCTGGATCCATCCAACAGGACTCGACTCTCCCGCAGAAGGAATTCTTGCAGTTTGGATTATCTCACACTCCCAGCCTGGGAAAACCTCCATGATCTCATGAGGTCCCCCGTTTCCTGAAGGGGCCATCAAGAACCCAAACTCCAACCTGAGCCAAAGTCGGATCCTCGCCTTGACATCGAGATCACCCTGGTCTCGATTCAGCCTCTGCAGAGTGGGTCTGCCGTGCCCCCACCCTGAGACGTAACCCTAACTTGTGTTCTCAGACTTCTGTCTTCACACTCCTGGCCCACAAGACATCCAGAATGGGAATTCTGGAGCCACAACGCAGCAGAAGAGAAACTTTGCCCTAAAGGGCTGCGCAGAAACCCCAAATGAGACTCAACCTGCACGACACTCAACCGCACCCCAATTATAGAGGCTGTGCTGGGCACTTATGCTCTGTCTGACACAGCCTGAGCCTTGACATTCCGACCGACACCCAGACACCAGGCAGCACACCCAGCATATCAGACCCACCATGACCTTAGGCTGTCATCTCTTCCCAAGCTGGGTGTTCAGGATTCAGAACCTAGACCTTATCTCCAGGTTCACTCCGAACAGGAGTGAACCTGATGCAGAAATCAGAACTCGTCCATCCCCATCCAAGAAACTTTGCTGTTGGCATGGTGTCCACCCTTCAGGGTAGGAGAAACCTGCATGGCCCATGAGGCCACGCCCATGCTTGAGGGCCGCCTTCCGCAGAAACATGCATTGTGACCCTCATCATGAGCCCCGTGCTCAAGTAAGGCCTCTCTGGGGCTGGACCAAGAACCCGCATATGGGGCTTTCCATGCACCTAGGCGCTCAATCCTAACCCGAGTTTGAGTTTTATAGTCCCCGGGACCCAGCGCTCTGCGCTGGAATCCCTCTTTTGGAGGGACACCTGAGGCAGAATACAGGATTCCTCCATTCCTGCAGAATGACCTGAAACTCTTGGGAGCCAGGCCAAATCCCCAGACAGGGAGGCTCATCCATGGCCCATGGCCCATGAGACCTCCATTCCACAGCCCTCCTTGACACAAAATCCAGAGACAGAACCCTGAGAAAATGACTCACACTCACCCTTCATTCAAATCCTGAGTAGCTCCCATCACGGTCGTTGATCGGGCCTGCCATACCCTCAGCCCGAAACCTAAGCCGAGTTTGTGTTTTCAGACTTCAGGCCCCACAGCCCTGTCCCACACACTCTCAAATCTGGGGCCCCTGGAGCCACAGCGCAGGACTGTGCCTGCCCTCTCCAAGGAAACTCTGCCCATTCCACTGGCCACAAACCTACAGATTAGGAGAATGCTCCAAGATCCCTGAGGCCATCCCAATAGTGTAGGCTGCCCTGGACAAACAGGGGTGATCTGACACAAGCTGAGCAACTACCTCAACTCAGACAAGCAGGCGGATGTCCCCAGAGACAGAAGATTGAACCGGACAGTCCGTTAGGCCTTAATCTGAACCCTTTTGTTGGTTTCCAGGCGTCTCTCCTCAGAGGCCTGGATTCCAATACCAGCAAATGGGGGTTTCCTGAGGCACCAATCAGAACACCTCTCATCTCCACAGGGGAAACTTACTCTTTGGAGCTGTGTCCAATCCTCCAGGTCGCAGAATCCTTGCGGGCCCCCGAGCCACTGCCACATTCCTAGGTCTCCATGGACACAAACCCACTTGATGACCCCTCCTCAGGAGAGTCCATTTCAACCCAGCCCCCTGGGTAGCTCCCCCAGAGCCAGCAATCAAACCTGCCTTGTCGCTAGGAGACAATGGGAATGTGAAGTAGGAGGCCCAGGCATCCATCCTTAGAACCCTGCCCTCGAGTCTTTCTGTATGGGGCGTCCTGGAGCCATCTAACAGGACTCGACTGTCCAGCAGTAGGAATCCTTGCGGTTTGGAGCATCTCACAACTCCCAGCATGGGAAAACCTCCATGGCCTCGCGAGGGCCCCCACTTCCTGATGGGGCCATAATGGACACAGTCTCCAACCTGAGCCAATGTCAGATCCTCGCCCTGACTCCAGATGCAGGAGATCTCAATTCAGCCTCTGCAGAGTGGGCCTGCCATGCCCTCGCCCGAATTCTCACCCTAGCTTGTGTTCTCAGACTTCCGTCCTAACACTCCTGGCCCCCAAGACCTCCAGATTGGGAATTCTGGAGCCACAATGCAGCAGTCTGCCTTCTGGTCAGATGAAAAACGTTGCCCTATGCCGCTACCCAGAAACGCCAAATGAGGATCAACCTGCACACCACTCCACTGCACTCCAAATCTAGAGGCTGCCATGGGCCCTAATGCTCTGTCTGACACAGCCAGAGCCCGAACTTCCAGTCGGACCCTGAGACAGCTGGCCACACACCCAGCACATCGGGCCCGCCATGGCCTGAGGCCGTCCTCTCTTCCCAACCTAGGGTTTCAGGCTTCAGAACCTAGACCTTATCTCCAATCACTTCATAGGGGTGAACCTGAGGCAGAAATTAGAACTCCTCCATCCCCATGGCAAGAAAGCTTGCTGTTGGCATGGTGTTCGACATTCAGAGTAGGAGAAACCAGCATGGCCCATGAGGCCACGCCCAGGCTTGAGGGCCACGTTGGGCACAAACACGCATTGTGACATTCAGCGGGAGCCCCGTGCTCAAGTAAGCCCTCTCAGTGGCTGGACAAAGAGCCCGCATATGGAGATGGCCATGCCCCTAGGCCCCCATCCTAACCCGAGTTTGGGTTTTCCTGTCATCCGTACCCAGGGCTCTGATCTGGAATCCCTCTTTTGGAGGGACACCTGATGCAGAAAACAGGACTCCTCCCTTCCCAGAGAATGACATCAAACTCTTGCGAGCCGGGCCAAATCCCCAGAGAAAGAGACTCGTCCATGGCCCATGAGTCCAACCCTCCATTCCATGGCCCTCCTGGATTCAAAATCCAGAGACAAAAGCCTGAAACCCCCACACACTCGCCCTTCGTTCCTATCCCGAGGAACTCCCCTCACGGTCTGTAGATCAGGCCTGCCATACCCTCGGCCCCAAACCTAAGGCAAGCTTTCGTTTTCAGACGTCTGTCCCCACAGCCCTGGCCCACACACCCTCCAGGTTGGGGCCTCTGGAGCCACACTGGAGGACTGTGCCTGCCCTCTCCAAGGAAACTCTGCCCATTCCATTGGCCACGACCCTACAGATTAGGAGAAATCTCCAAGGTCCTCGAGGCCATCCCTCTAGTGTAGGCAGCCCTGGACACACGGGGGCGATCTGAAACAACCTGAGCATCTACCTGCACTCACACACAGAGACAGATCTCCCCAGAGACAGAAGATTGAAATAGACAGGCCCCTAGGCCCTAATCAGAACCCTGCTTTCGTTTCCAGGCGTCTCTCCTCAGAAGCCTTGTTTCAAGTACCAACTAATGGGGGTTTCCAGAGGCACCAATCAGAACACCTCTCGTCTCCAGATGGGAAACTTGCTGTTTCAAACCCTCAGGTTAGGAGAATCCTTCCGGGCCCCTGAGCCACCGCCACGTTCCAAGGTCTCCATGGACACAAACCCACATTATGACCCATCCTCAGGAGAGTCCATTTCAACTCAGCCCCCTGGGTAGCTCTGCCAGAGCCATCAGATCGAACCGGCCTTGTCGCTAGGAGACAATGGGAATGAGAGGTGGGGTGCTCAGGCATCCATCCTTTGAATCCTGCTCTCGAGTCTTTCGGAATGGGGCATCCTGGATCCATCCAACAGGACTCGACTCTCCCGCAGAAGGAATTCTTGCAGTTTGGATTATCTCACACTCCCAGCCTGGGAAAACCTCCATGATCTCATGAGGTCCCCCGTTTCCTGAAGGGGCCATCAAGAACCCAAACTCCAACCTGAGCCAAAGTCGGATCCTCGCCTTGACATCGAGATCACCCTGGTCTCGATTCAGCCTCTGCAGAGTGGGTCTGCCGTGCCCCCACCCTGAGACGTAACCCTAACTTGTGTTCTCAGACTTCTGTCTTCACACTCCTGGCCCACAAGACATCCAGAATGGGAATTCTGGAGCCACAACGCAGCAGAAGAGAAACTTTGCCCTAAAGGGCTGCGCAGAAACCCCAAATGAGACTCAACCTGCACGACACTCAACCGCACCCCAATTATAGAGGCTGTGCTGGGCACTTATGCTCTGTCTGACACAGCCTGAGCCTTGACATTCCGACCGACACCCAGACACCAGGCAGCACACCCAGCATATCAGACCCACCATGACCTTAGGCTGTCATCTCTTCCCAAGCTGGGTGTTCAGGATTCAGAACCTAGACCTTATCTCCAGGTTCACTCCGAACAGGAGTGAACCTGATGCAGAAATCAGAACTCGTCCATCCCCATCCAAGAAACTTTGCTGTTGGCATGGTGTCCACCCTTCAGGGTAGGAGAAACCTGCATGGCCCATGAGGCCACGCCCATGCTTGAGGGCCGCCTTCCGCAGAAACATGCATTGTGACCCTCATCATGAGCCCCGTGCTCAAGTAAGGCCTCTCTGGGGCTGGACCAAGAACCCGCATATGGGGCTTTCCATGCACCTAGGCGCTCAATCCTAACCCGAGTTTGAGTTTTATAGTCCCCGGGACCCAGCGCTCTGCGCTGGAATCCCTCTTTTGGAGGGACACCTGAGGCAGAATACAGGATTCCTCCATTCCTGCAGAATGACCTGAAACTCTTGGGAGCCAGGCCAAATCCCCAGACAGGGAGGCTCATCCATGGCCCATGGCCCATGAGACCTCCATTCCACAGCCCTCCTTGACACAAAATCCAGAGACAGAACCCTGAGAAAATGACTCACACTCACCCTTCATTCAAATCCTGAGTAGCTCCCATCACGGTCGTTGATCGGGCCTGCCATACCCTCAGCCCGAAACCTAAGCCGAGTTTGTGTTTTCAGACTTCAGGCCCCACAGCCCTGTCCCACACACTCTCAAATCTGGGGCCCCTGGAGCCACAGCGCAGGACTGTGCCTGCCCTCTCCAAGGAAACTCTGCCCATTCCACTGGCCACAAACCTACAGATTAGGAGAATGCTCCAAGATCCCTGAGGCCATCCCAATAGTGTAGGCTGCCCTGGACAAACAGGGGTGATCTGACACAAGCTGAGCAACTACCTCAACTCAGACAAGCAGGCGGATGTCCCCAGAGACAGAAGATTGAACCGGACAGTCCGTTAGGCCTTAATCTGAACCCTTTTGTTGGTTTCCAGGCGTCTCTCCTCAGAGGCCTGGATTCCAATACCAGCAAATGGGGGTTTCCTGAGGCACCAATCAGAACACCTCTCATCTCCACAGGGGAAACTTACTCTTTGGAGCTGTGTCCAATCCTCCAGGTCGCAGAATCCTTGCGGGCCCCCGAGCCACTGCCACATTCCTAGGTCTCCATGGACACAAACCCACTTGATGACCCCTCCTCAGGAGAGTCCATTTCAACCCAGCCCCCTGGGTAGCTCCCCCAGAGCCAGCAATCAAACCTGCCTTGTCGCTAGGAGACAATGGGAATGTGAAGTAGGAGGCCCAGGCATCCATCCTTAGAACCCTGCCCTCGAGTCTTTCTGTATGGGGCGTCCTGGAGCCATCTAACAGGACTCGACTGTCCAGCAGTAGGAATCCTTGCGGTTTGGAGCATCTCACAACTCCCAGCATGGGAAAACCTCCATGGCCTCGCGAGGGCCCCCACTTCCTGATGGGGCCATAATGGACACAGTCTCCAACCTGAGCCAATGTCAGATCCTCGCCCTGACTCCAGATGCAGGAGATCTCAATTCAGCCTCTGCAGAGTGGGCCTGCCATGCCCTCGCCCGAATTCTCACCCTAGCTTGTGTTCTCAGACTTCCGTCCTAACACTCCTGGCCCCCAAGACCTCCAGATTGGGAATTCTGGAGCCACAATGCAGCAGTCTGCCTTCTGGTCAGATGAAAAACGTTGCCCTATGCCGCTACCCAGAAACGCCAAATGAGGATCAGCATGCACACCACTCCACTGCACTCCAAATCTAGAGGCTGCCATGGGCCCTAATGCTCTGTCTGACACAGCCAGAGCCCGAACTTCCAGTCGGACCCTGAGACAGCTGGCCACACACCCAGCACATCGGGCCCGCCATGGCCTGAGGCCGTCCTCTCTTCCCAACCTAGGGTTTCAGGCTTCAGAACCTAGACCTTATCTCCAATCACTTCATAGGGGTGAACCTGAGGCAGAAATTAGAACTCCTCCATCCCCATGGCAAGAAAGCTTGCTGTTGGCATGGTGTTCGCCATTCAGAGTAGGAGAAACCAGCATGGCCCATGAGGCCACGCCCAGGCTTGAGGGCCACGTTGGGCACAAACACGCATTGTGACATTCAGCGGGAGCCCCGTGCTCAAGTAAGCCCTCTCAGTGGCTGGACAAAGAGCCCGCATATGGAGATGGCCATGCCCCTAGGCCCCCATCCTAACCCGAGTTTGGGTTTTCCTGTCATCCGTACCCAGGGCTCTGATCTGGAATCCCTCTTTTGGAGGGACACCTGATGCAGAAAACAGGACTCCTCCCTTCCCAGAGAATGACATCAAACTCTTGCGAGCCGGGCCAAATCCCCAGAGAAAGAGACTCGTCCATGGCCCATGAGTCCAACCCTCCATTCCATGGCCCTCCTGGATTCAAAATCCAGAGACAAAAGCCTGAAACCCCCACACACTCGCCCTTCGTTCCTATCCCGAGGAACTCCCCTCACGGTCTGTAGATCAGGCCTGCCATACCCTCGGCCCCAAACCTAAGGCAAGCTTTCGTTTTCAGACGTCTGTCCCCACAGCCCTGGCCCACACACCCTCCAGGTTGGGGCCTCTGGAGCCACACTGGAGGACTGTGCCTGCCCTCTCCAAGGAAACTCTGCCCATTCCATTGGCCACGACCCTACAGATTAGGAGAAATCTCCAAGGTCCTCGAGGCCATCCCTCTAGTGTAGGCGGCCCTGGACACACGGGGGCGATCTGAAACAACTTGAGCATCTACCTGCACTCACACACAGAGACAGATCTCCCCAGAGACAGAAGATTGAAATAGACAGGCCCCTAGGCCCTAATCAGAACCCTGCTTTCGTTTCCAGGCGTCTCTCCTCAGAAGCCTTGTTTCAAGTACCAACTAATGGGGGTTTCCAGAGGCACCAATCAGAACACCTCTCGTCTCCAGATGGGAAACTTGCTGTTTCAAACCCTCAGGTTAGGAGAATCCTTCCGGGCCCCTGAGCCACCGCCACGTTCCAAGGTCTCCATGGACACAAACCCACATTATGACCCATCCTCAGGAGAGTCCATTTCAACTCAGCCCCCTGGGTAGCTCTGCCAGAGCCATCAGATCGAACCGGCCTTGTCGCTAGGAGACAATGGGAATGAGAGGTGGGGTGCTCAGGCATCCATCCTTTGAATCCTGCTCTCGAGTCTTTCGGAATGGGGCATCCTGGATCCATCCAACAGGACTCGACTCTCCCGCAGAAGGAATTCTTGCAGTTTGGATTATCTCACACTCCCAGCCTGGGAAAACCTCCATGATCTCATGAGGTCCCCCGTTTCCTGAAGGGGCCATCAAGAACCCAAACTCCAACCTGAGCCAAAGTCGGATCCTCGCCTTGACATCGAGATCACCCTGGTCTCGATTCAGCCTCTGCAGAGTGGGTCTGCCGTGCCCCCACCCTGAGACGTAACCCTAACTTGTGTTCTCAGACTTCTGTCTTCACACTCCTGGCCCACGAGACATCCAGAATGGGAATTCTGGAGCCACAACAACGCAGCACTCTGCCTGCCCACCAGAAGAAAAACTTTGCCCTAAAGGGCTGCGCAGAAACCCCAAATGAGACTCAACCTGCACGACACTCAACCGCACCCCAATTATAGAGGCTGTGCTGGGCACTTATGCTCTGTCTGACACAGCCTGAGCCTTGACATTCCGACCGACACCCAGACACCAGGCAGCACACCCAGCATATCAGACCCACCATGACCTTAGGCTGTCATCTCTTCCCAAGCTGGGTGTTCAGGATTCAGAACCTAGACCTTATCTCCAGGTTCACTCCGAACAGGAGTGAACCTGATGCAGAAATCAGAACTCGTCCATCCCCATCCAAGAAACTTTGCTGTTGGCATGGTGTCCACCCTTCAGGGTAGGAGAAACCTGCATGGCCCATGAGGCCACGCCCATGCTTGAGGGCCGCCTTCCGCAGAAACATGCATTGTGACCCTCATCATGAGCCCCGTGCTCAAGTAAGGCCTCTCTGGGGCTGGACCAAGAACCCGCATATGGGGCTTTCCATGCACCTAGGCGCTCAATCCTAACCCGAGTTTGAGTTTTATAGTCCCCGGGACCCAGCGCTCTGCGCTGGAATCCCTCTTTTGGAGGGACACCTGAGGCAGAATACAGGATTCCTCCATTCCTGCAGAATGACCTGAAACTCTTGGGAGCCAGGCCAAATCCCCAGACAGGGAGGCTCATCCATGGCCCATGGCCCATGAGACCTCCATTCCACAGCCCTCCTTGACACAAAATCCAGAGACAGAACCCTGAGAAAATGACTCACACTCACCCTTCATTCAAATCCTGAGTAGCTCCCATCACGGTCGTTGATCGGGCCTGCCATACCCTCAGCCCGAAACCTAAGCCGAGTTTGTGTTTTCAGACTTCAGGCCCCACAGCCCTGTCCCACACACTCTCAAATCTGGGGCCCCTGGAGCCACAGCGCAGGACTGTGCCTGCCCTCTCCAAGGAAACTCTGCCCATTCCACTGGCCACAAACCTACAGATTAGGAGAATGCTCCAAGATCCCTGAGGCCATCCCAATAGTGTAGGCTGCCCTGGACAAACAGGGGTGATCTGACACAAGCTGAGCAACTACCTCAACTCAGACAAGCAGGCGGATGTCCCCAGAGACAGAAGATTGAACCGGACAGTCCGTTAGGCCTTAATCTGAACCCTTTTGTTGGTTTCCAGGCGTCTCTCCTCAGAGGCCTGGATTCCAATACCAGCAAATGGGGGTTTCCTGAGGCACCAATCAGAACACCTTTCAGGGGAAACTTACTCTTTGGAGCTGTGTCCAATCCTCCAGGTCGCAGAATCCTTGCGGGCCCCCGAGCCACTGCCACATTCCTAGGTCTCCATGGACACAAACCCACTTGATGACCCCTCCTCAGGAGAGTCCATTTCAACCCAGCCCCCTGGGTAGCTCCCCCAGAGCCAGCAATCAAACCTGCCTTGTCGCTAGGAGACAATGGGAATGTGAAGTAGGAGGCCCAGGCATCCATCCTTAGAACCCTGCCCTCGAGTCTTTCTGTATGGGGCGTCCTGGAGCCATCTAACAGGACTCGACTGTCCAGCAGTAGGAATCCTTGCGGTTTGGAGCATCTCACAACTCCCAGCATGGGAAAACCTCCATGGCCTCGCGAGGGCCCCCACTTCCTGATGGGGCCATAATGGACACAGTCTCCAACCTGAGCCAATGTCAGATCCTCGCCCTGACTCCAGATGCAGGAGATCTCAATTCAGCCTCTGCAGAGTGGGCCTGCCATGCCCTCGCCCGAATTCTCACCCTAGCTTGTGTTCTCAGACTTCCGTCCTAACACTCCTGGCCCCCAAGACCTCCAGATTGGGAATTCTGGAGCCACAATGCAGCAGTCTGCCTTCTGGTCAGATGAAAAACGTTGCCCTATGCCGCTACCCAGAAACGCCAAATGAGGATCAGCATGCACACCACTCCACTGCACTCCAAATCTAGAGGCTGCCATGGGCCCTAATGCTCTGTCTGACACAGCCAGAGCCCGAACTTCCAGTCGGACCCTGAGACAGCTGGCCACACACCCAGCACATCGGGCCCGCCATGGCCTGAGGCCGTCCTCTCTTCCCAACCTAGGGTTTCAGGCTTCAGAACCTAGACCTTATCTCCAATCACTTCATAGGGGTGAACCTGAGGCAGAAATTAGAACTCCTCCATCCCCATGGCAAGAAAGCTTGCTGTTGGCATGGTGTTCGCCATTCAGAGTAGGAGAAACCAGCATGGCCCATGAGGCCACGCCCAGGCTTGAGGGCCACGTTGGGCACAAACACGCATTATGACATTCAGCGGGAGCCCCGTGCTCAAGTAAGCCCTCTCAGTGGCTGGACAAAGAGCCCGCATATGGAGATGGCCATGCCCCTAGGCCCCCATCCTAACCCGAGTTTGGGTTTTCCTGTCATCCGTACCCAGGGCTCTGATCTGGAATCCCTCTTTTGGAGGGACACCTGATGCAGAAAACAGGACTCCTCCCTTCCCAGAGAATGACATCAAACTCTTGCGAGCCGGGCCAAATCCCCAGAGAAAGAGACTCGTCCATGGCCCATGAGTCCAACCCTCCATTCCATGGCCCTCCTGGATTCAAAATCCAGAGACAAAAGCCTGAAACCCCCACACACTCGCCCTTCGTTCCTATCCCGAGGAACTCCCCTCACGGTCTGTAGATCAGGCCTGCCATACCCTCGGCCCCAAACCTAAGGCAAGCTTTCGTTTTCAGACGTCTGTCCCCACAGCCCTGGCCCACACACCCTCCAGGTTGGGGCCTCTGGAGCCACACTGGAGGACTGTGCCTGCCCTCTCCAAGGAAACTCTGCCCATTCCATTGGCCACGACCCTACAGATTAGGAGAAATCTCCAAGGTCCTCGAGGCCATCCCTCTAGTGTAGGCGGCCCTGGACACACGGGGGCGATCTGAAACCACCTGAGCATCTACCTGCACTCACACACAGAGACAGATCTCCCCAGAGACAGAAGATTGAAATAGACAGGCCCCTAGGCCCTAATCAGAACCCTGCTTTCGTTTCCAGGCGTCTCTCCTCAGAAGCCTTGTTTCAAGTACCAACTAATGGGGGTTTCCAGAGGCACCAATCAGAACACCTCTCGTCTCCAGATGGGAAACTTGCTGTTTCAAACCCTCAGGTTAGGAGAATCCTTCCGGGCCCCTGAGCCACCGCCACGTTCCAAGGTCTCCATGGACACAAACCCACATTATGACCCATCCTCAGGAGAGTCCATTTCAACTCAGCCCCCTGGGTAGCTCTGCCAGAGCCATCAGATCGAACCGGCCTTGTCGCTAGGAGACAATGGGAATGAGAGGTGGGGTGCTCAGGCATCCATCCTTTGAATCCTGCTCTCGAGTCTTTCGGAATGGGGCATCCTGGATCCATCCAACAGGACTCGACTCTCCCGCAGAAGGAATTCTTGCAGTTTGGATTATCTCACACTCCCAGCCTGGGAAAACCTCCATGATCTCATGAGGTCCCCCGTTTCCTGAAGGGGCCATCAAGAACCCAAACTCCAACCTGAGCCAAAGTCGGATCCTCGCCTTGACATCGAGATCACCCTGGTCTCGATTCAGCCTCTGCAGAGTGGGTCTGCCGTGCCCCCACCCTGAGACGTAACCCTAACTTGTGTTCTCAGACTTCTGTCTTCACACTCCTGGCCCACGAGACATCCAGAATGGGAATTCTGGAGCCACAACAACGCAGCACTCTGCCTGCCCACCAGAAGAAAAACTTTGCCCTAAAGGGCTGCGCAGAAACCCCAAATGAGACTCAACCTGCACGACACTCAACCGCACCCCAATTATAGAGGCTGTGCTGGGCACTTATGCTCTGTCTGACACAGCCTGAGCCTTGACATTCCGACCGACACCCAGACACCAGGCAGCACACCCAGCATATCAGACCCACCATGACCTTAGGCTGTCATCTCTTCCCAAGCTGGGTGTTCAGGATTCAGAACCTAGACCTTATCTCCAGGTTCACTCCGAACAGGAGTGAACCTGATGCAGAAATCAGAACTCGTCCATCCCCATCCAAGAAACTTTGCTGTTGGCATGGTGTCCACCCTTCAGGGTAGGAGAAACCTGCATGGCCCATGAGGCCACGCCCATGCTTGAGGGCCGCCTTCCGCAGAAACATGCATTGTGACCCTCATCATGAGCCCCGTGCTCAAGTAAGGCCTCTCTGGGGCTGGACCAAGAACCCGCATATGGGGCTTTCCATGCACCTAGGCGCTCAATCCTAACCCGAGTTTGAGTTTTATAGTCCCCGGGACCCAGCGCTCTTCGCTGGAATCCCTCTTTTGGAGGGACACCTGAGGCAGAATACAGGATTCCTCCATTCCTGCAGAATGACCTGAAACTCTTGGGAGCCAGGCCAAATCCCCAGACAGGGAGGCTCATCCATGGCCCATGGCCCATGAGACCTCCATTCCACAGCCCTCCTTGACACAAAATCCAGAGACAGAACCCTGAGAAAATGACTCACACTCACCCTTCATTCAAATCCTGAGTAGCTCCCATCACGGTCGTTGATCGGGCCTGCCATACCCTCAGCCCGAAACCTAAGCCGAGTTTGTGTTTTCAGACTTCAGGCCCCACAGCCCTGTCCCACACACTCTCAAATCTGGGGCCCCTGGAGCCACAGCGCAGGACTGTGCCTGCCCTCTCCAAGGAAACTCTGCCCATTCCACTGGCCACAAACCTACAGATTAGGAGAATGCTCCAAGATCCCTGAGGCCATCCCAATAGTGTAGGCTGCCCTGGACAAACAGGGGTGATCTGACACAAGCTGAGCAACTACCTCAACTCAGACAAGCAGGCGGATGTCCCCAGAGACAGAAGATTGAACCGGACAGTCCGTTAGGCCTTAATCTGAACCCTTTTGTTGGTTTCCAGGCGTCTCTCCTCAGAGGCCTGGATTCCAATACCAGCAAATGGGGGTTTCCTGAGGCACCAATCAGAACACCTCTCATCTCCACAGGGGAAACTTACTCTTTGGAGCTGTGTCCAATCCTCCAGGTCGCAGAATCCTTGCGGGCCCCCGAGCCACTGCCACATTCCTAGGTCTCCATGGACACAAACCCACTTGATGACCCCTCCTCAGGAGAGTCCATTTCAACCCAGCCCCCTGGGTAGCTCCCCCAGAGCCAGCAATCAAACCTGCCTTGTCGCTAGGAGACAATGGGAATGTGAAGTAGGATGCCCAGGCCTCCATCCTTAGAACCCTGCCCTCGAGTCTTTCTGTATGGGGCGTCCTGGAGCCATCTAACAGGACTCGACTGTCCAGCAGTAGGAATCCTTGCGGTTTGGAGCATCTCACAACTCCCAGCATGGGAAAACCTCCATGGCCTCGCGAGGGCCCCCACTTCCTGATGGGGCCATAATGGACACAGTCTCCAACCTGAGCCAATGTCAGATCCTCGCCCTGACTCCAGATGCAGGAGATCTCAATTCAGCCTCTGCAGAGTGGGCCTGCCATGCCCTCGCCCGAATTCTCACCCTAGCTTGTGTTCTCAGACTTCCGTCCTAACACTCCTGGCCCCCAAGACCTCCAGATTGGGAATTCTGGAGCCACAATGCAGCAGTCTGCCTTCTGGTCAGATGAAAAACGTTGCCCTATGCCGCTACCCAGAAACGCCAAATGAGGATCAACCTGCACACCACTCCACTGCACTCCAAATCTAGAGGCTGCCATGGGCCCTAATGCTCTGTCTGACACAGCCAGAGCCCGAACTTCCAGTCGGACCCTGAGACAGCTGGCCACACACCCAGCACATCGGGCCCGCCATGGCCTGAGGCCGTCCTCTCTTCCCAACCTAGGGTTTCAGGCTTCAGAACCTAGACCTTATGTCCAATCACTTCATAGGGGTGAACCTGAGGCAGAAATTAGAACTCCTCCATCCCCATGGCAAGAAAGCTTGCTGTTGGCATGGTGTTCGACATTCAGAGTAGGAGAAACCAGCATGGCCCATGAGGCCAGGCCCAGGCTTGAGGGCCACGTTGGGCACAAACACGCATTGTGACATTCAGCGGGAGCCCCGTGCTCAAGTAAGCGCTCTCAGTGGCTGGACAAAGAGCCCGCATATTTAGATGGCCATGCCCCAAGGCCCCCATCCTAACCCGAGTTTGGGTTTTCCTGTCATCCGTACCCAGGGCTCTGATCTGGAATCCCTCTTTTGGAGGGACACCTGATGCAGAAAACAGGACTCCTCCCTTCCCAGAGAATGACATCAAACTCTTGCGAGCCGGGCCAAATCCCCAGAGAAAGAGACTCGTCCATGGCCCATGAGTCCAACCCTCCATTCCATGGCCCTCCTGGATTCAAAATCCAGAGACAAAAGCCTGAAACCCCCACACACTCGCCCTTCGTTCCTATCCCGAGGAACTCCCCTCACGGTCTGTAGATCAGGCCTGCCATACCCTCGGCCCCAAACCTAAGGCAAGCTTTCGTTTTCAGACGTCTGTCCCCACAGCCCTGGCCCACACACCCTCCAGGTTGGGGCCTCTGGAGCCACACTGGAGGACTGTGCCTGCCCTCTCCAAGGAAACTCTGCCCATTCCATTGGCCACGACCCTACAGATTAGGAGAAATCTCCAAGGTCCTCGAGGCCATCCCTCTAGTGTAGGCGGCCCTGGACACACGGGGGCGATCTGAAACAACCTGAGCATCTACCTGCACTCACACACAGAGACAGATCTCCCCAGAGACAGAAGATTGAAATAGACAGGCCCCTAGGCCCTAATCAGAACCCTGCTTTCGTTTCCAGGCGTCTCTCCTCAGAAGCCTTGTTTCAAGTACCAACTAATGGGGGTTTCCAGAGGCACCAATCAGAACACCTCTCGTCTCCAGATGGGAAACTTGCTCTTTCAAACCCTCAGGTTAGGAGAATCCTTCCGGGCCCCTGAGCCACCGCCACGTTCCAAGGTCTCCATGGACACAAACCCACATTATGACCCATCCTCAGGAGAGTCCATTTCAACTCAGCCCCCTGGGTAGCTCTGCCAGAGCCATCAGATCGAACCGGCCTTGTCGCTAGGAGACAATGGGAATGAGAGGTGGGGTGCTCAGGCATCCATCCTTTGAATCCTGCTCTCGAGTCTTTCGGAATGGGGCATCCTGGATCCATCCAACAGGACTCGACTCTCCCGCAGAAGGAATTCTTGCAGTTTGGATTATCTCACACTCCCAGCCTGGGAAAACCTCCATGATCTCATGAGGTCCCCCGTTTCCTGAAGGGGCCATCAAGAACCCAAACTCCAACCTGAGCCAAAGTCGGATCCTCGCCTTGACATCGAGATCACCCTGGTCTCGATTCAGCCTCTGCAGAGTGGGTCTGCCGTGCCCCCACCCTGAGACGTAACCCTAACTTGTGTTCTCAGACTTCTGTCTTCACGCTCCTGGCCCACAAGACATCCAGAATGGGAATTCTGGAGCCACAACAACGCAGCACTCTGCCTGCCCACCAGAAGAAAAACTTTGCCCTAAAGGGCTGCGCAGAAACCCCAATTGAGACTCAACCTGCACGACACTCAACCGCACCCCAATTATAGAGGCTGTGCTGGGCACTTATGCTCTGTCTGACACAGCCTGAGCCTTGACATTCCGACCGACACCCAGACACCAGGCAGCACACCCAGCATATCAGACCCACCATGACCTTAGGCTGTCATCTCTTCCCAAGCTGGGTGTTCAGGATTCAGAACCTAGACCTTATCTCCAGGTTCACTCCGAACAGGAGTGAACCTGATGCAGAAATCAGAACTCGTCCATCCCCATCCAAGAAACTTTGCTGTTGGCATGGTGTCCACCCTTCAGGGTAGGAGAAACCTGCATGGCCCATGAGGCCACGCCCATGCTTGAGGGCCGCCTTCCGCAGAAACATGCATTGTGACCCTCATCATGAGCCCCGTGCTCAAGTAAGGCCTCTCTGGGGCTGGACCAAGAACCCGCATATGGGGCTTTCCATGCACCTAGGCGCTCAATCCTAACCCGAGTTTGAGTTTTATAGTCCCCGGGACCCAGCGCTCTGCGCTGGAATCCCTCTTTTGGAGGGACACCTGAGGCAGAATACAGGATTCCTCCATTCCTGCAGAATGACCTGAAACTCTTGGGAGCCAGGCCAAATCCCCAGACAGGGAGGCTCATCCATGGCCCATGGCCCATGAGACCTCCATTCCACAGCCCTCCTTGACACAAAATCCAGAGACAGAACCCTGAGAAAATGACTCACACTCACCCTTCATTCAAATCCTGAGTAGCTCCCATCACGGTCGTTGATCGGGCCTGCCATACCCTCAGCCCGAAACCTAAGCCGAGTTTGTGTTTTCAGACTTCAGGCCCCACAGTCCTGTCCCACACACTCTCAAATCTGGGGCCCCTGGAGCCACAGCGCAGGACTGTGCCTGCCCTCTCCAAGGAAACTCTGCCCATTCCACTGGCCACAAACCTACAGATTAGGAGAATGCTCCAAGATCCCTGAGGCCATCCCAATAGTGTAGGCTGCCCTGGACAAACAGGGGTGATCTGACACAAGCTGAGCAACTACCTCAACTCAGACAAGCAGGCGGATGTCCCCAGAGACAGAAGATTGAACCGGACAGTCCGTTAGGCCTTAATCTGAACCCTTTTGTTGGTTTCCAGGCGTCTCTCCTCAGAGGCCTGGATTCCAATACCAGCAAATGGGGGTTTCCTGAGGCACCAATCAGAACACCTTTCAGGGGAAACTTACTCTTTGGAGCTGTGTCCAATCCTCCAGGTCGCAGAATCCTTGCGGGCCCCCGAGCCACTGCCACATTCCTAGGTCTCCATGGACACAAACCCACTTGATGACCCCTCCTCAGGAGAGTCCATTTCAACCCAGCCCCCTGGGTAGCTCCCCCAGAGCCAGCAATCAAACCTGCCTTGTCGCTAGGAGACAATGGGAATGTGAAGTAGGATGCCCAGGCCTCCATCCTTAGAACCCTGCCCTCGAGTCTTTCTGTATGGGGCGTCCTGGAGCCATCTAACAGGACTCGACTGTCCAGCAGTAGGAATCCTTGCGGTTTGGAGCATCTCACAACTCCCAGCATGGGAAAACCTCCATGGCCTCGCGAGGGCCCCCACTTCCTGATGGGGCCATAATGGACACAGTCTCCAACCTGAGCCAATGTCAGATCCTCGCCCTGACTCCAGATGCAGGAGATCTCAATTCAGCCTCTGCAGAGTGGGCCTGCCATGCCCTCGCCCGAATTCTCACCCTAGCTTGTGTTCTCAGACTTCCGTCCTAACACTCCTGGCCCCCAAGACCTCCAGATTGGGAATTCTGGAGCCACAATGCAGCAGTCTGCCTTCTGGTCAGATGAAAAACGTTGCCCTAGGCGGCTACCCAGAAACACCAAATGAGGATCAACCTGCACACCACTCCACTGCACTCCAAATCTAGAGGCTGCCATGGGCCCTAATGCTCTGTCTGACACAGCCAGAGCCCGAACTTCCAGTCGGACCCTGAGACAGCTGGCCACACACCCAGCACATCGGGCCCGCCATGGCCTGAGGCCGTCCTCTCTTCCCAACCTAGGGTTTCAGGCTTCAGAACCTAGACCTTATGTCCAATCACTTCATAGGGGTGAACCTGAGGCAGAAATTAGAACTCCTCCATCCCCATGGCAAGAAAGCTTGCTGTTGGCATGGTGTTCGACATTCAGAGTAGGAGAAACCAGCATGGCCCATGAGGCCAGGCCCAGGCTTGAGGGCCACGTTGGGCACAAACACGCATTGTGACATTCAGCGGGAGCCCCGTGCTCAAGTAAGCGCTCTCAGTGGCTGGACAAAGAGCCCGCATATTTAGATGGCCATGCCCCAAGGCCCCCATCCTAACCCGAGTTTGGGTTTTCCTGTCATCCGTACCCAGGGCTCTGATCTGGAATCCCTCTTTTGGAGGGACACCTGATGCAGAAAACAGGACTCCTCCCTTCCCAGAGAATGACATCAAACTCTTGCGAGCCGGGCCACATCCCCAGAGAAAGAGACTCGTCCATGGCCCATGAGTCCAACCCTCCATTCCATGGCCCTCCTGGATTCAAAATCCAGAGACAAAAGCCTGAAACCCCCACACACTCGCCCTTCGTTCCTATCCCGAGGAACTCCCCTCACGGTCTGTAGATCAGGCCTGCCATACCCTCGGCCCCAAACCTAAGGCAAGCTTTCGTTTTCAGACGTCTGTCCCCACAGCCCTGGCCCACACACCCTCCAGGTTGGGGCCTCTGGAGCCACACTGGAGGACTGTGCCTGCCCTCTCCAAGGAAACTCTGCCCATTCCATTGGCCACGACCCTACAGATTAGGAGAAATCTCCAAGGTCCTCGAGGCCATCCCTCTAGTGTAGGCGGCCCTGGACACACGGGGGCGATCTGAAACAACCTGAGCATCTACCTGCACTCACACACAGAGACAGATCTCCCCAGAGACAGAAGATTGAAATAGACAGGCCCCTAGGCCCTAATCAGAACCCTGCTTTCGTTTCCAGGCGTCTCTCCTCAGAAGCCTTGTTTCAAGTACCAACTAATGGGGGTTTCCAGAGGCACCAATCAGAACACCTCTCGTCTCCAGATGGGAAACTTGCTCTTTCAAACCCTCAGGTTAGGAGAATCCTTCCGGGCCCCTGAGCCACCGCCACGTTCCAAGGTCTCCATGGACACAAACCCACATTATGACCCATCCTCAGGAGAGTCCATTTCAACTCAGCCCCCTGGGTAGCTCTGCCAGAGCCATCAGATCGAACCGGCCTTGTCGCTAGGAGACAATGGGAATGAGAGGTGGGGTGCTCAGGCATCCATCCTTTGAATCCTGCTCTCGAGTCTTTCGGAATGGGGCATCCTGGATCCATCCAACAGGACTCGACTCTCCCGCAGAAGGAATTCTTGCAGTTTGGATTATCTCACACTCCCAGCCTGGGAAAACCTCCATGATCTCATGAGGTCCCCCGTTTCCTGAAGGGGCCATCAAGAACCCAAACTCCAACCTGAGCCAAAGTCGGATCCTCGCCTTGACATCGAGATCACCCTGGTCTCGATTCAGCCTCTGCAGAGTGGGTCTGCCGTGCCCCCACCCTGAGACGTAACCCTAACTTGTGTTCTCAGACTTCTGTCTTCACGCTCCTGGCCCACAAGACATCCAGAATGGGAATTCTGGAGCCACAACAACGCAGCACTCTGCCTGCCCACCAGAAGAAAAACTTTGCCCTAAAGGGCTGCGCAGAAACCCCAATTGAGACTCAACCTGCACGACACTCAACCGCACCCCAATTATAGAGGCTGTGCTGGGCACTTATGCTCTGTCTGACACAGCCTGAGCCTTGACATTCCGACCGACACCCAGACACCAGGCAGCACACCCAGCATATCAGACCCACCATGACCTTAGGCTGTCATCTCTTCCCAAGCTGGGTGTTCAGGATTCAGAACCTAGACCTTATCTCCAGGTTCACTCCGAACAGGAGTGAACCTGATGCAGAAATCAGAACTCGTCCATCCCCATCCAAGAAACTTTGCTGTTGGCATGGTGTCCACCCTTCAGGGTAGGAGAAACCTGCATGGCCCATGAGGCCACGCCCATGCTTGAGGGCCGCCTTCCGCAGAAACATGCATTGTGACCCTCATCATGAGCCCCGTGCTCAAGTAAGGCCTCTCTGGGGCTGGACCAAGAACCCGCATATGGGGCTTTCCATGCACCTAGGCGCTCAATCCTAACCCGAGTTTGAGTTTTATAGTCCCCGGGACCCAGCGCTCTGCGCTGGAATCCCTCTTTTGGAGGGACACCTGAGGCAGAATACAGGATTCCTCCATTCCTGCAGAATGACCTGAAACTCTTGGGAGCCAGGCCAAATCCCCAGACAGGGAGGCTCATCCATGGCCCATGGCCCATGAGACCTCCATTCCACAGCCCTCCTTGACACAAAATCCAGAGACAGAACCCTGAGAAAATGACTCACACTCACCCTTCATTCAAATCCTGAGTAGCTCCCATCACGGTCGTTGATCGGGCCTGCCATACCCTCAGCCCGAAACCTAAGCCGAGTTTGTGTTTTCAGACTTCAGGCCCCACAGCCCTGTCCCACACACTCTCAAATCTGGGGCCCCTGGAGCCACAGCGCAGGACTGTGCCTGCCCTCTCCAAGGAAACTCTGCCCATTCCACTGGCCACAAACCTACAGATTAGGAGAATGCTCCAAGATCCCTGAGGCCATCCCAATAGTGTAGGCTGCCCTGGACAAACAGGGGTGATCTGACACAAGCTGAGCAACTACCTCAACTCAGACAAGCAGGCGGATGTCCCCAGAGACAGAAGATTGAACCGGACAGTCCGTTAGGCCTTAATCTGAACCCTTTTGTTGGTTTCCAGGCGTCTCTCCTCAGAGGCCTGGATTCCAATACCAGCAAATGGGGGTTTCCTGAGGCACCAATCAGAACACCTCTCATCTCCACAGGGGAAACTTACTCTTTGGAGCTGTGTCCAATCCTCCAGGTCGCAGAATCCTTGCGGGCCCCCGAGCCACTGCCACATTCCTAGGTCTCCATGGACACAAACCCACTTGATGACCCCTCCTCAGGAGAGTCCATTTCAACCCAGCCCCCTGGGTAGCTCCCCCAGAGCCAGCAATCAAACCTGCCTTGTCGCTAGGAGACAATGGGAATGTGAAGTAGGATGCCCAGGCCTCCACCCTTAGAACCCTGCCCTCGAGTCTTTCTGTATGGGGCGTCCTGGAGCCATCTAACAGGACTCGACTGTCCAGCAGTAGGAATCCTTGCGGTTTGGAGCATCTCACAACTCCCAGCATGGGAAAACCTCCATGGCCTCGCGAGGGCCCCCACTTCCTGATGGGGCCATAATGGACACAGTCTCCAACCTGAGCCAATGTCAGATCCTTGCCCTGACTCCAGATGCAGGAGATCTCAATTCAGCCTCTGCAGAGTGGGCCTGCCATGCCCTCGCCCGAATTCTCACCCTAGCTTGTGTTCTCAGACTTCCGTCCTAACACTCCTGGCCCCCAAGACCTCCAGATTGGGAATTCTGGAGCCACAATGCAGCAGTCTGCCTTCTGGTCAGATGAAAAACGTTGCCCTATGCCGCTACCCAGAAAGGCCAAATGAGGATCAACCTGCACACCACTCCACTGCACTCCAAATCTAGAGGCTGCCATGGGCCCTAATGCTCTGTCTGACACAGCCACAGCCCGAACTTCCAGTCGGACCCTGAGACAGCTGGCCACACACCCAGCACATCGGGCCCGCCATGGCCTGAGGCCGTCCTCTCTTCCCAACCTAGGGTTTCAGGCTTCAGAACCTAGACCTTATGTCCAATCACTTCATAGGGGTGAACCTGAGGCAGAAATTAGAACTCCTCCATCCCCATGGCAAGAAAGCTTGCTGTTGGCATGGTGTTCGACATTCAGAGTAGGAGAAACCAGCATGGCCCATGAGGCCAGGCCCAGGCTTGAGGGCCACGTTGGGCACAAACACGCATTGTGACATTAAGCGGGAGCCCCGTGCTCAAGTAAGCGCTCTCAGTGGCTGGACAAAGAGCCCGCATATTTAGATGGCCATGCCCCAAGGCCCCCATCCTAACCCGAGTTTGGGTTTTCCTGTCATCCGTACCCAGGGCTCTGATCTGGAATCCCTCTTTTGGAGGGACACCTGATGCAGAAAACAGGACTCCTCCCTTCCCAGAGAATGACATCAAACTCTTGCGAGCCGGGCCAAATCCCCAGAGAAAGAGACTCGTCCATGGCCCATGAGTCCAACCCTCCATTCCATGGCCCTCCTGGATTCAAAATCCAGAGACAAAAGCCTGAAACCCCCACACACTCGCCCTTCGTTCCTATCCCGAGGAACTCCCCTCACGGTCTGTAGATCAGGCCTGCCATACCCTCGGCCCCAAACCTAAGGCAAGCTTTCGTTTTCAGACGTCTGTCCCCACAGCCCTGGCCCACACACCCTCCAGGTTGGGGCCTCTGGAGCCACACTGGAGGACTGTGCCTGCCCTCTCCAAGGAAACTCTGCCCATTCCATTGGCCACGACCCTACAGATTAGGAGAAATCTCCAAGGTCCTCGAGGCCATCCCTCTAGTGTAGGCGGCCCTGGACACACGGGGGCGATCTGAAACAACCTGAGCATCTACCTGCACTCACACACAGAGACAGATCTCCCCAGAGACAGAAGATTGAAATAGACAGGCCCCTAGGCCCTAATCAGAACCCTGCTTTCGTTTCCAGGCGTCTCTCCTCAGAAGCCTTGTTTCAAGTACCAACTAATGGGGGTTTCCAGAGGCACCAATCAGAACACCTCTCGTCTCCAGATGGGAAACTTGCTCTTTCAAACCCTCAGGTTAGGAGAATCCTTCCGGGCCCCTGAGCCACCGCCACGTTCCAAGGTCTCCATGGACACAAACCCACATTATGACCCATCCTCAGGAGAGTCCATTTCAACTCAGCCCCCTGGGTAGCTCTGCCAGAGCCAACAGATTGAACCGGCCTTGTCGCTAGGAGACAATGGGAATGAGAGGTGGGGTGCTCAGGCATCCATCCTTTGAATCCTGCTCTCGAGTCTTTCGGAATGGGGCATCCTGGATCCATCCAACAGGACTCGACTCTCCCGCAGAAGGAATTCTTGCAGTTTGGATTATCTCACACTCCCAGCCTGGGAAAACCTCCATGATCTCATGAGGTCCCCCGTTTCCTGAAGGGGCCATCAAGAACCCAAACTCCAACCTGAGCCAAAGTCGGATCCTCGCCTTGACATCGAGATCACCCTGGTCTCGATTCAGCCTATGCAGAGTGGGTCTGCCGTGCCCCCACCCTGAGACGTAACCCTAACTTGTGTTCTCAGACTTCTGTCTTCACACTCCTGGCCCACAAGACATCCAGAATGGGAATTCTGGAGCCACAACGCAGCACTCTGCCTGCCCAGCAGAAGAAAAACTTTGCCCTAAAGGGCTGCGCAGAAACCCCAAATGAGACTCAACCTGCACGACACTCAACCGCACCCCCATTAAAGAGGCTGTGCTGGGCACTTATGCTCTGTCTGACACAGCCTGAGCCTTGACATTCCGACCGACACCCAGACACCAGGCAGCACACCCAGCATATCAGACCCACCATGACCTTAGGCTGTCATCTCTTCCCAAGCTGGGTGTTCAGGATTCAGAACCCAGACCTTATCTCCAGGTTCACTCCGAACAGGAGTGAACCTGATGCAGAAATCAGAACTCGTCCATCCCCATCCAAGAAACTTTGCTGTTGGCATGGTGTCCACCCTTCAGGGTAGGAGAAACCTGCATGGCCCATGAGGCCACGCCCATGCTTGAGGGCCGCCTTCCGCAGAAACATGCATTGTGACCCTCATCATGAGCCCCGTGCTCAAGTAAGGCCTCTCTGGGGCTGGACCAAGAACCCGCATATGGGGCTTTCCATGCACCTAGGCGCTCAATCCTAACCCGAGTTTGAGTTTTATAGTCCCCGGGACCCAGCGCTCTGCGCTGGAATCCCTCTTTTGGAGGGACACCTGAGGCAGAATACAGGATTCCTCCATTCCTGCAGAATGACCTGAAACTCTTGGGAGCCAGGCCAAATCCCCAGACAGGGAGGCTCATCCATGGCCCATGGCCCATGAGACCTCCATTCCACAGCCCTCCTTGACACAAAATCCAGAGACAGAACCCTGAGAAAATGACTCACACTCACCCTTCATTCAAATCCTGAGTAGCTCCCATCACGGTCGTTGATCGGGCCTGCCATACCCTCAGCCCGAAACCTAAGCCGAGTTTGTGTTTTCAGACTTCAGGCCCCACAGCCCTGTCCCACACACTCTCAAATCTGGGGCCCCTGGAGCCACAGCGCAGGACTGTGCCTGCCCTCTCCAAGGAAACTCTGCCCATTCCACTGGCCACAAACCTACAGATTAGGAGAATGCTCCAAGATCCCTGAGGCCATCCCAATAGTGTAGGCTGCCCTGGACAAACCGGGGTGATCTGACACAAGCTGAGCAACTACCACAACTCAGACAAGCAGGCGGATGTCCCCAGAGACAGAAGATTGAACCGGACAGTCCGTTAGGCCTTAATCTGAACCCTTTTGTTGGTTTCCAGGCGTCTCTCCTCAGAGGCCTGGATTCCAATACCAGCAAATGGGGGTTTCCTGAGGCACCAATCAGAACACCTTTCAGGGGAAACTTACTCTTTGGAGCTGTGTCCAATCCTCCAGGTCGCAGAATCCTTGCGGGCCCCCGAGCCACTGCCACATTCCTAGGTCTCCATGGACACAAACCCACTTGATGACCCCTCCTCAGGAGAGTCCATTTCAACCCAGCCCCCTGGGTAGCTCCCCCAGAGCCAGCAATCAAACCTGCCTTGTCGCTAGGAGACAATGGGAATGTGAAGTAGGATGCCCAGGCCTCCATCCTTAGAACCCTGCCCTCGAGTCTTTCTGTATGGGGCGTCCTGGAGCCATCTAACAGGACTCGACTGTCCAGCAGTAGGAATCCTTGCGGTTTGGAGCATCTCACAACTCCCAGCATGGGAAAACCTCCATGGCCTCGTGAGGGCCCCCACTTCCTGATGGGGCCATAATGGACACAGTCTCCAACCTGAGCCAATGTCAGATCCTCGCCCTGACTCCAGATGCAGGAGATCTCAATTCAGCCTCTGCAGAGTGGGCCTGCCATGCCCTCGCCCGAATTCTCACCCTAGCTTGTGTTCTCAGACTTCCGTCGTAACACTCCTGGCCCCCAAGACCTCCAGATTGGGAATTCTGGAGCCACAATGCAGCAGTCTGCCTTCTGGTCAGATGAAAAACGTTGCCCTATGCCGCTACCAAGAAACGCCAAATGAGGATCAACCTGCACACCACTCCACTGCACTCCAAATCTAGAGGCTGCCATGGGCCCTAATGCTCTGTCTGACACAGCCAGAGCCCGAACTTCCAGTCGGACCCTGAGACAGCTGGCCACACACCCAGCACATCGGGCCCGCCATGGCCTGAGGCCGTCCTCTCTTCCCAACCTAGGGTTTCAGGCTTCAGAACCTAGACCTTATGTCCAATCACTTCATAGGGGTGAACCTGAGGCAGAAATTAGAACTCCTCCATCCCCATGGCAAGAAAGCTTGCTGTTGGCATGGTGTTCGACATTCAGAGTAGGAGAAACCAGCATGGCCCATGAGGCCAGGCCCAGGCTTGAGGGCCACGTTGGGCACAAACACGCATTGTGACATTCAGCGGGAGCCCCGTGCTCAAGTAAGCGCTCTCAGTGGCTGGACAAAGAGCCCGCATATTTAGATGGCCATGCCCCAAGGCCCCCATCCTAACCCGAGTTTGGGTTTTCCTGTCATCCGTACCCAGGGCTCTGATCTGGAATCCCTCTTTTGGAGGGACACCTGATGCAGAAAACAGGACTCCTCCCTTCCCAGAGAATGACATCAAACTCTTGCGAGCCGGGCCACATCCCCAGAGAAAGAGACTCGTCCATGGCCCATGAGTCCAACCCTCCATTCCATGGCCCTCCTGGATTCAAAATCCAGAGACAAAAGCCTGAAACCCCCACACACTCGCCCTTCGTTCCTATCCCGAGGAACTCCCCTCACGGTCTGTAGATCAGGCCTGCCATACCCTCGGCCCCAAACCTAAGGCAAGCTTTCGTTTTCAGACGTCTGTCCCCACAGCCCTGGCCCACACACCCTCCAGGTTGGGGACACACCCTCCAGGTTGGGGCCTCTGGAGCCACACTGGAGGACTGTGCCTGCCCTCTCCAAGGAAACTCTGCCCATTCCATTGGCCACGACCCTACAGATTAGGAGAAATCTCCAAGGTCCTCGAGGCCATCCCTCTAGTGTAGGCGGCCCTGGACACACGGGGGCGATCTGAAACAACCTGAGCATCTACCTGCACTCACACACAGAGACAGATCTCCCCAGAGACAGAAGATTGAAATAGACAGGCCCCTAGGCCCTAATCAGAACCCTGCTTTCGTTTCCAGGCGTCTCTCCTCAGAAGCCTTGTTTCAAGTACCAACTAATGGGGGTTTCCAGAGGCACCAATCAGAACACCTCTCGTCTCCAGATGGGAAACTTGCTGTTTCAAACCCTCAGGTTAGGAGAATCCTTCCGGGCCCCTGAGCCACTGCCACGTTCCAAGGTCTCCATGGACACAAACCCACATTATGACCCATCCTCAGGAGAGTCCATTTCAACTCAGCCCCCTGGGTAGCTCTGCCAGAGCCATCAGATCGAGCCGGCCTTGTCGCTAGGAGACAATGGGAATGAGAGGTGGGGTGCTCAGGCATCCATCCTTTGAATCCTGCTCTCGAGTCTTTCGGAATGGGGCATCCTGGATCCATCCAACAGGACTCGACTCTCCCGCAGAAGGAATTCTTGCAGTTTGGATTATCTCACACTCCCAGCCTGGGAAAACCTCCATGATCTCATGAGGTCCCCCGTTTCCTGAAGGGGCCATCAAGAACCCAAACTCCAACCTGAGCCAAAGTCGGATCCTCGCCTTGACATCGAGATCACCCTGGTCTCGATTCAGCCTCTGCAGAGTGGGTCTGCCGTGCCCCCACCCTGAGACGTAACCCTAACTTGTGTTCTCAGACTTCTGTCTTCACACTCCTGGCCCACAAGACATCCAGAATGGGAATTCTGGAGCCACAACAACGCAGCACTCTGCCTGCCCACCAGAAGAAAAACTTTGCCCTAAAGGGCTGCGCAGAAACCCCAATTGAGACTCAACCTGCACGACACTCAACCGCACCCCAATTATAGAGGCTGTGCTGGGCACTTATGCTCTGTCTGACACAGCCTGAGCCTTGACATTCCGACCGACACCCAGACACCAGGCAGCACACCCAGCATATCAGACCCACCATGACCTTAGGCTGTCATCTCTTCCCAAGCTGGGTGTTCAGGATTCAGAACCTAGACCTTATCTCCAGGTTCACTCCGAACAGGAGTGAACCTGATGCAGAAATCAGAACTCGTCCATCCCCATCCAAGAAACTTTGCTGTTGGCATGGTGTCCACCCTTCAGGGTAGGAGAAACCTGCATGGCCCATGAGGCCACGCCCATGCTTGAGGGCCGCCTTCCGCAGAAACATGCATTGTGACCCTCATCATGAGCCCCGTGCTCAAGTAAGGCCTCTCTGGGGCTGGACCAAGAACCCGCATATGGGGCTTTCCATGCACCTAGGCGCTCAATCCTAACCCGAGTTTGAGTTTTATAGTCCCCGGGACCCAGCGCTCTGCGCTGGAATCCCTCTTTTGGAGGGACACCTGAGGCAGAATACAGGATTCCTCCATTCCTGCAGAATGACCTGAAACTCTTGGGAGCCAGGCCAAATCCCCAGACAGGGAGGCTCATCCATGGCCCATGGCCCATGAGACCTCCATTCCACAGCCCTCCGTGACACAAAATCCAGAGACAGAACCCTGAGAAAATGACTCACACTCACCCTTCATTCAAATCCTGAGTAGCTCCCATCACGGTCGTTGATCGGGCCTGCCATACCCTCAGCCCGAAACCTAAGCCGAGTTTGTGTTTTCAGACTTCAGGCCCCACAGCCCTGTCCCACACACTCTCAAATCTGGGGCCCCTGGAGCCACAGCGCAGGACTGTGCCTGCCCTCTCCAAGGAAACTCTGCCCATTCCACTGGCCACAAACCTACAGATTAGGAGAATGCTCCAAGATCCCTGAGACCATCCCAATAGTGTAGGCTGCCCTGGACAAACAGGGGTGATCTGACACAAGCTGAGCAACTACCTCAACTCAGACAAGCAGGCGGATGTCCCCAGAGACAGAAGATTGAACCGGACAGTCCGTTAGGCCTTAATCTGAACCCTTTTGTTGGTTTCCAGGCGTCTCTCCTCAGAGGCCTGGATTCCAATACCAGCAAATGGGGGTTTCCTGAGGCACCAATCAGAACACCTCTCATCTCCACAGGGGAAACTTACTCTTTGGAGCTGTGTCCAATCCTCCAGGTCGCAGAATCCTTGCGGGCCCCCGAGCCACTGCCACATTCCTAGGTCTCCATGGACACAAACCCACTTGATGACCCCTCCTCAGGAGAGTCCATTTCAACCCAGCCCCCTGGGTAGCTCCCCCAGAGCCAGCAATCAAACCTGCCTTGTCGCTAGGAGACAATGGGAATGTGAAGTAGGATGCCCAGGCATCCATCCTTAGAACCCTGCCCTCGAGTCTTTCTGTATGGGGCGTCCTGGAGCCATCTAACAGGACTCGACTGTCCAGCAGTAGGAATCCTTGCGGTTTGGAGCATCTCACAACTCCCAGCATGGGAAAACCTCCATGGCCTCGCGAGGGCCCCCACTTCCTGATGGGGCCATAATGGACACAGTCTCCAACCTGAGCCAATGTCAGATCCTCGCCCTGACTCCAGATGCAGGAGATCTCAATTCAGCCTCTGCAGAGTGGGCCTGCCATGCCCTCGCCCGAATTCTCACCCTAGCTTGTGTTCTCAGACTTCCGTCCTAACACTCCTGGCCCCCAAGACCTCCAGATTGGGAATTCTGGAGCCACAATGCAGCAGTCTGCCTTCTGGTCAGATGAAAAACGTTGCCCTATGCGGCTACCCAGAAACACCAAATGAGGATCAACCTGCACACCACTCCACTGCACTCCAAATCTAGAGGCTGCCATGGGCCCTAATGCTCTGTCTGACACAGCCACAGCCCGAACTTCCAGTCGGACCCTGAGACAGCTGGCCACACACCCAGCACATCGGGCCCGCCATGGCCTGAGGCCGTCCTCTCTTCCCAACCTAGGGTTTCAGGCTTCAGAACCTAGACCTTATCTCCAATCACTTCATAGGGGTGAACCTGAGGCAGAAATTAGAACTCCTCCATCCCCATGGCAAGAAAGCTTGCTGTTGGCATGGTGTTCGACATTCAGAGTAGGAGAAACCAGCATGGCCCATGAGGCCAGGCCCAGGCTTGAGGGCCACGTTGGGCACAAACACGCATTGTGACATTCAGCGGGAGCCCCGTGCTCAAGTAAGCGCTCTCAGTGGCTGGACAAAGAGCCCGCATATGGAGATGGCCATGCCCCTAGGCCCCCATCCTAACCCGAGTTTGGGTTTTCCTGTCATCCGTACCCAGGGCTCTGATCTGGAATCCCTCTTTTGGAGGGACACCTGATGCAGAAAACAGGACTCCTCCCTTCCCAGAGAATGACATCAAACTCTTGCGAGCCGGGCCAAATCCCCACAGAAAGAGACTCGTCCATGGCCCATGAGTCCAACCCTCCATTCCATGGCCCTCCTGGATTCAAAATCCAGAGACAAAAGCCTGAAACCCCCACACACTCGCCCTTCGTTCCTATCCCGAGGAACTCCCCTCACGGTCTGTAGATCAGGCCTGCCATACCCTCGGCCCCAAACCTAAGGCAAGCTTTCGTTTTCAGACGTCTGTCCCCACAGCCCTGGCCCACACACCCTCCAGGTTGGGGCCTCTGGAGCCACACTGGAGGACTGTGCCTGCCCTCTCCAAGGAAACTCTGCCCATTCCATTGGCCACGACCCTACAGATTAGGAGAAATCTCCAAGGTCCTCGAGGCCATCCCTCTAGTGTAGGCGGCCCTGGACACACGGGGGCGATCTGAAACAACCTGAGCATCTACCTGCACTCACACACAGAGACAGATCTCCCCAGAGACAGAAGATTGAAATAGACAGGCCCCTAGGCCCTAATCAGAACCCTGCTTTCGTTTCCAGGCGTCTCTCCTCAGAAGCCTTGTTTCAAGTACCAACTAATGGGGGTTTCCAGAGGCACCAATCAGAACACCTCTCGTCTCCAGATGGGAAACTTGCTGTTTCAAACCCTCAGGTTAGGAGAATCCTTCCGGGCCCCTGAGCCACCGCCACGTTCCAAGGTCTCCATGGACACAAACCCACATTATGACCCATCCTCAGGAGAGTCCATTTCAACTCAGCCCCCTGGGTAGCTCTGCCAGAGCCATCAGATCGAGCCGGCCTTGTCGCTAGGAGACAATGGGAATGAGAGGTGGGGTGCTCAGGCATCCATCCTTTGAATCCTGCTCTCGAGTCTTTCGGAATGGGGCATCCTGGATCCATCCAACAGGACTCGACTCTCCCGCAGAAGGAATTCTTGCAGTTTGGATTATCTCACACTCCCAGCCTGGGAAAACCTCCATGATCTCATGAGGTCCCCCGTTTCCTGAAGGGGCCATCAAGAACCCAAACTCCAACCTGAGCCAAAGTCGGATCCTCGCCTTGACATCGAGATCACCCTGGTCTCGATTCAGCCTCTGCAGAGTGGGTCTGCCGTGCCCCCACCCTGAGACGTAACCCTAACTTGTGTTCTCAGACTTCTGTCTTCACACTCCTGGCCCACAAGACATCCAGAATGGGAATTCTGGAGCCACAACAACGCAGCACTCTGCCTGCCCACCAGAAGAAAAACTTTGCCCTAAAGGGCTGCGCAGAAACCCCAATTGAGACTCAACCTGCACGACACTCAACCGCACCCCAATTATAGAGGCTGTGCTGGGCACTTATGCTCTGTCTGACACAGCCTGAGCCTTGACATTCCGACCGACACCCAGACACCAGGCAGCACACCCAGCATATCAGACCCACCATGACCTTAGGCTGTCATCTCTTCCCAAGCTGGGTGTTCAGGATTCAGAACCTAGACCTTATCTCCAGGTTCACTCCGAACAGGAGTGAACCTGATGCAGAAATCAGAACTCGTCCATCCCCATCCAAGAAACTTTGCTGTTGGCATGGTGTCCACCCTTCAGGGTAGGAGAAACCTGCATGGCCCATGAGGCCACGCCCATGCTTGAGGGCCGCCTTCCGCAGAAACATGCATTGTGACCCTCATCATGAGCCCCGTGCTCAAGTAAGGCCTCTCTGGGGCTGGACCAAGAACCCGCATATGGGGCTTTCCATGCACCTAGGCGCTCAATCCTAACCCGAGTTTGAGTTTTATAGTCCCCGGGACCCAGCGCTCTGCGCTGGAATCCCTCTTTTGGAGGGACACCTGAGGCAGAATACAGGATTCCTCCATTCCTGCAGAATGACCTGAAACTCTTGGGAGCCAGGCCAAATCCCCAGACAGGGAGGCTCATCCATGGCCCATGGCCCATGAGACCTCCATTCCACAGCCCTCCGTGACACAAAATCCAGAGACAGAACCCTGAGAAAATGACTCACACTCACCCTTCATTCAAATCCTGAGTAGCTCCCATCACGGTCGTTGATCGGGCCTGCCATACCCTCAGCCCGAAACCTAAGCCGAGTTTGTGTTTTCAGACTTCAGGCCCCACAGCCCTGTCCCACACACTCTCAAATCTGGGGCCCCTGGAGCCACAGCGCAGGACTGTGCCTGCCCTCTCCAAGGAAACTCTGCCCATTCCACTGGCCACAAACCTACAGATTAGGAGAATGCTCCAAGATCCCTGAGGCCATCCCAATAGTGTAGGCTGCCCTGGACAAACAGGGGTGATCTGACACAAGCTGAGCAACTACCTCAACTCAGACAAGCAGGCGGATGTCCCCAGAGACAGAAGATTGAACCGGACAGTCCGTTAGGCCTTAATCTGAACCCTTTTGTTGGTTTCCAGGCGTCTCTCCTCAGAGGCCTGGATTCCAATACCAGCAAATGGGGGTTTCCTGAGGCACCAATCAGAACACCTCTCATCTCCACAGGGGAAACTTACTCTTTGGAGCTGTGTCCAATCCTCCAGGTCGCAGAATCCTTGCGGGCCCCCGAGCCACTGCCACATTCCTAGGTCTCCATGGACACAAACCCACTTGATGACCCCTCCTCAGGAGAGTCCATTTCAACCCAGCCCCCTGGGTAGCTCCCCCAGAGCCAGCAATCAAACCTGCCTTGTCGCTAGGAGACAATGGGAATGTGAAGTAGGATGCCCAGGCATCCATCCTTAGAACCCTGCCCTCGAGTCTTTCTGTATGGGGCGTCCTGGAGCCATCTAACAGGACTCGACTGTCCAGCAGTAGGAATCCTTGCGGTTTGGAGCATCTCACAACTCCCAGCATGGGAAAACCTCCATGGCCTCGCGAGGGCCCCCACTTCCTGATGGGGCCATAATGGACACAGTCTCCAACCTGAGCCAATGTCAGATCCTCGCCCTGACTCCAGATGCAGGAGATCTCAATTCAGCCTCTGCAGAGTGGGCCTGCCATGCCCTCGCCCGAATTCTCACCCTAGCTTGTGTTCTCAGACTTCCGTCCTAACACTCCTGGCCCCCAAGACCTCCAGATTGGGAATTCTGGAGCCACAATGCAGCAGTCTGCCTTCTGGTCAGATGAAAAACGTTGCCCTATGCGGCTACCCAGAAACGCCAAATGAGGATCAACCTGCACACCACTCCACTGCACTCCAAATCTAGAGGCTGCCATGGGCCCTAATGCTCTGTCTGACACAGCCAGAGCCCGAACTTCCAGTCGGACCCTGAGACAGCTGGCCACACACCCAGCACATCGGGCCCGCCATGGCCTGAGGCCGTCCTCTCTTCCCAACCTAGGGTTTCAGGCTTCAGAACCTAGACCTTATCTCCAATCACTTCATAGGGGTGAACCTGAGGCAGAAATTAGAACTCCTCCATCCCCATGGCAAGAAAGCTTGCTGTTGGCATGGTGTTCGACATTCAGAGTAGGAGAAACCAGCATGGCCCATGAGGCCAGGCCCAGGCTTGAGGGCCACGTTGGGCACAAACACGCATTGTGACATTCAGCGGGAGCCCCGTGCTCAAGTAAGCGCTCTCAGTGGCTGGACAATTAGCCCGCATATGGAGATGGCCATGCCCCTAGGCCCCCATCCTAACCCGAGTTTGGGTTTTCCTGTCATCCGTACCCAGGGCTCTGATCTGGAATCCCTCTTTTGGAGGGACACCTGATGCAGAAAACAGGACTCCTCCCTTCCCAGAGAATGACATCAAACTCTTGCGAGCCGGGCCAAATCCCCAGAGAAAGAGACTCGTCCATGGCCCATGAGTCCAACCCTCCATTCCATGGCCCTCCTGGATTCAAAATCCAGAGACAAAAGCCTGAAACCCCCACACACTCGCCCTTCGTTCCTATCCCGAGGAACTCCCCTCACGGTCTGTAGATCAGGCCTGCCATACCCTCGGCCCCAAACCTAAGGCAAGCTTTCGTTTTCAGACGTCTGTCCCCACAGCCCTGGCCCACACACCCTCCAGGTTGGGGCCTCTGGAGCCACACTGGAGGACTGTGCCTGCCCTCTCCAAGGAAACTCTGCCCATTCCATTGGCCACGACCCTACAGATTAGGAGAAATCTCCAAGGTCCTCGAGGCCATCCCTCTAGTGTAGGCGGCCCTGGACACACGGGGGCGATCTGAAACAACCTGAGCATCTACCTGCACTCACACACAGAGACAGATCTCCCCAGAGACAGAAGATTGAAATAGACAGGCCCCTAGGCCCTAATCAGAACCCTGCTTTCGTTTCCAGGCGTCTCTCCTCAGAAGCCTTGTTTCAAGTACCAACTAATGGGGGTTTCCAGAGGCACCAATCAGAACACCTCTCGTCTCCAGATGGGAAACTTGCTGTTTCAAACCCTCAGGTTAGGAGAATCCTTCCGGGCCCCTGAGCCACCGCCACGTTCCAAGGTCTCCATGGACACAAACCCACATTATGACCCATCCTCAGGAGAGTCCATTTCAACTCAGCCCCCTGGGTAGCTCTGCCAGAGCCATCAGATCGAGCCGGCCTTGTCGCTAGGAGACAATGGGAATGAGAGGTGGGGTGCTCAGGCATCCATCCTTTGAATCCTGCTCTCGAGTCTTTCGGAATGGGGCATCCTGGATCCATCCAACAGGACTCGACTCTCCCGCAGAAGGAATTCTTGCAGTTTGGATTCTCTCACACTCCCAGCCTGGGAAAACCTCCATGATCTCATGAGGTCCCCCGTTTCCTGAAGGGGCCATCAAGAACCCAAACTCCAACCTGAGCCAAAGTCGGATCCTCGCCTTGACATCGAGATCACCCTGGTCTCGATTCAGCCTCTGCAGAGTGGGTCTGCCGTGCCCCCACCCTGAGACGTAACCCTAACTTGTGTTCTCAGACTTCTGTCTTCACACTCCTGGCCCACAAGACATCCAGAATGGGAATTCTGGAGCCACAACAACGCAGCACTCTGCCTGCCCACCAGAAGAAAAACTTTGCCCTAAAGGGCTGCGCAGAAACCCCAATTGAGACTCAACCTGCACGACACTCAACCGCACCCCAATTATAGAGGCTGTGCTGGGCACTTATGCTCTGTCTGACACAGCCTGAGCCTTGACATTCCGACCGACACCCAGACACCAGGCAGCACACCCAGCATATCAGACCCACCATGACCTTAGGCTGTCATCTCTTCCCAAGCTGGGTGTTCAGGATTCAGAACCTAGACCTTATCTCCAGGTTCACTCCGAACAGGAGTGAACCTGATGCAGAAATCAGAACTCGTCCATCCCCATCCAAGAAACTTTGCTGTTGGCATGGTGTCCACCCTTCAGGGTAGGAGAAACCTGCATGGCCCATGAGGCCACGCCCATGCTTGAGGGCCGCCTTCCGCAGAAACATGCATTGTGACCCTCATCATGAGCCCCGTGCTCAAGTAAGGCCTCTCTGGGGCTGGACCAAGAACCCGCATATGGGGCTTTCCATGCACCTAGGCGCTCAATCCTAACCCGAGTTTGAGTTTTATAGTCCCCGGGACCCAGCGCTCTGCGCTGGAATCCCTCTTTTGGAGGGACACCTGAGGCAGAATACAGGATTCCTCCATTCCTGCAGAATGACCTGAAACTCTTGGGAGCCAGGCCAAATCCCCAGACAGGGAGGCTCATCCATGGCCCATGGCCCATGAGACCTCCATTCCACAGCCCTCCGTGACACAAAATCCAGAGACAGAACCCTGAGAAAATGACTCACACTCACCCTTCATTCAAATCCTGAGTAGCTCCCATCACGGTCGTTGATCGGGCCTGCCATACCCTCAGCCCGAAACCTAAGCCGAGTTTGTGTTTTCAGACTTCAGGCCCCACAGCCCTGTCCCACACACTCTCAAATCTGGGGCCCCTGGAGCCACAGCGCAGGACTGTGCCTGCCCTCTCCAAGGAAACTCTGCCCATTCCACTGGCCACAAACCTACAGATTAGGAGAATGCTCCAAGATCCCTGAGGCCATCCCAATAGTGTAGGCTGCCCTGGACAAACAGGGGTGATCTGACACAAGCTGAGCAACTACCTCAACTCAGACAAGCAGGCGGATGTCCCCAGAGACAGAAGATTGAACCGGACAGTCCGTTAGGCCTTAATCTGAACCCTTTTGTTGGTTTCCAGGCGTCTCTCCTCAGAGGCCTGGATTCCAATACCAGCAAATGGGGGTTTCCTGAGGCACCAATCAGAACACCTCTCATCTCCACAGGGGAAACTTACTCTTTGGAGCTGTGTCCAATCCTCCAGGTCGCAGAATCCTTGCGGGCCCCCGAGCCACTGCCACATTCCTAGGTCTCCATGGACACAAACCCACTTGATGACCCCTCCTCAGGAGAGTCCATTTCAACCCAGCCCCCTGGGTAGCTCCCCCAGAGCCAGCAATCAAACCTGCCTTGTCGCTAGGAGACAATGGGAATGTGAAGTAGGATGCCCAGGCATCCATCCTTAGAACCCTGCCCTCGAGTCTTTCTGTATGGGGCGTCCTGGAGCCATCTAACAGGACTCGACTGTCCAGCAGTAGGAATCCTTGCGGTTTGGAGCATCTCACAACTCCCAGCATGGGAAAACCTCCATGGCCTCGCGAGGGCCCCCACTTCCTGATGGGGCCATAATGGACACAGTCTCCAACCTGAGCCAATGTCAGATCCTCGCCCTGACTCCAGATGCAGGAGATCTCAATTCAGCCTCTGCAGAGTGGGCCTGCCATGCCCTCGCCCGAATTCTCACCCTAGCTTGTGTTCTCAGACTTCCGTCCTAACACTCCTGGCCCCCAAGACCTCCAGATTGGGAATTCTGGAGCCACAATGCAGCAGTCTGCCTTCTGGTCAGATGAAAAACGTTGCCCTATGCGGCTACCCAGAAACACCAAATGAGGATCAACCTGCACACCACTCCACTGCACTCCAAATCTAGAGGCTGCCATGGGCCCTAATGCTCTGTCTGACACAGCCACAGCCCGAACTTCCAGTCGGACCCTGAGACAGCTGGCCACACACCCAGCACATCGGGCCCGCCATGGCCTGAGGCCGTCCTCTCTTCCCAACCTAGGGTTTCAGGCTTCAGAACCTAGACCTTATCTCCAATCACTTCATAGGGGTGAACCTGAGGCAGAAATTAGAACTCCTCCATCCCCATGGCAAGAAAGCTTGCTGTTGGCATGGTGTTCGACATTCAGAGTAGGAGAAACCAGCATGGCCCATGAGGCCAGGCCCAGGCTTGAGGGCCACGTTGGGCACAAACACGCATTGTGACATTCAGCGGGAGCCCCGTGCTCAAGTAAGCGCTCTCAGTGGCTGGACAAAGAGCCCGCATATGGAGATGGCCATGCCCCTAGGCCCCCATCCTAACCCGAGTTTGGGTTTTCCTGTCATCCGTACCCAGGGCTCTGATCTGGAATCCCTCTTTTGGAGGGACACCTGATGCAGAAAACAGGACTCCTCCCTTCCCAGAGAATGACATCAAACTCTTGCGAGCCGGGCCAAATCCCCACAGAAAGAGACTCGTCCATGGCCCATGAGTCCAACCCTCCATTCCATGGCCCTCCTGGATTCAAAATCCAGAGACAAAAGCCTGAAACCCCCACACACTCGCCCTTCGTTCCTATCCCGAGGAACTCCCCTCACGGTCTGTAGATCAGGCCTGCCATACCCTCGGCCCCAAACCTAAGGCAAGCTTTCGTTTTCAGACGTCTGTCCCCACAGCCCTGGCCCACACACCCTCCAGGTTGGGGCCTCTGGAGCCACACTGGAGGACTGTGCCTGCCCTCTCCAAGGAAACTCTGCCCATTCCATTGGCCACGACCCTACAGATTAGGAGAAATCTCCAAGGTCCTCGAGGCCATCCCTCTAGTGTAGGCGGCCCTGGACACACGGGGGCGATCTGAAACAACCTGAGCATCTACCTGCACTCACACACAGAGACAGATCTCCCCAGAGACAGAAGATTGAAATAGACAGGCCCCTAGGCCCTAATCAGAACCCTGCTTTCGTTTCCAGGCGTCTCTCCTCAGAAGCCTTGTTTCAAGTACCAACTAATGGGGGTTTCCAGAGGCACCAATCAGAACACCTCTCGTCTCCAGATGGGAAACTTGCTCTTTCAAACCCTCAGGTTAGGAGAATCCTTCCGGGCCCCTGAGCCACCGCCACGTTCCAAGGTCTCCATGGACACAAACCCACATTATGACCCATCCTCAGGAGAGTCCATTTCAACTCAGCCCCCTGGGTAGCTCTGCCAGAGCCATCAGATCGAGCCGGCCTTGTCGCTAGGAGACAATGGGAATGAGAGGTGGGGTGCTCAGGCATCCATCCTTTGAATCCTGCTCTCGAGTCTTTCGGAATGGGGCATCCTGGATCCATCCAACAGGACTCGACTCTCCCGCAGAAGGAATTCTTGCAGTTTGGATTATCTCACACTCCCAGCCTGGGAAAACCTCCATGATCTCATGAGGTCCCCCGTTTCCTGAAGGGGCCATCAAGAACCCAAACTCCAACCTGAGCCAAAGTCGGATCCTCGCCTTGACATCGAGATCACCCTGGTCTCGATTCAGCCTCTGCAGAGTGGGTCTGCCGTGCCCCCACCCTGAGACGTAACCCTAACTTGTGTTCTCAGACTTCTGTCTTCACACTCCTGGCCCACAAGACATCCAGAATGGGAATTCTGGAGCCACAACAACGCAGCACTCTGCCTGCCCACCAGAAGAAAAACTTTGCCCTAAAGGGCTGCGCAGAAACCCCAATTGAGACTCAACCTGCACGACACTCAACCGCACCCCAATTATAGAGGCTGTGCTGGGCACTTATGCTCTGTCTGACACAGCCTGAGCCTTGACATTCCGACCGACACCCAGACACCAGGCAGCACACCCAGCATATCAGACCCACCATGACCTTAGGCTGTCATCTCTTCCCAAGCTGGGTGTTCAGGATTCAGAACCTAGACCTTATCTCCAGGTTCACTCCGAACAGGAGTGAACCTGATGCAGAAATCAGAACTCGTCCATCCCCATCCAAGAAACTTTGCTGTTGGCATGGTGTCCACCCTTCAGGGTAGGAGAAACCTGCATGGCCCATGAGGCCACGCCCATGCTTGAGGGCCGCCTTCCGCAGAAACATGCATTGTGACCCTCATCATGAGCCCCGTGCTCAAGTAAGGCCTCTCTGGGGCTGGACCAAGAACCCGCATATGGGGCTTTCCATGCACCTAGGCGCTCAATCCTAACCCGAGTTTGAGTTTTATAGTCCCCGGGACCCAGCGCTCTGCGCTGGAATCCCTCTTTTGGAGGGACACCTGAGGCAGAATACAGGATTCCTCCATTCCTGCAGAATGACCTGAAACTCTTGGGAGCCAGGCCAAATCCCCAGACAGGGAGGCTCATCCATGGCCCATGGCCCATGAGACCTCCATTCCACAGCCCTCCGTGACACAAAATCCAGAGACAGAACCCTGAGAAAATGACTCACACTCACCCTTCATTCAAATCCTGAGTAGCTCCCATCACGGTCGTTGATCGGGCCTGCCATACCCTCAGCCCGAAACCTAAGCCGAGTTTGTGTTTTCAGACTTCAGGCCCCACAGCCCTGTCCCACACACTCTCAAATCTGGGGCCCCTGGAGCCACAGCGCAGGACTGTGCCTGCCCTCTCCAAGGAAACTCTGCCCATTCCACTGGCCACAAACCTACAGATTAGGAGAATGCTCCAAGATCCCTGAGGCCATCCCAATAGTGTAGGCTGCCCTGGACAAACAGGGGTGATCTGACACAAGCTGAGCAACTACCTCAACTCAGACAAGCAGGCGGATGTCCCCAGAGACAGAAGATTGAACCGGACAGTCCGTTAGGCCTTAATCTGAACCCTTTTGTTGGTTTCCAGGCGTCTCTCCTCAGAGGCCTGGATTCCAATACCAGCAAATGGGGGTTTCCTGAGGCACCAATCAGAACACCTCTCATCTCCACAGGGGAAACTTACTCTTTGGAGCTGTGTCCAATCCTCCAGGTCGCAGAATCCTTGCGGGCCCCCGAGCCACTGCCACATTCCTAGGTCTCCATGGACACAAACCCACTTGATGACCCCTCCTCAGGAGAGTCCATTTCAACCCAGCCCCCTGGGTAGCTCCCCCAGAGCCAGCAATCAAACCTGCCTTGTCGCTAGGAGACAATGGGAATGTGAAGTAGGATGCCCAGGCATCCATCCTTAGAACCCTGCCCTCGAGTCTTTCTGTATGGGGCGTCCTGGAGCCATCTAACAGGACTCGACTGTCCAGCAGTAGGAATCCTTGCGGTTTGGAGCATCTCACAACTCCCAGCATGGGAAAACCTCCATGGCCTCGCGAGGGCCCCCACTTCCTGATGGGGCCATAATGGACACAGTCTCCAACCTGAGCCAATGTCAGATCCTCGCCCTGACTCCAGATGCAGGAGATCTCAATTCAGCCTCTGCAGAGTGGGCCTGCCATGCCCTCGCCCGAATTCTCACCCTAGCTTGTGTTCTCAGACTTCCGTCCTAACACTCCTGGCCCCCAAGACCTCCAGATTGGGAATTCTGGAGCCACAATGCAGCAGTCTGCCTTCTGGTCAGATGAAAAACGTTGCCCTATGCGGCTACCCAGAAACGCCAAATGAGGATCAACCTGCACACCACTCCACTGCACTCCAAATCTAGAGGCTGCCATGGGCCCTAATGCTCTGTCTGACACAGCCAGAGCCCGAACTTCCAGTCGGACCCTGAGACAGCTGGCCACACACCCAGCACATCGGGCCCGCCATGGCCTGAGGCCGTCCTCTCTTCCCAACCTAGGGTTTCAGGCTTCAGAACCTAGACCTTATCTCCAATCACTTCATAGGGGTGAACCTGAGGCAGAAATTAGAACTCCTCCATCCCCATGGCAAGAAAGCTTGCTGTTGGCATGGTGTTCGACATTCAGAGTAGGAGAAACCAGCATGGCCCATGAGGCCAGGCCCAGGCTTGAGGGCCACGTTGGGCACAAACACGCATTGTGACATTCAGCGGGAGCCCCGTGCTCAAGTAAGCGCTCTCAGTGGCTGGACAATTAGCCCGCATATGGAGATGGCCATGCCCCTAGGCCCCCATCCTAACCCGAGTTTGGGTTTTCCTGTCATCCGTACCCAGGGCTCTGATCTGGAATCCCTCTTTGGGAGGGACACCTGATGCAGAAAACAGGACTCCTCCCTTCCCAGAGAATGACATCAAACTCTTGCGAGCCGGGCCAAATCCCCAGAGAAAGAGACTCGTCCATGGCCCATGAGTCCAACCCTCCATTCCATGGCCCTCCTGGATTCAAAATCCAGAGACAAAAGCCTGAAACCCCCACACACTCGCCCTTCGTTCCTATCCCGAGGAACTCCCCTCACGGTCTGTAGATCAGGCCTGCCATACCCTCGGCCCCAAACCTAAGGCAAGCTTTCGTTTTCAGACGTCTGTCCCCACAGCCCTGGCCCACACACCCTCCAGGTTGGGGCCTCTGGAGCCACACTGGAGGACTGTGCCTGCCCTCTCCAAGGAAACTCTGCCCATTCCATTGGCCACGACCCTACAGATTAGGAGAAATCTCCAAGGTCCTCGAGGCCATCCCTCTAGTGTAGGCGGCCCTGGACACACGGGGGCGATCTGAAACAACCTGAGCATCTACCTGCACTCACACACAGAGACAGATCTCCCCAGAGACAGAAGATTGAAATAGACAGGCCCCTAGGCCCTAATCAGAACCCTGCTTTCGTTTCCAGGCGTCTCTCCTCAGAAGCCTTGTTTCAAGTACCAACTAATGGGGGTTTCCAGAGGCACCAATCAGAACACCTCTCGTCTCCAGATGGGAAACTTGCTGTTTCAAACCCTCAGGTTAGGAGAATCCTTCCGGGCCCCTGAGCCACCGCCACGTTCCAAGGTCTCCATGGACACAAACCCACATTATGACCCATCCTCAGGAGAGTCCATTTCAACTCAGCCCCCTGGGTAGCTCTGCCAGAGCCATCAGATCGAGCCGGCCTTGTCGCTAGGAGACAATGGGAATGAGAGGTGGGGTGCTCAGGCATCCATCCTTTGAATCCTGCTCTCGAGTCTTTCGGAATGGGGCATCCTGGATCCATCCAACAGGACTCGACTCTCCCGCAGAAGGAATTCTTGCAGTTTGGATTCTCTCACACTCCCAGCCTGGGAAAACCTCCATGATCTCATGAGGTCCCCCGTTTCCTGAAGGGGCCATCAAGAACCCAAACTCCAACCTGAGCCAAAGTCGGATCCTCGCCTTGACATCGAGATCACCCTGGTCTCGATTCAGCCTCTGCAGAGTGGGTCTGCCGTGCCCCCACCCTGAGACGTAACCCTAACTTGTGTTCTCAGACTTCTGTCTTCACACTCCTGGCCCACAAGACATCCAGAATGGGAATTCTGGAGCCACAACAACGCAGCACTCTGCCTGCCCACCAGAAGAAAAACTTTGCCCTAAAGGGCTGCGCAGAAACCCCAATTGAGACTCAACCTGCACGACACTCAACCGCACCCCAATTATAGAGGCTGTGCTGGGCACTTATGCTCTGTCTGACACAGCCTGAGCCTTGACATTCCGACCGACACCCAGACACCAGGCAGCACACCCAGCATATCAGACCCACCATGACCTTAGGCTGTCATCTCTTCCCAAGCTGGGTGTTCAGGATTCAGAACCTAGACCTTATCTCCAGGTTCACTCCGAACAGGAGTGAACCTGATGCAGAAATCAGAACTCGTCCATCCCCATCCAAGAAACTTTGCTGTTGGCATGGTGTCCACCCTTCAGGGTAGGAGAAACCTGCATGGCCCATGAGGCCACGCCCATGCTTGAGGGCCGCCTTCCGCAGAAACATGCATTGTGACCCTCATCATGAGCCCCGTGCTCAAGTAAGGCCTCTCTGGGGCTGGACCAAGAACCCGCATATGGGGCTTTCCATGCACCTAGGCGCTCAATCCTAACCCGAGTTTGAGTTTTATAGTCCCCGGGACCCAGCGCTCTGCGCTGGAATCCCTCTTTTGGAGGGACACCTGAGGCAGAATACAGGATTCCTCCATTCCTGCAGAATGACCTGAAACTCTTGGGAGCCAGGCCAAATCCCCAGACAGGGAGGCTCATCCATGGCCCATGGCCCATGAGACCTCCATTCCACAGCCCTCCGTGACACAAAATCCAGAGACAGAACCCTGAGAAAATGACTCACACTCACCCTTCATTCAAATCCTGAGTAGCTCCCATCACGGTCGTTGATCGGGCCTGCCATACCCTCAGCCCGAAACCTAAGCCGAGTTTGTGTTTTCAGACTTCAGGCCCCACAGCCCTGTCCCACACACTCTCAAATCTGGGGCCCCTGGAGCCACAGCGCAGGACTGTGCCTGCCCTCTCCAAGGAAACTCTGCCCATTCCACTGGCCACAAACCTACAGATTAGGAGAATGCTCCAAGATCCCTGAGGCCATCCCAATAGTGTAGGCTGCCCTGGACAAACAGGGGTGATCTGACACAAGCTGAGCAACTACCTCAACTCAGACAAGCAGGCGGATGTCCCCAGAGACAGAAGATTGAACCGGACAGTCCGTTAGGCCTTAATCTGAACCCTTTTGTTGGTTTCCAGGCGTCTCTCCTCAGAGGCCTGGATTCCAATACCAGCAAATGGGGGTTTCCTGAGGCACCAATCAGAACACCTCTCATCTCCACAGGGGAAACTTACTCTTTGGAGCTGTGTCCAATCCTCCAGGTCGCAGAATCCTTGCGGGCCCCCGAGCCACTGCCACATTCCTAGGTCTCCATGGACACAAACCCACTTGATGACCCCTCCTCAGGAGAGTCCATTTCAACCCAGCCCCCTGGGTAGCTCCCCCAGAGCCAGCAATCAAACCTGCCTTGTCGCTAGGAGACAATGGGAATGTGAAGTAGGATGCCCAGGCATCCATCCTTAGAACCCTGCCCTCGAGTCTTTCTGTATGGGGCGTCCTGGAGCCATCTAACAGGACTCGACTGTCCAGCAGTAGGAATCCTTGCGGTTTGGAGCATCTCACAACTCCCAGCATGGGAAAACCTCCATGGCCTCGCGAGGGCCCCCACTTCCTGATGGGGCCATAATGGACACAGTCTCCAACCTGAGCCAATGTCAGATCCTCGCCCTGACTCCAGATGCAGGAGATCTCAATTCAGCCTCTGCAGAGTGGGCCTGCCATGCCCTCGCCCGAATTCTCACCCTAGCTTGTGTTCTCAGACTTCCGTCCTAACACTCCTGGCCCCCAAGACCTCCAGATTGGGAATTCTGGAGCCACAATGCAGCAGTCTGCCTTCTGGTCAGATGAAAAACGTTGCCCTATGCGGCTACCCAGAAACACCAAATGAGGATCAACCTGCACACCACTCCACTGCACTCCAAATCTAGAGGCTGCCATGGGCCCTAATGCTCTGTCTGACACAGCCACAGCCCGAACTTCCAGTCGGACCCTGAGACAGCTGGCCACACACCCAGCACATCGGGCCCGCCATGGCCTGAGGCCGTCCTCTCTTCCCAACCTAGGGTTTCAGGCTTCAGAACCTAGACCTTATCTCCAATCACTTCATAGGGGTGAACCTGAGGCAGAAATTAGAACTCCTCCATCCCCATGGCAAGAAAGCTTGCTGTTGGCATGGTGTTCGACATTCAGAGTAGGAGAAACCAGCATGGCCCATGAGGCCAGGCCCAGGCTTGAGGGCCACGTTGGGCACAAACACGCATTGTGACATTCAGCGGGAGCCCCGTGCTCAAGTAAGCGCTCTCAGTGGCTGGACAAAGAGCCCGCATATGGAGATGGCCATGCCCCTAGGCCCCCATCCTAACCCGAGTTTGGGTTTTCCTGTCATCCGTACCCAGGGCTCTGATCTGGAATCCCTCTTTTGGAGGGACACCTGATGCAGAAAACAGGACTCCTCCCTTCCCAGAGAATGACATCAAACTCTTGCGAGCCGGGCCAAATCCCCACAGAAAGAGACTCGTCCATGGCCCATGAGTCCAACCCTCCATTCCATGGCCCTCCTGGATTCAAAATCCAGAGACAAAAGCCTGAAACCCCCACACACTCGCCCTTCGTTCCTATCCCGAGGAACTCCCCTCACGGTCTGTAGATCAGGCCTGCCATACCCTCGGCCCCAAACCTAAGGCAAGCTTTCGTTTTCAGACGTCTGTCCCCACAGCCCTGGCCCACACACCCTCCAGGTTGGGGCCTCTGGAGCCACACTGGAGGACTGTGCCTGCCCTCTCCAAGGAAACTCTGCCCATTCCATTGGCCACGACCCTACAGATTAGGAGAAATCTCCAAGGTCCTCGAGGCCATCCCTCTAGTGTAGGCGGCCCTGGACACACGGGGGCGATCTGAAACAACCTGAGCATCTACCTGCACTCACACACAGAGACAGATCTCCCCAGAGACAGAAGATTGAAATAGACAGGCCCCTAGGCCCTAATCAGAACCCTGCTTTCGTTTCCAGGCGTCTCTCCTCAGAAGCCTTGTTTCAAGTACCAACTAATGGGGGTTTCCAGAGGCACCAATCAGAACACCTCTCGTCTCCAGATGGGAAACTTGCTCTTTCAAACCCTCAGGTTAGGAGAATCCTTCCGGGCCCCTGAGCCACCGCCACGTTCCAAGGTCTCCATGGACACAAACCCACATTATGACCCATCCTCAGGAGAGTCCATTTCAACTCAGCCCCCTGGGTAGCTCTGCCAGAGCCATCAGATCGAGCCGGCCTTGTCGCTAGGAGACAATGGGAATGAGAGGTGGGGTGCTCAGGCATCCATCCTTTGAATCCTGCTCTCGAGTCTTTCGGAATGGGGCATCCTGGATCCATCCAACAGGACTCGACTCTCCCGCAGAAGGAATTCTTGCAGTTTGGATTATCTCACACTCCCAGCCTGGGAAAACCTCCATGATCTCATGAGGTCCCCCGTTTCCTGAAGGGGCCATCAAGAACCCAAACTCCAACCTGAGCCAAAGTCGGATCCTCGCCTTGACATCGAGATCACCCTGGTCTCGATTCAGCCTCTGCAGAGTGGGTCTGCCGTGCCCCCACCCTGAGACGTAACCCTAACTTGTGTTCTCAGACTTCTGTCTTCACACTCCTGGCCCACAAGACATCCAGAATGGGAATTCTGGAGCCACAACAACGCAGCACTCTGCCTGCCCACCAGAAGAAAAACTTTGCCCTAAAGGGCTGCGCAGAAACCCCAATTGAGACTCAACCTGCACGACACTCAACCGCACCCCAATTATAGAGGCTGTGCTGGGCACTTATGCTCTGTCTGACACAGCCTGAGCCTTGACATTCCGACCGACACCCAGACACCAGGCAGCACACCCAGCATATCAGACCCACCATGACCTTAGGCTGTCATCTCTTCCCAAGCTGGGTGTTCAGGATTCAGAACCTAGACCTTATCTCCAGGTTCACTCCGAACAGGAGTGAACCTGATGCAGAAATCAGAACTCGTCCATCCCCATCCAAGAAACTTTGCTGTTGGCATGGTGTCCACCCTTCAGGGTAGGAGAAACCTGCATGGCCCATGAGGCCACGCCCATGCTTGAGGGCCGCCTTCCGCAGAAACATGCATTGTGACCCTCATCATGAGCCCCGTGCTCAAGTAAGGCCTCTCTGGGGCTGGACCAAGAACCCGCATATGGGGCTTTCCATGCACCTAGGCGCTCAATCCTAACCCGAGTTTGAGTTTTATAGTCCCCGGGACCCAGCGCTCTGCGCTGGAATCCCTCTTTTGGAGGGACACCTGAGGCAGAATACAGGATTCCTCCATTCCTGCAGAATGACCTGAAACTCTTGGGAGCCAGGCCAAATCCCCAGACAGGGAGGCTCATCCATGGCCCATGGCCCATGAGACCTCCATTCCACAGCCCTCCGTGACACAAAATCCAGAGACAGAACCCTGAGAAAATGACTCACACTCACCCTTCATTCAAATCCTGAGTAGCTCCCATCACGGTCGTTGATCGGGCCTGCCATACCCTCAGCCCGAAACCTAAGCCGAGTTTGTGTTTTCAGACTTCAGGCCCCACAGCCCTGTCCCACACACTCTCAAATCTGGGGCCCCTGGAGCCACAGCGCAGGACTGTGCCTGCCCTCTCCAAGGAAACTCTGCCCATTCCACTGGCCACAAACCTACAGATTAGGAGAATGCTCCAAGATCCCTGAGGCCATCCCAATAGTGTAGGCTGCCCTGGACAAACAGGGGTGATCTGACACAAGCTGAGCAACTACCTCAACTCAGACAAGCAGGCGGATGTCCCCAGAGACAGAAGATTGAACCGGACAGTCCGTTAGGCCTTAATCTGAACCCTTTTGTTGGTTTCCAGGCGTCTCTCCTCAGAGGCCTGGATTCCAATACCAGCAAATGGGGGTTTCCTGAGGCACCAATCAGAACACCTCTCATCTCCACAGGGGAAACTTACTCTTTGGAGCTGTGTCCAATCCTCCGGGTCGCAGAATCCTTGCAGGCCCCCGAGCCACTGCCACATTCCTAGGTCTCCATGGACACAAACCCACTTGATGACCCCTCCTCAGGAGAGTCCATTTCAACCCAGCCCCCTGGGTAGCTCCCCCAGAGCCAGCAATCAAACCTGCCTTGTCGCTAGGAGACAATGGGAATGTGAAGTAGGATGCCCAGGCATCCATCCTTAGAACCCTGCCCTCGAGTCTTTCTGTATGGGGCGTCCTGGAGCCATCTAACAGGACTCGACTGTCCAGCAGTAGGAATCCTTGCGGTTTGGAGCATCTCACAACTCCCAGCATGGGAAAACCTCCATGGCCTCGCGAGGGCCCCCACTTCCTGATGGGGCCATAATGGACACAGTCTCCAACCTGAGCCAATGTCAGATCCTCGCCCTGACTCCAGATGCAGGAGATCTCAATTCAGCCTCTGCAGAGTGGGCCTGCCATGCCCTCGCCCGAATTCTCACCCTAGCTTGTGTTTTCAGACTTCCGTCCTAACACTCCTGGCCCCCAAGACCTCCAGATTGGGAATTCTGGAGCCACAATGCAGCAGTCTGCCTTCTGGTCAGATGAAAAACGTTGCCCTATGCGGCTACCCAGAAACGCCAAATGAGGATCAACCTGCACACCACTCCACTGCACTCCAAATCTAGAGGCTGCCATGGGCCCTAATGCTCTGTCTGACACAGCCAGAGCCCGAACTTCCAGTCGGACCCTGAGACAGCTGGCCACACACCCAGCACATCGGGCCCGCCATGGCCTGAGGCCGTCCTCTCTTCCCAACCTAGGGTTTCAGGCTTCAGAACCTAGACCTTATCTCCAATCACTTCATAGGGGTGAACCTGATGCAGAAATTAGAACTCCTCCATCCCCATGGCAAGAAAGCTTGCTGTTGGCATGGTGTTCGACATTCAGAGTAGGAGAAACCAGCATGGCCCATGAGGCCAGGCCCAGGCTTGAGGGCCACGTTGGGCACAAACACGCATTGTGACATTCAGCGGGAGCCCCGTGCTCAAGTAAGCGCTCTCAGTGGCTGGACAAAGAGCCCGCATATGGAGATGGCCATGCCCCTAAGGCCCCCATCCTAACCCGAGTTTGGGTTTTCCTGTCATCCGTACCCAGGGCTCTGATCTGGAATCCCTCTTTTGGAGGGACACCTGATGCAGAAAACAGGACTCCTCCCTTCCCAGAGAATGACATCAAACTCTTGCGAGCCGGGCCAAATCCCCACAGAAAGAGACTCGTCCATGGCCCATGAGTCCAACCCTCCATTCCATGGCCCTCCTGGATTCAAAATCCAGAGACAAAAGCCTGAAACCCCCACACACTCGCCCTTCGTTCCTATCCCGAGGAACTCCCCTCACGGTCTGTAGATCAGGCCTGCCATACCCTCGGCCCCAAACCTAAGGCAAGCTTTCGTTTTCAGACGTCTGTCCCCACAGCCCTGGCCCACACACCCTCCAGGTTGGGGCCTCTGGAGCCACACTGGAGGACTGTGCCTGCCCTCTCCAAGGAAACTCTGCCCATTCCATTGGCCACGACCCTACAGATTAGGAGAAATCTCCAAGGTCCTCGAGGCCATCCCTCTAGTGTAGGCGGCCCTGGACACACGGGGGCGATCTGAAACAACCTGAGCATCTACCTGCACTCACACACAGAGACAGATCTCCCCAGAGACAGAAGATTGAAATAGACAGGCCCCTAGGCCCTAATCAGAACCCTGCTTTCGTTTCCAGGCGTCTCTCCTCAGAAGCCTTGTTTCAAGTACCAACTAATGGGGGTTTCCAGAGGCACCAATCAGAACACCTCTCGTCTCCAGATGGGAAACTTGCTCTTTCAAACCCTCAGGTTAGGAGAATCCTTCCGGGCCCCTGAGCCACCGCCACGTTCCAAGGTCTCCATGGACACAAACCCACATTATGACCCATCCTCAGGAGAGTCCATTTCAACTCAGCCCCCTGGGTAGCTCTGCCAGAGCCATCAGATCGAGCCGGCCTTGTCGCTAGGAGACAATGGGAATGAGAGGTGGGGTGCTCAGGCATCCATCCTTTGAATCCTGCTCTCGAGTCTTTCGGAATGGGGCATCCTGGATCCATCCAACAGGACTCGACTCTCCCGCAGAAGGAATTCTTGCAGTTTGGATTATCTCACACTCCCAGCCTGGGAAAACCTCCATGATCTCATGAGGTCCCCCGTTTCCTGAAGGGGCCATCAAGAACCCAAACTCCAACCTGAGCCAAAGTCGGATCCTCGCCTTGACATCGAGATCACCCTGGTCTCGATTCAGCCTCTGCAGAGTGGGTCTGCCGTGCCCCCACCCTGAGACGTAACCCTAACTTGTGTTCTCAGACTTCTGTCTTCACACTCCTGGCCCACAAGACATCCAGAATGGGAATTCTGGAGCCACAACGCAGCACTCTGCCTGCCCACCAGAAGAAAAACTTTGCCCTAAAGGGCTGCGCAGAAACCCCAATTGAGACTCAACCTGCACGACACTCAACCGCACCCCAATTATAGAGGCTGTGCTGGGCACTTATGCTCTGTCTGACACAGCCTGAGCCTTGACATTCCGACCGACACCCAGACACCAGGCAGCACACCCAGCATATCAGACCCACCATGACCTTAGGCTGTCATCTCTTCCCAAGCTGGGTGTTCAGGATTCAGAACCTAGACCTTATCTCCAGGTTCACTCCGAACAGGAGTGAACCTGATGCAGAAATCAGAACTCGTCCATCCCCATCCAAGAAACTTTGCTGTTGGCATGGTGTCCACCCTTCAGGGTAGGAGAAACCTGCATGGCCCATGAGGCCACGCCCATGCTTGAGGGCCGCCTTCCGCAGAAACATGCATTGTGACCCTCATCATGAGCCCCGTGCTCAAGTAAGGCCTCTCTGGGGCTGGACCAAGAACCCGCATATGGGGCTTTCCATGCACCTAGGCGCTCAATCCTAACCCGAGTTTGAGTTTTATAGTCCCCGGGACCCAGCGCTCTGCGCTGGAATCCCTCTTTTGGAGGGACACCTGAGGCAGAATACAGGATTCCTCCATTCCTGCAGAATGACCTGAAACTCTTGGGAGCCAGGCCAAATCCCCAGACAGGGAGGCTCATCCATGGCCCATGGCCCATGAGACCTCCATTCCACAGCCCTCCGTGACACAAAATCCAGAGACAGAACCCTGAGAAAATGACTCACACTCACCCTTCATTCAAATCCTGAGTAGCTCCCATCACGGTCGTTGATCGGGCCTGCCATACCCTCAGCCCGAAACCTAAGCCGAGTTTGTGTTTTCAGACTTCAGGCCCCACAGCCCTGTCCCACACACTCTCAAATCTGGGGCCCCTGGAGCCACAGCGCAGGACTGTGCCTGCCCTCTCCAAGGAAACTCTGCCCATTCCACTGGCCACAAACCTACAGATTAGGAGAATGCTCCAAGATCCCTGAGGCCATCCCAATAGTGTAGGCTGCCCTGGACAAACAGGGGTGATCTGACACAAGCTGAGCAACTACCTCAACTCAGACAAGCAGGCGGATGTCCCCAGAGACAGAAGATTGAACCGGACAGTCCGTTAGGCCTTAATCTGAACCCTTTTGTTGGTTTCCAGGCGTCTCTCCTCAGAGGCCTGGATTCCAATACCAGCAAATGGGGGTTTCCTGAGGCACCAATCAGAACACCTCTCATCTCCACAGGGGAAACTTACTCTTTGGAGCTGTGTCCAATCCTCCGGGTCGCAGAATCCTTGCGGGCCCCCGAGCCACTGCCACATTCCTAGGTCTCCATGGACACAAACCCACTTGATGACCCCTCCTCAGGAGAGTCCATTTCAACCCAGCCCCCTGGGTAGCTCCCCCAGAGCCAGCAATCAAACCTGCCTTGTCGCTAGGAGACAATGGGAATGTGAAGTAGGATGCCCAGGCATCCATCCTTAGAACCCTGCCCTCGAGTCTTTCTGTATGGGGCGTCCTGGAGCCATCTAACAGGACTCGACTGTCCAGCAGTAGGAATCCTTGCGGTTTGGAGCATCTCACAACTCCCAGCATGGGAAAACCTCCATGGCCTCGCGAGGGCCCCCACTTCCTGATGGGGCCATAATGGACACAGTCTCCAACCTGAGCCAATGTCAGATCCTCGCCCTGACTCCAGATGCAGGAGATCTCAATTCAGCCTCTGCAGAGTGGGCCTGCCATGCCCTCGCCCGAATTCTCACCCTAGCTTGTGTTCTCAGACTTCCGTCCTAACACTCCTGGCCCCCAAGACCTCCAGATTGGGAATTCTGGAGCCACAATGCAGCAGTCTGCCTTCTGGTCAGATGAAAAACGTTGCCCTATGCGGCTACCCAGAAACGCCAAATGAGGATCAACCTGCACACCACTCCACTGCACTCCAAATCTAGAGGCTGCCATGGGCCCTAATGCTCTGTCTGACACAGCCACAGCCCGAACTTCCAGTCGGACCCTGAGACAGCTGGCCACACACCCAGCACATCGGGCCCGCCATGGCCTGAGGCCGTCCTCTCTTCCCAACCTAGGGTTTCAGGCTTCAGAACCTAGACCTTATCTCCAATCACTTCATAGGGGTGAACCTGAGGCAGAAATTAGAACTCCTCCATCCCCATGGCAAGAAAGCTTGCTGTTGGCATGGTGTTCGACATTCAGAGTAGGACAAACCAGCATGGCCCATGAGGCCAGGCCCAGGCTTGAGGGCCACGTTGGGCACAAACACGCATTGTGACATTCAGCGGGAGCCCCGTGCTCAAGTAAGCGCTCTCAGTGGCTGGACAATTAGCCCGCATATGGAGATGGCCATGCCCCTAGGCCCCCATCCTAACCCGAGTTTGGGTTTTCCTGTCATCCGTACCCAGGGCTCTGATCTGGAATCCCTCTTTTGGAGGGACACCTGATGCAGAAAACAGGACTCCTCCCTTCCCAGAGAATGACATCAAACTCTTGCGAGCCGGGCCAAATCCCCACAGAAAGAGACTCGTCCATGGCCCATGAGTCCAACCCTCCATTCCATGGCCCTCCTGGATTCAAAATCCAGAGACAAAAGCCTGAAACCCCCACACACTCGCCCTTCGTTCCTATCCCGAGGAACTCCCCTCACGGTCTGTAGATCAGGCCTGCCATACCCTCGGCCCCAAACCTAAGGCAAGCTTTCGTTTTCAGACGTCTGTCCCCACAGCCCTGGCCCACACACCCTCCAGGTTGGGGCCTCTGGAGCCACACTGGAGGACTGTGCCTGCCCTCTCCAAGGAAACTCTGCCCATTCCATTGGCCACGACCCTACAGATTAGGAGAAATCTCCAAGGTCCTCGAGGCCATCCCTCTAGTGTAGGCGGCCCTGGACACACGGGGGCGATCTGAAACAACCTGAGCATCTACCTGCACTCACACACAGAGACAGATCTCCCCAGAGACAGAAGATTGAAATAGACAGGCCCCTAGGCCCTAATCAGAACCCTGCTTTCGTTTCCAGGCGTCTCTCCTCAGAAGCCTTGTTTCAAGTACCAACTAATGGGGGTTTCCAGAGGCACCAATCAGAACACCTCTCGTCTCCAGATGGGAAACTTGCTCTTTCAAACCCTCAGGTTAGGAGAATCCTTCCGGGCCCCTGAGCCACCGCCACGTTCCAAGGTCTCCATGGACACAAACCCACATTATGACCCATCCTCAGGAGAGTCCATTTCAACTCAGCCCCCTGGGTAGCTCTGCCAGAGCCATCAGATCGAGCCGGCCTTGTCGCTAGGAGACAATGGGAATGAGAGGTGGGGTGCTCAGGCATCCATCCTTTGAATCCTGCTCTCGAGTCTTTCGGAATGGGGCATCCTGGATCCATCCAACAGGACTCGACTCTCCCGCAGAAGGAATTCTTGCAGTTTGGATTATCTCACACTCCCAGCCTGGGAAAACCTCCATGATCTCATGAGGTCCCCCGTTTCCTGAAGGGGCCATCAAGAACCCAAACTCCAACCTGAGCCAAAGTCGGATCCTCGCCTTGACATCGAGATCACCCTGGTCTCGATTCAGCCTCTGCAGAGTGGGTCTGCCGTGCCCCCACCCTGAGACGTAACCCTAACTTGTGTTCTCAGACTTCTGTCTTCACACTCCTGGCCCACAAGACATCCAGAATGGGAATTCTGGAGCCACAACGCAGCACTCTGCCTGCCCACCAGAAGAAAAACTTTGCCCTAAAGGGCTGCGCAGAAACCCCAATTGAGACTCAACCTGCACGACACTCAACCGCACCCCAATTATAGAGGCTGTGCTGGGCACTTATGCTCTGTCTGACACAGCCTGAGCCTTGACATTCCGACCGACACCCAGACACCAGGCAGCACACCCAGCATATCAGACCCACCATGACCTTAGGCTGTCATCTCTTCCCAAGCTGGGTGTTCAGGATTCAGAACCTAGACCTTATCTCCAGGTTCACTCCGAACAGGAGTGAACCTGATGCAGAAATCAGAACTCGTCCATCCCCATCCAAGAAACTTTGCTGTTGGCATGGTGTCCACCCTTCAGGGTAGGAGAAACCTGCATGGCCCATGAGGCCACGCCCATGCTTGAGGGCCGCCTTCCGCAGAAACATGCATTGTGACCCTCATCATGAGCCCCGTGCTCAAGTAAGGCCTCTCTGGGGCTGGACCAAGAACCCGCATATGGGGCTTTCCATGCACCTAGGCGCTCAATCCTAACCCGACTTTGAGTTTTATAGTCCCCGGGACCCAGCGCTCTGCGCTGGAATCCCTCTTTTGGAGGGACACCTGAGGCAGAATACAGGATTCCTCCATTCCTGCAGAATGACCTGAAACTCTTGGGAGCCAGGCCAAATCCCCAGACAGGGAGGCTCATCCATGGCCCATGGCCCATGAGACCTCCATTCCACAGCCCTCCGTGACACAAAATCCAGAGACAGAACCCTGAGAAAATGACTCACACTCACCCTTCATTCAAATCCTGAGTAGCTCCCATCACGGTCGTTGATCGGGCCTGCCATACCCTCAGCCCGAAACCTAAGCCGAGTTTGTGTTTTCAGACTTCAGGCCCCACAGCCCTGTCCCACACACTCTCAAATCTGGGGCCCCTGGAGCCACAGCGCAGGACTGTGCCTGCCCTCTCCAAGGAAACTCTGCCCATTCCACTGGCCACAAACCTACAGATTAGGAGAATGCTCCAAGATCCCTGAGGCCATCCCAATAGTGTAGGCTGCCCTGGACAAACAGGGGTGATCTGACACAAGCTGAGCAACTACCTCAACTCAGACAAGCAGGCGGATGTCCCCAGAGACAGAAGATTGAACCGGACAGTCCGTTAGGCCTTAATCTGAACCCTTTTGTTGGTTTCCAGGCGTCTCTCCTCAGAGGCCTGGATTCCAATACCAGCAAATGGGGGTTTCCTGAGGCACCAATCAGAACACCTCTCATCTCCACAGGGGAAACTTACTCTTTGGAGCTGTGTCCAATCCTCCGGGTCGCAGAATCCTTGCGGGCCCCCGAGCCACTGCCACATTCCTAGGTCTCCATGGACACAAACCCACTTGATGACCCCTCCTCAGGAGAGTCCATTTCAACCCAGCCCCCTGGGTAGCTCCCCCAGAGCCAGCAATCAAACCTGCCTTGTCGCTAGGAGACAATGGGAATGTGAAGTAGGATGCCCAGGCATCCATCCTTAGAACCCTGCCCTCGAGTCTTTCTGTATGGGGCGTCCTGGAGCCATCTAACAGGACTCGACTGTCCAGCAGTAGGAATCCTTGCGGTTTGGAGCATCTCACAACTCCCAGCATGGGAAAACCTCCAAGGCCTCGCGAGGGCCCCCACTTCCTGATGGGGCCATAATGGACACAGTCTCCAACCTGAGCCAATGTCAGATCCTCGCCCTGACTCCAGATGCAGGAGATCTCAATTCAGCCTCTGCAGAGTGGGCCTGCCATGCCCTCGCCCGAATTCTCACCCTAGCTTGTGTTCTCAGACTTCCGTCCTAACACTCCTGGCCCCCAAGACCTCCAGATTGGGAATTCTGGAGCCACAATGCAGCAGTCTGCCTTCTGGTCAGATGAAAAACGTTGCCCTATGCGGCTACCCAGAAACACCAAATGAGGATCAACCTGCACACCACTCCACTGCACTCCAAATCTAGAGGCTGCCATGGGCCCTAATGCTCTGTCTGACACAGCCAGAGCCTGAACTTCCAGTCGGACCCTGAGACAGCTGGCCACACACCCAGCACATCAGGCCCGCCATGGCCTGAGGCCGTCCTCTCTTCCCAACCTAGGGTTTCAGGCTTCAGAACCTAGACCTTATCTCCAATCACTTCATAGGGGTGAACCTGATGCAGAAATTAGAACTCCTCCATCCCCATGGCAAGAAAGCTTGCTGTTGGCATGGTGTTCGACATTCAGAGTAGGAGAAACCAGCATGGCCCATGAGGCCAGGCCCAGGCTTGAGGGCCACGTTGGGCACAAACACGCATTGTGACATTCAGCGGGAGCCCCGTGCTCAAGTAAGCGCTCTCAGTGGCTGGACAATTAGCCCGCATATGGAGATGGCCATGCCCCTAGGCCCCCATCCTAACCCGAGTTTGGGTTTTCCTGTCATCCGTACCCAGGGCTCTGATCTGGAATCCCTCTTTTGGAGGGACACCTGATGCAGAAAACAGGACTCCTCCCTTCCCAGAGAATGACATCAAACTCTTGCGAGCCGGGCCAAATCCCCAGAGAAAGAGACTCGTCCATGGCCCATGAGTCCAACCCTCCATTCCATGGCCCTCCTGGATTCAAAATCCAGAGACAAAAGCCTGAAACCCCCACACACTCGCCCTTCGTTCCTATCCCGAGGAACTCCCCTCACGGTCTGTAGATCAGGCCTGCCATACCCTCGGCCCCAAACCTAAGGCAAGCTTTCGTTTTCAGACGTCTGTCCCCACAGCCCTGGCCCACACACCCTCCAGGTTGGGGCCTCTGGAGCCACACTGGAGGACTGTGCCTGCCCTCTCCAAGGAAACTCTGCCCATTCCATTGGCCACGACCCTACAGATTAGGAGAAATCTCCAAGGTCCTCGAGGCCATCCCTCTAGTGTAGGCGGCCCTGGACACACGGGGGCGATCTGAAACAACCTGAGCATCTACCTGCACTCACACACAGAGACAGATCTCCCCAGAGACAGAAGATTGAAATAGACAGGCCCCTAGGCCCTAATCAGAACCCTGCTTTCGTTTCCAGGCGTCTCTCCTCAGAAGCCTTGTTTCAAGTACCAACTAATGGGGGTTTCCAGAGGCACCAATCAGAACACCTCTCGTCTCCAGATGGGAAACTTGCTCTTTCAAACCCTCAGGTTAGGAGAATCCTTCCGGGCCCCTGAGCCACCGCCACGTTCCAAGGTCTCCATGGACACAAACCCACATTATGACCCATCCTCAGGAGAGTCCATTTCAACTCAGCCCCCTGGGTAGCTCTGCCAGAGCCATCAGATCGAGCCGGCCTTGTCGCTAGGAGACAATGGGAATGAGAGGTGGGGTGCTCAGGCATCCATCCTTTGAATCCTGCTCTCGAGTCTTTCGGAATGGGGCATCCTGGATCCATCCAACAGGACTCGACTCTCCCGCAGAAGGAATTCTTGCAGTTTGGATTATCTCACACTCCCAGCCTGGGAAAACCTCCATGATCTCATGAGGTCCCCCGTTTCCTGAAGGGGCCATCAAGAACCCAAACTCCAACCTGAGCCAAAGTCGGATCCTCGCCTTGACATCGAGATCACCCTGGTCTCGATTCAGCCTCTGCAGAGTGGGTCTGCCGTGCCCCCACCCTGAGACGTAACCCTAACTTGTGTTCTCAGACTTCTGTCTTCACACTCCTGGCCCACAAGACATCCAGAATGGGAATTCTGGAGCCACAACAACGCAGCACTCTGCCTGCCCACCAGAAGAAAAACTTTGCCCTAAAGGGCTGCGCAGAAACCCCAATTGAGACTCAACCTGCACGACACTCAACCGCACCCCAATTATAGAGGCTGTGCTGGGCACTTATGCTCTGTCTGACACAGCCTGAGCCTTGACATTCCGACCGACACCCAGACACCAGGCAGCACACCCAGCATATCAGACCCACCATGACCTTAGGCTGTCATCTCTTCCCAAGCTGGGTGTTCAGGATTCAGAACCTAGACCTTATCTCCAGGTTCACTCCGAACAGGAGTGAACCTGATGCAGAAATCAGAACTCGTCCATCCCCATCCAAGAAACTTTGCTGTTGGCATGGTGTCCACCCTTCAGGGTAGGAGAAACCTGCATGGCCCATGAGGCCACGCCCATGCTTGAGGGCCACCTTCCGCAGAAACATGCATTGTGACCCTCATCATGAGCCCCGTGCTCAAGTAAGGCCTCTCTGGGGCTGGACCAAGAACCCGCATATGGGGCTTTCCATGCACCTAGGCGCTCAATCCTAACCCGAGTTTGAGTTTTATAGTCCCCGGGACCCAGCGCTCTGCGCTGGAATCCCTCTTTTGGAGGGACACCTGAGGCAGAATACAGGATTCCTCCATTCCTGCAGAATGACCTGAAACTCTTGGGAGCCAGGCCAAATCCCCAGACAGGGAGGCTCATCCATGGCCCATGGCCCATGAGACCTCCATTCCACAGCCCTCCGTGACACAAAATCCAGAGACAGAACCCTGAGAAAATGACTCACACTCACCCTTCATTCAAATCCTGAGTAGCTCCCATCACGGTCGTTGATCGGGCCTGCCATACCCTCAGCCCGAAACCTAAGCCGAGTTTGTGTTTTCAGACTTCAGGCCCCACAGCCCTGTCCCACACACTCTCAAATCTGGGGCCCCTGGAGCCACAGCGCAGGACTGTGCCTGCCCTCTCCAAGGAAACTCTGCCCATTCCACTGGCCACAAACCTACAGATTAGGAGAATGCTCCAAGATCCCTGAGGCCATCCCAATAGTGTAGGCTGCCCTGGACAAACAGGGGTGATCTGACACAAGCTGAGCAACTACCTCAACTCAGACAAGCAGGCGGATGTCCCCAGAGACAGAAGATTGAACCGGACAGTCCGTTAGGCCTTAATCTGAACCCTTTTGTTGGTTTCCAGGCGTCTCTCCTCAGAGGCCTGGATTCCAATACCAGCAAATGGGGGTTTCCTGAGGCACCAATCAGAACACCTCTCATCTCCACAGGGGAAACTTACTCTTTGGAGCTGTGTCCAATCCTCCGGGTCGCAGAATCCTTGCGGGCCCCCGAGCCACTGCCACATTCCTAGGTCTCCATGGACACAAACCCACTTGATGACCCCTCCTCAGGAGAGTCCATTTCAACCCAGCCCCCTGGGTAGCTCCCCCAGAGCCAGCAATCAAACCTGCCTTGTCGCTAGGAGACAATGGGAATGTGAAGTAGGATGCCCAGGCATCCATCCTTAGAACCCTGCCCTCGAGTCTTTCTGTATGGGGCGTCCTGGAGCCATCTAACAGGACTCGACTGTCCAGCAGTAGGAATCCTTGCGGTTTGGAGCATCTCACAACTCCCAGCATGGGAAAACCTCCATGGCCTCGCGAGGGCCCCCACTTCCTGATGGGGCCATAATGGACACAGTCTCCAACCTGAGCCAATGTCAGATCCTCGCCCTGACTCCAGATGCAGGAGATCTCAATTCAGCCTCTGCAGAGTGGGCCTGCCATGCCCTCGCCCGAATTCTCACCCTAGCTTGTGTTCTCAGACTTCCGTCCTAACACTCCTGGCCCCCAAGACCTCCAGATTGGGAATTCTGGAGCCACAATGCAGCAGTCTGCCTTCTGGTCAGATGAAAAACGTTGCCCTATGCGGCTACCCAGAAACACCAAATGAGGATCAACCTGCACACCACTCCACTGCACTCCAAATCTAGAGGCTGCCATGGGCCCTAATGCTCTGTCTGACACAGCCACAGCCCGAACTTCCAGTCGGACCCTGAGACAGCTGGCCACACACCCAGCACATCGGGCCCGCCATGGCCTGAGGCCGTCCTCTCTTCCCAACCTAGGGTTTCAGGCTTCAGAACCTAGACCTTATCTCCAATCACTTCATAGGGGTGAACCTGAGGCAGAAATTAGAACTCCTCCATCCCCATGGCAAGAAAGCTTGCTGTTGGCATGGTGTTCGACATTCAGAGTAGGAGAAACCAGCATGGCCCATGAGGCCAGGCCCAGGCTTGAGGGCCACGTTGGGCACAAACACGCATTGTGACATTCAGCGGGAGCCCCGTGCTCAAGTAAGCGCTCTCAGTGGCTGGACAAAGAGCCCGCATATGGAGATGGCCATGCCCCTAGGCCCCCATCCTAACCCGAGTTTGGGTTTTCCTGTCATCCGTACCCAGGGCTCTGATCTGGAATCCCTCTTTTGGAGGGACACCTGATGCAGAAAACAGGACTCCTCCCTTCCCAGAGAATGACATCAAACTCTTGCGAGCCGGGCCAAATCCCACAGAAAGAGACTCGTCCATGGCCCATGAGTCCAACCCTCCATTCCATGGCCCTCCTGGATTCAAAATCCAGAGACAAAAGCCTGAAACCCCCACACACTCGCCCTTCGTTCCTATCCCGAGGAACTCCCCTCACGGTCTGTAGATCAGGCCTGCCATACCCTCGGCCCCAAACCTAAGGCAAGCTTTCGTTTTCAGACGTCTGTCCCCACAGCCCTGGCCCACACACCCTCCAGGTTGGGGCCTCTGGAGCCACACTGGAGGACTGTGCCTGCCCTCTCCAAGGAAACTCTGCCCATTCCATTGGCCACGACCCTACAGATTAGGAGAAATCTCCAAGGTCCTCGAGGCCATCCCTCTAGTGTAGGCGGCCCTGGACACACGGGGGCGATCTGAAACAACCTGAGCATCTACCTGCACTCACACACAGAGACAGATCTCCCCAGAGACAGAAGATTGAAATAGACAGGCCCCTAGGCCCTAATCAGAACCCTGCTTTCGTTTCCAGGCGTCTCTCCTCAGAAGCCTTGTTTCAAGTACCAACTAATGGGGGTTTCCAGAGGCACCAATCAGAACACCTCTCGTCTCCAGATGGGAAACTTGCTCTTTCAAACCCTCAGGTTAGGAGAATCCTTCCGGGCCCCTGAGCCACCGCCACGTTCCAAGGTCTCCATGGACACAAACCCACATTATGACCCATCCTCAGGAGAGTCCATTTCAACTCAGCCCCCTGGGTAGCTCTGCCAGAGCCATCAGATCGAGCCGGCCTTGTCGCTAGGAGACAATGGGAATGAGAGGTGGGGTGCTCAGGCATCCATCCTTTGAATCCTGCTCTCGAGTCTTTCGGAATGGGGCATCCTGGATCCATCCAACAGGACTCGACTCTCCCGCAGAAGGAATTCTTGCAGTTTGGATTATCTCACACTCCCAGCCTGGGAAAACCTCCATGATCTCATGAGGTCCCCCGTTTCCTGAAGGGGCCATCAAGAACCCAAACTCCAACCTGAGCCAAAGTCGGATCCTCGCCTTGACATCGAGATCACCCTGGTCTCGATTCAGCCTCTGCAGAGTGGGTCTGCCGTGCCCCCACCCTGAGACGTAACCCTAACTTGTGTTCTCAGACTTCTGTCTTCACACTCCTGGCCCACAAGACATCCAGAATGGGAATTCTGGAGCCACAACAACGCAGCACTCTGCCTGCCCACCAGAAGAAAAACTTTGCCCTAAAGGGCTGCGCAGAAACCCCAATTGAGACTCAACCTGCACGACACTCAACCGCACCCCAATTATAGAGGCTGTGCTGGGCACTTATGCTCTGTCTGACACAGCCTGAGCCTTGACATTCCGACCGACACCCAGACACCAGGCAGCACACCCAGCATATCAGACCCACCATGACCTTAGGCTGTCATCTCTTCCCAAGCTGGGTGTTCAGGATTCAGAACCTAGACCTTATCTCCAGGTTCACTCCGAACAGGAGTGAACCTGATGCAGAAATCAGAACTCGTCCATCCCCATCCAAGAAACTTTGCTGTTGGCATGGTGTCCACCCTTCAGGGTAGGAGAAACCTGCATGGCCCATGAGGCCACGCCCATGCTTGAGGGCCGCCTTCCGCAGAAACATGCATTGTGACCCTCATCATGAGCCCCGTGCTCAAGTAAGGCCTCTCTGGGGCTGGACCAAGAACCCGCATATGGGGCTTTCCATGCACCTAGGCGCTCAATCCTAACCCGAGTTTGAGTTTTATAGTCCCCGGGACCCAGCGCTCTGCGCTGGAATCCCTCTTTTGGAGGGACACCTGAGGCAGAATACAGGATTCCTCCATTCCTGCAGAATGACCTGAAACTCTTGGGAGCCAGGCCAAATCCCCAGACAGGGAGGCTCATCCATGGCCCATGGCCCATGAGACCTCCATTCCACAGCCCTCCGTGACACAAAATCCAGAGACAGAACCCTGAGAAAATGACTCACACTCACCCTTCATTCAAATCCTGAGTAGCTCCCATCACGGTCGTTGATCGGGCCTGCCATACCCTCAGCCCGAAACCTAAGCCGAGTTTGTGTTTTCAGACTTCAGGCCCCACAGCCCTGTCCCACACACTCTCAAATCTGGGGCCCCTGGAGCCACAGCACAGGACTGTGCCTGCCCTCTCCAAGGAAACTCTGCCCATTCCACTGGCCACAAACCTACAGATTAGGAGAATGCTCCAAGATCCCTGAGGCCATCCCAATAGTGTAGGCTGCCCTGGACAAACAGGGGTGATCTGACACAAGCTGAGCAACTACCTCAACTCAGACAAGCAGGCGGATGTCCCCAGAGACAGAAGATTGAACCGGACAGTCCGTTAGGCCTTAATCTGAACCCTTTTGTTGGTTTCCAGGCGTCTCTCCTCAGAGGCCTGGATTCCAATACCAGCAAATGGGGGTTTCCTGAGGCACCAATCAGAACACCTCTCATCTCCACAGGGGAAACTTACTCTTTGGAGCTGTGTCCAATCCTCCGGGTCGCAGAATCCTTGCAGGCCCCCGAGCCACTGCCACATTCCTAGGTCTCCATGGACACAAACCCACTTGATGACCCCTCCTCAGGAGAGTCCATTTCAACCCAGCCCCCTGGGTAGCTCCCCCAGAGCCAGCAATCAAACCTGCCTTGTCGCTAGGAGACAATGGGAATGTGAAGTAGGATGCCCAGGCATCCATCCTTAGAACCCTGCCCTCGAGTCTTTCTGTATGGGGCGTCCTGGAGCCATCTAACAGGACTCGACTGTCCAGCAGTAGGAATCCTTGCGGTTTGGAGCATCTCACAACTCCCAGCATGGGAAAACCTCCATGGCCTCGCGAGGGCCCCCACTTCCTGATGGGGCCATAATGGACACAGTCTCCAACCTGAGCCAATGTCAGATCCTCGCCCTGACTCCAGATGCAGGAGATCTCAATTCAGCCTCTGCAGAGTGGGCCTGCCATGCCCTCGCCCGAATTCTCACCCTAGCTTGTGTTCTCAGACTTCCGTCCTAACACTCCTGGCCCCCAAGACCTCCAGATTGGGAATTCTGGAGCCACAATGCAGCAGTCTGCCTTCTGGTCAGATGAAAAACGTTGCCCTATGCGGCTACCCAGAAACGCCAAATGAGGATCAACCTGCACACCACTCCACTGCACTCCAAATCTAGAGGCTGCCATGGGCCCTAATGCTCTGTCTGACACAGCCAGAGCCCGAACTTCCAGTCGGACCCTGAGACAGCTGGCCACACACCCAGCACATCGGGCCCGCCATGGCCTGAGGCCGTCCTCTCTTCCCAACCTAGGGTTTCAGGCTTCAGAACCTAGACCTTATCTCCAATCACTTCATAGGGGTGAACCTGATGCAGAAATTAGAACTCCTCCATCCCCATGGCAAGAAAGCTTGCTGTTGGCATGGTGTTCGACATTCAGAGTAGGAGAAACCAGCATGGCCCATGAGGCCAGGCCCAGGCTTGAGGGCCACGTTGGGCACAAACACGCATTGTGACATTCAGCGGGAGCCCCGTGCTCAAGTAAGCGCTCTCAGTGGCTGGACAAAGAGCCCGCATATGGAGATGGCCATGCCCCTAAGGCCCCCATCCTAACCCGAGTTTGGGTTTTCCTGTCATCCGTACCCAGGGCTCTGATCTGGAATCCCTCTTTTGGAGGGACACCTGATGCAGAAAACAGGACTCCTCCCTTCCCAGAGAATGACATCAAACTCTTGCGAGCCGGGCCAAATCCCCACAGAAAGAGACTCGTCCATGGCCCATGAGTCCAACCCTCCATTCCATGGCCCTCCTGGATTCAAAATCCAGAGACAAAAGCCTGAAACCCCCACACACTCGCCCTTCGTTCCTATCCCGAGGAACTCCCCTCACGGTCTGTAGATCAGGCCTGCCATACCCTCGGCCCCAAACCTAAGGCAAGCTTTCGTTTTCAGACGTCTGTCCCCACAGCCCTGGCCCACACACCCTCCAGGTTGGGGCCTCTGGAGCCACACTGGAGGACTGTGCCTGCCCTCTCCAAGGAAACTCTGCCCATTCCATTGGCCACGACCCTACAGATTAGGAGAAATCTCCAAGGTCCTCGAGGCCATCCCTCTAGTGTAGGCGGCCCTGGACACACGGGGGCGATCTGAAACAACCTGAGCATCTACCTGCACTCACACACAGAGACAGATCTCCCCAGAGACAGAAGATTGAAATAGACAGGCCCCTAGGCCCTAATCAGAACCCTGCTTTCGTTTCCAGGCGTCTCTCCTCAGAAGCCTTGTTTCAAGTACCAACTAATGGGGGTTTCCAGAGGCACCAATCAGAACACCTCTCGTCTCCAGATGGGAAACTTGCTCTTTCAAACCCTCAGGTTAGGAGAATCCTTCCGGGCCCCTGAGCCACCGCCACGTTCCAAGGTCTCCATGGACACAAACCCACATTATGACCCATCCTCAGGAGAGTCCATTTCAACTCAGCCCCCTGGGTAGCTCTGCCAGAGCCATCAGATCGAGCCGGCCTTGTCGCTAGGAGACAATGGGAATGAGAGGTGGGGTGCTCAGGCATCCATCCTTTGAATCCTGCTCTCGAGTCTTTCGGAATGGGGCATCCTGGATCCATCCAACAGGACTCGACTCTCCCGCAGAAGGAATTCTTGCAGTTTGGATTATCTCACACTCCCAGCCTGGGAAAACCTCCATGATCTCATGAGGTCCCCCGTTTCCTGAAGGGGCCATCAAGAACCCAAACTCCAACCTGAGCCAAAGTCGGATCCTCGCCTTGACATCGAGATCACCCTGGTCTCGATTCAGCCTCTGCAGAGTGGGTCTGCCGTGCCCCCACCCTGAGACGTAACCCTAACTTGTGTTCTCAGACTTCTGTCTTCACACTCCTGGCCCACAAGACATCCAGAATGGGAATTCTGGAGCCACAACGCAGCACTCTGCCTGCCCACCAGAAGAAAAACTTTGCCCTAAAGGGCTGCGCAGAAACCCCAATTGAGACTCAACCTGCACGACACTCAACCGCACCCCAATTATAGAGGCTGTGCTGGGCACTTATGCTCTGTCTGACACAGCCTGAGCCTTGACATTCCGACCGACACCCAGACACCAGGCAGCACACCCAGCATATCAGACCCACCATGACCTTAGGCTGTCATCTCTTCCCAAGCTGGGTGTTCAGGATTCAGAACCTAGACCTTATCTCCAGGTTCACTCCGAACAGGAGTGAACCTGATGCAGAAATCAGAACTCGTCCATCCCCATCCAAGAAACTTTGCTGTTGGCATGGTGTCCACCCTTCAGGGTAGGAGAAACCTGCATGGCCCATGAGGCCACGCCCATGCTTGAGGGCCGCCTTCCGCAGAAACATGCATTGTGACCCTCATCATGAGCCCCGTGCTCAAGTAAGGCCTCTCTGGGGCTGGACCAAGAACCCGCATATGGGGCTTTCCATGCACCTAGGCGCTCAATCCTAACCCGAGTTTGAGTTTTATAGTCCCCGGGACCCAGCGCTCTGCGCTGGAATCCCTCTTTTGGAGGGACACCTGAGGCAGAATACAGGATTCCTCCATTCCTGCAGAATGACCTGAAACTCTTGGGAGCCAGGCCAAATCCCCAGACAGGGAGGCTCATCCATGGCCCATGGCCCATGAGACCTCCATTCCACAGCCCTCCGTGACACAAAATCCAGAGACAGAACCCTGAGAAAATGACTCACACTCACCCTTCATTCAAATCCTGAGTAGCTCCCATCACGGTCGTTGATCGGGCCTGCCATACCCTCAGCCCGAAACCTAAGCCGAGTTTGTGTTTTCAGACTTCAGGCCCCACAGCCCTGTCCCACACACTCTCAAATCTGGGGCCCCTGGAGCCACAGCGCAGGACTGTGCCTGCCCTCTCCAAGGAAACTCTGCCCATTCCACTGGCCACAAACCTACAGATTAGGAGAATGCTCCAAGATCCCTGAGGCCATCCCAATAGTGTAGGCTGCCCTGGACAAACAGGGGTGATCTGACACAAGCTGAGCAACTACCTCAACTCAGACAAGCAGGCGGATGTCCCCAGAGACAGAAGATTGAACCGGACAGTCCGTTAGGCCTTAATCTGAACCCTTTTGTTGGTTTCCAGGCGTCTCTCCTCAGAGGCCTGGATTCCAATACCAGCAAATGGGGGTTTCCTGAGGCACCAATCAGAACACCTCTCATCTCCACAGGGGAAACTTACTCTTTGGAGCTGTGTCCAATCCTCCAGGTCGCAGAATCCTTGCGGGCCCCCGAGCCACTGCCACATTCCTAGGTCTCCATGGACACAAACCCACTTGATGACCCCTCCTCAGGAGAGTCCATTTCAACCCAGCCCCCTGGGTAGCTCCCCCAGAGCCAGCAATCAAACCTGCCTTGTCGCTAGGAGACAATGGGAATGTGAAGTAGGATGCCCAGGCATCCATCCTTAGAACCCTGCCCTCGAGTCTTTCTGTATGGGGCGTCCTGGAGCCATCTAACAGGACTCGACTGTCCAGCAGTAGGAATCCTTGCGGTTTGGAGCATCTCACAACTCCCAGCATGGGAAAACCTCCATGGCCTCGCGAGGGCCCCCACTTCCTGATGGGGCCATAATGGACACAGTCTCCAACCTGAGCCAATGTCAGATCCTCGCCCTGACTCCAGATGCAGGAGATCTCAATTCAGCCTCTGCAGAGTGGGCCTGCCATGCCCTCGCCCGAATTCTCACCCTAGCTTGTGTTCTCAGACTTCCGTCCTAACACTCCTGGCCCCCAAGACCTCCAGATTGGGAATTCTGGAGCCACAATGCAGCAGTCTGCCTTCTGGTCAGATGAAAAACGTTGCCCTATGCGGCTACCCAGAAACGCCAAATGAGGATCAACCTGCACACCACTCCACTGCACTCCAAATCTAGAGGCTGCCATGGGCCCTAATGCTCTGTCTGACACAGCCAGAGCCCGAACTTCCAGTCGGACCCTGAGACAGCTGGCCACACACCCAGCACATCGGGCCCGCCATGGCCTGAGGCCGTCCTCTCTTCCCAACCTAGGGTTTCAGGCTTCAGAACCTAGACCTTATCTCCAATCACTTCATAGGGGTGAACCTGATGCAGAAATTAGAACTCCTCCATCCCCATGGCAAGAAAGCTTGCTGTTGGCATGGTGTTCGACATTCAGAGTAGGAGAAACCAGCATGGCCCATGAGGCCAGGCCCAGGCTTGAGGGCCACGTTGGGCACAAACACGCATTGTGACATTCAGCGGGAGCCCCGTGCTCAAGTAAGCGCTCTCAGTGGCTGGACAATTAGCCCGCATATGGAGATGGCCATGCCCCTAGGCCCCCATCCTAACCCGAGTTTGGGTTTTCCTGTCATCCGTACCCAGGGCTCTGATCTGGAATCCCTCTTTTGGAGGGACACCTGATGCAGAAAACAGGACTCCTCCCTTCCCAGAGAATGACATCAAACTCTTGCGAGCCGGGCCAAATCCCCAGAGAAAGAGACTCGTCCATGGCCCATGAGTCCAACCCTCCATTCCATGGCCCTCCTGGATTCAAAATCCAGAGACAAAAGCCTGAAACCCCCACACACTCGCCCTTCGTTCCTATCCCGAGGAACTCCCCTCACGGTCTGTAGATCAGGCCTGCCATACCCTCGGCCCCAAACCTAAGGCAAGCTTTCGTTTTCAGACGTCTGTCCCCACAGCCCTGGCCCACACACCCTCCAGGTTGGGGCCTCTGGAGCCACACTGGAGGACTGTGCCTGCCCTCTCCAAGGAAACTCTGCCCATTCCATTGGCCACGACCCTACAGATTAGGAGAAATCTCCAAGGTCCTCGAGGCCATCCCTCTAGTGTAGGCGGCCCTGGACACACGGGGGCGATCTGAAACAACCTGAGCATCTACCTGCACTCACACACAGAGACAGATCTCCCCAGAGACAGAAGATTGAAATAGACAGGCCCCTAGGCCCTAATCAGAACCCTGCTTTCGTTTCCAGGCGTCTCTCCTCAGAAGCCTTGTTTCAAGTACCAACTAATGGGGGTTTCCAGAGGCACCAATCAGAACACCTCTCGTCTCCAGATGGGAAACTTGCTCTTTCAAACCCTCAGGTTAGGAGAATCCTTCCGGGCCCCTGAGCCACCGCCACGTTCCAAGGTCTCCATGGACACAAACCCACATTATGACCCATCCTCAGGAGAGTCCATTTCAACTCAGCCCCCTGGGTAGCTCTGCCAGAGCCATCAGATCGAGCCGGCCTTGTCGCTAGGAGACAATGGGAATGAGAGGTGGGGTGCTCAGGCATCCATCCTTTGAATCCTGCTCTCGAGTCTTTCGGAATGGGGCATCCTGGATCCATCCAACAGGACTCGACTCTCCCGCAGAAGGAATTCTTGCAGTTTGGATTATCTCACACTCCCAGCCTGGGAAAACCTCCATGATCTCATGAGGTCCCCCGTTTCCTGAAGGGGCCATCAAGAACCCAAACTCCAACCTGAGCCAAAGTCGGATCCTCGCCTTGACATCGAGATCACCCTGGTCTCGATTCAGCTTCTGCAGAGTGGGTCTGCCGTGCCCCCACCCTGAGACGTAACCCTAACTTGTGTTCTCAGACTTCTGTCTTCACACTCCTGGCCCACAAGACATCCAGAATGGGAATTCTGGAGCCACAACGCAGCACTCTGCCTGCCCACCAGAAGAAAAACTTTGCCCTAAAGGGCTGCGCAGAAACCCCAATTGAGACTCAACCTGCACGACACTCAACCGCACCCCAATTATAGAGGCTGTGCTGGGCACTTATGCTCTGTCTGACACAGCCTGAGCCTTGACATTCCGACCGACACCCAGACACCAGGCAGCACACCCAGCATATCAGACCCACCATGACCTTAGGCTGTCATCTCTTCCCAAGCTGGGTGTTCAGGATTCAGAACCTAGACCTTATCTCCAGGTTCACTCCGAACAGGAGTGAACCTGATGCAGAAATCAGAACTCGTCCATCCCCATCCAAGAAACTTTGCTGTTGGCATGGTGTCCACCCTTCAGGGTAGGAGAAACCTGCATGGCCCATGAGGCCACGCCCATGCTTGAGGGCCGCCTTCCGCAGAAACATGCATTGTGACCCTCATCATGAGCCCCGTGCTCAAGTAAGGCCTCTCTGGGGCTGGACCAAGAACCCGCATATGGGGCTTTCCATGCACCTAGGCGCTCAATCCTAACCCGACTTTGAGTTTTATAGTCCCCGGGACCCAGCGCTCTGCGCTGGAATCCCTCTTTTGGAGGGACACCTGAGGCAGAACACAGGATTCCTCCATTCCTGCAGAATGACCTGAAACTCTTGGGAGCCAGGCCAAATCCCCAGACAGGGAGGCTCATCCATGGCCCATGGCCCATGAGACCTCCATTCCACAGCCCTCCGTGACACAAAATCCAGAGACAGAACCCTGAGAAAATGACTCACACTCACCCTTCATTCAAATCCTGAGTAGCTCCCATCACGGTCGTTGATCGGGCCTGCCATACCCTCAGCCCGAAACCTAAGCCGAGTTTGTGTTTTCAGACTTCAGGCCCCACAGCCCTGTCCCACACACTCTCAAATCTGGGGCCCCTGGAGCCACAGCGCAGGACTGTGCCTGCCCTCTCCAAGGAAACTCTGCCCATTCCACTGGCCACAAACCTACAGATTAGGAGAATGCTCCAAGATCCCTGAGGCCATCCCAATAGTGTAGGCTGCCCTGGACAAACAGGGGTGATCTGACACAAGCTGAGCAACTACCTCAACTCAGACAAGCAGGCGGATGTCCCCAGAGACAGAAGATTGAACCGGACAGTCCGTTAGGCCTTAATCTGAACCCTTTTGTTGGTTTCCAGGCGTCTCTCCTCAGAGGCCTGGATTCCAATACCAGCAAATGGGGGTTTCCTGAGGCACCAATCAGAACACCTCTCATCTCCACAGGGGAAACTTACTCTTTGGAGCTGTGTCCAATCCTCCGGGTCGCAGAATCCTTGCGGGCCCCCGAGCCACTGCCACATTCCTAGGTCTCCATGGACACAAACCCACTTGATGACCCCTCCTCAGGAGAGTCCATTTCAACCCAGCCCCCTGGGTAGCTCCCCCAGAGCCAGCAATCAAACCTGCCTTGTCGCTAGGAGACAATGGGAATGTGAAGTAGGATGCCCAGGCATCCATCCTTAGAACCCTGCCCTCGAGTCTTTCTGTATGGGGCGTCCTGGAGCCATCTAACAGGACTCGACTGTCCAGCAGTAGGAATCCTTGCGGTTTGGAGCATCTCACAACTCCCAGCATGGGAAAACCTCCAAGGCCTCGCGAGGGCCCCCACTTCCTGATGGGGCCATAATGGACACAGTCTCCAACCTGAGCCAATGTCAGATCCTCGCCCTGACTCCAGATGCAGGAGATCTCAATTCAGCCTCTGCAGAGTGGGCCTGCCATGCCCTCGCCCGAATTCTCACCCTAGCTTGTGTTCTCAGACTTCCGTCCTAACACTCCTGGCCCCCAAGACCTCCAGATTGGGAATTCTGGAGCCACAATGCAGCAGTCTGCCTTCTGGTCAGATGAAAAACGTTGCCCTATGCGGCTACCCAGAAACACCAAATGAGGATCAACCTGCACACCACTCCACTGCACTCCAAATCTAGAGGCTGCCATGGGCCCTAATGCTCTGTCTGACACAGCCAGAGCCTGAACTTCCAGTCGGACCCTGAGACAGCTGGCCACACACCCAGCACATCAGGCCCGCCATGGCCTGAGGCCGTCCTCTCTTCCCAACCTAGGGTTTCAGGCTTCAGAACCTAGACCTTATCTCCAATCACTTCATAGGGGTGAACCTGATGCAGAAATTAGAACTCCTCCATCCCCATGGCAAGAAAGCTTGCTGTTGGCATGGTGTTCGACATTCAGAGTAGGAGAAACCAGCATGGCCCATGAGGCCAGGCCCAGGCTTGAGGGCCACGTTGGGCACAAACACGCATTGTGACATTCAGCGGGAGCCCCGTGCTCAAGTAAGCGCTCTCAGTGGCTGGACAATTAGCCCGCATATGGAGATGGCCATGCCCCTAGGCCCCCATCCTAACCCGAGTTTGGGTTTTCCTGTCATCCGTACCCAGGGCTCTGATCTGGAATCCCTCTTTTGGAGGGACACCTGATGCAGAAAACAGGACTCCTCCCTTCCCAGAGAATGACATCAAACTCTTGCGAGCCGGGCCAAATCCCCAGAGAAAGAGACTCGTCCATGGCCCATGAGTCCAACCCTCCATTCCATGGCCCTCCTGGATTCAAAATCCAGAGACAAAAGCCTGAAACCCCCACACACTCGCCCTTCGTTCCTATCCCGAGGAACTCCCCTCACGGTCTGTAGATCAGGCCTGCCATACCCTCGGCCCCAAACCTAAGGCAAGCTTTCGTTTTCAGACGTCTGTCCCCACAGCCCTGGCCCACACACCCTCCAGGTTGGGGCCTCTGGAGCCACACTGGAGGACTGTGCCTGCCCTCTCCAAGGAAACTCTGCCCATTCCATTGGCCACGACCCTACAGATTAGGAGAAATCTCCAAGGTCCTCGAGGCCATCCCTCTAGTGTAGGCGGCCCTGGACACACGGGGGCGATCTGAAACAACCTGAGCATCTACCTGCACTCACACACAGAGACAGATCTCCCCAGAGACAGAAGATTGAAATAGACAGGCCCCTAGGCCCTAATCAGAACCCTGCTTTCGTTTCCAGGCGTCTCTCCTCAGAAGCCTTGTTTCAAGTACCAACTAATGGGGGTTTCCAGAGGCACCAATCAGAACACCTCTCGTCTCCAGATGGGAAACTTGCTCTTTCAAACCCTCAGGTTAGGAGAATCCTTCCGGGCCCCTGAGCCACCGCCACGTTCCAAGGTCTCCATGGACACAAACCCACATTATGACCCATCCTCAGGAGAGTCCATTTCAACTCAGCCCCCTGGGTAGCTCTGCCAGAGCCATCAGATCGAGCCGGCCTTGTCGCTAGGAGACAATGGGAATGAGAGGTGGGGTGCTCAGGCATCCATCCTTTGAATCCTGCTCTCGAGTCTTTCGGAATGGGGCATCCTGGATCCATCCAACAGGACTCGACTCTCCCGCAGAAGGAATTCTTGCAGTTTGGATTATCTCACACTCCCAGCCTGGGAAAACCTCCATGATCTCATGAGGTCCCCCGTTTCCTGAAGGGGCCATCAAGAACCCAAACTCCAACCTGAGCCAAAGTCGGATCCTCGCCTTGACATCGAGATCACCCTGGTCTCGATTCAGCCTCTGCAGAGTGGGTCTGCCGTGCCCCCACCCTGAGACGTAACCCTAACTTGTGTTCTCAGACTTCTGTCTTCACACTCCTGGCCCACAAGACATCCAGAATGGGAATTCTGGAGCCACAACAACGCAGCACTCTGCCTGCCCACCAGAAGAAAAACTTTGCCCTAAAGGGCTGCGCAGAAACCCCAATTGAGACTCAACCTGCACGACACTCAACCGCACCCCAATTATAGAGGCTGTGCTGGGCACTTATGCTCTGTCTGACACAGCCTGAGCCTTGACATTCCGACCGACACCCAGACACCAGGCAGCACACCCAGCATATCAGACCCACCATGACCTTAGGCTGTCATCTCTTCCCAAGCTGGGTGTTCAGGATTCAGAACCTAGACCTTATCTCCAGGTTCACTCCGAACAGGAGTGAACCTGATGCAGAAATCAGAACTCGTCCATCCCCATCCAAGAAACTTTGCTGTTGGCATGGTGTCCACCCTTCAGGGTAGGAGAAACCTGCATGGCCCATGAGGCCACGCCCATGCTTGAGGGCCGCCTTCCGCAGAAACATGCATTGTGACCCTCATCATGAGCCCCGTGCTCAAGTAAGGCCTCTCTGGGGCTGGACCAAGAACCCGCATATGGGGCTTTCCATGCACCTAGGCGCTCAATCCTAACCCGAGTTTGAGTTTTATAGTCCCCGGGACCCAGCGCTCTGCGCTGGAATCCCTCTTTTGGAGGGACACCTGAGGCAGAATACAGGATTCCTCCATTCCTGCAGAATGACCTGAAACTCTTGGGAGCCAGGCCAAATCCCCAGACAGGGAGGCTCATCCATGGCCCATGGCCCATGAGACCTCCATTCCACAGCCCTCCGTGACACAAAATCCAGAGACAGAACCCTGAGAAAATGACTCACACTCACCCTTCATTCAAATCCTGAGTAGCTCCCATCACGGTCGTTGATCGGGCCTGCCATACCCTCAGCCCGAAACCTAAGCCGAGTTTGTGTTTTCAGACTTCAGGCCCCACAGCCCTGTCCCACACACTCTCAAATCTGGGGCCCCTGGAGCCACAGCGCAGGACTGTGCCTGCCCTCTCCAAGGAAACTCTGCCCATTCCACTGGCCACAAACCTACAGATTAGGAGAATGCTCCAAGATCCCTGAGGCCATCCCAATAGTGTAGGCTGCCCTGGACAAACAGGGGTGATCTGACACAAGCTGAGCAACTACCTCAACTCAGACAAGCAGGCGGATGTCCCCAGAGACAGAAGATTGAACCGGACAGTCCGTTAGGCCTTAATCTGAACCCTTTTGTTGGTTTCCAGGCGTCTCTCCTCAGAGGCCTGGATTCCAATACCAGCAAATGGGGGTTTCCTGAGGCACCAATCAGAACACCTCTCATCTCCACAGGGGAAACTTACTCTTTGGAGCTGTGTCCAATCCTCCGGGTCGCAGAATCCTTGCGGGCCCCCGAGCCACTGCCACATTCCTAGGTCTCCATGGACACAAACCCACTTGATGACCCCTCCTCAGGAGAGTCCATTTCAACCCAGCCCCCTGGGTAGCTCCCCCAGAGCCAGCAATCAAACCTGCCTTGTCGCTAGGAGACAATGGGAATGTGAAGTAGGATGCCCAGGCATCCATCCTTAGAACCCTGCCCTCGAGTCTTTCTGTATGGGGCGTCCTGGAGCCATCTAACAGGACTCGACTGTCCAGCAGTAGGAATCCTTGCGGTTTGGAGCATCTCACAACTCCCAGCATGGGAAAACCTCCATGGCCTCGCGAGGGCCCCCACTTCCTGATGGGGCCATAATGGACACAGTCTCCAACCTGAGCCAATGTCAGATCCTCGCCCTGACTCCAGATGCAGGAGATCTCAATTCAGCCTCTGCAGAGTGGGCCTGCCATGCCCTCGCCCGAATTCTCACCCTAGCTTGTGTTCTCAGACTTCCGTCCTAACACTCCTGGCCCCCAAGACCTCCAGATTGGGAATTCTGGAGCCACAATGCAGCAGTCTGCCTTCTGGTCAGATGAAAAACGTTGCCCTATGCGGCTACCCAGAAACGCCAAATGAGGATCAACCTGCACACCACTCCACTGCACTCCAAATCTAGAGGCTGCCATGGGCCCTAATGCTCTGTCTGACACAGCCACAGCCCGAACTTCCAGTCGGACCCTGAGACAGCTGGCCACACACCCAGCACATCGGGCCCGCCATGGCCTGAGGCCGTCCTCTCTTCCCAACCTAGGGTTTCAGGCTTCAGAACCTAGACCTTATCTCCAATCACTTCATAGGGGTGAACCTGATGCAGAAATTAGAACTCCTCCATCCCCATGGCAAGAAAGCTTGCTGTTGGCATGGTGTTCGACATTCAGAGTAGGAGAAACCAGCATGGCCCATGAGGCCAGGCCCAGGCTTGAGGGCCACGTTGGGCACAAACACGCATTGTGACATTCAGCGGGAGCCCCGTGCTCAAGTAAGCGCTCTCAGTGGCTGGACAAAGAGCCCGCATATGGAGATGGCCATGCCCCTAGGCCCCCATCCTAACCCGAGTTTGGGTTTTCCTGTCATCCGTACCCAGGGCTCTGATCTGGAATCCCTCTTTTGGAGGGACACCTGATGCAGAAAACAGGACTCCTCCCTTCCCAGAGAATGACATCAAACTCTTGCGAGCCGGGCCAAATCCCCACAGAAAGAGACTCGTCCATGGCCCATGAGTCCAACCCTCCATTCCATGGCCCTCCTGGATTCAAAATCCAGAGACAAAAGCCTGAAACCCCCACACACTCGCCCTTCGTTCCTATCCCGAGGAACTCCCCTCACGGTCTGTAGATCAGGCCTGCCATACCCTCGGCCCCAAACCTAAGGCAAGCTTCCTTTTTCAGACGTCTGTCCCCACAGCCCTGGCCCACACACCCTCCAGGTTGGGGCCTCTGGAGCCACACTGGAGGACTGTGCCTGCCCTCTCCAAGGAAACTCTGCCCATTCCATTGGCCACGACCCTACAGATTAGGAGAAATCTCCAAGGTCCTCGAGGCCATCCCTCTAGTGTAGGCGGCCCTGGACACACGGGGGCGATCTGAAACAACCTGAGCATCTACCTGCACTCACACACAGAGACAGATCTCCCCAGAGACAGAAGATTGAAATAGACAGGCCCCTAGGCCCTAATCAGAACCCTGCTTTCGTTTCCAGGCGTCTCTCCTCAGAAGCCTTGTTTCAAGTACCAACTAATGGGGGTTTCCAGAGGCACCAATCAGAACACCTCTCGTCTCCAGATGGGAAACTTGCTGTTTCAAACCCTCAGGTTAGGAGAATCCTTCCGGGCCCCTGAGCCACCGCCACGTTCCAAGGTCTCCATGGACACAAACCCACATTATGACCCATCCTCAGGAGAGTCCATTTCAACTCAGCCCCCTGGGTAGCTCTGCCAGAGCCATCAGATCGAGCCGGCCTTGTCGCTAGGAGACAATGGGAATGAGAGGTGGGGTGCTCAGGCATCCATCCTTTGAATCCTGCTCTCGAGTCTTTCGGAATGGGGCATCCTGGATCCATCCAACAGGACTCGACTCTCCCGCAGAAGGAATTCTTGCAGTTTGGATTATCTCACACTCCCAGCCTGGGAAAACCTCCATGATCTCATGAGGTCCCCCGTTTCCTGAAGGGGCCATCAAGAACCCAAACTCCAACCTGAGCCAAAGTCGGATCCTCGCCTTGACATCGAGATCACCCTGGTCTCGATTCAGCCTCTGCAGAGTGGGTCTGCCGTGCCCCCACCCTGAGACGTAACCCTAACTTGTGTTCTCAGACTTCTGTCTTCACACTCCTGGCCCACAAGACATCCAGAATGGGAATTCTGGAGCCACAACAACGCAGCACTCTGCCTGCCCACCAGAAGAAAAACTTTGCCCTAAAGGGCTGCGCAGAAACCCCAATTGAGACTCAACCTGCACGACACTCAACCGCACCCCAATTATAGAGGCTGTGCTGGGCACTTATGCTCTGTCTGACACAGCCTGAGCCTTGACATTCCGACCGACACCCAGACACCAGGCAGCACACCCAGCATATCAGACCCACCATGACCTTAGGCTGTCATCTCTTCCCAAGCTGGGTGTTCAGGATTCAGAACCTAGACCTTATCTCCAGGTTCACTCCGAACAGGAGTGAACCTGATGCAGAAATCAGAACTCGTCCATCCCCATCCAAGAAACTTTGCTGTTGGCATGGTGTCCACCCTTCAGGGTAGGAGAAACCTGCATGGCCCATGAGGCCACGCCCATGCTTGAGGGCCGCCTTCCGCAGAAACATGCATTGTGACCCTCATCATGAGCCCCGTGCTCAAGTAAGGCCTCTCTGGGGCTGGACCAAGAACCCGCATATGGGGCTTTCCATGCACCTAGGCGCTCAATCCTAACCCGAGTTTGAGTTTTATAGTCCCCGGGACCCAGCGCTCTGCGCTGGAATCCCTCTTTTGGAGGGACACCTGAGGCAGAATACAGGATTCCTCCATTCCTGCAGAATGACCTGAAACTCTTGGGAGCCAGGCCAAATCCCCAGACAGGGAGGCTCATCCATGGCCCATGGCCCATGAGACCTCCATTCCACAGCCCTCCTTGACACAAAATCCAGAGACAGAACCCTGAGAAAATGACTCACACTCACCCTTCATTCAAATCCTGAGTAGCTCCCATCACGGTCGTTGATCGGGCCTGCCATACCCTCAGCCCGAAACCTAAGCCGAGTTTGTGTTTTCAGACTTCAGGCCCCACAGCCCTGTCCCACACACTCTCAAATCTGGGGCCCCTGGAGCCACAGCGCAGGACTGTGCCTGCCCTCTCCAAGGAAACTCTGCCCATTCCACTGGCCACAAACCTACAGATTAGGAGAATGCTCCAAGATCCCTGAGGCCATCCCAATAGTGTAGGCTGCCCTGGACAAACAGGGGTGATCTGACACAAGCTGAGCAACTACCTCAACTCAGACAAGCAGGCGGATGTCCCCAGAGACAGAAGATTGAACCGGACAGTCCGTTAGGCCTTAATCTGAACCCTTTTGTTGGTTTCCAGGCGTCTCTCCTCAGAGGCCTGGATTCCAATACCAGCAAATGGGGGTTTCCTGAGGCACCAATCAGAACACCTCTCATCTCCACAGGGGAAACTTACTCTTTGGAGCTGTGTCCAATCCTCCGGGTCGCAGAATCCTTGCGGGCCCCCGAGCCACTGCCACATTCCTAGGTCTCCATGGACACAAACCCACTTGATGACCCCTCCTCAGGAGAGTCCATTTCAACCCAGCCCCCTGGGTAGCTCCCCCAGAGCCAGCAATCAAACCTGCCTTGTCGCTAGGAGACAATGGGAATGTGAAGTAGGATGCCCAGGCATCCATCCTTAGAACCCTGCCCTCGAGTCTTTCTGTATGGGGCGTCCTGGAGCCATCTAACAGGACTCGACTGTCCAGCAGTAGGAATCCTTGCGGTTTGGAGCATCTCACAACTCCCAGCATGGGAAAACCTCCATGGCCTCGCGAGGGCCCCCACTTCCTGATGGGGCCATAATGGACACAGTCTCCAACCTGAGCCAATGTCAGATCCTCGCCCTGACTCCAGATGCAGGAGATCTCAATTCAGCCTCTGCAGAGTGGGCCTGCCATGCCCTCGCCCGAATTCTCACCCTAGCTTGTGTTCTCAGACTTCCGTCCTAACACTCCTGGCCCCCAAGACCTCCAGATTGGGAATTCTGGAGCCACAATGCAGCAGTCCGCCTTCTGGTCAGATGAAAAACGTTGCCCTATGCGGCTACCCAGAAACACCAAATGAGGATCAACCTGCACACCACTCCACTGCACTCCAAATCTAGAGGCTGCCATGGGCCCTAATGCTCTGTCTGACACAGCCAGAGCCCGAACTTCCAGTCGGACCCTGAGACAGCTGGCCACACACCCAGCACATCGGGCCCGCCATGGCCTGAGGCCGTCCTCTCTTCCCAACCTAGGGTTTCAGGCTTCAGAACCTAGACCTTATCTCCAATCACTTCATAGGGGTGAACCTGATGCAGAAATTAGAACTCCTCCATCCCCATGGCAAGAAAGCTTGCTGTTGGCATGGTGTTCGACATTCAGAGTAGGAGAAACCAGCATGGCCCATGAGGCCAGGCCCAGGCTTGAGGGCCACGTTGGGCACAAACACGCATTGTGACATTCAGCGGGAGCCCCGTGCTCAAGTAAGCGCTCTCAGTGGCTGGACAAAGAGCCCGCATATGGAGATGGCCATGCCCCTAGGCCCCCATCCTAACCCGAGTTTGGGTTTTCCTGTCATCCGTACCCAGGGCTCTGATCTGGAATCCCTCTTTTGGAGGGACACCTGATGCAGAAAACAGGACTCCTCCCTTCCCAGAGAATGACATCAAACTCTTGCGAGCCGGGCCAAATCCCCACAGAAAGAGACTCGTCCATGGCCCATGAGTCCAACCCTCCATTCCATGGCCCTCCTGGATTCAAAATCCAGAGACAAAAGCCTGAAACCCCCACACACTCGCCCTTCGTTCCTATCCCGAGGAACTCCCCTCACGGTCTGTAGATCAGGCCTGCCATACCCTCGGCCCCAAACCTAAGGCAAGCTTCCTTTTTCAGACGTCTGTCCCCACAGCCCTGGCCCACACACCCTCCAGGTTGGGGCCTCTGGAGCCACACTGGAGGACTGTGCCTGCCCTCTCCAAGGAAACTCTGCCCATTCCATTGGCCACGACCCTACAGATTAGGAGAAATCTCCAAGGTCCTCGAGGCCATCCCTCTAGTGTAGGCGGCCCTGGACACACGGGGGCGATCTGAAACAACCTGAGCATCTACCTGCACTCACACACAGAGACAGATCTCCCCAGAGACAGAAGATTGAAATAGACAGGCCCCTAGGCCCTAATCAGAACCCTGCTTTCGTTTCCAGGCGTCTCTCCTCAGAAGCCTTGTTTCAAGTACCAACTAATGGGGGTTTCCAGAGGCACCAATCAGAACACCTCTCGTCTCCAGATGGGAAACTTGCTCTTTCAAACCCTCAGGTTAGGAGAATCCTTCCGGGCCCCTGAGCCACCGCCACGTTCCAAGGTCTCCATGGACACAAACCCACATTATGACCCATCCTCAGGAGAGTCCATTTCAACTCAGCCCCCTGGGTAGCTCTGCCAGAGCCATCAGATCGAGCCGGCCTTGTCGCTAGGAGACAATGGGAATGAGAGGTGGGGTGCTCAGGCATCCATCCTTTGAATCCTGCTCTCGAGTCTTTCGGAATGGGGCATCCTGGATCCATCCAACAGGACTCGACTCTCCCGCAGAAGGAATTCTTGCAGTTTGGATTATCTCACACTCCCAGCCTGGGAAAACCTCCATGATCTCATGAGGTCCCCCGTTTCCTGAAGGGGCCATCAAGAACCCAAACTCCAACCTGAGCCAAAGTCGGATCCTCGCCTTGACATCGAGATCACCCTGGTCTCGATTCAGCCTCTGCAGAGTGGGTCTGCCGTGCCCCCACCCTGAGACGTAACCCTAACTTGTGTTCTCAGACTTCTGTCTTCACACTCCTGGCCCACAAGACATCCAGAATGGGAATTCTGGAGCCACAACAACGCAGCACTCTGCCTGCCCACCAGAAGAAAAACTTTGCCCTAAAGGGCTGCGCAGAAACCCCAATTGAGACTCAACCTGCACGACACTCAACCGCACCCCAATTATAGAGGCTGTGCTGGGCACTTATGCTCTGTCTGACACAGCCTGAGCCTTGACATTCCGACCGACACCCAGACACCAGGCAGCACACCCAGCATATCAGACCCACCATGACCTTAGGCTGTCATCTCTTCCCAAGCTGGGTGTTCAGGATTCAGAACCTAGACCTTATCTCCAGGTTCACTCCGAACAGGAGTGAACCTGATGCAGAAATCAGAACTCGTCCATCCCCATCCAAGAAACTTTGCTGTTGGCATGGTGTCCACCCTTCAGGGTAGGAGAAACCTGCATGGCCCATGAGGTCACGCCCATGCTTGAGGGCCGCCTTCCGCAGAAACATGCATTGTGACCCTCATCATGAGCCCCGTGCTCAAGTAAGGCCTCTCTGGGGCTGGACCAAGAACCCGCATATGGGGCTTTCCATGTACCTAGGCGCTCAATCCTAACCCGAGTTTGAGTTTTATAGTCCCCGGGACCCAGCGCTCTGCGCTGGAATCCCTCTTTTGGAGGGACACCTGAGGCAGAATACAGGATTCCTCCATTCCTGCAGAATGACCTGAAACTCTTGGGAGCCAGGCCAAATCCCCAGACAGGGAGGCTCATCCATGGCCCATGGCCCATGAGACCTCCATTCCACAGCCCTCCTTGACACAAAATCCAGAGACAGAACCCTGAGAAAATGACTCACACTCACCCTTCATTCAAATCCTGAGTAGCTCCCATCACGGTCGTTGATCGGGCCTGCCATACCCTCAGCCCGAAACCTAAGCCGAGTTTGTGTTTTCAGACTTCAGGCCCCACAGCCCTGTCCCACACACTCTCAAATCTGGGGCCCCTGGAGCCACAGCGCAGGACTGTGCCTGCCCTCTCCAAGGAAACTCTGCCCATTCCACTGGCCACAAACCTACAGATTAGGAGAATGCTCCAAGATCCCTGAGGCCATCCCAATAGTGTAGGCTGCCCTGGACAAACAGGGGTGATCTGACACAAGCTGAGCAACTACCTCAACTCAGACAAGCAGGCGGATGTCCCCAGAGACAGAAGATTGAACCGGACAGTCCGTTAGGCCTTAATCTGAACCCTTTTGTTGGTTTCCAGGCGTCTCTCCTCAGAGGCCTGGATTCCAATACCAGCAAATGGGGGTTTCCTGAGGCACCAATCAGAACACTTCTCATCTCCACAGGGGAAACTTACTCTTTGGAGCTGTGTCCAATCCTCCGGGTCGCAGAATCCTTGCGGGCCCCCGAGCCACTGCCACATTCCTAGGTCTCCATGGACACAAACCCACTTGATGACCCCTCCTCAGGAGAGTCCATTTCAACCCAGCCCCCTGGGTAGCTCCCCCAGAGCCAGCAATCAAACCTGCCTTGTCGCTAGGAGACAATGGGAATGTGAAGTAGGATGCCCAGGCCTCCATCCTTAGAACCCTGCCCTCGAGTCTTTCTGTATGGGGCGTCCTGGAGCCATCTAACAGGACTCGACTGTCCAGCAGTAGGAATCCTTGCGGTTTGGAGCATCTCACAACTCCCAGCATGGGAAAACCTCCATGGCCTCGCGAGGGCCCCCACTTCCTGATGGGGCCATAATGGACACAGTCTCCAACCTGAGCCAATGTCAGATCCTCGCCCTGACTCCAGATGCAGGAGATCTCAATTCAGCCTCTGCAGAGTGGGCCTGCCATGCCCTCGCCCGAATTCTCACCCTAGCTTGTGTTCTCAGACTTCCGTCCTAACACTCCTGGCCCCCAAGACCTCCAGATTGGGAATTCTGGAGCCACAATGCAGCAGTCTGCCTTCTGGTCAGATGAAAAACGTTGCCCTATGCGGCTACCCAGAAACACCAAATGAGGATCAACCTGCACACCACTCCACTGCACTCCAAATCTAGAGGCTGCCATGGGCCCTAATGCTCTGTCTGACACAGCCACAGCCCGAACTTCCAGTCGGACCCTGAGACAGCTGGCCACACACCCAGCACATCGGGCCCGCCATGGCCTGAGGCCGTCCTCTCTTCCCAACCTAGGGTTTCAGGCTTCAGAACCTAGACCTTATCTCCAATCACTTCATAGGGGTGAACCTGAGGCAGAAATTAGAACTCCTCCATCCCCATGGCAAGAAAGCTTGCTGTTGGCATGGTGTTCGACATTCAGAGTAGGAGAAACCAGCATGGCCCATGAGGCCAGGCCCAGGCTTGAGGGCCACGTTGGGCACAAACACGCATTGTGACATTCAGCGGGAGCCCCGTGCTCAAGTAAGCGCTCTCAGTGGCTGGACAAAGAGCCCGCATATGGAGATGGCCATGCCCCTAGGCCCCCATCCTAACCCGAGTTTGGGTTTTCCTGTCATCCGTACCCAGGGCTCTGATCTGGAATCCCTCTTTTGGAGGGACACCTGATGCAGAAAACAGGACTCCTCCCTTCCCAGAGAATGACATCAAACTCTTGCGAGCCGGGCCAAATCCCCACAGAAAGAGACTCGTCCATGGCCCATGAGTCCAACCCTCCATTCCATGGCCCTCCTGGATTCAAAATCCAGAGACAAAAGCCTGAAACCCCCACACACTCGCCCTTCGTTCCTATCCCGAGGAACTCCCCTCACGGTCTGTAGATCAGGCCTGCCATACCCTCGGCCCCAAACCTAAGGCAAGCTTCCTTTTTCAGACGTCTGTCCCCACAGCCCTGGCCCACACACCCTCCAGGTTGGGGCCTCTGGAGCCACACTGGAGGACTGTGCCTGCCCTCTCCAAGGAAACTCTGCCCATTCCATTGGCCACGACCCTACAGATTAGGAGAAATCTCCAAGGTCCTCGAGGCCATCCCTCTAGTGTAGGCGGCCCTGGACACACGGGGGCGATCTGAAACAACCTGAGCATCTACCTGCACTCACACACAGAGACAGATCTCCCCAGAGACAGAAGATTGAAATAGACAGGCCCCTAGGCCCTAATCAGAACCCTGCTTTCGTTTCCAGGCGTCTCTCCTCAGAAGCCTTGTTTCAAGTACCAACTAATGGGGGTTTCCAGAGGCACCAATCAGAACACCTCTCGTCTCCAGATGGGAAACTTGCTGTTTCAAACCCTCAGGTTAGGAGAATCCTTCCGGGCCCCTGAGCCACCGCCACGTTCCAAGGTCTCCATGGACACAAACCCACATTATGACCCATCCTCAGGAGAGTCCATTTCAACTCAGCCCCCTGGGTAGCTCTGCCAGAGCCATCAGATCGAGCCGGCCTTGTCGCTAGGAGACAATGGGAATGAGAGGTGGGGTGCTCAGGCATCCATCCTTTGAATCCTGCTCTCGAGTCTTTCGGAATGGGGCATCCTGGATCCATCCAACAGGACTCGACTCTCCCGCAGAAGGAATTCTTGCAGTTTGGATTATCTCACACTCCCAGCCTGGGAAAACCTCCATGATCTCATGAGGTCCCCCGTTTCCTGAAGGGGCCATCAAGAACCCAAACTCCAACCTGAGCCAAAGTCGGATCCTCGCCTTGACATCGAGATCACCCTGGTCTCGATTCAGCCTCTGCAGAGTGGGTCTGCCGTGCCCCCACCCTGAGACGTAACCCTAACTTGTGTTCTCAGACTTCTGTCTTCACACTCCTGGCCCACAAGACATCCAGAATGGGAATTCTGGAGCCACAACAACGCAGCACTCTGCCTGCCCACCAGAAGAAAAACTTTGCCCTAAAGGGCTGCGCAGAAACCCCAATTGAGACTCAACCTGCACGACACTCAACCGCACCCCAATTATAGAGGCTGTGCTGGGCACTTATGCTCTGTCTGACACAGCCTGAGCCTTGACATTCCGACCGACACCCAGACACCAGGCAGCACACCCAGCATATCAGACCCACCATGACCTTAGGCTGTCATCTCTTCCCAAGCTGGGTGTTCAGGATTCAGAACCTAGACCTTATCTCCAGGTTCACTCCGAACAGGAGTGAACCTGATGCAGAAATCAGAACTCGTCCATCCCCATCCAAGAAACTTTGCTGTTGGCATGGTGTCCACCCTTCAGGGTAGGAGAAACCTGCATGGCCCATGAGGCCACGCCCATGCTTGAGGGCCGCCTTCCGCAGAAACATGCATTGTGACCCTCATCATGAGCCCCGTGCTCAAGTAAGGCCTCTCTGGGGCTGGACCAAGAACCCGCATATGGGGCTTTCCATGCACCTAGGCGCTCAATCCTAACCCGAGTTTGAGTTTTATAGTCCCCGGGACCCAGCGCTCTGCGCTGGAATCCCTCTTTTGGAGGGACACCTGAGGCAGAATACAGGATTCCTCCATTCCTGCAGAATGACCTGAAACTCTTGGGAGCCAGGCCAAATCCCCAGACAGGGAGGCTCATCCATGGCCCATGGCCCATGAGACCTCCATTCCACAGCCCTCCGTGACACAAAATCCAGAGACAGAACCCTGAGAAAATGACTCACACTCACCCTTCATTCAAATCCTGAGTAGCTCCCATCACGGTCGTTGATCGGGCCTGCCATACCCTCAGCCCGAAACCTAAGCCGAGTTTGTGTTTTCAGACTTCAGGCCCCACAGCCCTGTCCCACACACTCTCAAATCTGGGGCCCCTGGAGCCACAGCGCAGGACTGTGCCTGCCCTCTCCAAGGAAACTCTGCCCATTCCACTGGCCACAAACCTACAGATTAGGAGAATGCTCCAAGATCCCTGAGGCCATCCCAATAGTGTAGGCTGCCCTGGACAAACAGGGGTGATCTGACACAAGCTGAGCAACTACCTCAACTCAGACAAGCAGGCGGATGTCCCCAGAGACAGAAGATTGAACCGGACAGTCCGTTAGGCCTTAATCTGAACCCTTTTGTTGGTTTCCAGGCGTCTCTCCTCAGAGGCCTGGATTCCAATACCAGCAAATGGGGGTTTCCTGAGGCACCAATCAGAACACCTCTCATCTCCACAGGGGAAACTTACTCTTTGGAGCTGTGTCCAATCCTCCAGGTCGCAGAATCCTTGCGGGCCCCCGAGCCACTGCCACATTCCTAGGTCTCCATGGACACAAACCCACTTGATGACCCCTCCTCAGGAGAGTCCATTTCAACCCAGCCCCCTGGGTAGCTCCCCCAGAGCCAGCAATCAAACCTGCCTTGTCGCTAGGAGACAATGGGAATGTGAAGTAGGATGCCCAGGCATCCATCCTTAGAACCCTGCCCTCGAGTCTTTCTGTATGGGGCGTCCTGGAGCCATCTAACAGGACTCGACTGTCCAGCAGTAGGAATCCTTGCGGTTTGGAGCATCTCACAACTCCCAGCATGGGAAAACCTCCATGGCCTCGCGAGGGCCCCCACTTCCTGATGGGGCCATAATGGACACAGTCTCCAACCTGAGCCAATGTCAGATCCTCGCCCTGACTCCAGATGCAGGAGATCTCAATTCAGCCTCTGCAGAGTGGGCCTGCCATGCCCTCGCCCGAATTCTCACCCTAGCTTGTGTTCTCAGACTTCCGTCCTAACACTCCTGGCCCCCAAGACCTCCAGATTGGGAATTCTGGAGCCACAATGCAGCAGTCTGCCTTCTGGTCAGATGAAAAACGTTGCCCTATGCGGCTACCCAGAAACACCAAATGAGGATCAACCTGCACACCACTCCACTGCACTCCAAATCTAGAGGCTGCCATGGGCCCTAATGCTCTGTCTGACACAGCCACAGCCCGAACTTCCAGTCGGACCCTGAGACAGCTGGCCACACACCCAGCACATCGGGCCCGCCATGGCCTGAGGCCGTCCTCTCTTCCCAACCTAGGGTTTCAGGCTTCAGAACCTAGACCTTATCTCCAATCACTTCATAGGGGTGAACCTGAGGCAGAAATTAGAACTCCTCCATCCCCATGGCAAGAAAGCTTGCTGTTGGCATGGTGTTCGACATTCAGAGTAGGAGAAACCAGCATGGCCCATGAGGCCAGGCCCAGGCTTGAGGGCCACGTTGGGCACAAACACGCATTGTGACATTCAGCGGGAGCCCCGTGCTCAAGTAAGCGCTCTCAGTGGCTGGACAAAGAGCCCGCATATGGAGATGGCCATGCCCCTAGGCCCCCATCCTAACCCGAGTTTGGGTTTTCCTGTCATCCGTACCCAGGGCTCTGATCTGGAATCCCTCTTTTGGAGGGACACCTGATGCAGAAAACAGGACTCCTCCCTTCCCAGAGAATGACATCAAACTCTTGCGAGCCGGGCCAAATCCCCACAGAAAGAGACTCGTCCATGGCCCATGAGTCCAACCCTCCATTCCATGGCCCTCCTGGATTCAAAATCCAGAGACAAAAGCCTGAAACCCCCACACACTCGCCCTTCGTTCCTATCCCGAGGAACTCCCCTCACGGTCTGTAGATCAGGCCTGCCATACCCTCGGCCCCAAACCTAAGGCAAGCTTTCGTTTTCAGACGTCTGTCCCCACAGCCCTGGCCCACACACCCTTCAGGTTGGGGCCTCTGGAGCCACACTGGAGGACTGTGCCTGCCCTCTCCAAGGAAACTCTGCCCATTCCATTGGCCACGACCCTACAGATTAGGAGAAATCTCCAAGGTCCTCGAGGCCATCCCTCTAGTGTAGGCGGCCCTGGACACACGGGGGCGATCTGACACCACCTGAGCATCTACCTGCACTCACACACAGAGACAGATCTCCCCAGAGACAGAAGATTGAAATAGACAGGCCCCTAGGCCCGAATCAGAACCCTGCTTTCGTTTCCAGGCGTCTCTCCTCAGAAGCCTTGTTTCAAGTACCAACTAATGGGGGTTTCCAGAGGCACCAATCAGAACACCTCTCGTCTCCAGATGGGAAACTTGCTGTTTCAAACCCTCAGGTTAGGAGAATCCTTCCGGGACCCTGAGCCACCGCCACGTTCCAAGGTCTCCATGGACACAAACCCACATTATGACCCATCCTCAGGAGAGTCCATTTCAACTCAGCCCCCTGGGTAGCTCTGCCAGAGCCATCAGATCGAGCCGGCCTTGTCGCTAGGAGACAATGGGAATGAGAGGTGGGGTGCTCAGGCATCCATCCTTTGAATCCTGCTCTCGAGTCTTTCGGAATGGGGCATCCTGGATCCATCCAACAGGACTCGACTCTCCCGCAGAAGGAATTCTTGCAGTTTGGATTATCTCACACTCCCAGCCTGGGAAAACCTCCATGATCTCATGAGGTCCCCCGTTTCCTGAAGGGGCCATCAAGAACCCAAACTCCAACCTGAGCCAAAGTCGGATCCTCGCCTTGACATCGAGATCACCCTGGTCTCGATTCAGCCTCTGCAGAGTGGGTCTGCCGTGCCCCCACCCTGAGACGTAACCCTAACTTGTGTTCTCAGACTTCTGTCTTCACACTCCTGGCCCACAAGACATCCAGAATGGGAATTCTGGAGCCACAACAACGCAGCACTCTGCCTGCCCACCAGAAGAAAAACTTTGCCCTAAAGGGCTGCGCAGAAACCCCAATTGAGACTCAACCTGCACGACACTCAACCGCACCCCAATTATAGAGGCTGTGCTGGGCACTTATGCTCTGTCTGACACAGCCTGAGCCTTGACATTCCGACCGACACCCAGACACCAGGCAGCACACCCAGCATATCAGACCCACCATGACCTTAGGCTGTCATCTCTTCCCAAGCTGGGTGTTCAGGATTCAGAACCTAGACCTTATCTCCAGGTTCACTCCGAACAGGAGTGAACCTGATGCAGAAATCAGAACTCGTCCATCCCCATCCAAGAAACTTTGCTGTTGGCATGGTGTCCACCCTTCAGGGTAGGAGAAACCTGCATGGCCCATGAGGCCACGCCCATGCTTGAGGGCCGCCTTCCGCAGAAACATGCATTGTGACCCTCATCATGAGCCCCGTGCTCAAGTAAGGCCTCTCTGGGGCTGGACCAAGAACCCGCATATGGGGCTTTCCATGCACCTAGGCGCTCAATCCTAACCCGACTTTGAGTTTTATAGTCCCCGGGACCCAGCGCTCTGCGCTGGAATCCCTCTTTTGGAGGGACACCTGAGGCAGAATACAGGATTCCTCCATTCCTGCAGAATGACCTGAAACTCTTGGGAGCCAGGCCAAATCCCCAGACAGGGAGGCTCATCCATGGCCCATGGCCCATGAGACCTCCATTCCACAGCCCTCCGTGACACAAAATCCAGAGACAGAACCCTGAGAAAATGACTCACACTCACCCTTCATTCAAATCCTGAGTAGCTCCCATCACGGTCGTTGATCGGGCCTGCCATACCCTCAGCCCGAAACCTAAGCCGAGTTTGTGTTTTCAGACTTCAGGCCCCACAGCCCTGTCCCACACACTCTCAAATCTGGGGCCCCTGGAGCCACAGCACAGGACTGTGCCTGCCCTCTCCAAGGAAACTCTGCCCATTCCACTGGCCACAAACCTACAGATTAGGAGAATGCTCCAAGATCCCTGAGGCCATCCCAATAGTGTAGGCTGCCCTGGACAAACAGGGGTGATCTGACACAAGCTGAGCAACTACCTCAACTCAGACAAGCAGGCGGATGTCCCCAGAGACAGAAGATTGAACCGGACAGTCCGTTAGGCCTTAATCTGAACCCTTTTGTTGGTTTCCAGGCGTCTCTCCTCAGAGGCCTGGATTCCAATACCAGCAAATGGGGGTTTCCTGAGGCACCAATCAGAACACCTCTCATCTCCACAGGGGAAACTTACTCTTTGGAGCTGTGTCCAATCCTCCGGGTCGCAGAATCCTTGCGGGCCCCCGAGCCACTGCCACATTCCTAGGTCTCCATGGACACAAACCCACTTGATGACCCCTCCTCAGGAGAGTCCATTTCAACCCAGCCCCCTGGGTAGCTCCCCCAGAGCCAGCAATCAAACCTGCCTTGTCGCTAGGAGACAATGGGAATGTGAAGTAGGATGCCCAGGCATCCATCCTTAGAACCCTGCCCTCGAGTCTTTCTGTATGGGGCGTCCTGGAGCCATCTAACAGGACTCGACTGTCCAGCAGTAGGAATCCTTGCGGTTTGGAGCATCTCACAACTCCCAGCATGGGAAAACCTCCATGGCCTCGCGAGGGCCCCCACTTCCTGATGGGGCCATAATGGACACAGTCTCCAACCTGAGCCAATGTCAGATCCTCGCCCTGACTCCAGATGCAGGAGATCTCAATTCAGCCTCTGCAGAGTGGGCCTGCCATGCCCTCGCCCGAATTCTCACCCTAGCTTGTGTTCTCAGACTTCCGTCCTAACACTCCTGGCCCCCAAGACCTCCAGATTGGGAATTCTGGAGCCACAATGCAGCAGTCTGCCTTCTGGTCAGATGAAAAACGTTGCCCTATGCGGCTACCCAGAAACGCCAAATGAGGATCAACCTGCACACCACTCCACTGCACTCCAAATCTAGAGGCTGCCATGGGCCCTAATGCTCTGTCTGACACAGCCAGAGCCCGAACTTCCAGTCGGACCCTGAGACAGCTGGCCACACACCCAGCACATCGGGCCCGCCATGGCCTGAGGCCGTCCTCTCTTCCCAACCTAGGGTTTCAGGCTTCAGAACCTAGACCTTATCTCCAATCACTTCATAGGGGTGAACCTGAGGCAGAAATTAGAACTCCTCCATCCCCATGGCAAGAAAGCTTGCTGTTGGCATGGTGTTCGACATTCAGAGTAGGAGAAACCAGCATGGCCCATGAGGCCAGGCCCAGGCTTGAGGGCCACGTTGGGCACAAACACGCATTGTGACATTCAGCGGGAGCCCCGTGCTCAAGTAAGCGCTCTCAGTGGCTGGACAAAGAGCCCGCATATGGAGATGGCCATGCCCCTAGGCCCCCATCCTAACCCGAGTTTGGGTTTTCCTGTCATCCGTACCCAGGGCTCTGATCTGGAATCCCTCTTTTGGAGGGACACCTGATGCAGAAAACAGGACTCCTCCCTTCCCAGAGAATGACATCAAACTCTTGCGAGCCGGGCCAAATCCCCACAGAAAGAGACTCGTCCATGGCCCATGAGTCCAACCCTCCATTCCATGGCCCTCCTGGATTCAAAATCCAGAGACAAAAGCCTGAAACCCCCACACACTCGCCCTTCGTTCCTATCCCGAGGAACTCCCCTCACGGTCTGTAGATCAGGCCTGCCATACCCTCGGCCCCAAACCTAAGGCAAGCTTTCGTTTTCAGACGTCTGTCCCCACAGCCCTGGCCCACACACCCTCCAGGTTGGGGCCTCTGGAGCCACACTGGAGGACTGTGCCTGCCCTCTCCAAGGAAACTCTGCCCATTCCATTGGCCACGACCCTACAGATTAGGAGAAATCTCCAAGGTCCTCGAGGCCATCCCTCTAGTGTAGGCGGCCCTGGACACACGGGGGCGATCTGAAACAACCTGAGCATCTACCTGCACTCACACACAGAGACAGATCTCCCCAGAGACAGAAGATTGAAATAGACAGGCCCCTAGGCCCTAATCAGAACCCTGCTTTCGTTTCCAGGCGTCTCTCCTCAGAAGCCTTGTTTCAAGTACCAACTAATGGGGGTTTCCAGAGGCACCAATCAGAACACCTCTCGTCTCCAGATGGGAAACTTGCTGTTTCAAACCCTCAGGTTAGGAGAATCCTTCCGGGCCCCTGAGCCACCGCCACGTTCCAAGGTCTCCATGGACACAAACCCACATTATGACCCATCCTCAGGAGAGTCCATTTCAACTCAGCCCCCTGGGTAGCTCTGCCAGAGCCATCAGATCGAGCCGGCCTTGTCGCTAGGAGACAATGGGAATGAGAGGTGGGGTGCTCAGGCATCCATCCTTTGAATCCTGCTCTCGAGTCTTTCGGAATGGGGCATCCTGGATCCATCCAACAGGACTCGACTCTCCCGCAGAAGGAATTCTTGCAGTTTGGATTATCTCACACTCCCAGCCTGGGAAAACCTCCATGATCTCATGAGGTCCCCCGTTTCCTGAAGGGGCCATCAAGAACCCAAACTCCAACCTGAGCCAAAGTCGGATCCTCGCCTTGACATCGAGATCACCCTGGTCTCGATTCAGCCTCTGCAGAGTGGGTCTGCCGTGCCCCCACCCTGAGACGTAACCCTAACTTGTGTTCTCAGACTTCTGTCTTCACACTCCTGGCCCACAAGACATCCAGAATGGGAATTCTGGAGCCACAACAACGCAGCACTCTGCCTGCCCACCAGAAGAAAAACTTTGCCCTAAAGGGCTGCGCAGAAACCCCAATTGAGACTCAACCTGCACGACACTCAACCGCACCCCAATTATAGAGGCTGTGCTGGGCACTTATGCTCTGTCTGACACAGCCTGAGCCTTGACATTCCGACCGACACCCAGACACCAGGCAGCACACCCAGCATATCAGACCCACCATGACCTTAGGCTGTCATCTCTTCCCAAGCTGGGTGTTCAGGATTCAGAACCTAGACCTTATCTCCAGGTTCACTCCGAACAGGAGTGAACCTGATGCAGAAATCAGAACTCGTCCATCCCCATCCAAGAAACTTTGCTGTTGGCATGGTGTCCACCCTTCAGGGTAGGAGAAACCTGCATGGCCCATGAGGCCACGCCCATGCTTGAGGGCCGCCTTCCGCAGAAACATGCATTGTGACCCTCATCATGAGCCCCGTGCTCAAGTAAGGCCTCTCTGGGGCTGGACCAAGAACCCGCATATGGGGCTTTCCATGCACCTAGGCGCTCAATCCTAACCCGAGTTTGAGTTTTATAGTCCCCGGGACCCAGCGCTCTGCGCTGGAATCCCTCTTTTGGAGGGACACCTGAGGCAGAATACAGGATTCCTCCATTCCTGCAGAATGACCTGAAACTCTTGGGAGCCAGGCCAAATCCCCAGACAGGGAGGCTCATCCATGGCCCATGGCCCATGAGACCTCCATTCCACAGCCCTCCGTGACACAAAATCCAGAGACAGAACCCTGAGAAAATGACTCACACTCACCCTTCATTCAAATCCTGAGTAGCTCCCATCACGGTCGTTGATCGGGCCTGCCATACCCTCAGCCCGAAACCTAAGCCGAGTTTGTGTTTTCAGACTTCAGGCCCCACAGCCCTGTCCCACACACTCTCAAATCTGGGGCCCCTGGAGCCACAGCGCAGGACTGTGCCTGCCCTCTCCAAGGAAACTCTGCCCATTCCACTGGCCACAAACCTACAGATTAGGAGAATGCTCCAAGATCCCTGAGGCCATCCCAATAGTGTAGGCTGCCCTGGACAAACAGGGGTGATCTGACACAAGCTGAGCAACTACCTCAACTCAGACAAGCAGGCGGATGTCCCCAGAGACAGAAGATTGAACCGGACAGTCCGTTAGGCCTTAATCTGAACCCTTTTGTTGGTTTCCAGGCGTCTCTCCTCAGAGGCCTGGATTCCAATACCAGCAAATGGGGGTTTCCTGAGGCACCAATCAGAACACCTCTCATCTCCACAGGGGAAACTTACTCTTTGGAGCTGTGTCCAATCCTCCAGGTCGCAGAATCCTTGCGGGCCCCCGAGCCACTGCCACATTCCTAGGTCTCCATGGACACAAACCCACTTGATGACCCCTCCTCAGGAGAGTCCATTTCAACCCAGCCCCCTGGGTAGCTCCCCCAGAGCCAGCAATCAAACCTGCCTTGTCGCTAGGAGACAATGGGAATGTGAAGTAGGATGCCCAGGCATCCATCCTTAGAACCCTGCCCTCGAGTCTTTCTGTATGGGGCGTCCTGGAGCCATCTAACAGGACTCGACTGTCCAGCAGTAGGAATCCTTGCGGTTTGGAGCATCTCACAACTCCCAGCATGGGAAAACCTCCATGGCCTCGCGAGGGCCCCCACTTCCTGATGGGGCCATAATGGACACAGTCTCCAACCTGAGCCAATGTCAGATCCTCGCCCTGACTCCAGATGCAGGAGATCTCAATTCAGCCTCTGCAGAGTGGGCCTGCCATGCCCTCGCCCGAATTCTCACCCTAGCTTGTGTTCTCAGACTTCCGTCCTAACACTCCTGGCCCCCAAGACCTCCAGATTGGGAATTCTGGAGCCACAATGCAGCAGTCTGCCTTCTGGTCAGATGAAAAACGTTGCCCTATGCGGCTACCCAGAAACACCAAATGAGGATCAACCTGCACACCACTCCACTGCACTCCAAATCTAGAGGCTGCCATGGGCCCTAATGCTCTGTCTGACACAGCCACAGCCCGAACTTCCAGTCGGACCCTGAGACAGCTGGCCACACACCCAGCACATCGGGCCCGCCATGGCCTGAGGCCGTCCTCTCTTCCCAACCTAGGGTTTCAGGCTTCAGAACCTAGACCTTATCTCCAATCACTTCATAGGGGTGAACCTGAGGCAGAAATTAGAACTCCTCCATCCCCATGGCAAGAAAGCTTGCTGTTGGCATGGTGTTCGACATTCAGAGTAGGAGAAACCAGCATGGCCCATGAGGCCAGGCCCAGGCTTGAGGGCCACGTTGGGCACAAACACGCATTGTGACATTCAGCGGGAGCCCCGTGCTCAAGTAAGCGCTCTCAGTGGCTGGACAAAGAGCCCGCATATGGAGATGGCCATGCCCCTAGGCCCCCATCCTAACCCGAGTTTGGGTTTTCCTGTCATCCGTACCCAGGGCTCTGATCTGGAATCCCTCTTTTGGAGGGACACCTGATGCAGAAAACAGGACTCCTCCCTTCCCAGAGAATGACATCAAACTCTTGCGAGCCGGGCCAAATCCCCACAGAAAGAGACTCGTCCATGGCCCATGAGTCCAACCCTCCATTCCATGGCCCTCCTGGATTCAAAATCCAGAGACAAAAGCCTGAAACCCCCACACACTCGCCCTTCGTTCCTATCCCGAGGAACTCCCCTCACGGTCTGTAGATCAGGCCTGCCATACCCTCGGCCCCAAACCTAAGGCAAGCTTCCTTTTTCAGACGTCTGTCCCCACAGCCCTGGCCCACACACCCTCCAGGTTGGGGCCTCTGGAGCCACACTGGAGGACTGTGCCTGCCCTCTCCAAGGAAACTCTGCCCATTCCATTGGCCACGACCCTACAGATTAGGAGAAATCTCCAAGGTCCTCGAGGCCATCCCTCTAGTGTAGGCGGCCCTGGACACACGGGGGCGATCTGAAACAACCTGAGCATCTACCTGCACTCACACACAGAGACAGATCTCCCCAGAGACAGAAGATTGAAATAGACAGGCCCCTAGGCCCTAATCAGAACCCTGCTTTCGTTTCCAGGCGTCTCTCCTCAGAAGCCTTGTTTCAAGTACCAACTAATGGGGGTTTCCAGAGGCACCAATCAGAACACCTCTCGTCTCCAGATGGGAAACTTGCTCTTTCAAACCCTCAGGTTAGGAGAATCCTTCCGGGCCCCTGAGCCACCGCCACGTTCCAAGGTCTCCATGGACACAAACCCACATTATGACCCATCCTCAGGAGAGTCCATTTCAACTCAGCCCCCTGGGTAGCTCTGCCAGAGCCATCAGATCGAGCCGGCCTTGTCGCTAGGAGACAATGGGAATGAGAGGTGGGGTGCTCAGGCATCCATCCTTTGAATCCTGCTCTCGAGTCTTTCGGAATGGGGCATCCTGGATCCATCCAACAGGACTCGACTCTCCCGCAGAAGGAATTCTTGCAGTTTGGATTATCTCACACTCCCAGCCTGGGAAAACCTCCATGATCTCATGAGGTCCCCCGTTTCCTGAAGGGGCCATCAAGAACCCAAACTCCAACCTGAGCCAAAGTCGGATCCTCGCCTTGACATCGAGATCACCCTGGTCTCGATTCAGCCTCTGCAGAGTGGGTCTGCCGTGCCCCCACCCTGAGACGTAACCCTAACTTGTGTTCTCAGACTTCTGTCTTCACACTCCTGGCCCACAAGACATCCAGAATGGGAATTCTGGAGCCACAACAACGCAGCACTCTGCCTGCCCACCAGAAGAAAAACTTTGCCCTAAAGGGCTGCGCAGAAACCCCAATTGAGACTCAACCTGCACGACACTCAACCGCACCCCAATTATAGAGGCTGTGCTGGGCACTTATGCTCTGTCTGACACAGCCTGAGCCTTGACATTCCGACCGACACCCAGACACCAGGCAGCACACCCAGCATATCAGACCCACCATGACCTTAGGCTGTCATCTCTTCCCAAGCTGGGTGTTCAGGATTCAGAACCTAGACCTTATCTCCAGGTTCACTCCGAACAGGAGTGAACCTGATGCAGAAATCAGAACTCGTCCATCCCCATCCAAGAAACTTTGCTGTTGGCATGGTGTCCACCCTTCAGGGTAGGAGAAACCTGCATGGCCCATGAGGCCACGCCCATGCTTGAGGGCCGCCTTCCGCAGAAACATGCATTGTGACCCTCATCATGAGCCCCGTGCTCAAGTAAGGCCTCTCTGGGGCTGGACCAAGAACCCGCATATGGGGCTTTCCATGCACCTAGGCGCTCAATCCTAACCCGACTTTGAGTTTTATAGTCCCCGGGACCCAGCGCTCTGCGCTGGAATCCCTCTTTTGGAGGGACACCTGAGGCAGAATACAGGATTCCTCCATTCCTGCAGAATGACCTGAAACTCTTGGGAGCCAGGCCAAATCCCCAGACAGGGAGGCTCATCCATGGCCCATGGCCCATGAGACCTCCATTCCACAGCCCTCCGTGACACAAAATCCAGAGACAGAACCCTGAGAAAATGACTCACACTCACCCTTCATTCAAATCCTGAGTAGCTCCCATCACGGTCGTTGATCGGGCCTGCCATACCCTCAGCCCGAAACCTAAGCCGAGTTTGTGTTTTCAGACTTCAGGCCCCACAGCCCTGTCCCACACACTCTCAAATCTGGGGCCCCTGGAGCCACAGCACAGGACTGTGCCTGCCCTCTCCAAGGAAACTCTGCCCATTCCACTGGCCACAAACCTACAGATTAGGAGAATGCTCCAAGATCCCTGAGGCCATCCCAATAGTGTAGGCTGCCCTGGACAAACAGGGGTGATCTGACACAAGCTGAGCAACTACCTCAACTCAGACAAGCAGGCGGATGTCCCCAGAGACAGAAGATTGAACCGGACAGTCCGTTAGGCCTTAATCTGAACCCTTTTGTTGGTTTCCAGGCGTCTCTCCTCAGAGGCCTGGATTCCAATACCAGCAAATGGGGGTTTCCTGAGGCACCAATCAGAACACCTCTCATCTCCACAGGGGAAACTTACTCTTTGGAGCTGTGTCCAATCCTCCGGGTCGCAGAATCCTTGCGGGCCCCCGAGCCACTGCCACATTCCTAGGTCTCCATGGACACAAACCCACTTGATGACCCCTCCTCAGGAGAGTCCATTTCAACCCAGCCCCCTGGGTAGCTCCCCCAGAGCCAGCAATCAAACCTGCCTTGTCGCTAGGAGACAATGGGAATGTGAAGTAGGATGCCCAGGCATCCATCCTTAGAACCCTGCCCTCGAGTCTTTCTGTATGGGGCGTCCTGGAGCCATCTAACAGGACTCGACTGTCCAGCAGTAGGAATCCTTGCGGTTTGGAGCATCTCACAACTCCCAGCATGGGAAAACCTCCATGGCCTCGCGAGGGCCCCCACTTCCTGATGGGGCCATAATGGACACAGTCTCCAACCTGAGCCAATGTCAGATCCTCGCCCTGACTCCAGATGCAGGAGATCTCAATTCAGCCTCTGCAGAGTGGGCCTGCCATGCCCTCGCCCGAATTCTCACCCTAGCTTGTGTTCTCAGACTTCCGTCCTAACACTCCTGGCCCCCAAGACCTCCAGATTGGGAATTCTGGAGCCACAATGCAGCAGTCTGCCTTCTGGTCAGATGAAAAACGTTGCCCTATGCGGCTACCCAGAAACGCCAAATGAGGATCAACCTGCACACCACTCCACTGCACTCCAAATCTAGAGGCTGCCATGGGCCCTAATGCTCTGTCTGACACAGCCAGAGCCCGAACTTCCAGTCGGACCCTGAGACAGCTGGCCACACACCCAGCACATCGGGCCCGCCATGGCCTGAGGCCGTCCTCTCTTCCCAACCTAGGGTTTCAGGCTTCAGAACCTAGACCTTATCTCCAATCACTTCATAGGGGTGAACCTGATGCAGAAATTAGAACTCCTCCATCCCCATGGCAAGAAAGCTTGCTGTTGGCATGGTGTTCGACATTCAGAGTAGGAGAAACCAGCATGGCCCATGAGGCCAGGCCCAGGCTTGAGGGCCACGTTGGGCACAAACACGCATTGTGACATTCAGCGGGAGCCCCGTGCTCAAGTAAGCGCTCTCAGTGGCTGGACAAAGAGCCCGCATATGGAGATGGCCATGCCCCTAAGGCCCCCATCCTAACCCGAGTTTGGGTTTTCCTGTCATCCGTACCCAGGGCTCTGATCTGGAATCCCTCTTTTGGAGGGACACCTGATGCAGAAAACAGGACTCCTCCCTTCCCAGAGAATGACATCAAACTCTTGCGAGCCGGGCCAAATCCCCACAGAAAGAGACTCGTCCATGGCCCATGAGTCCAACCCTCCATTCCATGGCCCTCCTGGATTCAAAATCCAGAGACAAAAGCCTGAAACCCCCACACACTCGCCCTTCGTTCCTATCCCGAGGAACTCCCCTCACGGTCTGTAGATCAGGCCTGCCATACCCTCGGCCCCAAACCTAAGGCAAGCTTTCGTTTTCAGACGTCTGTCCCCACAGCCCTGGCCCACACACCCTCCAGGTTGGGGCCTCTGGAGCCACACTGGAGGACTGTGCCTGCCCTCTCCAAGGAAACTCTGCCCATTCCATTGGCCACGACCCTACAGATTAGGAGAAATCTCCAAGGTCCTCGAGGCCATCCCTCTAGTGTAGGCGGCCCTGGACACACGGGGGCGATCTGAAACAACCTGAGCATCTACCTGCACTCACACACAGAGACAGATCTCCCCAGAGACAGAAGATTGAAATAGACAGGCCCCTAGGCCCTAATCAGAACCCTGCTTTCGTTTCCAGGCGTCTCTCCTCAGAAGCCTTGTTTCAAGTACCAACTAATGGGGGTTTCCAGAGGCACCAATCAGAACACCTCTCGTCTCCAGATGGGAAACTTGCTCTTTCAAACCCTCAGGTTAGGAGAATCCTTCCGGGCCCCTGAGCCACCGCCACGTTCCAAGGTCTCCATGGACACAAACCCACATTATGACCCATCCTCAGGAGAGTCCATTTCAACTCAGCCCCCTGGGTAGCTCTGCCAGAGCCATCAGATCGAGCCGGCCTTGTCGCTAGGAGACAATGGGAATGAGAGGTGGGGTGCTCAGGCATCCATCCTTTGAATCCTGCTCTCGAGTCTTTCGGAATGGGGCATCCTGGATCCATCCAACAGGACTCGACTCTCCCGCAGAAGGAATTCTTGCAGTTTGGATTATCTCACACTCCCAGCCTGGGAAAACCTCCATGATCTCATGAGGTCCCCCGTTTCCTGAAGGGGCCATCAAGAACCCAAACTCCAACCTGAGCCAAAGTCGGATCCTCGCCTTGACATCGAGATCACCCTGGTCTCGATTCAGCCTCTGCAGAGTGGGTCTGCCGTGCCCCCACCCTGAGACGTAACCCTAACTTGTGTTCTCAGACTTCTGTCTTCACACTCCTGGCCCACAAGACATCCAGAATGGGAATTCTGGAGCCACAACAACGCAGCACTCTGCCTGCCCACCAGAAGAAAAACTTTGCCCTAAAGGGCTGCGCAGAAACCCCAATTGAGACTCAACCTGCACGACACTCAACCGCACCCCAATTATAGAGGCTGTGCTGGGCACTTATGCTCTGTCTGACACAGCCTGAGCCTTGACATTCCGACCGACACCCAGACACCAGGCAGCACACCCAGCATATCAGACCCACCATGACCTTAGGCTGTCATCTCTTCCCAAGCTGGGTGTTCAGGATTCAGAACCTAGACCTTATCTCCAGGTTCACTCCGAACAGGAGTGAACCTGATGCAGAAATAAGAACTCGTCCATCCCCATCCAAGAAACTTTGCTGTTGGCATGGTGTCCACCCTTCAGGGTAGGAGAAACCTGCATGGCCCATGAGGCCACGCCCATGCTTGAGGGCCGCCTTCCGCAGAAACATGCATTGTGACCCTCATCATGAGCCCCGTGCTCAAGTAAGGCCTCTCTGGGGCTGGACCAAGAACCCGCATATGGGGCTTTCCATGCACCTAGGCGCTCAATCCTAACCCGACTTTGAGTTTTATAGTCCCCGGGACCCAGCGCTCTGCGCTGGAATCCCTCTTTTGGAGGGACACCTGAGGCAGAATACAGGATTCCTCCATTCCTGCAGAATGACCTGAAACTCTTGGGAGCCAGGCCAAATCCCCAGACAGGGAGGCTCATCCATGGCCCATGGCCCATGAGACCTCCATTCCACAGCCCTCCTTGACACAAAATCCAGAGACAGAACCCTGAGAAAATGACTCACACTCACCCTTCATTCAAATCCTGAGTAGCTCCCATCACGGTCGTTGATCGGGCCTGCCATACCCTCAGCCCGAAACCTAAGCCGAGTTTGTGTTTTCAGACTTCAGGCCCCACAGCCCTGTCCCACACACTCTCAAATCTGGGGCCCCTGGAGCCACAGCGCAGGACTGTGCCTGCCCTCTCCAAGGAAACTCTGCCCATTCCACTGGCCACAAACCTACAGATTAGGAGAATGCTCCAAGATCCCTGAGGCCATCCCAATAGTGTAGGCTGCCCTGGACAAACAGGGGTGATCTGACACAAGCTGAGCAACTACCTCAACTCAGACAAGCAGGCGGATGTCCCCAGAGACAGAAGATTGAACCGGACAGTCCGTTAGGCCTTAATCTGAACCCTTTTGTTGGTTTCCAGGCGTCTCTCCTCAGAGGCCTGGATTCCAATACCAGCAAATGGGGGTTTCCTGAGGCACCAATCAGAACACCTCTCATCTCCACAGGGGAAACTTACTCTTTGGAGCTGTGTCCAATCCTCCGGGTCGCAGAATCCTTGCGGGCCCCCGAGCCACTGCCACATTCCTAGGTCTCCATGGACACAAACCCACTTGATGACCCCTCCTCAGGAGAGTCCATTTCAACCCAGCCCCCTGGGTAGCTCCCCCAGAGCCAGCAATCAAACCTGCCTTGTCGCTAGGAGACAATGGGAATGTGAAGTAGGATGCCCAGGCATCCATCCTTAGAACCCTGCCCTCGAGTCTTTCTGTATGGGGCGTCCTGGAGCCATCTAACAGGACTCGACTGTCCAGCAGTAGGAATCCTTGCGGTTTGGAGCATCTCACAACTCCCAGCATGGGAAAACCTCCATGGCCTCGCGAGGGCCCCCACTTCCTGATGGGGCCATAATGGACACAGTCTCCAACCTGAGCCAATGTCAGATCCTCGCCCTGACTCCAGATGCAGGAGATCTCAATTCAGCCTCTGCAGAGTGGGCCTGCCATGCCCTCGCCCGAATTCTCACCCTAGCTTGTGTTCTCAGACTTCCGTCCTAACACTCCTGGCCCCCAAGACCTCCAGATTGGGAATTCTGGAGCCACAATGCAGCAGTCTGCCTTCTGGTCAGATGAAAAACGTTGCCCTATGCGGCTACCCAGAAACGCCAAATGAGGATCAACCTGCACACCACTCCACTGCACTCCAAATCTAGAGGCTGCCATGGGCCCTAATGCTCTGTCTGACACAGCCACAGCCCGAACTTCCAGTCGGACCCTGAGACAGCTGGCCACACACCCAGCACATCGGGCCCGCCATGGCCTGAGGCCGTCCTCTCTTCCCAACCTAGGGTTTCAGGCTTCAGAACCTAGACCTTATCTCCAATCACTTCATAGGGGTGAACCTGATGCAGAAATTAGAACTCCTCCATCCCCATGGCAAGAAAGCTTGCTGTTGGCATGGTGTTCGACATTCAGAGTAGGAGAAACCAGCATGGCCCATGAGGCCAGGCCCAGGCTTGAGGGCCACGTTGGGCACAAACACGCATTGTGACATTCAGCGGGAGCCCCGTGCTCAAGTAAGCGCTCTCAGTGGCTGGACAATTAGCCCGCATATGGAGATGGCCATGCCCCTAGGCCCCCATCCTAACCCGAGTTTGGGTTTTCCTGTCATCCGTACCCAGGGCTCTGATCTGGAATCCCTCTTTTGGAGGGACACCTGATGCAGAAAACAGGACTCCTCCCTTCCCAGAGAATGACATCAAACTCTTGCGAGCCGGGCCAAATCCCCACAGAAAGAGACTCGTCCATGGCCCATGAGTCCAACCCTCCATTCCATGGCCCTCCTGGATTCAAAATCCAGAGACAAAAGCCTGAAACCCCCACACACTCGCCCTTCGTTCCTATCCCGAGGAACTCCCCTCACGGTCTGTAGATCAGGCCTGCCATACCCTCGGCCCCAAACCTAAGGCAAGCTTCCTTTTTCAGACGTCTGTCCCCACAGCCCTGGCCCACACACCCTCCAGGTTGGGGCCTCTGGAGCCACACTGGAGGACTGTGCCTGCCCTCTCCAAGGAAACTCTGCCCATTCCATTGGCCACGACCCTACAGATTAGGAGAAATCTCCAAGGTCCTCGAGGCCATCCCTCTAGTGTAGGCGGCCCTGGACACACGGGGGCGATCTGAAACAACCTGAGCATCTACCTGCACTCACACACAGAGACAGATCTCCCCAGAGACAGAAGATTGAAATAGACAGGCCCCTAGGCCCTAATCAGAACCCTGCTTTCGTTTCCAGGCGTCTCTCCTCAGAAGCCTTGTTTCAAGTACCAACTAATGGGGGTTTCCAGAGGCACCAATCAGAACACCTCTCGTCTCCAGATGGGAAACTTGCTGTTTCAAACCCTCAGGTTAGGAGAATCCTTCCGGGCCCCTGAGCCACCGCCACGTTCCAAGGTCTCCATGGACACAAACCCACATTATGACCCATCCTCAGGAGAGTCCATTTCAACTCAGCCCCCTGGGTAGCTCTGCCAGAGCCATCAGATCGAGCCGGCCTTGTCGCTAGGAGACAATGGGAATGAGAGGTGGGGTGCTCAGGCATCCATCCTTTGAATCCTGCTCTCGAGTCTTTCGGAATGGGGCATCCTGGATCCATCCAACAGGACTCGACTCTCCCGCAGAAGGAATTCTTGCAGTTTGGATTATCTCACACTCCCAGCCTGGGAAAACCTCCATGATCTCATGAGGTCCCCCGTTTCCTGAAGGGGCCATCAAGAACCCAAACTCCAACCTGAGCCAAAGTCGGATCCTCGCCTTGACATCGAGATCACCCTGGTCTCGATTCAGCCTCTGCAGAGTGGGTCTGCCGTGCCCCCACCCTGAGACGTAACCCTAACTTGTGTTCTCAGACTTCTGTCTTCACACTCCTGGCCCACAAGACATCCAGAATGGGAATTCTGGAGCCACAACAACGCAGCACTCTGCCTGCCCACCAGAAGAAAAACTTTGCCCTAAAGGGCTGCGCAGAAACCCCAATTGAGACTCAACCTGCACGACACTCAACCGCACCCCAATTATAGAGGCTGTGCTGGGCACTTATGCTCTGTCTGACACAGCCTGAGCCTTGACATTCCGACCGACACCCAGACACCAGGCAGCACACCCAGCATATCAGACCCACCATGACCTTAGGCTGTCATCTCTTCCCAAGCTGGGTGTTCAGGATTCAGAACCTAGACCTTATCTCCAGGTTCACTCCGAACAGGAGTGAACCTGATGCAGAAATCAGAACTCGTCCATCCCCATCCAAGAAACTTTGCTGTTGGCATGGTGTCCACCCTTCAGGGTAGGAGAAACCTGCATGGCCCATGAGGCCACGCCCATGCTTGAGGGCCGCCTTCCGCAGAAACATGCATTGTGACCCTCATCATGAGCCCCGTGCTCAAGTAAGGCCTCTCTGGGGCTGGACCAAGAACCCGCATATGGGGCTTTCCATGCACCTAGGCGCTCAATCCTAACCCGAGTTTGAGTTTTATAGTCCCCGGGACCCAGCGCTCTGCGCTGGAATCCCTCTTTTGGAGGGACACCTGAGGCAGAATACAGGATTCCTCCATTCCTGCAGAATGACCTGAAACTCTTGGGAGCCAGGCCAAATCCCCAGACAGGGAGGCTCATCCATGGCCCATGGCCCATGAGACCTCCATTCCACAGCCCTCCTTGACACAAAATCCAGAGACAGAACCCTGAGAAAATGACTCACACTCACCCTTCATTCAAATCCTGAGTAGCTCCCATCACGGTCGTTGATCGGGCCTGCCATACCCTCAGCCCGAAACCTAAGCCGAGTTTGTGTTTTCAGACTTCAGGCCCCACAGCCCTGTCCCACACACTCTCAAATCTGGGGCCCCTGGAGCCACAGCGCAGGACTGTGCCTGCCCTCTCCAAGGAAACTCTGCCCATTCCACTGGCCACAAACCTACAGATTAGGAGAATGCTCCAAGATCCCTGAGGCCATCCCAATAGTGTAGGCTGCCCTGGACAAACAGGGGTGATCTGACACAAGCTGAGCAACTACCTCAACTCAGACAAGCAGGCGGATGTCCCCAGAGACAGAAGATTGAACCGGACAGTCCGTTAGGCCTTAATCTGAACCCTTTTGTTGGTTTCCAGGCGTCTCTCCTCAGAGGCCTGGATTCCAATACCAGCAAATGGGGGTTTCCTGAGGCACCAATCAGAACACCTCTCATCTCCACAGGGGAAACTTACTCTTTGGAGCTGTGTCCAATCCTCCGGGTCGCAGAATCCTTGCGGGCCCCCGAGCCACTGCCACATTCCTAGGTCTCCATGGACACAAACCCACTTGATGACCCCTCCTCAGGAGAGTCCATTTCAACCCAGCCCCCTGGGTAGCTCCCCCAGAGCCAGCAATCAAACCTGCCTTGTCGCTAGGAGACAATGGGAATGTGAAGTAGGATGCCCAGGCATCCATCCTTAGAACCCTGCCCTCGAGTCTTTCTGTATGGGGCGTCCTGGAGCCATCTAACAGGACTCGACTGTCCAGCAGTAGGAATCCTTGCGGTTTGGAGCATCTCACAACTCCCAGCATGGGAAAACCTCCATGGCCTCGCGAGGGCCCCCACTTCCTGATGGGGCCATAATGGACACAGTCTCCAACCTGAGCCAATGTCAGATCCTCGCCCTGACTCCAGATGCAGGAGATCTCAATTCAGCCTCTGCAGAGTGGGCCTGCCATGCCCTCGCCCGAATTCTCACCCTAGCTTGTGTTCTCAGACTTCCGTCCTAACACTCCTGGCCCCCAAGACCTCCAGATTGGGAATTCTGGAGCCACAATGCAGCAGTCTGCCTTCTGGTCAGATGAAAAACGTTGCCCTATGCGGCTACCCAGAAACGCCAAATGAGGATCAACCTGCACACCACTCCACTGCACTCCAAATCTAGAGGCTGCCATGGGCCCTAATGCTCTGTCTGACACAGCCAGAGCCCGAACTTCCAGTCGGACCCTGAGACAGCTGGCCACACACCCAGCACATCGGGCCCGCCATGGCCTGAGGCCGTCCTCTCTTCCCAACCTAGGGTTTCAGGCTTCAGAACCTAGACCTTATCTCCAATCACTTCATAGGGGTGAACCTGATGCAGAAATTAGAACTCCTCCATCCCCATGGCAAGAAAGCTTGCTGTTGGCATGGTGTTCGACATTCAGAGTAGGAGAAACCAGCATGGCCCATGAGGCCAGGCCCAGGCTTGAGGGCCACGTTGGGCACAAACACGCATTGTGACATTCAGCGGGAGCCCCGTGCTCAAGTAAGCGCTCTCAGTGGCTGGACAATTAGCCCGCATATGGAGATGGCCATGCCCCTAGGCCCCCATCCTAACCCGAGTTTGGGTTTTCCTGTCATCCGTACCCAGGGCTCTGATCTGGAATCCCTCTTTTGGAGGGACACCTGATGCAGAAAACAGGACTCCTCCCTTCCCAGAGAATGACATCAAACTCTTGCGAGCCGGGCCAAATCCCCACAGAAAGAGACTCGTCCATGGCCCATGAGTCCAACCCTCCATTCCATGGCCCTCCTGGATTCAAAATCCAGAGACAAAAGCCTGAAACCCCCACACACTCGCCCTTCGTTCCTATCCCGAGGAACTCCCCTCACGGTCTGTAGATCAGGCCTGCCATACCCTCGGCCCCAAACCTAAGGCAAGCTTCCTTTTTCAGACGTCTGTCCCCACAGCCCTGGCCCACACACCCTCCAGGTTGGGGCCTCTGGAGCCACACTGGAGGACTGTGCCTGCCCTCTCCAAGGAAACTCTGCCCATTCCATTGGCCACGACCCTACAGATTAGGAGAAATCTCCAAGGTCCTCGAGGCCATCCCTCTAGTGTAGGCGGCCCTGGACACACGGGGGCGATCTGAAACAACCTGAGCATCTACCTGCACTCACACACAGAGACAGATCTCCCCAGAGACAGAAGATTGAAATAGACAGGCCCCTAGGCCCTAATCAGAACCCTGCTTTCGTTTCCAGGCGTCTCTCCTCAGAAGCCTTGTTTCAAGTACCAACTAATGGGGGTTTCCAGAGGCACCAATCAGAACACCTCTCGTCTCCAGATGGGAAACTTGCTGTTTCAAACCCTCAGGTTAGGAGAATCCTTCCGGGCCCCTGAGCCACCGCCACGTTCCAAGGTCTCCATGGACACAAACCCACATTATGACCCATCCTCAGGAGAGTCCATTTCAACTCAGCCCCCTGGGTAGCTCTGCCAGAGCCATCAGATCGAGCCGGCCTTGTCGCTAGGAGACAATGGGAATGAGAGGTGGGGTGCTCAGGCATCCATCCTTTGAATCCTGCTCTCGAGTCTTTCGGAATGGGGCATCCTGGATCCATCCAACAGGACTCGACTCTCCCGCAGAAGGAATTCTTGCAGTTTGGATTATCTCACACTCCCAGCCTGGGAAAACCTCCATGATCTCATGAGGTCCCCCGTTTCCTGAAGGGGCCATCAAGAACCCAAACTCCAACCTGAGCCAAAGTCGGATCCTCGCCTTGACATCGAGATCACCCTGGTCTCGATTCAGCCTCTGCAGAGTGGGTCTGCCGTGCCCCCACCCTGAGACGTAACCCTAACTTGTGTTCTCAGACTTCTGTCTTCACACTCCTGGCCCACAAGACATCCAGAATGGGAATTCTGGAGCCACAACAACGCAGCACTCTGCCTGCCCACCAGAAGAAAAACTTTGCCCTAAAGGGCTGCGCAGAAACCCCAATTGAGACTCAACCTGCACGACACTCAACCGCACCCCAATTATAGAGGCTGTGCTGGGCACTTATGCTCTGTCTGACACAGCCTGAGCCTTGACATTCCGACCGACACCCAGACACCAGGCAGCACACCCAGCATATCAGACCCACCATGACCTTAGGCTGTCATCTCTTCCCAAGCTGGGTGTTCAGGATTCAGAACCTAGACCTTATCTCCAGGTTCACTCCGAACAGGAGTGAACCTGATGCAGAAATCAGAACTCGTCCATCCCCATCCAAGAAACTTTGCTGTTGGCATGGTGTCCACCCTTCAGGGTAGGAGAAACCTGCATGGCCCATGAGGCCACGCCCATGCTTGAGGGCCGCCTTCCGCAGAAACATGCATTGTGACCCTCATCATGAGCCCCGTGCTCAAGTAAGGCCTCTCTGGGGCTGGACCAAGAACCCGCATATGGGGCTTTCCATGCACCTAGGCGCTCAATCCTAACCCGACTTTGAGTTTTATAGTCCCCGGGACCCAGCGCTCTGCGCTGGAATCCCTCTTTTGGAGGGACACCTGAGGCAGAATACAGGATTCCTCCATTCCTGCAGAATGACCTGAAACTCTTGGGAGCCAGGCCAAATCCCCAGACAGGGAGGCTCATCCATGGCCCATGGCCCATGAGACCTCCATTCCACAGCCCTCCGTGACACAAAATCCAGAGACAGAACCCTGAGAAAATGACTCACACTCACCCTTCATTCAAATCCTGAGTAGCTCCCATCACGGTCGTTGATCGGGCCTGCCATACCCTCAGCCCGAAACCTAAGCCGAGTTTGTGTTTTCAGACTTCAGGCCCCACAGCCCTGTCCCACACACTCTCAAATCTGGGGCCCCTGGAGCCACAGCACAGGACTGTGCCTGCCCTCTCCAAGGAAACTCTGCCCATTCCACTGGCCACAAACCTACAGATTAGGAGAATGCTCCAAGATCCCTGAGGCCATCCCAATAGTGTAGGCTGCCCTGGACAAACAGGGGTGATCTGACACAAGCTGAGCAACTACCTCAACTCAGACAAGCAGGCGGATGTCCCCAGAGACAGAAGATTGAACCGGACAGTCCGTTAGGCCTTAATCTGAACCCTTTTGTTGGTTTCCAGGCGTCTCTCCTCAGAGGCCTGGATTCCAATACCAGCAAATGGGGGTTTCCTGAGGCACCAATCAGAACACCTCTCATCTCCACAGGGGAAACTTACTCTTTGGAGCTGTGTCCAATCCTCCGGGTCGCAGAATCCTTGCGGGCCCCCGAGCCACTGCCACATTCCTAGGTCTCCATGGACACAAACCCACTTGATGACCCCTCCTCAGGAGAGTCCATTTCAACCCAGCCCCCTGGGTAGCTCCCCCAGAGCCAGCAATCAAACCTGCCTTGTCGCTAGGAGACAATGGGAATGTGAAGTAGGATGCCCAGGCATCCATCCTTAGAACCCTGCCCTCGAGTCTTTCTGTATGGGGCGTCCTGGAGCCATCTAACAGGACTCGACTGTCCAGCAGTAGGAATCCTTGCGGTTTGGAGCATCTCACAACTCCCAGCATGGGAAAACCTCCATGGCCTCGCGAGGGCCCCCACTTCCTGATGGGGCCATAATGGACACAGTCTCCAACCTGAGCCAATGTCAGATCCTCGCCCTGACTCCAGATGCAGGAGATCTCAATTCAGCCTCTGCAGAGTGGGCCTGCCATGCCCTCGCCCGAATTCTCACCCTAGCTTGTGTTCTCAGACTTCCGTCCTAACACTCCTGGCCCCCAAGACCTCCAGATTGGGAATTCTGGAGCCACAATGCAGCAGTCTGCCTTCTGGTCAGATGAAAAACGTTGCCCTATGCGGCTACCCAGAAACGCCAAATGAGGATCAACCTGCACACCACTCCACTGCACTCCAAATCTAGAGGCTGCCATGGGCCCTAATGCTCTGTCTGACACAGCCAGAGCCCGAACTTCCAGTCGGACCCTGAGACAGCTGGCCACACACCCAGCACATCGGGCCCGCCATGGCCTGAGGCCGTCCTCTCTTCCCAACCTAGGGTTTCAGGCTTCAGAACCTAGACCTTATCTCCAATCACTTCATAGGGGTGAACCTGATGCAGAAATTAGAACTCCTCCATCCCCATGGCAAGAAAGCTTGCTGTTGGCATGGTGTTCGACATTCAGAGTAGGAGAAACCAGCATGGCCCATGAGGCCAGGCCCAGGCTTGAGGGCCACGTTGGGCACAAACACGCATTGTGACATTCAGCGGGAGCCCCGTGCTCAAGTAAGCGCTCTCAGTGGCTGGACAAAGAGCCCGCATATGGAGATGGCCATGCCCCTAAGGCCCCCATCCTAACCCGAGTTTGGGTTTTCCTGTCATCCGTACCCAGGGCTCTGATCTGGAATCCCTCTTTTGGAGGGACACCTGATGCAGAAAACAGGACTCCTCCCTTCCCAGAGAATGACATCAAACTCTTGCGAGCCGGGCCAAATCCCCACAGAAAGAGACTCGTCCATGGCCCATGAGTCCAACCCTCCATTCCATGGCCCTCCTGGATTCAAAATCCAGAGACAAAAGCCTGAAACCCCCACACACTCGCCCTTCGTTCCTATCCCGAGGAACTCCCCTCACGGTCTGTAGATCAGGCCTGCCATACCCTCGGCCCCAAACCTAAGGCAAGCTTTCGTTTTCAGACGTCTGTCCCCACAGCCCTGGCCCACACACCCTCCAGGTTGGGGCCTCTGGAGCCACACTGGAGGACTGTGCCTGCCCTCTCCAAGGAAACTCTGCCCATTCCATTGGCCACGACCCTACAGATTAGGAGAAATCTCCAAGGTCCTCGAGGCCATCCCTCTAGTGTAGGCGGCCCTGGACACACGGGGGCGATCTGAAACAACCTGAGCATCTACCTGCACTCACACACAGAGACAGATCTCCCCAGAGACAGAAGATTGAAATAGACAGGCCCCTAGGCCCTAATCAGAACCCTGCTTTCGTTTCCAGGCGTCTCTCCTCAGAAGCCTTGTTTCAAGTACCAACTAATGGGGGTTTCCAGAGGCACCAATCAGAACACCTCTCGTCTCCAGATGGGAAACTTGCTCTTTCAAACCCTCAGGTTAGGAGAATCCTTCCGGGCCCCTGAGCCACCGCCACGTTCCAAGGTCTCCATGGACACAAACCCACATTATGACCCATCCTCAGGAGAGTCCATTTCAACTCAGCCCCCTGGGTAGCTCTGCCAGAGCCATCAGATCGAGCCGGCCTTGTCGCTAGGAGACAATGGGAATGAGAGGTGGGGTGCTCAGGCATCCATCCTTTGAATCCTGCTCTCGAGTCTTTCGGAATGGGGCATCCTGGATCCATCCAACAGGACTCGACTCTCCCGCAGAAGGAATTCTTGCAGTTTGGATTATCTCACACTCCCAGCCTGGGAAAACCTCCATGATCTCATGAGGTCCCCCGTTTCCTGAAGGGGCCATCAAGAACCCAAACTCCAACCTGAGCCAAAGTCGGATCCTCGCCTTGACATCGAGATCACCCTGGTCTCGATTCAGCCTCTGCAGAGTGGGTCTGCCGTGCCCCCACCCTGAGACGTAACCCTAACTTGTGTTCTCAGACTTCTGTCTTCACACTCCTGGCCCACAAGACATCCAGAATGGGAATTCTGGAGCCACAACAACGCAGCACTCTGCCTGCCCACCAGAAGAAAAACTTTGCCCTAAAGGGCTGCGCAGAAACCCCAATTGAGACTCAACCTGCACGACACTCAACCGCACCCCAATTATAGAGGCTGTGCTGGGCACTTATGCTCTGTCTGACACAGCCTGAGCCTTGACATTCCGACCGACACCCAGACACCAGGCAGCACACCCAGCATATCAGACCCACCATGACCTTAGGCTGTCATCTCTTCCCAAGCTGGGTGTTCAGGATTCAGAACCTAGACCTTATCTCCAGGTTCACTCCGAACAGGAGTGAACCTGATGCAGAAATAAGAACTCGTCCATCCCCATCCAAGAAACTTTGCTGTTGGCATGGTGTCCACCCTTCAGGGTAGGAGAAACCTGCATGGCCCATGAGGCCACGCCCATGCTTGAGGGCCGCCTTCCGCAGAAACATGCATTGTGACCCTCATCATGAGCCCCGTGCTCAAGTAAGGCCTCTCTGGGGCTGGACCAAGAACCCGCATATGGGGCTTTCCATGCACCTAGGCGCTCAATCCTAACCCGACTTTGAGTTTTATAGTCCCCGGGACCCAGCGCTCTGCGCTGGAATCCCTCTTTTGGAGGGACACCTGAGGCAGAATACAGGATTCCTCCATTCCTGCAGAATGACCTGAAACTCTTGGGAGCCAGGCCAAATCCCCAGACAGGGAGGCTCATCCATGGCCCATGGCCCATGAGACCTCCATTCCACAGCCCTCCTTGACACAAAATCCAGAGACAGAACCCTGAGAAAATGACTCACACTCACCCTTCATTCAAATCCTGAGTAGCTCCCATCACGGTCGTTGATCGGGCCTGCCATACCCTCAGCCCGAAACCTAAGCCGAGTTTGTGTTTTCAGACTTCAGGCCCCACAGCCCTGTCCCACACACTCTCAAATCTGGGGCCCCTGGAGCCACAGCGCAGGACTGTGCCTGCCCTCTCCAAGGAAACTCTGCCCATTCCACTGGCCACAAACCTACAGATTAGGAGAATGCTCCAAGATCCCTGAGGCCATCCCAATAGTGTAGGCTGCCCTGGACAAACAGGGGTGATCTGACACAAGCTGAGCAACTACCTCAACTCAGACAAGCAGGCGGATGTCCCCAGAGACAGAAGATTGAACCGGACAGTCCGTTAGGCCTTAATCTGAACCCTTTTGTTGGTTTCCAGGCGTCTCTCCTCAGAGGCCTGGATTCCAATACCAGCAAATGGGGGTTTCCTGAGGCACCAATCAGAACACCTCTCATCTCCACAGGGGAAACTTACTCTTTGGAGCTGTGTCCAATCCTCCGGGTCGCAGAATCCTTGCGGGCCCCCGAGCCACTGCCACATTCCTAGGTCTCCATGGACACAAACCCACTTGATGACCCCTCCTCAGGAGAGTCCATTTCAACCCAGCCCCCTGGGTAGCTCCCCCAGAGCCAGCAATCAAACCTGCCTTGTCGCTAGGAGACAATGGGAATGTGAAGTAGGATGCCCAGGCATCCATCCTTAGAACCCTGCCCTCGAGTCTTTCTGTATGGGGCGTCCTGGAGCCATCTAACAGGACTCGACTGTCCAGCAGTAGGAATCCTTGCGGTTTGGAGCATCTCACAACTCCCAGCATGGGAAAACCTCCATGGCCTCGCGAGGGCCCCCACTTCCTGATGGGGCCATAATGGACACAGTCTCCAACCTGAGCCAATGTCAGATCCTCGCCCTGACTCCAGATGCAGGAGATCTCAATTCAGCCTCTGCAGAGTGGGCCTGCCATGCCCTCGCCCGAATTCTCACCCTAGCTTGTGTTCTCAGACTTCCGTCCTAACACTCCTGGCCCCCAAGACCTCCAGATTGGGAATTCTGGAGCCACAATGCAGCAGTCTGCCTTCTGGTCAGATGAAAAACGTTGCCCTATGCGGCTACCCAGAAACGCCAAATGAGGATCAACCTGCACACCACTCCACTGCACTCCAAATCTAGAGGCTGCCATGGGCCCTAATGCTCTGTCTGACACAGCCACAGCCCGAACTTCCAGTCGGACCCTGAGACAGCTGGCCACACACCCAGCACATCGGGCCCGCCATGGCCTGAGGCCGTCCTCTCTTCCCAACCTAGGGTTTCAGGCTTCAGAACCTAGACCTTATCTCCAATCACTTCATAGGGGTGAACCTGATGCAGAAATTAGAACTCCTCCATCCCCATGGCAAGAAAGCTTGCTGTTGGCATGGTGTTCGACATTCAGAGTAGGAGAAACCAGCATGGCCCATGAGGCCAGGCCCAGGCTTGAGGGCCACGTTGGGCACAAACACGCATTGTGACATTCAGCGGGAGCCCCGTGCTCAAGTAAGCGCTCTCAGTGGCTGGACAATTAGCCCGCATATGGAGATGGCCATGCCCCTAGGCCCCCATCCTAACCCGAGTTTGGGTTTTCCTGTCATCCGTACCCAGGGCTCTGATCTGGAATCCCTCTTTTGGAGGGACACCTGATGCAGAAAACAGGACTCCTCCCTTCCCAGAGAATGACATCAAACTCTTGCGAGCCGGGCCAAATCCCCACAGAAAGAGACTCGTCCATGGCCCATGAGTCCAACCCTCCATTCCATGGCCCTCCTGGATTCAAAATCCAGAGACAAAAGCCTGAAACCCCCACACACTCGCCCTTCGTTCCTATCCCGAGGAACTCCCCTCACGGTCTGTAGATCAGGCCTGCCATACCCTCGGCCCCAAACCTAAGGCAAGCTTCCTTTTTCAGACGTCTGTCCCCACAGCCCTGGCCCACACACCCTCCAGGTTGGGGCCTCTGGAGCCACACTGGAGGACTGTGCCTGCCCTCTCCAAGGAAACTCTGCCCATTCCATTGGCCACGACCCTACAGATTAGGAGAAATCTCCAAGGTCCTCGAGGCCATCCCTCTAGTGTAGGCGGCCCTGGACACACGGGGGCGATCTGAAACAACCTGAGCATCTACCTGCACTCACACACAGAGACAGATCTCCCCAGAGACAGAAGATTGAAATAGACAGGCCCCTAGGCCCTAATCAGAACCCTGCTTTCGTTTCCAGGCGTCTCTCCTCAGAAGCCTTGTTTCAAGTACCAACTAATGGGGGTTTCCAGAGGCACCAATCAGAACACCTCTCGTCTCCAGATGGGAAACTTGCTGTTTCAAACCCTCAGGTTAGGAGAATCCTTCCGGGCCCCTGAGCCACCGCCACGTTCCAAGGTCTCCATGGACACAAACCCACATTATGACCCATCCTCAGGAGAGTCCATTTCAACTCAGCCCCCTGGGTAGCTCTGCCAGAGCCATCAGATCGAGCCGGCCTTGTCGCTAGGAGACAATGGGAATGAGAGGTGGGGTGCTCAGGCATCCATCCTTTGAATCCTGCTCTCGAGTCTTTCGGAATGGGGCATCCTGGATCCATCCAACAGGACTCGACTCTCCCGCAGAAGGAATTCTTGCAGTTTGGATTATCTCACACTCCCAGCCTGGGAAAACCTCCATGATCTCATGAGGTCCCCCGTTTCCTGAAGGGGCCATCAAGAACCCAAACTCCAACCTGAGCCAAAGTCGGATCCTCGCCTTGACATCGAGATCACCCTGGTCTCGATTCAGCCTCTGCAGAGTGGGTCTGCCGTGCCCCCACCCTGAGACGTAACCCTAACTTGTGTTCTCAGACTTCTGTCTTCACACTCCTGGCCCACAAGACATCCAGAATGGGAATTCTGGAGCCACAACAACGCAGCACTCTGCCTGCCCACCAGAAGAAAAACTTTGCCCTAAAGGGCTGCGCAGAAACCCCAATTGAGACTCAACCTGCACGACACTCAACCGCACCCCAATTATAGAGGCTGTGCTGGGCACTTATGCTCTGTCTGACACAGCCTGAGCCTTGACATTCCGACCGACACCCAGACACCAGGCAGCACACCCAGCATATCAGACCCACCATGACCTTAGGCTGTCATCTCTTCCCAAGCTGGGTGTTCAGGATTCAGAACCTAGACCTTATCTCCAGGTTCACTCCGAACAGGAGTGAACCTGATGCAGAAATCAGAACTCGTCCATCCCCATCCAAGAAACTTTGCTGTTGGCATGGTGTCCACCCTTCAGGGTAGGAGAAACCTGCATGGCCCATGAGGCCACGCCCATGCTTGAGGGCCGCCTTCCGCAGAAACATGCATTGTGACCCTCATCATGAGCCCCGTGCTCAAGTAAGGCCTCTCTGGGGCTGGACCAAGAACCCGCATATGGGGCTTTCCATGCACCTAGGCGCTCAATCCTAACCCGAGTTTGAGTTTTATAGTCCCCGGGACCCAGCGCTCTGCGCTGGAATCCCTCTTTTGGAGGGACACCTGAGGCAGAATACAGGATTCCTCCATTCCTGCAGAATGACCTGAAACTCTTGGGAGCCAGGCCAAATCCCCAGACAGGGAGGCTCATCCATGGCCCATGGCCCATGAGACCTCCATTCCACAGCCCTCCTTGACACAAAATCCAGAGACAGAACCCTGAGAAAATGACTCACACTCACCCTTCATTCAAATCCTGAGTAGCTCCCATCACGGTCGTTGATCGGGCCTGCCATACCCTCAGCCCGAAACCTAAGCCGAGTTTGTGTTTTCAGACTTCAGGCCCCACAGCCCTGTCCCACACACTCTCAAATCTGGGGCCCCTGGAGCCACAGCGCAGGACTGTGCCTGCCCTCTCCAAGGAAACTCTGCCCATTCCACTGGCCACAAACCTACAGATTAGGAGAATGCTCCAAGATCCCTGAGGCCATCCCAATAGTGTAGGCTGCCCTGGACAAACAGGGGTGATCTGACACAAGCTGAGCAACTACCTCAACTCAGACAAGCAGGCGGATGTCCCCAGAGACAGAAGATTGAACCGGACAGTCCGTTAGGCCTTAATCTGAACCCTTTTGTTGGTTTCCAGGCGTCTCTCCTCAGAGGCCTGGATTCCAATACCAGCAAATGGGGGTTTCCTGAGGCACCAATCAGAACACCTCTCATCTCCACAGGGGAAACTTACTCTTTGGAGCTGTGTCCAATCCTCCGGGTCGCAGAATCCTTGCGGGCCCCCGAGCCACTGCCACATTCCTAGGTCTCCATGGACACAAACCCACTTGATGACCCCTCCTCAGGAGAGTCCATTTCAACCCAGCCCCCTGGGTAGCTCCCCCAGAGCCAGCAATCAAACCTGCCTTGTCGCTAGGAGACAATGGGAATGTGAAGTAGGATGCCCAGGCATCCATCCTTAGAACCCTGCCCTCGAGTCTTTCTGTATGGGGCGTCCTGGAGCCATCTAACAGGACTCGACTGTCCAGCAGTAGGAATCCTTGCGGTTTGGAGCATCTCACAACTCCCAGCATGGGAAAACCTCCATGGCCTCGCGAGGGCCCCCACTTCCTGATGGGGCCATAATGGACACAGTCTCCAACCTGAGCCAATGTCAGATCCTCGCCCTGACTCCAGATGCAGGAGATCTCAATTCAGCCTCTGCAGAGTGGGCCTGCCATGCCCTCGCCCGAATTCTCACCCTAGCTTGTGTTCTCAGACTTCCGTCCTAACACTCCTGGCCCCCAAGACCTCCAGATTGGGAATTCTGGAGCCACAATGCAGCAGTCTGCCTTCTGGTCAGATGAAAAACGTTGCCCTATGCGGCTACCCAGAAACGCCAAATGAGGATCAACCTGCACACCACTCCACTGCACTCCAAATCTAGAGGCTGCCATGGGCCCTAATGCTCTGTCTGACACAGCCAGAGCCCGAACTTCCAGTCGGACCCTGAGACAGCTGGCCACACACCCAGCACATCGGGCCCGCCATGGCCTGAGGCCGTCCTCTCTTCCCAACCTAGGGTTTCAGGCTTCAGAACCTAGACCTTATCTCCAATCACTTCATAGGGGTGAACCTGATGCAGAAATTAGAACTCCTCCATCCCCATGGCAAGAAAGCTTGCTGTTGGCATGGTGTTCGACATTCAGAGTAGGAGAAACCAGCATGGCCCATGAGGCCAGGCCCAGGCTTGAGGGCCACGTTGGGCACAAACACGCATTGTGACATTCAGCGGGAGCCCCGTGCTCAAGTAAGCGCTCTCAGTGGCTGGACAATTAGCCCGCATATGGAGATGGCCATGCCCCTAGGCCCCCATCCTAACCCGAGTTTGGGTTTTCCTGTCATCCGTACCCAGGGCTCTGATCTGGAATCCCTCTTTTGGAGGGACACCTGATGCAGAAAACAGGACTCCTCCCTTCCCAGAGAATGACATCAAACTCTTGCGAGCCGGGCCAAATCCCCACAGAAAGAGACTCGTCCATGGCCCATGAGTCCAACCCTCCATTCCATGGCCCTCCTGGATTCAAAATCCAGAGACAAAAGCCTGAAACCCCCACACACTCGCCCTTCGTTCCTATCCCGAGGAACTCCCCTCACGGTCTGTAGATCAGGCCTGCCATACCCTCGGCCCCAAACCTAAGGCAAGCTTCCTTTTTCAGACGTCTGTCCCCACAGCCCTGGCCCACACACCCTCCAGGTTGGGGCCTCTGGAGCCACACTGGAGGACTGTGCCTGCCCTCTCCAAGGAAACTCTGCCCATTCCATTGGCCACGACCCTACAGATTAGGAGAAATCTCCAAGGTCCTCGAGGCCATCCCTCTAGTGTAGGCGGCCCTGGACACACGGGGGCGATCTGAAACAACCTGAGCATCTACCTGCACTCACACACAGAGACAGATCTCCCCAGAGACAGAAGATTGAAATAGACAGGCCCCTAGGCCCTAATCAGAACCCTGCTTTCGTTTCCAGGCGTCTCTCCTCAGAAGCCTTGTTTCAAGTACCAACTAATGGGGGTTTCCAGAGGCACCAATCAGAACACCTCTCGTCTCCAGATGGGAAACTTGCTGTTTCAAACCCTCAGGTTAGGAGAATCCTTCCGGGCCCCTGAGCCACCGCCACGTTCCAAGGTCTCCATGGACACAAACCCACATTATGACCCATCCTCAGGAGAGTCCATTTCAACTCAGCCCCCTGGGTAGCTCTGCCAGAGCCATCAGATCGAGCCGGCCTTGTCGCTAGGAGACAATGGGAATGAGAGGTGGGGTGCTCAGGCATCCATCCTTTGAATCCTGCTCTCGAGTCTTTCGGAATGGGGCATCCTGGATCCATCCAACAGGACTCGACTCTCCCGCAGAAGGAATTCTTGCAGTTTGGATTATCTCACACTCCCAGCCTGGGAAAACCTCCATGATCTCATGAGGTCCCCCGTTTCCTGAAGGGGCCATCAAGAACCCAAACTCCAACCTGAGCCAAAGTCGGATCCTCGCCTTGACATCGAGATCACCCTGGTCTCGATTCAGCCTCTGCAGAGTGGGTCTGCCGTGCCCCCACCCTGAGACGTAACCCTAACTTGTGTTCTCAGACTTCTGTCTTCACACTCCTGGCCCACAAGACATCCAGAATGGGAATTCTGGAGCCACAACAACGCAGCACTCTGCCTGCCCACCAGAAGAAAAACTTTGCCCTAAAGGGCTGCGCAGAAACCCCAATTGAGACTCAACCTGCACGACACTCAACCGCACCCCAATTATAGAGGCTGTGCTGGGCACTTATGCTCTGTCTGACACAGCCTGAGCCTTGACATTCCGACCGACACCCAGACACCAGGCAGCACACCCAGCATATCAGACCCACCATGACCTTAGGCTGTCATCTCTTCCCAAGCTGGGTGTTCAGGATTCAGAACCTAGACCTTATCTCCAGGTTCACTCCGAACAGGAGTGAACCTGATGCAGAAATCAGAACTCGTCCATCCCCATCCAAGAAACTTTGCTGTTGGCATGGTGTCCACCCTTCAGGGTAGGAGAAACCTGCATGGCCCATGAGGCCACGCCCATGCTTGAGGGCCGCCTTCCGCAGAAACATGCATTGTGACCCTCATCATGAGCCCCGTGCTCAAGTAAGGCCTCTCTGGGGCTGGACCAAGAACCCGCATATGGGGCTTTCCATGCACCTAGGCGCTCAATCCTAACCCGAGTTTGAGTTTTATAGTCCCCGGGACCCAGCGCTCTGCGCTGGAATCCCTCTTTTGGAGGGACACCTGAGGCAGAATACAGGATTCCTCCATTCCTGCAGAATGACCTGAAACTCTTGGGAGCCAGGCCAAATCCCCAGACAGGGAGGCTCATCCATGGCCCATGGCCCATGAGACCTCCATTCCACAGCCCTCCGTGACACAAAATCCAGAGACAGAACCCTGAGAAAATGACTCACACTCACCCTTCATTCAAATCCTGAGTAGCTCCCATCACGGTCGTTGATCGGGCCTGCCATACCCTCAGCCCGAAACCTAAGCCGAGTTTGTGTTTTCAGACTTCAGGCCCCACAGCCCTGTCCCACACACTCTCAAATCTGGGGCCCCTGGAGCCACAGCGCAGGACTGTGCCTGCCCTCTCCAAGGAAACTCTGCCCATTCCACTGGCCACAAACCTACAGATTAGGAGAATGCTCCAAGATCCCTGAGGCCATCCCAATAGTGTAGGCTGCCCTGGACAAACAGGGGTGATCTGACACAAGCTGAGCAACTACCTCAACTCAGACAAGCAGGCGGATGTCCCCAGAGACAGAAGATTGAACCGGACAGTCCGTTAGGCCTTAATCTGAACCCTTTTGTTGGTTTCCAGGCGTCTCTCCTCAGAGGCCTGGATTCCAATACCAGCAAATGGGGGTTTCCTGAGGCACCAATCAGAACACCTCTCATCTCCACAGGGGAAACTTACTCTTTGGAGCTGTGTCCAATCCTCCAGGTCGCAGAATCCTTGCGGGCCCCCGAGCCACTGCCACATTCCTAGGTCTCCATGGACACAAACCCACTTGATGACCCCTCCTCAGGAGAGTCCATTTCAACCCAGCCCCCTGGGTAGCTCCCCCAGAGCCAGCAATCAAACCTGCCTTGTCGCTAGGAGACAATGGGAATGTGAAGTAGGATGCCCAGGCCTCCATCCTTAGAACCCTGCCCTCGAGTCTTTCTGTATGGGGCGTCCTGGAGCCATCTAACAGGACTCGACTGTCCAGCAGTAGGAATCCTTGCGGTTTGGAGCATCTCACAACTCCCAGCATGGGAAAACCTCCATGGCCTCGCGAGGGCCCCCACTTCCTGATGGGGCCATAATGGACACAGTCTCCAACCTGAGCCAATGTCAGATCCTCGCCCTGACTCCAGATGCAGGAGATCTCAATTCAGCCTCTGCAGAGTGGGCCTGCCATGCCCTCGCCCGAATTCTCACCCTAGCTTGTGTTCTCAGACTTCCGTCCTAACACTCCTGGCCCCCAAGACCTCCAGATTGGGAATTCTGGAGCCACAATGCAGCAGTCTGCCTTCTGGTCAGATGAAAAACGTTGCCCTATGCGGCTACCCAGAAACACCAAATGAGGATCAACCTGCACACCACTCCACTGCACTCCAAATCTAGAGGCTGCCATGGGCCCTAATGCTCTGTCTGACACAGCCACAGCCCGAACTTCCAGTCGGACCCTGAGACAGCTGGCCACACACCCAGCACATCGGGCCCGCCATGGCCTGAGGCCGTCCTCTCTTCCCAACCTAGGGTTTCAGGCTTCAGAACCTAGACCTTATCTCCAATCACTTCATAGGGGTGAACCTGAGGCAGAAATTAGAACTCCTCCATCCCCATGGCAAGAAAGCTTGCTGTTGGCATGGTGTTCGACATTCAGAGTAGGAGAAACCAGCATGGCCCATGAGGCCAGGCCCAGGCTTGAGGGCCACGTTGGGCACAAACACGCATTGTGACATTCAGCGGGAGCCCCGTGCTCAAGTAAGCGCTCTCAGTGGCTGGACAAAGAGCCCGCATATGGAGATGGCCATGCCCCTAGGCCCCCATCCTAACCCGATTTTGGGTTTTCCTGTCATCCGTACCCAGGGCTCTGATCTGGAATCCCTCTTTTGGAGGGACACCTGATGCAGAAAACAGGACTCCTCCCTTCCCAGAGAATGACATCAAACTCTTGCGAGCCGGGCCAAATCCCCACAGAAAGAGACTCGTCCATGGCCCATGAGTCCAACCCTCCATTCCATGGCCCTCCTGGATTCAAAATCCAGAGACAAAAGCCTGAAACCCCCACACACTCGCCCTTCGTTCCTATCCCGAGGAACTCCCCTCACGGTCTGTAGATCAGGCCTGCCATACCCTCGGCCCCAAACCTAAGGCAAGCTTTCGTTTTCAGACGTCTGTCCCCACAGCCCTGGCCCACACACCCTCCAGGTTGGGGCCTCTGGAGCCACACTGGAGGACTGTGCCTGCCCTCTCCAAGGAAACTCTGCCCATTCCATTGGCCACGACCCTACAGATTAGGAGAAATCTCCAAGGTCCTCGAGGCCATCCCTCTAGTGTAGGCGGCCCTGGACACACGGGGGCGATCTGAAACAACCTGAGCATCTACCTGCACTCACACACAGAGACAGATCTCCCCAGAGACAGAAGATTGAAATAGACAGGCCCCTAGGCCCTAATCAGAACCCTGCTTTCGTTTCCAGGCGTCTCTCCTCAGAAGCCTTGTTTCAAGTACCAACTAATGGGGGTTTCCAGAGGCACCAATCAGAACACCTCTCGTCTCCAGATGGGAAACTTGCTGTTTCAAACCCTCAGGTTAGGAGAATCCTTCCGGGCCCCTGAGCCACCGCCACGTTCCAAGGTCTCCATGGACACAAACCCACATTATGACCCATCCTCAGGAGAGTCCATTTCAACTCAGCCCCCTGGGTAGCTCTGCCAGAGCCATCAGATCGAGCCGGCCTTGTCGCTAGGAGACAATGGGAATGAGAGGTGGGGTGCTCAGGCATCCATCCTTTGAATCCTGCTCTCGAGTCTTTCGGAATGGGGCATCCTGGATCCATCCAACAGGACTCGACTCTCCCGCAGAAGGAATTCTTGCAGTTTGGATTATCTCACACTCCCAGCCTGGGAAAACCTCCATGATCTCATGAGGTCCCCCGTTTCCTGAAGGGGCCATCAAGAACCCAAACTCCAACCTGAGCCAAAGTCGGATCCTCGCCTTGACATCGAGATCACCCTGGTCTCGATTCAGCCTCTGCAGAGTGGGTCTGCCGTGCCCCCACCCTGAGACGTAACCCTAACTTGTGTTCTCAGACTTCTGTCTTCACACTCCTGGCCCACAAGACATCCAGAATGGGAATTCTGGAGCCACAACAACGCAGCACTCTGCCTGCCCACCAGAAGAAAAACTTTGCCCTAAAGGGCTGCGCAGAAACCCCAATTGAGACTCAACCTGCACGACACTCAACCGCACCCCAATTATAGAGGCTGTGCTGGGCACTTATGCTCTGTCTGACACAGCCTGAGCCTTGACATTCCGACCGACACCCAGACACCAGGCAGCACACCCAGCATATCAGACCCACCATGACCTTAGGCTGTCATCTCTTCCCAAGCTGGGTGTTCAGGATTCAGAACCTAGACCTTATCTCCAGGTTCACTCCGAACAGGAGTGAACCTGATGCAGAAATCAGAACTCGTCCATCCCCATCCAAGAAACTTTGCTGTTGGCATGGTGTCCACCCTTCAGGGTAGGAGAAACCTGCATGGCCCATGAGGCCACGCCCATGCTTGAGGGCCGCCTTCCGCAGAAACATGCATTGTGACCCTCATCATGAGCCCCGTGCTCAAGTAAGGCCTCTCTGGGGCTGGACCAAGAACCCGCATATGGGGCTTTCCATGCACCTAGGCGCTCAATCCTAACCCGAGTTTGAGTTTTATAGTCCCCGGGACCCAGCGCTCTGCGCTGGAATCCCTCTTTTGGAGGGACACCTGAGGCAGAATACAGGATTCCTCCATTCCTGCAGAATGACCTGAAACTCTTGGGAGCCAGGCCAAATCCCCAGACAGGGAGGCTCATCCATGGCCCATGGCCCATGAGACCTCCATTCCACAGCCCTCCGTGACACAAAATCCAGAGACAGAACCCTGAGAAAATGACTCACACTCACCCTTCATTCAAATCCTGAGTAGCTCCCATCACGGTCGTTGATCGGGCCTGCCATACCCTCAGCCCGAAACCTAAGCCGAGTTTGTGTTTTCAGACTTCAGGCCCCACAGCCCTGTCCCACACACTCTCAAATCTGGGGCCCCTGGAGCCACAGCACAGGACTGTGCCTGCCCTCTCCAAGGAAACTCTGCCCATTCCACTGGCCACAAACCTACAGATTAGGAGAATGCTCCAAGATCCCTGAGGCCATCCCAATAGTGTAGGCTGCCCTGGACAAACAGGGGTGATCTGACACAAGCTGAGCAACTACCTCAACTCAGACAAGCAGGCGGATGTCCCCAGAGACAGAAGATTGAACCGGACAGTCCGTTAGGCCTTAATCTGAACCCTTTTGTTGGTTTCCAGGCGTCTCTCCTCAGAGGCCTGGATTCCAATACCAGCAAATGGGGGTTTCCTGAGGCACCAATCAGAACACCTCTCATCTCCACAGGGGAAACTTACTCTTTGGAGCTGTGTCCAATCCTCCGGGTCGCAGAATCCTTGCGGGCCCCCGAGCCACTGCCACATTCCTAGGTCTCCATGGACACAAACCCACTTGATGACCCCTCCTCAGGAGAGTCCATTTCAACCCAGCCCCCTGGGTAGCTCCCCCAGAGCCAGCAATCAAACCTGCCTTGTCGCTAGGAGACAATGGGAATGTGAAGTAGGATGCCCAGGCATCCATCCTTAGAACCCTGCCCTCGAGTCTTTCTGTATGGGGCGTCCTGGAGCCATCTAACAGGACTCGACTGTCCAGCAGTAGGAATCCTTGCGGTTTGGAGCATCTCACAACTCCCAGCATGGGAAAACCTCCATGGCCTCGCGAGGGCCCCCACTTCCTGATGGGGCCATAATGGACACAGTCTCCAACCTGAGCCAATGTCAGATCCTCGCCCTGACTCCAGATGCAGGAGATCTCAATTCAGCCTCTGCAGAGTGGGCCTGCCATGCCCTCGCCCGAATTCTCACCCTAGCTTGTGTTCTCAGACTTCCGTCCTAACACTCCTGGCCCCCAAGACCTCCAGATTGGGAATTCTGGAGCCACAATGCAGCAGTCTGCCTTCTGGTCAGATGAAAAACGTTGCCCTATGCGGCTACCCAGAAACGCCAAATGAGGATCAACCTGCACACCACTCCACTGCACTCCAAATCTAGAGGCTGCCATGGGCCCTAATGCTCTGTCTGACACAGCCAGAGCCCGAACTTCCAGTCGGACCCTGAGACAGCTGGCCACACACCCAGCACATCGGGCCCGCCATGGCCTGAGGCCGTCCTCTCTTCCCAACCTAGGGTTTCAGGCTTCAGAACCTAGACCTTATCTCCAATCACTTCATAGGGGTGAACCTGATGCAGAAATTAGAACTCCTCCATCCCCATGGCAAGAAAGCTTGCTGTTGGCATGGTGTTCGACATTCAGAGTAGGAGAAACCAGCATGGCCCATGAGGCCAGGCCCAGGCTTGAGGGCCACGTTGGGCACAAACACGCATTGTGACATTCAGCGGGAGCCCCGTGCTCAAGTAAGCGCTCTCAGTGGCTGGACAAAGAGCCCGCATATGGAGATGGCCATGCCCCTAAGGCCCCCATCCTAACCCGAGTTTGGGTTTTCCTGTCATCCGTACCCAGGGCTCTGATCTGGAATCCCTCTTTTGGAGGGACACCTGATGCAGAAAACAGGACTCCTCCCTTCCCAGAGAATGACATCAAACTCTTGCGAGCCGGGCCAAATCCCCACAGAAAGAGACTCGTCCATGGCCCATGAGTCCAACCCTCCATTCCATGGCCCTCCTGGATTCAAAATCCAGAGACAAAAGCCTGAAACCCCCACACACTCGCCCTTCGTTCCTATCCCGAGGAACTCCCCTCACGGTCTGTAGATCAGGCCTGCCATACCCTCGGCCCCAAACCTAAGGCAAGCTTTCGTTTTCAGACGTCTGTCCCCACAGCCCTGGCCCACACACCCTCCAGGTTGGGGCCTCTGGAGCCACACTGGAGGACTGTGCCTGCCCTCTCCAAGGAAACTCTGCCCATTCCATTGGCCACGACCCTACAGATTAGGAGAAATCTCCAAGGTCCTCGAGGCCATCCCTCTAGTGTAGGCGGCCCTGGACACACGGGGGCGATCTGAAACAACCTGAGCATCTACCTGCACTCACACACAGAGACAGATCTCCCCAGAGACAGAAGATTGAAATAGACAGGCCCCTAGGCCCTAATCAGAACCCTGCTTTCGTTTCCAGGCGTCTCTCCTCAGAAGCCTTGTTTCAAGTACCAACTAATGGGGGTTTCCAGAGGCACCAATCAGAACACCTCTCGTCTCCAGATGGGAAACTTGCTCTTTCAAACCCTCAGGTTAGGAGAATCCTTCCGGGCCCCTGAGCCACCGCCACGTTCCAAGGTCTCCATGGACACAAACCCACATTATGACCCATCCTCAGGAGAGTCCATTTCAACTCAGCCCCCTGGGTAGCTCTGCCAGAGCCATCAGATCGAGCCGGCCTTGTCGCTAGGAGACAATGGGAATGAGAGGTGGGGTGCTCAGGCATCCATCCTTTGAATCCTGCTCTCGAGTCTTTCGGAATGGGGCATCCTGGATCCATCCAACAGGACTCGACTCTCCCGCAGAAGGAATTCTTGCAGTTTGGATTATCTCACACTCCCAGCCTGGGAAAACCTCCATGATCTCATGAGGTCCCCCGTTTCCTGAAGGGGCCATCAAGAACCCAAACTCCAACCTGAGCCAAAGTCGGATCCTCGCCTTGACATCGAGATCACCCTGGTCTCGATTCAGCCTCTGCAGAGTGGGTCTGCCGTGCCCCCACCCTGAGACGTAACCCTAACTTGTGTTCTCAGACTTCTGTCTTCACACTCCTGGCCCACAAGACATCCAGAATGGGAATTCTGGAGCCACAACGCAGCACTCTGCCTGCCCACCAGAAGAAAAACTTTGCCCTAAAGGGCTGCGCAGAAACCCCAATTGAGACTCAACCTGCACGACACTCAACCGCACCCCAATTATAGAGGCTGTGCTGGGCACTTATGCTCTGTCTGACACAGCCTGAGCCTTGACATTCCGACCGACACCCAGACACCAGGCAGCACACCCAGCATATCAGACCCACCATGACCTTAGGCTGTCATCTCTTCCCAAGCTGGGTGTTCAGGATTCAGAACCTAGACCTTATCTCCAGGTTCACTCCGAACAGGAGTGAACCTGATGCAGAAATCAGAACTCGTCCATCCCCATCCAAGAAACTTTGCTGTTGGCATGGTGTCCACCCTTCAGGGTAGGAGAAACCTGCATGGCCCATGAGGCCACGCCCATGCTTGAGGGCCGCCTTCCGCAGAAACATGCATTGTGACCCTCATCATGAGCCCCGTGCTCAAGTAAGGCCTCTCTGGGGCTGGACCAAGAACCCGCATATGGGGCTTTCCATGCACCTAGGCGCTCAATCCTAACCCGACTTTGAGTTTTATAGTCCCCGGGACCCAGCGCTCTGCGCTGGAATCCCTCTTTTGGAGGGACACCTGAGGCAGAATACAGGATTCCTCCATTCCTGCAGAATGACCTGAAACTCTTGGGAGCCAGGCCAAATCCCCAGACAGGGAGGCTCATCCATGGCCCATGGCCCATGAGACCTCCATTCCACAGCCCTCCGTGACACAAAATCCAGAGACAGAACCCTGAGAAAATGACTCACACTCACCCTTCATTCAAATCCTGAGTAGCTCCCATCACGGTCGTTGATCGGGCCTGCCATACCCTCAGCCCGAAACCTAAGCCGAGTTTGTGTTTTCAGACTTCAGGCCCCACAGCCCTGTCCCACACACTCTCAAATCTGGGGCCCCTGGAGCCACAGCGCAGGACTGTGCCTGCCCTCTCCAAGGAAACTCTGCCCATTCCACTGGCCACAAACCTACAGATTAGGAGAATGCTCCAAGATCCCTGAGGCCATCCCAATAGTGTAGGCTGCCCTGGACAAACAGGGGTGATCTGACACAAGCTGAGCAACTACCTCAACTCAGACAAGCAGGCGGATGTCCCCAGAGACAGAAGATTGAACCGGACAGTCCGTTAGGCCTTAATCTGAACCCTTTTGTTGGTTTCCAGGCGTCTCTCCTCAGAGGCCTGGATTCCAATACCAGCAAATGGGGGTTTCCTGAGGCACCAATCAGAACACCTCTCATCTCCACAGGGGAAACTTACTCTTTGGAGCTGTGTCCAATCCTCCGGGTCGCAGAATCCTTGCGGGCCCCCGAGCCACTGCCACATTCCTAGGTCTCCATGGACACAAACCCACTTGATGACCCCTCCTCAGGAGAGTCCATTTCAACCCAGCCCCCTGGGTAGCTCCCCCAGAGCCAGCAATCAAACCTGCCTTGTCGCTAGGAGACAATGGGAATGTGAAGTAGGATGCCCAGGCATCCATCCTTAGAACCCTGCCCTCGAGTCTTTCTGTATGGGGCGTCCTGGAGCCATCTAACAGGACTCGACTGTCCAGCAGTAGGAATCCTTGCGGTTTGGAGCATCTCACAACTCCCAGCATGGGAAAACCTCCATGGCCTCGCGAGGGCCCCCACTTCCTGATGGGGCCATAATGGACACAGTCTCCAACCTGAGCCAATGTCAGATCCTCGCCCTGACTCCAGATGCAGGAGATCTCAATTCAGCCTCTGCAGAGTGGGCCTGCCATGCCCTCGCCCGAATTCTCACCCTAGCTTGTGTTCTCAGACTTCCGTCCTAACACTCCTGGCCCCCAAGACCTCCAGATTGGGAATTCTGGAGCCACAATGCAGCAGTCTGCCTTCTGGTCAGATGAAAAACGTTGCCCTATGCGGCTACCCAGAAACGCCAAATGAGGATCAACCTGCACACCACTCCACTGCACTCCAAATCTAGAGGCTGCCATGGGCCCTAATGCTCTGTCTGACACAGCCAGAGCCCGAACTTCCAGTCGGACCCTGAGACAGCTGGCCACACACCCAGCACATCGGGCCCGCCATGGCCTGAGGCCGTCCTCTCTTCCCAACCTAGGGTTTCAGGCTTCAGAACCTAGACCTTATCTCCAATCACTTCATAGGGGTGAACCTGATGCAGAAATTAGAACTCCTCCATCCCCATGGCAAGAAAGCTTGCTGTTGGCATGGTGTTCGACATTCAGAGTAGGAGAAACCAGCATGGCCCATGAGGCCAGGCCCAGGCTTGAGGGCCACGTTGGGCACAAACACGCATTGTGACATTCAGCGGGAGCCCCGTGCTCAAGTAAGCGCTCTCAGTGGCTGGACAATTAGCCCGCATATGGAGATGGCCATGCCCCTAGGCCCCCATCCTAACCCGAGTTTGGGTTTTCCTGTCATCCGTACCCAGGGCTCTGATCTGGAATCCCTCTTTTGGAGGGACACCTGATGCAGAAAACAGGACTCCTCCCTTCCCAGAGAATGACATCAAACTCTTGCGAGCCGGGCCAAATCCCCACAGAAAGAGACTCGTCCATGGCCCATGAGTCCAACCCTCCATTCCATGGCCCTCCTGGATTCAAAATCCAGAGACAAAAGCCTGAAACCCCCACACACTCGCCCTTCGTTCCTATCCCGAGGAACTCCCCTCACGGTCTGTAGATCAGGCCTGCCATACCCTCGGCCCCAAACCTAAGGCAAGCTTCCTTTTTCAGACGTCTGTCCCCACAGCCCTGGCCCACACACCCTCCAGGTTGGGGCCTCTGGAGCCACACTGGAGGACTGTGCCTGCCCTCTCCAAGGAAACTCTGCCCATTCCATTGGCCACGACCCTACAGATTAGGAGAAATCTCCAAGGTCCTCGAGGCCATCCCTCTAGTGTAGGCGGCCCTGGACACACGGGGGCGATCTGAAACAACCTGAGCATCTACCTGCACTCACACACAGAGACAGATCTCCCCAGAGACAGAAGATTGAAATAGACAGGCCCCTAGGCCCTAATCAGAACCCTGCTTTCGTTTCCAGGCGTCTCTCCTCAGAAGCCTTGTTTCAAGTACCAACTAATGGGGGTTTCCAGAGGCACCAATCAGAACACCTCTCGTCTCCAGATGGGAAACTTGCTCTTTCAAACCCTCAGGTTAGGAGAATCCTTCCGGGCCCCTGAGCCACCGCCACGTTCCAAGGTCTCCATGGACACAAACCCACATTATGACCCATCCTCAGGAGAGTCCATTTCAACTCAGCCCCCTGGGTAGCTCTGCCAGAGCCATCAGATCGAGCCGGCCTTGTCGCTAGGAGACAATGGGAATGAGAGGTGGGGTGCTCAGGCATCCATCCTTTGAATCCTGCTCTCGAGTCTTTCGGAATGGGGCATCCTGGATCCATCCAACAGGACTCGACTCTCCCGCAGAAGGAATTCTTGCAGTTTGGATTATCTCACACTCCCAGCCTGGGAAAACCTCCATGATCTCATGAGGTCCCCCGTTTCCTGAAGGGGCCATCAAGAACCCAAACTCCAACCTGAGCCAAAGTCGGATCCTCGCCTTGACATCGAGATCACCCTGGTCTCGATTCAGCCTCTGCAGAGTGGGTCTGCCGTGCCCCCACCCTGAGACGTAACCCTAACTTGTGTTCTCAGACTTCTGTCTTCACACTCCTGGCCCACAAGACATCCAGAATGGGAATTCTGGAGCCACAACAACGCAGCACTCTGCCTGCCCACCAGAAGAAAAACTTTGCCCTAAAGGGCTGCGCAGAAACCCCAATTGAGACTCAACCTGCACGACACTCAACCGCACCCCAATTATAGAGGCTGTGCTGGGCACTTATGCTCTGTCTGACACAGCCTGAGCCTTGACATTCCGACCGACACCCAGACACCAGGCAGCACACCCAGCATATCAGACCCACCATGACCTTAGGCTGTCATCTCTTCCCAAGCTGGGTGTTCAGGATTCAGAACCTAGACCTTATCTCCAGGTTCACTCCGAACAGGAGTGAACCTGATGCAGAAATCAGAACTCGTCCATCCCCATCCAAGAAACTTTGCTGTTGGCATGGTGTCCACCCTTCAGGGTAGGAGAAACCTGCATGGCCCATGAGGCCACGCCCATGCTTGAGGGCCGCCTTCCGCAGAAACATGCATTGTGACCCTCATCATGAGCCCCGTGCTCAAGTAAGGCCTCTCTGGGGCTGGACCAAGAACCCGCATATGGGGCTTTCCATGCACCTAGGCGCTCAATCCTAACCCGAGTTTGAGTTTTATAGTCCCCGGGACCCAGCGCTCTGCGCTGGAATCCCTCTTTTGGAGGGACACCTGAGGCAGAATACAGGATTCCTCCATTCCTGCAGAATGACCTGAAACTCTTGGGAGCCAGGCCAAATCCCCAGACAGGGAGGCTCATCCATGGCCCATGGCCCATGAGACCTCCATTCCACAGCCCTCCGTGACACAAAATCCAGAGACAGAACCCTGAGAAAATGACTCACACTCACCCTTCATTCAAATCCTGAGTAGCTCCCATCACGGTCGTTGATCGGGCCTGCCATACCCTCAGCCCGAAACCTAAGCCGAGTTTGTGTTTTCAGACTTCAGGCCCCACAGCCCTGTCCCACACACTCTCAAATCTGGGGCCCCTGGAGCCACAGCGCAGGACTGTGCCTGCCCTCTCCAAGGAAACTCTGCCCATTCCACTGGCCACAAACCTACAGATTAGGAGAATGCTCCAAGATCCCTGAGGCCATCCCAATAGTGTAGGCTGCCCTGGACAAACAGGGGTGATCTGACACAAGCTGAGCAACTACCTCAACTCAGACAAGCAGGCGGATGTCCCCAGAGACAGAAGATTGAACCGGACAGTCCGTTAGGCCTTAATCTGAACCCTTTTGTTGGTTTCCAGGCGTCTCTCCTCAGAGGCCTGGATTCCAATACCAGCAAATGGGGGTTTCCTGAGGCACCAATCAGAACACCTCTCATCTCCACAGGGGAAACTTACTCTTTGGAGCTGTGTCCAATCCTCCAGGTCGCAGAATCCTTGCGGGCCCCCGAGCCACTGCCACATTCCTAGGTCTCCATGGACACAAACCCACTTGATGACCCCTCCTCAGGAGAGTCCATTTCAACCCAGCCCCCTGGGTAGCTCCCCCAGAGCCAGCAATCAAACCTGCCTTGTCGCTAGGAGACAATGGGAATGTGAAGTAGGATGCCCAGGCCTCCATCCTTAGAACCCTGCCCTCGAGTCTTTCTGTATGGGGCGTCCTGGAGCCATCTAACAGGACTCGACTGTCCAGCAGTAGGAATCCTTGCGGTTTGGAGCATCTCACAACTCCCAGCATGGGAAAACCTCCATGGCCTCGCGAGGGCCCCCACTTCCTGATGGGGCCATAATGGACACAGTCTCCAACCTGAGCCAATGTCAGATCCTCGCCCTGACTCCAGATGCAGGAGATCTCAATTCAGCCTCTGCAGAGTGGGCCTGCCATGCCCTCGCCCGAATTCTCACCCTAGCTTGTGTTCTCAGACTTCCGTCCTAACACTCCTGGCCCCCAAGACCTCCAGATTGGGAATTCTGGAGCCACAATGCAGCAGTCTGCCTTCTGGTCAGATGAAAAACGTTGCCCTATGCGGCTACCCATAAACACCAAATGAGGATCAACCTGCACACCACTCCACTGCACTCCAAATCTAGAGGCTGCCATGGGCCCTAATGCTCTGTCTGACACAGCCACAGCCCGAACTTCCAGTCGGACCCTGAGACAGCTGGCCACACACCCAGCACATCGGGCCCGCCATGGCCTGAGGCCGTCCTCTCTTCCCAACCTAGGGTTTCAGGCTTCAGAACCTAGACCTTATCTCCAATCACTTCATAGGGGTGAACCTGAGGCAGAAATTAGAACTCCTCCATCCCCATGGCAAGAAAGCTTGCTGTTGGCATGGTGTTCGACATTCAGAGTAGGAGAAACCAGCATGGCCCATGAGGCCAGGCCCAGGCTTGAGGGCCACGTTGGGCACAAACACGCATTGTGACATTCAGCGGGAGCCCCGTGCTCAAGTAAGCGCTCTCAGTGGCTGGACAAAGAGCCCGCATATGGAGATGGCCATGCCCCTAGGCCCCCATCCTAACCCGAGTTTGGGTTTTCCTGTCATCCGTACCCAGGGCTCTGATCTGGAATCCCTCTTTTGGAGGGACACCTGATGCAGAAAACAGGACTCCTCCCTTCCCAGAGAATGACATCAAACTCTTGCGAGCCGGGCCAAATCCCCACAGAAAGAGACTCGTCCATGGCCCATGAGTCCAACCCTCCATTCCATGGCCCTCCTGGATTCAAAATCCAGAGACAAAAGCCTGAAACCCCCACACACTCGCCCTTCGTTCCTATCCCGAGGAACTCCCCTCACGGTCTGTAGATCAGGCCTGCCATACCCTCGGCCCCAAACCTAAGGCAAGCTTTCGTTTTCAGACGTCTGTCCCCACAGCCCTGGCCCACACACCCTCCAGGTTGGGGCCTCTGGAGCCACACTGGAGGACTGTGCCTGCCCTCTCCAAGGAAACTCTGCCCATTCCATTGGCCACGACCCTACAGATTAGGAGAAATCTCCAAGGTCCTCGAGGCCATCCCTCTAGTGTAGGCGGCCCTGGACACACGGGGGCGATCTGAAACAACCTGAGCATCTACCTGCACTCACACACAGAGACAGATCTCCCCAGAGACAGAAGATTGAAATAGACAGGCCCCTAGGCCCTAATCAGAACCCTGCTTTCGTTTCCAGGCGTCTCTCCTCAGAAGCCTTGTTTCAAGTACCAACTAATGGGGGTTTCCAGAGGCACCAATCAGAACACCTCTCGTCTCCAGATGGGAAACTTGCTCTTTCAAACCCTCAGGTTAGGAGAATCCTTCCGGGCCCCTGAGCCACCGCCACGTTCCAAGGTCTCCATGGACACAAACCCACATTATGACCCATCCTCAGGAGAGTCCATTTCAACTCAGCCCCCTGGGTAGCTCTGCCAGAGCCATCAGATCGAGCCGGCCTTGTCGCTAGGAGACAATGGGAATGAGAGGTGGGGTGCTCAGGCATCCATCCTTTGAATCCTGCTCTCGAGTCTTTCGGAATGGGGCATCCTGGATCCATCCAACAGGACTCGACTCTCCCGCAGAAGGAATTCTTGCAGTTTGGATTATCTCACACTCCCAGCCTGGGAAAACCTCCATGATCTCATGAGGTCCCCCGTTTCCTGAAGGGGCCATCAAGAACCCAAACTCCAACCTGAGCCAAAGTCGGATCCTCGCCTTGACATCGAGATCACCCTGGTCTCGATTCAGCCTCTGCAGAGTGGGTCTGCCGTGCCCCCACCCTGAGACGTAACCCTAACTTGTGTTCTCAGACTTCTGTCTTCACACTCCTGGCCCACAAGACATCCAGAATGGGAATTCTGGAGCCACAACAACGCAGCACTCTGCCTGCCCACCAGAAGAAAAACTTTGCCCTAAAGGGCTGCGCAGAAACCCCAATTGAGACTCAACCTGCACGACACTCAACCGCACCCCAATTATAGAGGCTGTGCTGGGCACTTATGCTCTGTCTGACACAGCCTGAGCCTTGACATTCCGACCGACACCCAGACACCAGGCAGCACACCCAGCATATCAGACCCACCATGACCTTAGGCTGTCATCTCTTCCCAAGCTGGGTGTTCAGGATTCAGAACCTAGACCTTATCTCCAGGTTCACTCCGAACAGGAGTGAACCTGATGCAGAAATCAGAACTCGTCCATCCCCATCCAAGAAACTTTGCTGTTGGCATGGTGTCCACCCTTCAGGGTAGGAGAAACCTGCATGGCCCATGAGGCCACGCCCATGCTTGAGGGCCGCCTTCCGCAGAAACATGCATTGTGACCCTCATCATGAGCCCCGTGCTCAAGTAAGGCCTCTCTGGGGCTGGACCAAGAACCCGCATATGGGGCTTTCCATGCACCTAGGCGCTCAATCCTAACCCGAGTTTGAGTTTTATAGTCCCCGGGACCCAGCGCTCTGCGCTGGAATCCCTCTTTTGGAGGGACACCTGAGGCAGAATACAGGATTCCTCCATTCCTGCAGAATGACCTGAAACTCTTGGGAGCCAGGCCAAATCCCCAGACAGGGAGGCTCATCCATGGCCCATGGCCCATGAGACCTCCATTCCACAGCCCTCCGTGACACAAAATCCAGAGACAGAACCCTGAGAAAATGACTCACACTCACCCTTCATTCAAATCCTGAGTAGCTCCCATCACGGTCGTTGATCGGGCCTGCCATACCCTCAGCCCGAAACCTAAGCCGAGTTTGTGTTTTCAGACTTCAGGCCCCACAGCCCTGTCCCACACACTCTCAAATCTGGGGCCCCTGGAGCCACAGCGCAGGACTGTGCCTGCCCTCTCCAAGGAAACTCTGCCCATTCCACTGGCCACAAACCTACAGATTAGGAGAATGCTCCAAGATCCCTGAGGCCATCCCAATAGTGTAGGCTGCCCTGGACAAACAGGGGTGATCTGACACAAGCTGAGCAACTACCTCAACTCAGACAAGCAGGCGGATGTCCCCAGAGACAGAAGATTGAACCGGACAGTCCGTTAGGCCTTAATCTGAACCCTTTTGTTGGTTTCCAGGCGTCTCTCCTCAGAGGCCTGGATTCCAATACCAGCAAATGGGGGTTTCCTGAGGCACCAATCAGAACACCTCTCATCTCCACAGGGGAAACTTACTCTTTGGAGCTGTGTCCAATCCTCCGGGTCGCAGAATCCTTGCGGGCCCCCGAGCCACTGCCACATTCCTAGGTCTCCATGGACACAAACCCACTTGATGACCCCTCCTCAGGAGAGTCCATTTCAACCCAGCCCCCTGGGTAGCTCCCCCAGAGCCAGCAATCAAACCTGCCTTGTCGCTAGGAGACAATGGGAATGTGAAGTAGGATGCCCAGGCATCCATCCTTAGAACCCTGCCCTCGAGTCTTTCTGTATGGGGCGTCCTGGAGCCATCTAACAGGACTCGACTGTCCAGCAGTAGGAATCCTTGCGGTTTGGAGCATCTCACAACTCCCAGCATGGGAAAACCTCCATGGCCTCGCGAGGGCCCCCACTTCCTGATGGGGCCATAATGGACACAGTCTCCAACCTGAGCCAATGTCAGATCCTCGCCCTGACTCCAGATGCAGGAGATCTCAATTCAGCCTCTGCAGAGTGGGCCTGCCATGCCCTCGCCCGAATTCTCACCCTAGCTTGTGTTCTCAGACTTCCGTCCTAACACTCCTGGCCCCCAAGACCTCCAGATTGGGAATTCTGGAGCCACAATGCAGCAGTCTGCCTTCTGGTCAGATGAAAAACGTTGCCCTATGCGGCTACCCAGAAACGCCAAATGAGGATCAACCTGCACACCACTCCACTGCACTCCAAATCTAGAGGCTGCCATGGGCCCTAATGCTCTGTCTGACACAGCCAGAGCCCGAACTTCCAGTCGGACCCTGAGACAGCTGGCCACACACCCAGCACATCGGGCCCGCCATGGCCTGAGGCCGTCCTCTCTTCCCAACCTAGGGTTTCAGGCTTCAGAACCTAGACCTTATCTCCAATCACTTCATAGGGGTGAACCTGATGCAGAAATTAGAACTCCTCCATCCCCATGGCAAGAAAGCTTGCTGTTGGCATGGTGTTCGACATTCAGAGTAGGAGAAACCAGCATGGCCCATGAGGCCAGGCCCAGGCTTGAGGGCCACGTTGGGCACAAACACGCATTGTGACATTCAGCGGGAGCCCCGTGCTCAAGTAAGCGCTCTCAGTGGCTGGACAAAGAGCCCGCATATGGAGATGGCCATGCCCCTAAGGCCCCCATCCTAACCCGAGTTTGGGTTTTCCTGTCATCCGTACCCAGGGCTCTGATCTGGAATCCCTCTTTTGGAGGGACACCTGATGCAGAAAACAGGACTCCTCCCTTCCCAGAGAATGACATCAAACTCTTGCGAGCCGGGCCAAATCCCCACAGAAAGAGACTCGTCCATGGCCCATGAGTCCAACCCTCCATTCCATGGCCCTCCTGGATTCAAAATCCAGAGACAAAAGCCTGAAACCCCCACACACTCGCCCTTCGTTCCTATCCCGAGGAACTCCCCTCACGGTCTGTAGATCAGGCCTGCCATACCCTCGGCCCCAAACCTAAGGCAAGCTTTCGTTTTCAGACGTCTGTCCCCACAGCCCTGGCCCACACACCCTCCAGGTTGGGGCCTCTGGAGCCACACTGGAGGACTGTGCCTGCCCTCTCCAAGGAAACTCTGCCCATTCCATTGGCCACGACCCTACAGATTAGGAGAAATCTCCAAGGTCCTCGAGGCCATCCCTCTAGTGTAGGCGGCCCTGGACACACGGGGGCGATCTGAAACAACCTGAGCATCTACCTGCACTCACACACAGAGACAGATCTCCCCAGAGACAGAAGATTGAAATAGACAGGCCCCTAGGCCCTAATCAGAACCCTGCTTTCGTTTCCAGGCGTCTCTCCTCAGAAGCCTTGTTTCAAGTACCAACTAATGGGGGTTTCCAGAGGCACCAATCAGAACACCTCTCGTCTCCAGATGGGAAACTTGCTCTTTCAAACCCTCAGGTTAGGAGAATCCTTCCGGGCCCCTGAGCCACCGCCACGTTCCAAGGTCTCCATGGACACAAACCCACATTATGACCCATCCTCAGGAGAGTCCATTTCAACTCAGCCCCCTGGGTAGCTCTGCCAGAGCCATCAGATCGAGCCGGCCTTGTCGCTAGGAGACAATGGGAATGAGAGGTGGGGTGCTCAGGCATCCATCCTTTGAATCCTGCTCTCGAGTCTTTCGGAATGGGGCATCCTGGATCCATCCAACAGGACTCGACTCTCCCGCAGAAGGAATTCTTGCAGTTTGGATTATCTCACACTCCCAGCCTGGGAAAACCTCCATGATCTCATGAGGTCCCCCGTTTCCTGAAGGGGCCATCAAGAACCCAAACTCCAACCTGAGCCAAAGTCGGATCCTCGCCTTGACATCGAGATCACCCTGGTCTCGATTCAGCCTCTGCAGAGTGGGTCTGCCGTGCCCCCACCCTGAGACGTAACCCTAACTTGTGTTCTCAGACTTCTGTCTTCACACTCCTGGCCCACAAGACATCCAGAATGGGAATTCTGGAGCCACAACGCAGCACTCTGCCTGCCCACCAGAAGAAAAACTTTGCCCTAAAGGGCTGCGCAGAAACCCCAATTGAGACTCAACCTGCACGACACTCAACCGCACCCCAATTATAGAGGCTGTGCTGGGCACTTATGCTCTGTCTGACACAGCCTGAGCCTTGACATTCCGACCGACACCCAGACACCAGGCAGCACACCCAGCATATCAGACCCACCATGACCTTAGGCTGTCATCTCTTCCCAAGCTGGGTGTTCAGGATTCAGAACCTAGACCTTATCTCCAGGTTCACTCCGAACAGGAGTGAACCTGATGCAGAAATCAGAACTCGTCCATCCCCATCCAAGAAACTTTGCTGTTGGCATGGTGTCCACCCTTCAGGGTAGGAGAAACCTGCATGGCCCATGAGGCCACGCCCATGCTTGAGGGCCGCCTTCCGCAGAAACATGCATTGTGACCCTCATCATGAGCCCCGTGCTCAAGTAAGGCCTCTCTGGGGCTGGACCAAGAACCCGCATATGGGGCTTTCCATGCACCTAGGCGCTCAATCCTAACCCGAGTTTGAGTTTTATAGTCCCCGGGACCCAGCGCTCTGCGCTGGAATCCCTCTTTTGGAGGGACACCTGAGGCAGAATACAGGATTCCTCCATTCCTGCAGAATGACCTGAAACTCTTGGGAGCCAGGCCAAATCCCCAGACAGGGAGGCTCATCCATGGCCCATGGCCCATGAGACCTCCATTCCACAGCCCTCCGTGACACAAAATCCAGAGACAGAACCCTGAGAAAATGACTCACACTCACCCTTCATTCAAATCCTGAGTAGCTCCCATCACGGTCGTTGATCGGGCCTGCCATACCCTCAGCCCGAAACCTAAGCCGAGTTTGTGTTTTCAGACTTCAGGCCCCACAGCCCTGTCCCACACACTCTCAAATCTGGGGCCCCTGGAGCCACAGCGCAGGACTGTGCCTGCCCTCTCCAAGGAAACTCTGCCCATTCCACTGGCCACAAACCTACAGATTAGGAGAATGCTCCAAGATCCCTGAGGCCATCCCAATAGTGTAGGCTGCCCTGGACAAACAGGGGTGATCTGACACAAGCTGAGCAACTACCTCAACTCAGACAAGCAGGCGGATGTCCCCAGAGACAGAAGATTGAACCGGACAGTCCGTTAGGCCTTAATCTGAACCCTTTTGTTGGTTTCCAGGCGTCTCTCCTCAGAGGCCTGGATTCCAATACCAGCAAATGGGGGTTTCCTGAGGCACCAATCAGAACACCTCTCATCTCCACAGGGGAAACTTACTCTTTGGAGCTGTGTCCAATCCTCCGGGTCGCAGAATCCTTGCGGGCCCCCGAGCCACTGCCACATTCCTAGGTCTCCATGGACACAAACCCACTTGATGACCCCTCCTCAGGAGAGTCCATTTCAACCCAGCCCCCTGGGTAGCTCCCCCAGAGCCAGCAATCAAACCTGCCTTGTCGCTAGGAGACAATGGGAATGTGAAGTAGGATGCCCAGGCATCCATCCTTAGAACCCTGCCCTCGAGTCTTTCTGTATGGGGCGTCCTGGAGCCATCTAACAGGACTCGACTGTCCAGCAGTAGGAATCCTTGCGGTTTGGAGCATCTCACAACTCCCAGCATGGGAAAACCTCCATGGCCTCGCGAGGGCCCCCACTTCCTGATGGGGCCATAATGGACACAGTCTCCAACCTGAGCCAATGTCAGATCCTCGCCCTGACTCCAGATGCAGGAGATCTCAATTCAGCCTCTGCAGAGTGGGCCTGCCATGCCCTCGCCCGAATTCTCACCCTAGCTTGTGTTCTCAGACTTCCGTCCTAACACTCCTGGCCCCCAAGACCTCCAGATTGGGAATTCTGGAGCCACAATGCAGCAGTCTGCCTTCTGGTCAGATGAAAAACGTTGCCCTATGCGGCTACCCAGAAACGCCAAATGAGGATCAACCTGCACACCACTCCACTGCACTCCAAATCTAGAGGCTGCCATGGGCCCTAATGCTCTGTCTGACACAGCCAGAGCCCGAACTTCCAGTCGGACCCTGAGACAGCTGGCCACACACCCAGCACATCGGGCCCGCCATGGCCTGAGGCCGTCCTCTCTTCCCAACCTAGGGTTTCAGGCTTCAGAACCTAGACCTTATCTCCAATCACTTCATAGGGGTGAACCTGATGCAGAAATTAGAACTCCTCCATCCCCATGGCAAGAAAGCTTGCTGTTGGCATGGTGTTCGACATTCAGAGTAGGAGAAACCAGCATGGCCCATGAGGCCAGGCCCAGGCTTGAGGGCCACGTTGGGCACAAACACGCATTGTGACATTCAGCGGGAGCCCCGTGCTCAAGTAAGCGCTCTCAGTGGCTGGACAATTAGCCCGCATATGGAGATGGCCATGCCCCTAGGCCCCCATCCTAACCCGAGTTTGGGTTTTCCTGTCATCCGTACCCAGGGCTCTGATCTGGAATCCCTCTTTTGGAGGGACACCTGATGCAGAAAACAGGACTCCTCCCTTCCCAGAGAATGACATCAAACTCTTGCGAGCCGGGCCAAATCCCCACAGAAAGAGACTCGTCCATGGCCCATGAGTCCAACCCTCCATTCCATGGCCCTCCTGGATTCAAAATCCAGAGACAAAAGCCTGAAACCCCCACACACTCGCCCTTCGTTCCTATCCCGAGGAACTCCCCTCACGGTCTGTAGATCAGGCCTGCCATACCCTCGGCCCCAAACCTAAGGCAAGCTTTCGTTTTCAGACGTCTGTCCCCACAGCCCTGGCCCACACACCCTCCAGGTTGGGGCCTCTGGAGCCACACTGGAGGACTGTGCCTGCCCTCTCCAAGGAAACTCTGCCCATTCCATTGGCCACGACCCTACAGATTAGGAGAAATCTCCAAGGTCCTCGAGGCCATCCCTCTAGTGTAGGCGGCCCTGGACACACGGGGGCGATCTGAAACAACCTGAGCATCTACCTGCACTCACACACAGAGACAGATCTCCCCAGAGACAGAAGATTGAAATAGACAGGCCCCTAGGCCCTAATCAGAACCCTGCTTTCGTTTCCAGGCGTCTCTCCTCAGAAGCCTTGTTTCAAGTACCAACTAATGGGGGTTTCCAGAGGCACCAATCAGAACACCTCTCGTCTCCAGATGGGAAACTTGCTCTTTCAAACCCTCAGGTTAGGAGAATCCTTCCGGGCCCCTGAGCCACCGCCACGTTCCAAGGTCTCCATGGACACAAACCCACATTATGACCCATCCTCAGGAGAGTCCATTTCAACTCAGCCCCCTGGGTAGCTCTGCCAGAGCCATCAGATCGAGCCGGCCTTGTCGCTAGGAGACAATGGGAATGAGAGGTGGGGTGCTCAGGCATCCATCCTTTGAATCCTGCTCTCGAGTCTTTCGGAATGGGGCATCCTGGATCCATCCAACAGGACTCGACTCTCCCGCAGAAGGAATTCTTGCAGTTTGGATTATCTCACACTCCCAGCCTGGGAAAACCTCCATGATCTCATGAGGTCCCCCGTTTCCTGAAGGGGCCATCAAGAACCCAAACTCCAACCTGAGCCAAAGTCGGATCCTCGCCTTGACATCGAGATCACCCTGGTCTCGATTCAGCCTCTGCAGAGTGGGTCTGCCGTGCCCCCACCCTGAGACGTAACCCTAACTTGTGTTCTCAGACTTCTGTCTTCACACTCCTGGCCCACAAGACATCCAGAATGGGAATTCTGGAGCCACAACAACGCAGCACTCTGCCTGCCCACCAGAAGAAAAACTTTGCCCTAAAGGGCTGCGCAGAAACCCCAATTGAGACTCAACCTGCACGACACTCAACCGCACCCCAATTATAGAGGCTGTGCTGGGCACTTATGCTCTGTCTGACACAGCCTGAGCCTTGACATTCCGACCGACACCCAGACACCAGGCAGCACACCCAGCATATCAGACCCACCATGACCTTAGGCTGTCATCTCTTCCCAAGCTGGGTGTTCAGGATTCAGAACCTAGACCTTATCTCCAGGTTCACTCCGAACAGGAGTGAACCTGATGCAGAAATCAGAACTCGTCCATCCCCATCCAAGAAACTTTGCTGTTGGCATGGTGTCCACCCTTCAGGGTAGGAGAAACCTGCATGGCCCATGAGGCCACGCCCATGCTTGAGGGCCGCCTTCCGCAGAAACATGCATTGTGACCCTCATCATGAGCCCCGTGCTCAAGTAAGGCCTCTCTGGGGCTGGACCAAGAACCCGCATATGGGGCTTTCCATGCACCTAGGCGCTCAATCCTAACCCGAGTTTGAGTTTTATAGTCCCCGGGACCCAGCGCTCTGCGCTGGAATCCCTCTTTTGGAGGGACACCTGAGGCAGAATACAGGATTCCTCCATTCCTGCAGAATGACCTGAAACTCTTGGGAGCCAGGCCAAATCCCCAGACAGGGAGGCTCATCCATGGCCCATGGCCCATGAGACCTCCATTCCACAGCCCTCCGTGACACAAAATCCAGAGACAGAACCCTGAGAAAATGACTCACACTCACCCTTCATTCAAATCCTGAGTAGCTCCCATCACGGTCGTTGATCGGGCCTGCCATACCCTCAGCCCGAAACCTAAGCCGAGTTTGTGTTTTCAGACTTCAGGCCCCACAGCCCTGTCCCACACACTCTCAAATCTGGGGCCCCTGGAGCCACAGCGCAGGACTGTGCCTGCCCTCTCCAAGGAAACTCTGCCCATTCCACTGGCCACAAACCTACAGATTAGGAGAATGCTCCAAGATCCCTGAGGCCATCCCAATAGTGTAGGCTGCCCTGGACAAACAGGGGTGATCTGACACAAGCTGAGCAACTACCTCAACTCAGACAAGCAGGCGGATGTCCCCAGAGACAGAAGATTGAACCGGACAGTCCGTTAGGCCTTAATCTGAACCCTTTTGTTGGTTTCCAGGCGTCTCTCCTCAGAGGCCTGGATTCCAATACCAGCAAATGGGGGTTTCCTGAGGCACCAATCAGAACACCTCTCATCTCCACAGGGGAAACTTACTCTTTGGAGCTGTGTCCAATCCTCCGGGTCGCAGAATCCTTGCGGGCCCCCGAGCCACTGCCACATTCCTAGGTCTCCATGGACACAAACCCACTTGATGACCCCTCCTCAGGAGAGTCCATTTCAACCCAGCCCCCTGGGTAGCTCCCCCAGAGCCAGCAATCAAACCTGCCTTGTCGCTAGGAGACAATGGGAATGTGAAGTAGGATGCCCAGGCATCCATCCTTAGAACCCTGCCCTCGAGTCTTTCTGTATGGGGCGTCCTGGAGCCATCTAACAGGACTCGACTGTCCAGCAGTAGGAATCCTTGCGGTTTGGAGCATCTCACAACTCCCAGCATGGGAAAACCTCCATGGCCTCGCGAGGGCCCCCACTTCCTGATGGGGCCATAATGGACACAGTCTCCAACCTGAGCCAATGTCAGATCCTCGCCCTGACTCCAGATGCAGGAGATCTCAATTCAGCCTCTGCAGAGTGGGCCTGCCATGCCCTCGCCCGAATTCTCACCCTAGCTTGTGTTCTCAGACTTCCGTCCTAACACTCCTGGCCCCCAAGACCTCCAGATTGGGAATTCTGGAGCCACAATGCAGCAGTCTGCCTTCTGGTCAGATGAAAAACGTTGCCCTATGCGGCTACCCAGAAACGCCAAATGAGGATCAACCTGCACACCACTCCACTGCACTCCAAATCTAGAGGCTGCCATGGGCCCTAATGCTCTGTCTGACACAGCCAGAGCCCGAACTTCCAGTCGGACCCTGAGACAGCTGGCCACACACCCAGCACATCGGGCCCGCCATGGCCTGAGGCCGTCCTCTCTTCCCAACCTAGGGTTTCAGGCTTCAGAACCTAGACCTTATCTCCAATCACTTCATAGGGGTGAACCTGATGCAGAAATTAGAACTCCTCCATCCCCATGGCAAGAAAGCTTGCTGTTGGCATGGTGTTCGACATTCAGAGTAGGAGAAACCAGCATGGCCCATGAGGCCAGGCCCAGGCTTGAGGGCCACGTTGGGCACAAACACGCATTGTGACATTCAGCGGGAGCCCCGTGCTCAAGTAAGCGCTCTCAGTGGCTGGACAAAGAGCCCGCATATGGAGATGGCCATGCCCCTAAGGCCCCCATCCTAACCCGAGTTTGGGTTTTCCTGTCATCCGTACCCAGGGCTCTGATCTGGAATCCCTCTTTTGGAGGGACACCTGATGCAGAAAACAGGACTCCTCCCTTCCCAGAGAATGACATCAAACTCTTGCGAGCCGGGCCAAATCCCCACAGAAAGAGACTCGTCCATGGCCCATGAGTCCAACCCTCCATTCCATGGCCCTCCTGGATTCAAAATCCAGAGACAAAAGCCTGAAACCCCCACACACTCGCCCTTCGTTCCTATCCCGAGGAACTCCCCTCACGGTCTGTAGATCAGGCCTGCCATACCCTCGGCCCCAAACCTAAGGCAAGCTTTCGTTTTCAGACGTCTGTCCCCACAGCCCTGGCCCACACACCCTCCAGGTTGGGGCCTCTGGAGCCACACTGGAGGACTGTGCCTGCCCTCTCCAAGGAAACTCTGCCCATTCCATTGGCCACGACCCTACAGATTAGGAGAAATCTCCAAGGTCCTCGAGGCCATCCCTCTAGTGTAGGCGGCCCTGGACACACGGGGGCGATCTGAAACAACCTGAGCATCTACCTGCACTCACACACAGAGACAGATCTCCCCAGAGACAGAAGATTGAAATAGACAGGCCCCTAGGCCCTAATCAGAACCCTGCTTTCGTTTCCAGGCGTCTCTCCTCAGAAGCCTTGTTTCAAGTACCAACTAATGGGGGTTTCCAGAGGCACCAATCAGAACACCTCTCGTCTCCAGATGGGAAACTTGCTCTTTCAAACCCTCAGGTTAGGAGAATCCTTCCGGGCCCCTGAGCCACCGCCACGTTCCAAGGTCTCCATGGACACAAACCCACATTATGACCCATCCTCAGGAGAGTCCATTTCAACTCAGCCCCCTGGGTAGCTCTGCCAGAGCCATCAGATCGAGCCGGCCTTGTCGCTAGGAGACAATGGGAATGAGAGGTGGGGTGCTCAGGCATCCATCCTTTGAATCCTGCTCTCGAGTCTTTCGGAATGGGGCATCCTGGATCCATCCAACAGGACTCGACTCTCCCGCAGAAGGAATTCTTGCAGTTTGGATTATCTCACACTCCCAGCCTGGGAAAACCTCCATGATCTCATGAGGTCCCCCGTTTCCTGAAGGGGCCATCAAGAACCCAAACTCCAACCTGAGCCAAAGTCGGATCCTCGCCTTGACATCGAGATCACCCTGGTCTCGATTCAGCCTCTGCAGAGTGGGTCTGCCGTGCCCCCACCCTGAGACGTAACCCTAACTTGTGTTCTCAGACTTCTGTCTTCACACTCCTGGCCCACAAGACATCCAGAATGGGAATTCTGGAGCCACAACGCAGCACTCTGCCTGCCCACCAGAAGAAAAACTTTGCCCTAAAGGGCTGCGCAGAAACCCCAATTGAGACTCAACCTGCACGACACTCAACCGCACCCCAATTATAGAGGCTGTGCTGGGCACTTATGCTCTGTCTGACACAGCCTGAGCCTTGACATTCCGACCGACACCCAGACACCAGGCAGCACACCCAGCATATCAGACCCACCATGACCTTAGGCTGTCATCTCTTCCCAAGCTGGGTGTTCAGGATTCAGAACCTAGACCTTATCTCCAGGTTCACTCCGAACAGGAGTGAACCTGATGCAGAAATCAGAACTCGTCCATCCCCATCCAAGAAACTTTGCTGTTGGCATGGTGTCCACCCTTCAGGGTAGGAGAAACCTGCATGGCCCATGAGGCCACGCCCATGCTTGAGGGCCGCCTTCCGCAGAAACATGCATTGTGACCCTCATCATGAGCCCCGTGCTCAAGTAAGGCCTCTCTGGGGCTGGACCAAGAACCCGCATATGGGGCTTTCCATGCACCTAGGCGCTCAATCCTAACCCGAGTTTGAGTTTTATAGTCCCCGGGACCCAGCGCTCTGCGCTGGAATCCCTCTTTTGGAGGGACACCTGAGGCAGAATACAGGATTCCTCCATTCCTGCAGAATGACCTGAAACTCTTGGGAGCCAGGCCAAATCCCCAGACAGGGAGGCTCATCCATGGCCCATGGCCCATGAGACCTCCATTCCACAGCCCTCCGTGACACAAAATCCAGAGACAGAACCCTGAGAAAATGACTCACACTCACCCTTCATTCAAATCCTGAGTAGCTCCCATCACGGTCGTTGATCGGGCCTGCCATACCCTCAGCCCGAAACCTAAGCCGAGTTTGTGTTTTCAGACTTCAGGCCCCACAGCCCTGTCCCACACACTCTCAAATCTGGGGCCCCTGGAGCCACAGCGCAGGACTGTGCCTGCCCTCTCCAAGGAAACTCTGCCCATTCCACTGGCCACAAACCTACAGATTAGGAGAATGCTCCAAGATCCCTGAGGCCATCCCAATAGTGTAGGCTGCCCTGGACAAACAGGGGTGATCTGACACAAGCTGAGCAACTACCTCAACTCAGACAAGCAGGCGGATGTCCCCAGAGACAGAAGATTGAACCGGACAGTCCGTTAGGCCTTAATCTGAACCCTTTTGTTGGTTTCCAGGCGTCTCTCCTCAGAGGCCTGGATTCCAATACCAGCAAATGGGGGTTTCCTGAGGCACCAATCAGAACACCTCTCATCTCCACAGGGGAAACTTACTCTTTGGAGCTGTGTCCAATCCTCCGGGTCGCAGAATCCTTGCGGGCCCCCGAGCCACTGCCACATTCCTAGGTCTCCATGGACACAAACCCACTTGATGACCCCTCCTCAGGAGAGTCCATTTCAACCCAGCCCCCTGGGTAGCTCCCCCAGAGCCAGCAATCAAACCTGCCTTGTCGCTAGGAGACAATGGGAATGTGAAGTAGGATGCCCAGGCATCCATCCTTAGAACCCTGCCCTCGAGTCTTTCTGTATGGGGCGTCCTGGAGCCATCTAACAGGACTCGACTGTCCAGCAGTAGGAATCCTTGCGGTTTGGAGCATCTCACAACTCCCAGCATGGGAAAACCTCCATGGCCTCGCGAGGGCCCCCACTTCCTGATGGGGCCATAATGGACACAGTCTCCAACCTGAGCCAATGTCAGATCCTCGCCCTGACTCCAGATGCAGGAGATCTCAATTCAGCCTCTGCAGAGTGGGCCTGCCATGCCCTCGCCCGAATTCTCACCCTAGCTTGTGTTCTCAGACTTCCGTCCTAACACTCCTGGCCCCCAAGACCTCCAGATTGGGAATTCTGGAGCCACAATGCAGCAGTCTGCCTTCTGGTCAGATGAAAAACGTTGCCCTATGCGGCTACCCAGAAACGCCAAATGAGGATCAACCTGCACACCACTCCACTGCACTCCAAATCTAGAGGCTGCCATGGGCCCTAATGCTCTGTCTGACACAGCCAGAGCCCGAACTTCCAGTCGGACCCTGAGACAGCTGGCCACACACCCAGCACATCGGGCCCGCCATGGCCTGAGGCCGTCCTCTCTTCCCAACCTAGGGTTTCAGGCTTCAGAACCTAGACCTTATCTCCAATCACTTCATAGGGGTGAACCTGATGCAGAAATTAGAACTCCTCCATCCCCATGGCAAGAAAGCTTGCTGTTGGCATGGTGTTCGACATTCAGAGTAGGAGAAACCAGCATGGCCCATGAGGCCAGGCCCAGGCTTGAGGGCCACGTTGGGCACAAACACGCATTGTGACATTCAGCGGGAGCCCCGTGCTCAAGTAAGCGCTCTCAGTGGCTGGACAATTAGCCCGCATATGGAGATGGCCATGCCCCTAGGCCCCCATCCTAACCCGAGTTTGGGTTTTCCTGTCATCCGTACCCAGGGCTCTGATCTGGAATCCCTCTTTTGGAGGGACACCTGATGCAGAAAACAGGACTCCTCCCTTCCCAGAGAATGACATCAAACTCTTGCGAGCCGGGCCAAATCCCCACAGAAAGAGACTCGTCCATGGCCCATGAGTCCAACCCTCCATTCCATGGCCCTCCTGGATTCAAAATCCAGAGACAAAAGCCTGAAACCCCCACACACTCGCCCTTCGTTCCTATCCCGAGGAACTCCCCTCACGGTCTGTAGATCAGGCCTGCCATACCCTCGGCCCCAAACCTAAGGCAAGCTTTCGTTTTCAGACGTCTGTCCCCACAGCCCTGGCCCACACACCCTCCAGGTTGGGGCCTCTGGAGCCACACTGGAGGACTGTGCCTGCCCTCTCCAAGGAAACTCTGCCCATTCCATTGGCCACGACCCTACAGATTAGGAGAAATCTCCAAGGTCCTCGAGGCCATCCCTCTAGTGTAGGCGGCCCTGGACACACGGGGGCGATCTGAAACAACCTGAGCATCTACCTGCACTCACACACAGAGACAGATCTCCCCAGAGACAGAAGATTGAAATAGACAGGCCCCTAGGCCCTAATCAGAACCCTGCTTTCGTTTCCAGGCGTCTCTCCTCAGAAGCCTTGTTTCAAGTACCAACTAATGGGGGTTTCCAGAGGCACCAATCAGAACACCTCTCGTCTCCAGATGGGAAACTTGCTCTTTCAAACCCTCAGGTTAGGAGAATCCTTCCGGGCCCCTGAGCCACCGCCACGTTCCAAGGTCTCCATGGACACAAACCCACATTATGACCCATCCTCAGGAGAGTCCATTTCAACTCAGCCCCCTGGGTAGCTCTGCCAGAGCCATCAGATCGAGCCGGCCTTGTCGCTAGGAGACAATGGGAATGAGAGGTGGGGTGCTCAGGCATCCATCCTTTGAATCCTGCTCTCGAGTCTTTCGGAATGGGGCATCCTGGATCCATCCAACAGGACTCGACTCTCCCGCAGAAGGAATTCTTGCAGTTTGGATTATCTCACACTCCCAGCCTGGGAAAACCTCCATGATCTCATGAGGTCCCCCGTTTCCTGAAGGGGCCATCAAGAACCCAAACTCCAACCTGAGCCAAAGTCGGATCCTCGCCTTGACATCGAGATCACCCTGGTCTCGATTCAGCCTCTGCAGAGTGGGTCTGCCGTGCCCCCACCCTGAGACGTAACCCTAACTTGTGTTCTCAGACTTCTGTCTTCACACTCCTGGCCCACAAGACATCCAGAATGGGAATTCTGGAGCCACAACAACGCAGCACTCTGCCTGCCCACCAGAAGAAAAACTTTGCCCTAAAGGGCTGCGCAGAAACCCCAATTGAGACTCAACCTGCACGACACTCAACCGCACCCCAATTATAGAGGCTGTGCTGGGCACTTATGCTCTGTCTGACACAGCCTGAGCCTTGACATTCCGACCGACACCCAGACACCAGGCAGCACACCCAGCATATCAGACCCACCATGACCTTAGGCTGTCATCTCTTCCCAAGCTGGGTGTTCAGGATTCAGAACCTAGACCTTATCTCCAGGTTCACTCCGAACAGGAGTGAACCTGATGCAGAAATCAGAACTCGTCCATCCCCATCCAAGAAACTTTGCTGTTGGCATGGTGTCCACCCTTCAGGGTAGGAGAAACCTGCATGGCCCATGAGGCCACGCCCATGCTTGAGGGCCGCCTTCCGCAGAAACATGCATTGTGACCCTCATCATGAGCCCCGTGCTCAAGTAAGGCCTCTCTGGGGCTGGACCAAGAACCCGCATATGGGGCTTTCCATGCACCTAGGCGCTCAATCCTAACCCGAGTTTGAGTTTTATAGTCCCCGGGACCCAGCGCTCTGCGCTGGAATCCCTCTTTTGGAGGGACACCTGAGGCAGAATACAGGATTCCTCCATTCCTGCAGAATGACCTGAAACTCTTGGGAGCCAGGCCAAATCCCCAGACAGGGAGGCTCATCCATGGCCCATGGCCCATGAGACCTCCATTCCACAGCCCTCCGTGACACAAAATCCAGAGACAGAACCCTGAGAAAATGACTCACACTCACCCTTCATTCAAATCCTGAGTAGCTCCCATCACGGTCGTTGATCGGGCCTGCCATACCCTCAGCCCGAAACCTAAGCCGAGTTTGTGTTTTCAGACTTCAGGCCCCACAGCCCTGTCCCACACACTCTCAAATCTGGGGCCCCTGGAGCCACAGCGCAGGACTGTGCCTGCCCTCTCCAAGGAAACTCTGCCCATTCCACTGGCCACAAACCTACAGATTAGGAGAATGCTCCAAGATCCCTGAGGCCATCCCAATAGTGTAGGCTGCCCTGGACAAACAGGGGTGATCTGACACAAGCTGAGCAACTACCTCAACTCAGACAAGCAGGCGGATGTCCCCAGAGACAGAAGATTGAACCGGACAGTCCGTTAGGCCTTAATCTGAACCCTTTTGTTGGTTTCCAGGCGTCTCTCCTCAGAGGCCTGGATTCCAATACCAGCAAATGGGGGTTTCCTGAGGCACCAATCAGAACACCTCTCATCTCCACAGGGGAAACTTACTCTTTGGAGCTGTGTCCAATCCTCCGGGTCGCAGAATCCTTGCGGGCCCCCGAGCCACTGCCACATTCCTAGGTCTCCATGGACACAAACCCACTTGATGACCCCTCCTCAGGAGAGTCCATTTCAACCCAGCCCCCTGGGTAGCTCCCCCAGAGCCAGCAATCAAACCTGCCTTGTCGCTAGGAGACAATGGGAATGTGAAGTAGGATGCCCAGGCATCCATCCTTAGAACCCTGCCCTCGAGTCTTTCTGTATGGGGCGTCCTGGAGCCATCTAACAGGACTCGACTGTCCAGCAGTAGGAATCCTTGCGGTTTGGAGCATCTCACAACTCCCAGCATGGGAAAACCTCCATGGCCTCGCGAGGGCCCCCACTTCCTGATGGGGCCATAATGGACACAGTCTCCAACCTGAGCCAATGTCAGATCCTCGCCCTGACTCCAGATGCAGGAGATCTCAATTCAGCCTCTGCAGAGTGGGCCTGCCATGCCCTCGCCCGAATTCTCACCCTAGCTTGTGTTCTCAGACTTCCGTCCTAACACTCCTGGCCCCCAAGACCTCCAGATTGGGAATTCTGGAGCCACAATGCAGCAGTCTGCCTTCTGGTCAGATGAAAAACGTTGCCCTATGCGGCTACCCAGAAACGCCAAATGAGGATCAACCTGCACACCACTCCACTGCACTCCAAATCTAGAGGCTGCCATGGGCCCTAATGCTCTGTCTGACACAGCCAGAGCCCGAACTTCCAGTCGGACCCTGAGACAGCTGGCCACACACCCAGCACATCGGGCCCGCCATGGCCTGAGGCCGTCCTCTCTTCCCAACCTAGGGTTTCAGGCTTCAGAACCTAGACCTTATCTCCAATCACTTCATAGGGGTGAACCTGATGCAGAAATTAGAACTCCTCCATCCCCATGGCAAGAAAGCTTGCTGTTGGCATGGTGTTCGACATTCAGAGTAGGAGAAACCAGCATGGCCCATGAGGCCAGGCCCAGGCTTGAGGGCCACGTTGGGCACAAACACGCATTGTGACATTCAGCGGGAGCCCCGTGCTCAAGTAAGCGCTCTCAGTGGCTGGACAAAGAGCCCGCATATGGAGATGGCCATGCCCCTAGGCCCCCATCCTAACCCGAGTTTGGGTTTTCCTGTCATCCGTACCCAGGGCTCTGATCTGGAATCCCTCTTTTGGAGGGACACCTGATGCAGAAAACAGGACTCCTCCCTTCCCAGAGAATGACATCAAACTCTTGCGAGCCGGGCCAAATCCCCAGAGAAAGAGACTCGTCCATGGCCCATGAGTCCAACCCTCCATTCCATGGCCCTCCTGGATTCAAAATCCAGAGACAAAAGCCTGAAACCCCCACACACTCGCCCTTCGTTCCTATCCCGAGGAACTCCCCTCACTGTCTGTAGATCAGGCCTGCCATACCCTCGGCCCCAAACCTAAGGCAAGCTTTCGTTTTCAGACGTCTGTCCCCACAGCCCTGGCCCACACACCCTCCAGGTTGGGGCCCCTGGAGCCACACTGGGGACTGTGCCTGCCCTCTCCAAGGAAACTCTGTCCAATCTGTTGGCCACAACCCTACAGATTAAGAGGATCCTCCAAGGTCCTTGAGGCCATCCCAATAGTGTAGGCTGCCCTGAACAAACAGGGGCGATCTGGCACAAGCTGACCAACTACCTCCACTCAGACAACCAGACGGATGTCCCCAGAGATAGAAGATTGAACAGTAGAGGCCCCTAGGCCCTCATCTGAACACTTTGGTTTCCAGGTGTCTCTCCTCAGAAGCCTGCTTTCCAATACCAGTATATGGGGGTTTCCTGAGGCACCAAATGGAACACCTCTCATCTCCTCGTGGGAAGCTTGCTCTTTGGAGCTGTGTCCAACCTTCCATTTATGAGAATTCATCCAGGCCCCCGAGCCACCGCCACATTCCAAAGTCTCCATGGACACTAACCCACATTATGACCCATCCTCAGGAGAGTCCATTTCAACCCAGCCCCCCCACATACCTCCCCCAGAGGCAGCAGATTGAACCTGCCTTGTCACTTCGAGCCAATGGGAATGTGAGGTGGGGTGCCCAGGCATCCATCCTTAGAACCCTGCCCTCGAGTCTTTCTGTATGGGGCGTCCTGGAGCCATCTAACAGGACTCGACTGTCCAGCAGTAGGAATCCTTGCGGTTTGGAGCATCTCACAACTCCCAGCATGGGAAAACCTCCATGGCCTCGCGATGGCCCCCACTTCCTGATGGGGCCATAATGGACACAATCTCCAACCTGAGCCAATGTCAGATCCTCGCCCTGACTCCAGATGCAGGAGATCTCAATTCAGCCTCTGCAGAGTGGGCCTGCCGTGCCTTCGCCCGCTATCTCACCCTAGCTTGTGTTCTCAGACTTCCGTCCTAACACTCCTGGCCCCCAAGCCCTCCTGACTGGCAATTCTGGAGCCACAATGCAGCAGTCTGCCTTCTGGTCAGATGAAAAACGTTGCCCTTTGCGGCTACCCAGAAACACCAAATGAGGATCAACCTGTACGCCACTTGACTGCACCCGAATTATTTCGGCTGCCCTAGGCACTAATGCTCTGTCTGACACAGCCTGAGCCCCTGACATCCCGACCGATACCCAGGCACCAGGCAGCACACCCAGCACATCAGACCTGCCATGACCTTAGGCTGTCATCTCTTCCCAAGCTGGGTGTTCAGGATTCAGAACCTAGACGTTATGTCCAATCACCGAACCGGAGGGAACCTGATGCAGAAATCAGAACTCCTCCATCCCCATGGCAAGAAACCTTGCTGTTGGCATGGTGTCCAACCTTCAGGGTAGGAGAAACTTGCATGGCCCATGAGGCCACGCCCATGCTTGAGGGTCGCCTTGGGCACAAAGACCCATTGTGAACCTCATCATAAACCTCGTGCTCAAATAATGTCTCTCATTGGCTGGACCAATAGCCCGCATATGGGGCTTCCCATGCCCCTTGGACCCCCATCCTAACCCGAGTTTTGGTTTTCCAGTCACCCGTACCCAGGGCTCTACTCTGGAATCCCTCTTTTGGAGGGACACATGAGTCAAAAAACGGGACTCCTCCCTTCCCACTGAATGACCCCAAACTCTTGGGAGCCGGGCCAAATCCCCAGAGGGGGAGACTCGTCCATGGCCCATGAGGTCACCCCTCCATTCCATGGCCCTCTTGACACAAAATCCATAGAAAAAAGTCTGAGCGACCTCCTCATAATCGCCCTTCATTCCTATCCCGAGTAACTTCCCTCATGGTCTGTACATCGGACCTGCCATACGCTTGGCCCCAAACCTAAGCTGAGTTTTTGTTTTCAGACTTCTGTCCCCACAGCCCTGGCCCACACACTCTCCAGGTTGGGGCCCCTGGAGCCACACCGCAGGACTGTGCCTGCCCTCTCCAAGGAAACTTTGCCCATTCCATTGGCCACAACCCTACAGATTAGGAGAAACCTCCAAGGTCTCCAAGGCCATCCCAATAGTGTAGGCCGCCCTAGACAAACAGGGGCGAACTACACAAGCTGAGCAACTACCTCCACTCAGACATGCAGACGGATATCCTCAAAAACAGAAGATTGAACCTGACAATCACCTAAGCCCTCATATGAACCCTTGCTTTGGTTCCAGGCATCTCTCCTCAGAGGCCTGGTTTCAAATACCAGCCTATGTGGGTTTCCTAAGGCACCAATCAGAACACCTCTCATCTCCACATGGGACACTTGCTCTTTGGAGCTGTGTCCAATCCTCCAGTTAGGAGAATATTTCTGGGCCCCTGAGCCACCGCCACATTCCAAGGTCTCCATGGACCCAAATCCACATGATGACCCATCCTCAGGAGAGTCCATTTCAACTCGCCCTCAGGGACGGTCGCCCCATAGCCAGCAGATCGAACCTGCCTAGTCGCTAAGAGAAAATGGGAATGCGTGGTGGGTTGCCCAGGCATCCATCCTTAGAACCCTTCTCTCGAGTCTTTCTGTATGGGGCTTCCTGGAGCTATTCAACTGGACTCGACTGTCCCGCAGGTGGTATCCTTGCACTTTGGAGCATTTCACATATCCCAGCGTGGGAAAACCGCCATGGCCTCATGAGGCACCCCCCCCCTTCATGAAGGGGCCATTATGGACACAAACTTCAACCTGATCCAACATCGGATCCTGGCCCTGACTTCAGTTGAAGGAGATCTCGATTCAGCCTCTGCAGAGTGGGCCTGTCGTGCCCTCGCCCCATAACCTAATCCTTGCTGTATTCTCAGACTTCCGTCTTCACACTGCTGGCCCACAAACCCTCTAGATTGGGAATTCCGGAGCCACAACACATCACTCTGCCTGTCCACCAGAAGAAAAACTTTGCCTAATGGGGCTGCCCAGAAACCCCAAATGAGGGTCAACCTGCACGCCACTCCACTGCAGCCAATTCTATCGGCTGCCCTGAGCACTTATGCTCTGTCTGACACAGCCTGAGCCCAGACCTCCCGACTGATTCCCAGACAGCTGGCCGAACACTGAGCACATTGGTCCCGCCATGGCCTTAGTCATTTCCCAACCTCGGTGTTCAGGCTTCAGAACCTAGACCAATTCTCCATTCACAACACAGAGGTGAGCCTGATGCAGAAATCAGAACTCCTCTCTCCCCATGGTAAGAAACCTTGCTGTTGGAATGGTGTCCAACCTTCAGGGTGGGAGAAACCAGCATGGCCCATGATGCCACACCCATGTGTGAGAGCCGCCTTCGCCACAAACAGGCATTGTGACCCTCATCATGAGCCCCGTGCTCAAGTAAGTTCTCTCAGTGGCTAGACCAAGAGCCCGCATATGGGGCTTGCCATACATAAGCCCTTTATGCCTACATAAAGATACAGATGTAGTGAAAAAAGGGCCATCTGTACCCTAGTGTTCATAGTAGCAATGTCCACAGTCGCCAAACTGTGGAAAGAACCAAGATGTCCTTCAACAGATGAATGGATAAGGAAGATGGTGTCCACATATACTATGGAGTATTATGCTTCCATCAGAAAGGATGAATACCCAAATTTTGTATTAACATGGATGGGACTGGGAGAGATTATGCTGAGTAAAATAAGTCAAGCTGAGAGAGTGAATTATCATATGGTTTTGCTTATTTGTTGAGCATAAGAAATAACACGGGGGACATGGGGATATGGAGAGGAGAAGGGAGTTGAGGGAAATTGGAAGCGGAGATGAACCATGAGAGACTGTGGACTCTGAGAAAACAATGTAAGGGTTTTGAAGGGCAGGGGCTGGGAGGTTGGGTAAGGCTAGTGGTGGGTATTATGGAGGGCATGTATTACATGGAGCACAGGGTGAGTTGCATAAACAACGAATTATGGAACACTGAAAAGAAATTAAAAAGATAAATAAAATTTTAAAAAACATAAAAATAAAATAAAATAAAAAACACTATGGAGCACAGAGGTGTCAGAATAGATGCATCCGGAGCATCTGGGTAGCTCAGTGGATTAAGCTAAAAACCCAGTGGTGCTTTGAGCACATGTAGAACTTCACTACCTGGCAATTTAGAAGCAGCACACACTGTATTTCCCACTAATACCTAAAAGGCCTGTACTCTTCCTTGCCGTGGAACATTTGCTTCAGACAGAATAAGAAAAAAAAAGAGGAGGAGGCTGCAGCTTCCTGATTGTGGAAGTCTGTCCTTTCTAAGCCCTGGAGCTTTGAGTCTTTGCCAGACTCTGCACCTCTGTTGAGAACTGAGAGGCTCCATCCCAGTTTGCTGAGATGCCCACTGTCAATCTCTGATTTCATCTCTCATGGACCTTTCTCATTGATATCCCTTCTTGAATATCTTTACTGAGGCCCAGGGACCTTCGTCTAAATGTCTGTATACGGGAAAATAAAGCCATTTAATTACCGACAAAATAAGCAAACAAAGAACAACAAAAACAAAACAATGACAACAACAAAAAACCCTGCAAGCTACAGTCATCTACCACAACCAATATACCATGTGGCTGGGCTAAAATATTTCAATTTAGTCAATCATAGAATTTAAAAACACGTATGAACCTAATGCTACCTCTACAAATCACCACAGTCAGAGCACCAAGTCCCAAATTACTCATCCTTAAACCACCAAGGCTTTCCACGTGCATACTTTGGTCTCCCAAATTCCATTCTTTTGGTTTTATTTTCAGTATTTCCGGCTGATACATTTGATGTTGGGGTTTTAACGAAGCCATCACAAAATTACTATTGTCCCTCCCCTACCCTGGTGTAATCTGAAGACGCTGAGGGGAAAAAATAGTCCAGACCTCAGAATAGGGGTTAAAATAATAATAGTACCTAGTTGACAAGAATGGCTCTCCGTAGGTGAGTCAAATACTCCTGCTAATCCTGAACCTCAGACCTAAGCAGATTTACCCTCCCGATTATGGGCAATACAGAGGATTGGAGGAAAACATGTGCTTTTTAAAGACAAGATTAGTAGCAAAAGAGAAAGGCGTGAAATTAGTTCAAGTATGTAGTTATTTTTCCCTAAGTAATCAATTAGTTATGTCAACTTCACTTTTACCAGGGTGGAATGAATGAAGAAGTAGAGGAAGGCCAGAATATGCAAAGGGAAGATATCCTCCTCTTGGAAGCCTGGAGTGGGAAATGGCATTCCCTTCCAGACATAAAGGTCAATAACATGCCTGATGTTAAATAACTCACGTATGGAAACCACGGATGTCTGGTTCTAAGACTCCTGCTGTTTTCCCAGTGACATGCTATCTTTGTAACTTCACAACTCAGTCTGGTAGACTTATTAGAATTATTAGTTGTCATTACTGTGGTAATGAGATTACATATCAAGTATAAATTCAACGTGTCTATTTATATTTCAAGAAAAGCCTTGCTAAGGTTACATCATTTCCTGTAATAGAGTGCTCTGAGGCCACTGGCATATTTTTATCTGAGAGGCAGAGTTATCCATGTAATTATTTTATCATGTGTTTTGGTTCATCTCATTGACTGATAATTAAAATCACTTTACCGGGTTGGGGCAACATACTCAAACTTTTTAAAACGATGGAAATGATCTGCAATTACAGCATTCATTATTCAAAAGTATTTTTTAAGGAGTCACCAATTCTAAAAAATTTGAAATATATCAGGTTTAATTTTTTAAAAAATATGATTAATGTATTGATCTTATAATAACAACACCTAAAACTTTTTAAAAGTATTGTCCATACACATCAATTTCACTTAAGCTTCTCATCATTCTAGAACATAAGTATTATCGTTCTCTTTCTCAGGGATGGAAACTAAAGTTAAAGTTGATGAGTGGCTCTCCAGGGTCATAGAATTAAGAGACAACATAAGGCTTGAACCTAGACTGTTATGGCTTCTAGGTTAGTATTTATTTCATGAAATGGGCTTCCTCTAGGTCAGAGGCAAAAAGGAACTCATATTATGGTTATTGCAGAAAACTATAATGTCCACTCATTATCTCAAGGATCATTGAAAACAAGATGAAGGGATGATGTGTGCTTTCAATTCTTCATGTGAAAAGAAGAATTTCCAGATATGGAAATCTGTATTCCCTATAGCACTATATACTAGTAGCAAGAGAGACAGGAAGATTGCATCCCTTCGTCTGAGAGGAAGGCCTTCTTGAAAAGGACTTATCATCCCTGATGATATTGATTCTGCTTCTCTTGCTGTCTTTGAGGCTTGACCTCTACAGACGTTTTGTTTATTTATGTAAAAGGATAATAATGACATTTTTCTTGGGTTACGATTGGTAGTTTATTCTTTGATCAAACTTATTTTCTGCAAGTCTTCTGCAGAAAGCATGAAGCTATGAAAATTTCTAGAGCCCAGAAGCAAGGGTTTAGAGGAAGATTTATCTTTTTTTCCCTCCTTCTTTCTCCTGGATCTATTCCCTTTGTCTCTCAATGAGATCTTCTCTCACTTCTCTCACTATATATATATGGCTGGTGATATTATTTTTCATGGGAGCTTTCAGTACTTTGCATTGATCTATCCGATTATATATATATATGCACACACACATATACATATATATAACATGAAATGGTATGCTTGCCCCCACAAAAAAAGATATATAATCTCCAGAAAAACAGCTATAAATGACAATGTAGGCAAGCACACCATTTCATGTTTATATTGCCATGCCAATGACTTCAATCAACACCTTACTTAGGCTAAACACTTAGCCTTCACATCATTGTTAAACACAAAAAGTGAAGAGAAGGGTGATTATTTCCTCTCTAGTGTTGGCTATTCTCACTCAGTCTTACTCAGCATATTGTTTTCTTCTCAGGAGACAGTTTATACACTTGACCTGCATTTAAAAAGTTAGCAAATGAAATGAGATTTCCTCTAAACCCCTATCAGTGTTATTTGGAGTATATTTGAAAGCATATCCTTTACTATAGTAATATTCCATTCTCTATACTTTTATTACTTTGCACTTGAATCCAGTCTCTGTAGTGGAGACAGAGGCACACAATGGAACAGTATCTTACTATATATGTGAGAAACTTATTAGTGTATAGATACACACACACACACACGTACACATTTTCTATACACTGTCAAGGCATTCATACAGAAAACATGGAGGGTAGTAATGAGATCAAGACCCAGATCCCGGTGGAATTAGACCTCAGCTACATATGCACTATTATTTTTAGTGGAGCTCCACTTATAATACATTTATGCACCCATCGTTAACCACAGATTACCTTCCTATAGAACAACCTACCCAATCTTTTTCACTTTCTAAATTCTATCTATCTTCATAATCTAACAATGGTTATTGATAATCCATGAGACTGTTCTAGACTAATCCAGAGACATGTCTTTCTTTTCTAAACTTATGGCACTTCTAGTTACTATCGGGATCAATCATTTGCAAATGATACAGGCACCAGGCACATTCTTGTGATACTGTGGATCTTTCTTTCAAATATTGTTCTATTTCATTTATTTTGTATAAATTGAAGCTTATTGATTTTTTCCTATGTATATTAATATCTGCATACGATCCATGGCTAAAAGCCAACTGTCATGTCATGAGTAATAGTTCTAGAAAGGTGTTTTCTAAAGTTTCATGTGGTAATGAACTTTACATTTCATACTAGGGTTGCAAAAGGGAAAAGGAAAGGAAAAACATTAATAACGCAGAAAAAGATACTGAGGCAAGAGAATAAAGGTATGTGGTAGATAAGATCCAAATATCATGTAAAGGCAGCACTCAGGAAAGTACGGCATTGAGCTAAGAATGTATGGAGGGGATGGAGGAAATAATGGGTCCCAGAGAGGCAAGAATTGAGCCTCAGTGAGAATATTCTTAGCAAAGTAATAGGGACACAGAGTGCCAACCGTTCTAGAAGGAAAGCTGGGTTGAATGAATCTCTGCCCCTCAGAAACTGTAAGTGATAAAAACATTTAGCTAAACTTTCAATTTGCACATACCATTCCATGATTGATTTCTGATATTTTTTCTTCCTCCCCTTTTCTCTACTTTGTGTAAGGCCATTTGCAAAAAGGGATTATTTTCTACTCAATATAGCATATTTCCTAGACACACTGAGTGCTACAGGCTCAGACGTATACAGTAGGATTTTCCTCAAGCAACTTGAAGCTTACAGTTCCAGAGCTATGCCTTAATGATCTATAACTCTAAAGTGAAGTTCTTGAGATAACTAATTTTCGTCACCTGTTATGGACTGAATATTTGTACCTCTCAAAAATTCATATGTTAAAATCCTAATTCCAGTAAGATGGTATTTGGAGTTGGGGCCTTTGGAGATAATTAGGTCACAAGGGTGAGCCCTCATGTATACGATTGGTGTCCTTATAGGAAGAGGTCAGAGGGCTAGCTAGCTTTCCAATGAGCAGTTAGCAACCTGCTGTGTGGAAGACGACTCTCACCAGAACCTGACCGTGCTGGCACTCTGATATCTGACCTAAAACCTCCAGGATGATACTCATTTCTATTGTTGAGAAGCTACTCAGTTCATGGTATTTTGTTATAGCAGCCCAAGCTGTCTAAGACATTTTCCTTATATTCCCATAAAACCTATCACAATAATTTTCCTATGGTAGATTTTCCACTAATGCTGATTAACATATCCTTTCTAATTCCACATGCTTATCATTTATCTGTGATGAATATTCAAAGATCTTTCTCTAAAAGATGCAACCCTGGCCAATCAATAAAAAATCATTAAACATTCAATCGCATCATTAAGGTATCTTGAGTGCAATGAAAAGTCAGGTGGGTGGAACAGATAATACCAAAGGATTTGTTTTTGTCATTATTTCACAGTTTTGAGCTGTGATGGGAGTTGCCTTTGAAAACAGTTGTACTTCTCATTTAGATGAGCTCCGTGTCATGCAGAGAAAGAAGAAAAGCAATCTCTGTGTGAATCAGGTGTGACGGATTAGTTCTATATTTACCAGCCACTAATTCCTTTGAGTGATCATATTTGTTCTCTGATTACACATGGCCTGATGGATGTCAAAGCAAAAGAGCAGGAGAAGTTGAAAATACTTGAATCACTCAATAGTCTCAAGTGTCGCCATTGGCAATGAGGAGACAACATTCCACTTCCAAGTCTTACAATATATGAGACATAACTAGACTTTGGGCAAATCTGATGCAGTAGCTACACAAGGCTAAATACCAAGCAGAAGACAGTTTGTTTACTGTGTATAGAAGCCCATGCAGCCCAGACAAGGAGCGTGAAGGGATGAACTAGGAACTCCATGACTTATGGTTGGTTTCCTGGGGAAAGTTTAATGGTGTTACATAGGAAGTACCCTAGTGGCAATGCCCCTAAAACATGGGAAAGGTCTTTGCCAAGCAAGAAGAGATTCTTTTTTCACCAGGAGGGTTAAAACTCTTGTTTAGTTTTGATTGAACAAAATAGTATATTCTCATCGAGTGGGCTGGTGATGACCTAGAGCAATCTGGTAAAAGAAAGAAAATCACAGAATGTACTACAAAATATAAAGTCTCCCTTAGGAATAAAATGCCTTTTGGCATTGATAAATGGGAGAGAAAACCACACTTAATATGTACATAACTAAATTAGTAAGTACTTATCATTGTGGTAAGGACAATTAAAGAAACAAACATGATGCAGGAATGACTAGTATTATTGGTTCAAGTTCAAGAACACAGTCGAGGATCACCTCCAAGACCTTTGGCGTTGCAGTGTGGTTGAGGAGAATTCCTGGCAGAAGTCCTAAGACATTTGAGAAAGTAAATTATATAACATCTTTTCTTTAAATATTAAAGATACAATTGAAACAATTTTTTCAAGTATTTTTTCAAGTATGTAGAATAAAAATAAAACACATTTGGTCATACCGCAAAGATACTACTAATACAGTTCTTTCTTTCTTTCTAGTTTTGTCTCATGTCACACTTTAGTAAAATTCATATTACTCCTTGACTACTCTTCCTCTGCTCTTGTCGTTCTTGTTTCTCTTTCTTCTCCTACTCTTCCTTTTTATTCTTACGTATTTAGGATTGATATAATTTGAATTTCTTCTCATTTGAAGCTCTCTTGTAGGGGAGCCTAGGTGGCTCAGTTGTTGAGTTTCAGCTCAGGTATTTTTCTTTTGGACCCTGGGATCCTGCCCAGAGTTGGACTCTATGCTCAGTAGGGAGTCTGCTTGAAGATTCTCTGCCTCTGCCCAACACCTCCCCCACACTCTCCCTCTAATACAAATTATTTAAAAAGAGATTAAAAATAAGAAAAACCTGAAAAAATAAATAAAAGGCTACAAGATTAAAATTCAAAGAATGTTATTTAGTGTTTTCCCTAAGCTCTGAAGCTTTTCAGCCCTCTATTATCAGTACACTTGAGAGGAGTGAGTTGTTTGTGATGGTCTTCTGGGGGAGGGATCTCTTGCCCTGATCCTCAAGTGGACTCCAGCTGGTGCAGCTCCCCTAAGCAGCAGAGACAGGCCTGCGGGTAAGCAGCTCTGGATTCCAGTATGAGGCGGCACTGTTTTACTCCCTGAAGTCTTGCAGCACCAATGGATGAGATGAATATCACTGCACCCTGCTCTCTACCTAGAAGCTGAAAATTTGCGCCCCAGCTCTGCAGTGCGCCATCAGAGGAAAAAAAAAATCCACCAGTCTTAACTCCTCAGCTTCTGTCAGAACTCTGTCTTCATGCTCCCAGTGACAAAGCATTTTTAACTCAGGCATGGAACTGAGTTCTAACTTCAGTTTTTTTTTTGTTATTAAAGATTTTATTTATTTATTTGAGAGAGAGAATGAGATGGGAGAAGGTCAGAGAGAGAAGCAGACTCCTCATGGAGCTGGGCACCTGATGTGGGACCTGATCCAGGTACCACCATACCTCCAGGGTGTTGGAAGTCTTGCCATGCTTCTGTTTTTTGCTGGACCCCTCTCAGGAAAGTGGATGCCCAATCATGCTGTGATTCAGAGTATAGGGCAACACAGAGCAGAAAGCCAGGACCTAGCTTTGTGGTTTTCAGCCATTTTTCTCTAAGTGATATCTGGGAATTCTGAAGCATTCTGGCCCCACCTGTTCATCTTCTGACCCCTGGGATCATGAGGTCATGCTGTCACATCTGGGATTCCACCCCACTTCACCACTTGAAAAGTTTAAAGCCATCAATGTCCCCATAGTAGTCAACTCCTATGTGTTTCAATCAAGCACTTCATGGTCAATAAAAACGTTGCAGTAGGCTCCTTCAGGAAGGTGCCGCCCCTCTGCTCTATCCACAGTCATATCACAAGCACAACTTATTCCCACCCATGCCAATTGAGCTCTGAAGCTGCCGCAGGCACCACAGTGAGAGCTAGAGGTTGCTCTTGAGGGGGTTCAGGTTCTTCTTCTCGGGCTGGTGCTGTAGGTCCAAGAAGAGAAATTATCATCACCAATATTGAATTTTCATGTCCCTCCTAAATAAAGGAAAATTTTCCCAACTCTCAATGTTCTCTGAGTCCATGAAGCAATCCCTGGAAGGTCTCCCCTGATGGCAGGTGAATGGCACAGGGATCTGAGAGTCCTCATTACTCCTGGACTCCCAGTTGATGGAGACTCGCTCTGTGTAGCCTAAGCTGTCTCCTCCACTAGTCTACATCAGCCACACCCTGTCCTCCTCACCTCAGCATTGCGCTGGTTCTCCTCCTTCTGCCCCTCCCCACCTGCTTGTGCTCTTTACCCTCTAATAAAGAAATAAAACCCTGAAAAAATAAATAAAAGATTGAGCACAAAAGTGTACACTTAGGCCTTCAAGACCTGGCTGGAAACACCCTCCTTTGTGTATTTTTTTGTCATCTTTCCTCTTGTGCTGATGGCGTCAGAGGTGCATGACAACCCAGGGAGTAAGAAGGCCCATGGTGGGGGGAATCTGCATTCCTGAAAGACCACATAAAGTATTTCAGTCTCATAATCTGAAGAGCCGCTCAGCACTGTCATTGGGGAAAATCTGTGGTGACATGCTACCAAAATGTAGGGAGTTACTTGGTAATTTAGCATAATGTAGTATACCTAAAACATGTTGAAATCACCAAGTGAACTTCAAGAGTTACCAGCTAAAAACCTTTAAAAATGACCAAAGAGTTACCTGGCTTCCTCAGTCAGTAGGATACTTGATCTCTTGGTTATGAGATTGAGCCACACATCAGGCAGAGTTAACTAAAAAACCAAAACCAAACTAAAGAACTTACAGATTACCAAAATTGATGAGGCTCAAGCGATGGGGCTGGTCAGTGTTGGGATGGATCCTGTCTCCCGTTCATTCAGTCACTTGGCACTGCACACTCAGATGGTACCAGTGCTTATCAGTCAAGCAGGTTCTTCTTCTACGAGCTCAGGGTCTAGAGGAGAAGATGGACAAACAAGACACAAAAATGAGATTGAAAAGAGCAATTGCTCCACAGGAAAAGAGCAACGGACTACATCTAAGTCCTGAGCTCCACCAGGTGAGGGGTATGACAAGGTTATCCTGAGATGACATTGAGAATTCCTGTGGCAGGAAAAGAAGGAGACAACCCTGCACGAATCTGAGTATATTCAGCCTGGCAGAGGACACCATGGAGCAGACGATTGGAGGCAGATATCGATGTTCCCAGAGTGGAGGTTAGAAAGGAGGCCAGGGTGTCCAGAGGAGGCTGAGGAAGAGAGCAGAGAGGGATCGTAGGAGGGCCCAGGCCAGGGGCAGTTCGACAGTATCAGTGCCCTTCTCCCAGTGCTGTGTGACTGCATTTCCACACACTCAGTGGCCAAAACCACAAACACTGTCTCCCGGCCTCAGGGGATCAGGAATCCAGCAGTGCTTAGCCGGGGTCTCCTTCCAGAGTCTCTCATTAGGTTGCGGCTGTTGACAACAAAAAGGTAGAACCTGCTTCAGTGAGAACGTGAGATCACTTAGGGGCATGGGCCAGATACAGCCCATCTCAAAAACCCGAGTTCTTCTGTCTGTTGTTGACCCACAGTGCTAGGCCACAAGCATATATATGTCTGTGTCATGGTTCAACCTAGGGGCTTGAACTCCAGTCTGAGGATCTCAGAGAGAACATGGGTCAGATTCAAAATGGGGCTGGGCAATGAGCTTTTATATCCAAATCTCAGCAAGGTCTTTGGGTCATGTTCCCATGTTCTGTCGAACAGAATTGAATCACTATATCCAGACCACATTCAGAGGAGGGGGTTACACAAGGATGTACACAGAGGAGTTGGGGCACCAATGGAGCCCCTGAGGGGAGAAGGTGATGATCCCTACAGGGTCAGTGCCTTGCCCAGAATCAGACAGGTAGGAAGGCTTACCAGGCATGAGACCAGCTCTTTGTGTACCCTCAGAGGTGAAGTTCTGGTGCACCTAGCCATTCGCTGAGGGCTCTGGAAAAGGTTGTCTAGAAGGGAGTGGCTATAGACATGGAAATGGTATTAGGCTGAGGGTGACCATTGATATCCTAGAAAAGGGACATCTCCCCATGTTCTTGTCTGAGAGGGACCCTAGTTTATGGCAACAACTGAATGGACCCCTATCTACATCACACCTTTTGGAAAGGAGGTAATGGCTTGCATCTCAGGACAGGCAGTCTCTAAGGGTAAGGGTGCGTTCTGACCATAAATGGCCAAGGCTCCAGTCCCTTCTTTAGGGTTTGCATTGAAAATTAGAAGTCTAAGATCTTGTGAAGCTATTACCCACCTGTTGTAGGTGGGGCTGTCATCTTCTGGGACTCTAGAAGGTCAGCACTGATGAACACATTTGTGCACACAGAAGCAAGTGTGCATGTGCACACAAAAACACAAAAACCAGTAGGGCCTATGGGTGTAATCTGACTAGTAGCAGATTCAAAGACGTTGATAGGAGGAAGGAAATTTGGCCAGAGGTATTTCCTACATGTGACACTACTCCTCTAACATCATAGATATTATCCAACCTATGGCTGTGGATACCTGGTAGAAGGACATGCTAAAATCATCCATATTTTACAGAAAAGACCATCCCTGTCAGGCACAATAGCTTATCTAGGGTCAAAAACAGGTAAGTATAGAGAGTTATGTCTGAAACCAGATGTGTTTCGAAGCTGGGGCCCTGGCTGCACCCAGATCTTCCCTGGGGCCCTGTGGAGAGGGGTGTGTTGGTGTCACTGTGTACAGATGTGGCCTTGCATGCAGAAAAGGGATGAGGCGATGGCAAACCAGAGCACTGTTTGCTCAGGTGTCAAACCAGGAATGGCCTGCGGTAGGGGATACCAGGCAGTGATGTCACTTCCTTGACCACAGACCGCAACAGAACTTGGAACCCCTGCAACCAGGCACCCACGTTCTAGTGTAGTCCATATCAGGGTTACTTGGCTAGACAAATCTGACATGGAAAGATATTCTCTTGCTGCTTGCCTACTTTCCAGGGGTCTGTCTTCCAGAAACCCCAGGGAATTGGCCTTTTCACATGCTGCAGACATTGGCCCAAAATCTCGCCCCCATTACCTTAGGGCATTTGGCAGGAGGTGCCATAAGGTACTTAATACTGAGCAGACTAGGCAATGTACACCTTTATGAACCATCCAAGGACAGCTCCATCCCTTCCTCTTGAGTTTTAGGGAAAGAGGAATGTAAGGGCCTACTTAATCAGAGGGAGCCATATTGTTGCAGTGAACTTAGATTGACCTTGCCCCTCCCAGAAGAACTTCCTTGCAAAGCCTAGATACAAGGGCGGGTCTGGCCAGGTGAAGACATCCAATCAGAGGGGCACACATATATCTACTAGGGTAAATTGAAATTCAATTGGCCGCCCGTGTGTAACCTAGCAGTTTTCTCTGTGTATTGCAATCTCATTGGCTACCTGTGTATAGCCTAGCTAAAAGTGCCTCTATAAAAGTTGGTTTGCGAGGCTAGTAGGAGTAGTAAGACCACCAGAGCAGTAAGAGCTGTTAGAGTCGTTGGGAGCAGCCTCATCTGGGGAGTGGCCTTGCCAGAGCAGCCTCCTTCCGGGGAGTGGCCTTGTCTGGGGAGTGGATTTGCCAGAGCAGCCTCGTCCGGAGAGCGGCCTCGTTGGAGCAGCCTCGCTAGAGCAGCGGCCCCATCTGGGGAGCGGCCTCGCCAGAGCAGCCTCATTCCGGGTAGTGGCCCTGTCTGGGGAGCGGCCTCGTCGGCAGTGGCCTCGTCGGGAGCAGCATCATGGGGAGCAGAGACTGCATCATTGGGGCTGTCGTCCTCGTAGTCATCATCCCCTCTTCCTCGTCGGGAGTGGCCTTCTCCAGGGAGCAGCCTGTCCAGGGAGCAGCCTTGTCCAGAGTGGCCTCGTCTGGGGAGTGGCCTTGTCTGGGGAGCGGCCTTGTTGGAGCGGCCTCATCCAGACTGGCCTTGTCTGGAGCGGCCTTCTTGGAACTGGCCTTGTCGGGGTCATCATCATCGTCTCTTCGTAAGAGATGGCCCCTACCAATCAGTTTGATTCTCAATGCTTGGTGTGAAATAAAGCTTTGCTTGACCTACACTTTGTATCAGTCTCGCTCCTTTGATCACGGAACCTAACAAGGAATATGTGGTGTTTCCTGACCATGAGCTATAGTACGTTGAGCACAGTGGATAGCCTGGTGATCCCCTCTTGTTCACACCAATGTCACTGTGGGCAGGGTGGAGAGAGGATTCCTGAGGTGCATCTTACATGTGCCAGAGCCTGTACAAGATCCTGAAACTGTGTCACATTTATCTCCTTGATGGAGGTGTGTGCATACTGGGGTGTGGTGCGTCTGTAATGGAGTGCCCTTGGTCTGAAGACCAGCAAAGGCATCCAGACAGCGCTCTGAGGCCTCATGCCTGGCTGCTGGGTGCTGTCTTTACAGAGATCTACAAAGGAGAGGGGCAGGAGCTGAATGATGAGCTCCCCTGCTCTACCTCCTTGAAGGCCAAGAAGCTGCCCCACACTGCCAACAGAATCCATCACTGGCTCGAGGTGAGTGCAGGTGTTGGGAGATCCCACTCCCAGGATGCCAATGCAGCACAAAGGGCCTCATTTCCTAGAAGCCAGCCTGGGCTCCTAGAGTCCAGTAATCACATGCATCTCCCTCCCATCTCTTTCCCAAACTTGCCCTCATGGTCCTGCCCACGCTTTGGACAGAAGCAGAGTCATTGTCCACATATTTATAAGAATATCATTAAAGCAACTTTAAACCATGTCTCATCTCATTTATCTAGAGTCATTTTGCACTGGACTATGCATTTTCCTATCTCGTGCTCTCAGGTGTCCCCATTGGCCCAACAGTTCTTCCCCAAGTTCTGCAAGTCTTGCAAATGATCATGGTGAGCTGGGAGTTTTATCCAAAGGGACCTTTAGCCCATGGTACTATGTCTCTTGCTCTGCCCTTTTGTTTTGAAGGAACACATTATTGGGGTCCCTCCAGGGCCAGGATAAGGGGTCTCATTGCGTTACACACCATCCCAGAAGGCCAGTCATTTATCACAGCCAGTGAGCCCTTTACTGATGCAGGACTTTGATGTGATCCCCTTCTGTTGCCAATGCACAGTGCTTCATCCTATATCCTTCACACCCTAATATCCTAAGACCCCTCACCTGAAACACCTCTGTGTTCCAGTCTCAAGAATGGGATATGTTATCAGAAATCACAGGATTGGCAAGATGGTGGAGGACTAGGAGGAGGCGCCATTTCAACCTGTACCCTAGTGAGCAGATTACCTACTAAAGAACTCCGATCACCCATGAAATCAGCCTGAGATTTGAATTATACATGTCTGGATCTCTATGGGGGCAGAAGAGACCAGTGGGCAGGTAAAGCAGAATAGGAACCTTGGACTGATGTTGGAAGATAAACAAAAGTGGGAGGGAACCACCAGAAGCGACCTTTGGAAGGTAATACCCCAATAGGAGAGTGGCCTGCGACTGGGGACAAGCATTAACTTGGAATCTGGTTGAAAGCACTCAAAAAGAGCAAAGGATCATGGGGGAAAATGGTGGGAATCGGGGCAGTTAGGGACAGGGGCTTAAGTCCCCAGACCAAGGACAGCCACCCCTGGCGCTGAGCCAGAAAGAGTGCGGAGGGGACACCAGGTCTTGGTCCCTGATCCGCCAGCACGCCTGAGAGCATGTGGGGTTCTGGTCCCATTAGGGGCTGGGAGCCTCGACAGCCAGTAGGACCACAGCCTTTTTGCATTCTGCACGCAGTGCTATGAGTCTGAGTCCCGCCCCACAGTGCAGGCCCCAACCCGGTGCTTTCAGACCTGGAAAGTCTGAGCACCACTAGCCCAGGCCAGTGGGCAAATCTCAGTGTGCTATCACTGCTTGGGACCTCTCTGATGGTCTGGAGCTGCCCAGACAGACGCTGCTGTCTGGTTTTGGGTACAAGCAGGAGTTCCTGCGTCCACAGAGACCGCGACTGGGAACGTGCTCTGCCAGCGGCCAAGGTGGAATTTATGTGCTCTGTAGCACACAGAGGGGAACAGACTGAGGATTCTCTCTCTGAGAGGGAGGTCTGGGTGCAGTTTGCTTTCCTCTGAACCTCTAAAAACCATCAAAAGCTGTCAAGGCGAGAGAAAACAAATGAACAAACAAACCAAAAACCTCCAGAGAACAAAAGCCTGAAAAACCGGTTTCCTCAGAGTCCACACCCTTGAGGGGGGCTGGAGGACTTAACTCAGGAAACACTGCCTGAAAACCAACACGGCAGGCCCTTGCCCAGAAAGCCTACCGGAAAAAAAAAAAAAAAGGCAAGAGAACCACCACCACTACTTCATAGATACAACTTTTATTTTTAATTTGTACCCATTATTCTGGTTCATTTTTTTATACATAATTTTTAACCTATTTACCATCACAGTGAGAAGTCCAGTACATCAAAATCCATAATAACCTTTAAACTTGAACTTTTTGATACATATACCCATGTTTTTCTTTTCCTTTTCTATTTTTTAAATTTCTTTAAATTTTATTTTATTTTATTTTAGTTTAGTTTTTTTATTTTTATTTTTTAATATTCATATAGAGTTAAACTTCAAGGTAATCCCCTTTCCCGAATCAATGCTACCCCTATAGGTAAACCAATTTTTAATCCCCCTTTATCTTAGGAAAGTTCAATCCTTTAACAAGGATATCAAGATACATCCAGGAAGAATTAAAATAAACTTCCTTACCCACACTCAGAATTTATAGCCACTCTCCTATCTTTTTCTTCTGCCAGTGTTTCTGTGCATTTGTGTTTGTCCTGGTAGTATATAAATATTATACTTCAAATTCTTTTTGATGAGGTTCTTTTTTTTTGTTTTGCATATCTCTTGTCATCAACTTTTATCAGCCTATTTGCTTGTCTGTTTTTGTTTGTATACTTCATAAATATTACCTTGGGGCCCATTTGAGCTGAGACTTCTCTTTTATTTTATCTTTCTTCCCCCCTCTCTTTTTTTCTTTTTTATTTATTTCTTTTTTCTTTCATTTGGGTGGGGACTCTTGATTGCTCAGAAGCATTCCAGGGTGCACCTCGATGGCACTACGGTTGATTTATCCAGCTACATCCATTCAGCCATCTCTCACCAAAATGACTAGGAGGAGGAATGCCAACAGAAGAAAAATTCAGAGGCTGGGCCTTCTGCAACAGAGCTAATGGCTATCGACATAGACAATATGTCAGAAAGGGAATTCAGGCTAACAATTATCCAGGCAGTAGCTAGTTTAGAGAAAGCCATGGATGACAAAATGGAATTGATAAGGGCAGAACTGAAAGCCACCAGGGAAGACGTTCACAATGTTAGTGCAGAACTGAAAGCCATCAGTGATGATGTTCACAAAGTTCTCAATGAGTTCCAATCTAATATAAATTCTCTCAAAGCTGGGGTAACTGAGACAGAAGAGAGAATTAGTGATCTGGAGGACAAACAGATAGAGAGAAAGGATCAGGAGGAAGCCTGGAACAAACAGCTTAGAAGCCACAAAAAAACAGAATCAGGGAAATAAATGATGCCATGAGATGTTCCAACGTCAGAATTATTGGAATCCCTGAAGGGGAGGAGAAAGAAAGAAGTCTAGAAGATATAGTGGAACAAATTCTCCATGAAAATTTTCCCAATCTCGTGAATGGAACCAGCGTTCATGTACTAGAGGCAAAACTGTCTCCACCCGAGATTATAGAATCTCAAAAGTCCTCAAGACACCTGATAGTAAGAATGAGGAATCATAGTTGTAGACAGGCTCTCCTGAAAGCAGCTAGGACAAAGAAGATCCTTACATACAGAGGAAAGCCCATCAGAATAATGTCAGATCTGTCCACAGAAACCTGGCAAGCCAGAAAGGGCTGGCAAGATATACTCAGGGCACTAAATGAGAAGAACATGTGGCCAAGAATACTTTATCCAGCAAGACTGACATTCAAAGTGGATGGAAAGAGAAAGAATTTCCAAGAACAGCAAGGCTTAAAAGAGTATGCGACCACCAAGCTGACACTACAAGAAATATTAAGGGGGGTTCTATAAAAGAAGAAAAATCCTAAGAATATCATTGAACATAAATATATGGAGACAATCTATAGAAACAATGACTTCAAAGGTAACACGATGTCAATAAAAACGTATCTCTCAATAATCACTCTCAACGTGAATGGCCTAAATGTGCCCATAAAACGACAGAGGGTTGCCGATTGGATAAAACGACAGGACCATCCATATGTTATCTACAAGAGACTCATTCCGAACCTAAAGATACATCCAGACTGAAAGTGAAGGGATGGAGAAACATCTTTCATGCCAATGGGCCTCAGAAGAAGACTGGGGTAGTGATTCTCATGTCAGATAAATTAGATTTTATACTAAAGACTATAGTCAGTGATACAGAAAGACACTATGTAATTTTTAAAGGGACTATCCACCAAGATGATCTAACAATTGTAAATATCTATGCCCCCAATATGGGAACAGCCAATTACATAAGAAAACTATTAACCAAGATAAAGAGTCATATTAATATGAATACGTTAATAGTAGGAGATCTTAACACACCTCTTTCAGTAATAGATCATCCAAGCAGAAAATCAATAAAGAAACAAGAGCTTTGAATGACACAATGGAAAAGATGAAATATATATATATATATACACACACACACACACACACACACACACACACACACACACACACAGAACATTCCACCCTAAAACAACAGAATGCTCATGCTCTCAAGTGCACATGGAACTTCCAGAATAGACCACATACTGGGTCACAAATCAGGGCTCAACCGATAATAGAATACTGAAATTATTCTCTGCATATTCTCAGATCACAATGCTTTGAAACTGGAGCTCAATCCCAAGGAAAAGTTCAGAAGGAACTCAAACACCTGGAAGCTAAAGATCACATTACTTAAGAATGTTTGGATCAACCAGGAGATCAAAGAAGAACTTAAACAATTTATGCAAACCAATGAGAATAGAGACACTTCACTCCAAAATCTATGGGACACAGCAAAGGCGGTCCTACGGCGGAAATACATAGCCATCCAAGCCTCCCTCAAAAAGAAATGAAAAATCCAGAATACACCAGCTCTCTCTACGACTTAAAGAACTGGTGAATCAAAAACAAAAACACACAAGAAGGGAAATAATCAAGATTAGAGCAGAGATCAATGAGGTAGAAACCACAGATACAGTAGAACGTATCAATGAAACTAGAAGCTGGTTTTCTGAAAGAATCAATAAGATAGATAAACCACTGGCCACACTAATCCAAAAGAACAGAGAGAAAGCCCAAATCAATAAAATTATGAATGAAAAGGGAGAGATCACAACTAACACCAGGGAAATAGAAACAATCATCAGAAGTTATTATCAACAGTTATATGCCAATAAGTTAAGCAACCTAGATGAAATGGATGCATTCCTGGAAAACTATAAACTCCCAAAATTGAACCAGGAAGAAACTGACACCCGGAATAGACCAATATCTAGTAACGAGATTGAAGCAGTGATCATAAGCCGCCCAAAAAACAAGAGCCCATGTCCTGACAGATTCTCTGTGGAATTCTACCAAACTTTCAAAGGAGAAATAACACCTATTCTCCTGAAGCTGTTTCAAAAAATTGAAGCAGAAGGAAGACTTCCAGACTCCTTTTATGAAGCCAGCCTTACCTTGATCCCCAAACCAGGCAAAGACACCACCAAAAAGGAGAATTTCAGACCAATATCACTGATGAATATGGATGCTAAGATTCTCAACAAGATCCTAGCAAACAGGATCCATCAGCACATTAAAAAGATTATCCATCATGACCAGGTGGGATTCCTCCCTGGGTGCAATGGTGATTCAACATTCCAAATCAATCATTGTGATAGAACAAATCAAGAAGAGAGAAGAACCACATGGTCCTCTCAATTGATGCAGAAAAAGCATTTAACAAAATCCAGCATCCGTTCCTAATTAAAACACTTCAAAGTATAGGGATAGAAGGCACATTCCTGAACTTCATCAAATCTGTCTATGAAAGACCCACAGCCAATATCATCCTCAATGGGAAAAAGCTCACAGCCTTCCCGTTGAGATCAGGAACATGACAAGGATGCCAATTCTCACCACTTTTTTTCAACATACTATTAGAAGTCCTAGAAACAGCAATCAGACAACAAAGAGAAATAAAAGGTATCCAAATTGGTAATGAAGAAGTCAAATTCTCTCTCTTCGCAGATGATATGATACTTTATATGGAAAACCCAAAAAACTCCATTCCCAAACTACTAGAACTCATATAGCAATTCAGTAATGTGGCAGGGTACAAAGTCAATGTACAGAAATCAGTACATTTCCTATAAAATGACAATGAAAATGCACAAAGGGAAATTAGAGAATCGATTCCATTTACTATAGCACCAAGAACCATAAGATTCCTGGGAATAAACCTAACCAAAGAGGTAAATGATCTGTACTCGAGGAACTACAGAACACTCACGAAAGGAATTGAAGAAGACACAAAATGATGGAAGACCGTTCCATGCTATTGGATCAGAAGAATAAACATTTTAAAAATGTCTATACTGCCTAGAGCAATCTATACTGTTAATGCAATTCTGATCAAAATTCCACCAATATTTTTCAAACAGCTGGAGCAAATAATCCTAAAATTTGTATAGAATCAGAAGAGACCCTGAATTGCTAAGGAAATGGTGAAAAAGAAAAACAAAGCTGGGGGCATCGTTTTACCTGATTTCAAGCTTTACTACAAAGCTGTGATTACCATGATACCAAGATACCAAGATACCATTCATGCAGGGTGGTCCTATCAGTACTCAGCTCACGAAGTGGCCTGAGATAATATCAGTTCAGACATCATTTACTTCAATTCTTTATATGGATGCCAAGAAACTTTTTTTTTTCCTTAAAGGTCTATTAATTGATTGGTTGATTGACAGATTTGAGAGGGAGGCATGGAGAGAGTGGGGAAAAGCAGAGGGAGAGACAGAATCCTCAAGCAGACACCGCCCTATGTGCTCAGTCCTGTGAGGAACTCAGTCTCAGGATAAAGAACATGAACTGATCCAAAACCAAGAACCTTATGATTAACCCAATGAAACACCGACTCACCCTTTTCTTTTTAGAGCTGTGGACTCTCTTGTGCCACCTCTTGCCATAAGTCACTGAGATATGGGGGTTCAGTCTGCCCTCCAACACCCAATTCTCCTGGTGGCTATAGCACTGACTCATGTCTCCTCTGATTCAGCTCAGGGTAAAAATAGCTCAACCAGAAATAGAAATGAGACCTCTGTGCTATTTACCGACCAGGCCAACACGCTGGAAACAGAAATAGAACACCTGGCACCTGCCTTCCTAAGAAGAGATCTAAACTCTGTCTACCTGTTCCTGGTTCCATACCGAGCCTTTGCCACCACCCAAGGGGTGCTGGACCTCCTATTTGCAAGGTGAGCACCCTGCCCCTAACTGCCAAGTGTGATTTGGCCAATGCCTGGTTGTGAGACGTTGGCATGTCTCCAAACTTCCCCAAGCCTCAGTTTGTCTTAACTGGGGCAGAGTTATTATAGGGAACCAGTGGGGACATGTAGGGAAAGTATACCAGGTTGCCTGCTCCTTTGGAGGAGTCTGCTAAAGGGCCTGTGGTCACACTATTGGAGCATTCTCCCACTCCTCATGACGAAGCCTCTGCCTCATCCCTCACTAATACTATGGTCTTGAGCTGAGCTGTTTTGCCATTGAAAGGGAGATCTGAGACTCCATCTCGGGTCTGTGTCTGGGTGAATACAGAGCAGGGATATCTGGGTGTGAGCAGGGGGACAGGCCCACTCAGATATCTGTGATGGGCTCAGTGCCATTTCAATCATCAAGCATTCAGGAATCCCACTCAGTGAAGACGTTTATATAGGAGCTTCATATGATCCCTACACAGAACAGACAGCACCCCAGGGGTGCAGACGAGCCGGGGCTCAGAAGATGAGTGGTAGCATCCACAAGACATTTCATGTGATGCCCTCTGGCCTCCTTTAGATATGGGTGCATTTTCTCCAGCTATAATGAGGTCAGCAGAGCTCAGGAGAAGTGGAATGTGTGAGTGAGCTTCAGTTGATAAAGGAGGGCCTTCCCTCTCCACCAGGGTCATGAGGTACTGTGAATTAGAGGGCCTGGTGGACCTTCATGCACACATCTGTTATTCCTGTTTTAGTGTAAATGTCTGAGACCTTTTTCTGGAAAATGAGAAGGTGTCCTGGGGAGATGTGGTTGGTGTCTGAGCACTGTGGAAAAGCATAGTGGGATGGAGGACAGCTTCAACCCCTAAGAGGGTCATTCTCCATCCCTGCCCCCTGCCAGCCCTATCTCTACCCCAATTCTAGGACTCTGAACTGAGGATTTAGGAACCATCACACAGATGCCTGTTAGAACCTGGACACTGGGTGTTCAGAGGGTGCTTAGGAGACCAAGTGAGAGGTCAAGGACCACACAACCTACAACCTGTGGGAGATTAGTGTCAGTGGAAGGAGACCCACTCATAGCACCTAGTGAATAAGGCAGCACATGGGCAGAGGATGCAAAATTTGAGGTATTGGGAGGGTGCTGGGAAGGACTGCATAGAGGCAGAGTACTTTTGTTCCGTCCTTATTTGGATATTTACAGAGCAGTGGTGTGTGCAGTTAGGGTAAATGGTGTGTGCAGAGTAAGTGGTGTATGCAGTGAGGCCAGACACCACCACTCCCTGGGCACATGCGGTTGAATTCAAGTGGCAAGTGAGCAAGGAGACAGACTGAGGAGTGTGTCCAGTTACCCTCAAAAGGACAGAAATTCTCACACCATTGATCAAGGACTCCTACTCATAATGCCTTTTTGCCAGCCTGCCATCTATGACCAGGCCTGTCCTGGGCAGGACTGACAGATAACAGGTGGAGAAGGATTAGGACTGGTCTCTGACAGGAGCTGGAAATCCAGGGGCCCAGGTTCCCACAGGGGTTCCCTGGGATATTGGTTTCCAGAATTTCTCAGCCTGAATATGCTGCTGTCATTTATGGGGCTAAATATGCCAGGCTCAGACCTGGAGCATCGTGCCCACCTTCTGCTCTCACAGCTGCAACACCTTGAGCTCACGAAACCAGAGGCTGGGGGTGAGGAGGACTGGGGGTGACTGATGTGGGCCTGAGGAGGAGAGAGCGTGGGCCACACTGAGTAAGCCTCCGTAGATAATTATTGGTCTGAGAGGAGTGAGTAGTCTCAGATCCCTGTCTCCATGGGCTTCAGTTGGGGAGACTTTCCAAGGATTAGGTCTTGAATGCAGGCCATATTGAGTGGGGGGAAAGGTTTCATTTATTTATAAGGCAAAAGGGAAGTCAATCATGCTGATGGTACTTTCTCTTCTTGGAGCTACAGCACCAGCCCCAGAGCAAGATCCTGATCCACCTCAGGAACCTGTCCCAACAACCATTCTGTCACCTGCTGCCTCTTTGGAGCCTGAGCTGGCCCACCCAGTCCCTGCTGCTGTTGCTCACCAGTCAAGAAGGGCAGTGACTTCACCTGTGCTATTGGGGCCAGTGGAGGTGGTAGTCAGAGCTCTAATTCACGCTCCTGAGATGGAAGAGCCAGCAGCGTCTTTGCCTGAACTGGAGGTCCAGCAGTGTCCTGTCCCTGCTCCTGGAGTTCCTGAATGGCCTGAATCACCAGCTTCCTCAGCGGAGCAACCAGCCTCATCCCCTGAGCAGCAGCTGGTACAGGCTGCAGCCCCAAACAATGCCTTCCCCTCCCCTGTCATTGCCTTCTTTGTAATATTTCTGATTTATATACACCTGTATAATGACTTAATAGATTTTTTTCATTAAATAAAGTAGAATTTGGGGCGCCTGGGTGGCTCAGCTCATTAAAGCCTCTGCCTTCAGCTGCCTTCAGTCATGTTCTCAGGGTCCTGGGGTCGGGCCCCACATCGGGCTCTCTGCTCAGTGGGGAGCCTGCTTCACCCTCTCTCTCTGACTGCCTCTCTGCCTACTTGTGATCTCTCTCTGTCAAAATAAATAAATGAAATTTAAAAACAAATAAATAAATAAAGTAGAATTTGAGTTTACATAAAATCTTACTCAGAGCCTTTTCAATGTTATATCGACGTCTCATGGGTATATTCAGAGTTTGGCACAACCATTTACTTCTACATCATTTCCATCACAGAGACACCTGTGCTACTAATCACTCATTGCTCATTCCCTCACCACAGTCCCTGCAACCACTGCTCTTCTCTCTGTCTCTGGTACGTACTTTACCTTGTCATGGATTTTCCTGTGCCTGGAATCCTACAATATGTCCTTCTCTGTCTGTCTGCAGAACATAAGAGTGTTTCACATCTAAAAAATATATATACAAATAACATTTTATTACATGGAAATGTTCCTGAATGAACAAAGATTACGGGAATTCCCACAATGAACTATTTTCATTATCTGTTATAGGGTTCCCTTTCGTAAGGATGCCTTGAAAAGCAGAAACTACAGGAGAAATGTCTGGGTCCATGAGCCACTTTCAATTCTTTCACTTTCCTGGATAGACTATGTTTAAACTATTCTAATGGGCATATTATAAAATATTAAAATCATATCTTAAATATTATCATTTATTGCTAACAAGTTAGATAATGAAGTAAGTAGTTCCTTAGGTTTTGTCTAGACTATGTTTATGTAGTAAATGATGATTTAAATATGAAAAGAGAAGGCATGTTCCTTCTACCAAGAAATAATCGCCCATAACACACGGTGTCCGTCTTCCCTGCCTTTCCCTGTAAGTGTAGTGTGTGTGTTTGTGCGCATGTGCATGCACATGTGTGTGACAGAGTGGGGCAGGGAATGGTCCAGGGCTGCAGTCTTGTTCTCCCTGATGCCTCCAAAAGTGGACAGGCACTGTCGCTGCTGTCCCCTTGGGCATTCACCGTGACAGCACTCAGCAGCCCCATCTGTTGAACAACTAAGCCATTTCCAATCATTTGACTCTCATAATGTAAGTGATAAGCATGTCGGTGCCACAAATCTCTGTTTCCTTAGGAGTGATTCTTATAAACACCAATACTAGAACACACGTTAACCACATTTTGGGGGGACTGGCTGCTGGCTCCTCTATGCTCTATTTATTAAGGTGAAGCCTTGCTTTGGAAAGGAGGGATCCCAGATTCTATAGATGAGACCTGAAATCATGAGGTGGACAAGCCACCAGTGATGCCATCGGGGTATTGGGAGTGACCATAGAGAAGGGAAGACTCTGCCCACAACCCCCTCTCATATGTCCTCTCCCACAAGCTTCCTGCCTTGTGTCCTGGAACACACCTCACTCATGCCCTGTCTCGTGACACTCTCCAGTCACCCCAGCCCCTCGTGGTCCTTAACCCAGATGCTAACTAGAACAACCAGACCATGCTCCAGGCCATCAGACGGGTGCAGGCCAGGCCACTCCTCTCAGCTTGCTCCCTGTACTTCCTGCCTGAACACCATCCTCTCTGGGAGGAACCTCTAAAGACAGTGCAGGTCAGTTGGTTACAGACAAGTGTTCATCCAGATGTAGTTTTAGTGGCAACAGCAAGAACCACTTGAACTTGTGTGAGCAAGACAGGCCTTTACAAAGCACATTGGCTGCTCATGGAAGCTTCAGGATGGACAGAGCCTCAACCAGGGGCTTTGACACTGGACATACCTCATCCACTCATCCACACCCCTCAGGATGCTATAGCTGTGACCCCCTGACCCTGCCAACACCAACCTTGGTATCCCTCGTTAAGCTTGTCTTAGAGAGGGAAATATGCTCCCTGCTGAGACCCCTCTCCTTCTCCAAGTCAGGTAAGTGGGAGTCCACTTGATCTGACACTATATTAGAGACCATCGTCATAAATTCCTGTCTTCTCTGCCATAACCTGGAGATAACCAGGCACAGAAGATATCCTTAGAGAGAGAACATTTGGGGCTCTCCCTGCAGGAAGAGAGAGAAACACTAGTGAGTGGGACTCAGCGAGAAAGGAGAGCTCTGTGCACTAGGGGAAGGGCTGCCATGGGCCAGGTGCTGCCATATTGGTCAGTGGTGCAGGCTTTGTGTTGGCTTATAGGGAGTGGCCAGGCTTCCTCCTACCAATAAGTCCATCAAAAACAAAAATGGCACCCATAAAATACTTTCAACTCCAACCACAAAAAGGTTCTGGGACCCAGGGAGCCAAGGAAGCCAAGATGCTATGTACCAATGATTACATGGTGGGGGAAAAGTGGGACAGTCATGATGGAACTGAGGGTAGCTAATTTCCCTGCTTGGGGGACAAAGAACACCATCACAAGGTACCCCGATATTTGTTCCAAAAACAGGTGACAGTTCCAGGGGCTCCAGTCTGCCAGTCTCCACACTGACGATTGTCCATGTCCAGGACACAAGCTCCAGGTGACATCCTCTCCCAGGGCTGGCCTGGGTCTGATGGATGAGCACCAGTGTTATGGGATCCCATACTGGAAGGGATGAAGTCTTTCTCGAAGGACAACTGAGTCAGGGGAGCCTGGATTGTCAGGCTGAAGGGACACAGTAAGGCAGAGACCCAGAGCCCATGTTAGCAATGTGCTTCCTGTGGGCTAATTTTAGAAGGTAAAGCTAAGGATTACTGAGTATCTTTTGAGAGCATCCATCACGTCAGCCAATCCCACTAACAATTCCATGTGGAAGGTAGAAATGCTGTCTCGGTTTGATGAAGAAGGAAACCAAGGCTTTAAGAAACTGCCCCTTTCCATGGTCCACATTGAGTTACAGGCAGGATTTTATCCCAGGGCCTTGCCAGCGTTGTGGGACCAGCCTCACAAGAAGGTTGCATCCAGATGTTTCAGAAGAGAATTCTCAACTCTGAGGTTATGTGAGCCTTCGTACCGAGGGAGAAATCTCCTCCTACCCAGAAAAAGGCTGGCTGGTACTGGGAGAGTTCTCAGTGCCAAGGCACAGCATTGTCAGACAACAGACCCAGGACAAGCCCCAGTCAGAGGTGGCACCACCGCCCCTTGAATTCAGTGAGGTCTCCAGGCCTGGGGGTTGGATGTGGAGCTTTGTGCACCTCTGAGTTCCAGGGGCGAGCCGTGTGCATGGAACACAGAGTCCAATGGCAGAGAGACAGCATTTCAGGCCCCCACTCAGCCTCTTTGTAGCTGGGTGACCCCAAGCAGGGCTCTGAAGCTACAGACCCCATCCTTAAATTGGAGAATGTAATGGATACTGTTAAGTGAGATGTAGAAAGAAATGAGTGGTACAGTTCCTGCCTGGTGCCTGGGAGCACGTGTGGAGTCCCGAGGAAAGGCAATCGTGTCAGTGACCAATTTACCCATGTACCTGCTCTTCCACTTGTTGATTCTGTGTCGTCCTTAAGAAACAGATGCCAAAGCTAAGGTCACAAAGATTTCTTCTTAGGCTTTCTTCTCAGGAGTTTGTCGTTTTGGCTCTTGAATTTAGATCTGTGACCCATTTGAGGTTCTTTTTTGGTCTTTCTGAGGGAAGGGTCCACGGGCCTTCATTCAATCATTTATAAATTTATGTATTGGTAGTTGTAAGAACGGATGCAGTTAAATCACTGTAGTACCTTAGGTTGTCACTTGTAGGGGGTTGTCAATAGGTCTGCAAGAATCTGTAGAATAATATGTATTCTCTCCTTGAAGAAATTCGTTGAGATTGTGAAGGAAGCCCAAAAGGAGGTTAACTTGTATCTTCTGTGGAGGTGAAGCAGTGTCCGTGTTCTTGTTAAGAGCACAAACACCCCTCGGGTGGCCACAGGAGTCATTGCAGGAGTTCCCTTATCTGTCTGCAAAACAAGACACAATCAATGTAGGGCATCTTCAAGGATTCACAGAGAGATCAAAACAGTTCCATAAAATTCAACGTTTTGGAGTGTGTCTTCTAGGAAATCTGTGGAAAATGGGCTTTTTCCCAAATGCACTATTTCAAGAAATATTTTCTGAGTAGCTGAGTCAGGCCCTGGGTTCCAGGATAGAATTCTCTAGGGAGAATGGTGGATGCTTCCCAAGAGGCACAGGGTGTACAGTGGGATAGTGTGGGAAATAACTGGTCCACAACACAGCTCTGTATATCTGGTTGCAAGAAAGCAGTAAAAGATAACAAGCCATGTTTATGGATTCCTTTGCTTACACTAAACATAAAACATTTTAGACAATTTGAAAACTATCACTCAGTGTATCTGTATCCTCTTTTCCCAGTTAGAAGACATCAACTTATATTCCCAGCTTATTTTTTACTTATTAGGAGAAGATGGTGTCATATCTTGATCCCTTATTGACTCTACAAAAATCCTTGTAGAACTAACAGCTGGATTATGTCCTAAACATAAGGACATAGATTCTATATATAAAAATGATTTTCATCTCTATACACAAATAACATGCTATCAAGGACAGAAATTAAGAAAATAATTTTAATTGATAATCACTCAAAAAGAATAAAATACACAGGAATTATTTTCACCTGGAGGTGAAATAGTACATACTGAAAACTTAAATCATTAATGAAAGAATTTGAAGAAGACAGAATGAAGTCTGGAGACATCCCATGCTAATGGAGCACTAGAATATATGTAATGCAAAGGTCCACACTGCATAAAGCAATCTAAATATTCAGTGCAAACCCCATCAAGATCTAATGGCATTTTTAGAAATAAAACCAATAATCCTACAAAGTGAATAATATCACAGAAGTCCCTGAATAGCCAAAGCCATCTGGAGAAAAAACAAACTTGGAAGCATCATGATTTCTGAATCCAAAGTGTATTACCAAGTTGTAGAAATGAAAATAGTATGGTATCGGCCTATAGACAGACATAGATCAATGGAACAGAGTAGAAAACCCAGGGGAAAAGCCACACATATGTAGTCAATTGATTTACAACAAAAGCTCCAAGAATGTAAAATAGGGAAGCAACAGTCTCCACTATAAGTGACTTTGGAAACACTGGACAACCTCAAGTAAGGCAATGTAACTGAATGTCTCTCCCACCCGATCCACAATGAAGAAGTCACAATGTGGCAAGGACTTCAACAAAAGAGCAACACCCATAAAATACCTAGCTGGAAATTAGGTAGAATGTTATTAACACCCTTGCCTTTTTATAATAAGCATCATGACCAAAATTTGAACTCCAGATTCTGAGATCTAGAGTCAGATGCTGTGCCGACTGAGCCAGTCAAGAACCTATTAAAACAATGGGGCACAGAGGTTTCAGGATAGATCTATTCATTCATCCTCTTAACACAATTTTTTGGAAGATTGTTTCTTGAGATCTTTCTTGACACTGATTTTTGGATTTGACATCAGAAGCAAAGGCTACAGTGAAAAATAAGCAACTGGGACTGCATCAAACTAAAAGCCATCGGTACAGCAAAGGAAATCTTCAGTCATCAACACATTGAACAGATAACATATTGAAGAGGAAAAAAAATTTGCAAACTACCTAACTGATAAATGTCTCAAATCCACAATATTGAAGGACTCATACAACTCAATAACACAAAAACAGATAGCAGTTACAAGATGAGCAGAGTTCAGACTAGATATTGTTCCAAAGAAAACACACAGAGGGACAACAAATACATGAAGAGATGTTCACCACCACTTATCACCAGGGAAATGCAAATCAAAGCCCAAAATGATGTCACCTGTCTCCTTTTAGAATGACTAATATTCAGCAGTCCAAAGAAGAATTTTGGCCAAAATGTGAAGGAAAGGGAACTGTGCTCTATTGGTGGGACTGTAAATGGGTGCAGCCACTATGGAAAACAGTGTCAAGTTTTCTCAAGAAATTAAACATAGGGGCACCCAGCGGACACAATAAGAAATGTGAGTGACTCTTGATCTTGGGGTCATGAGGTTGAGCCCCACATTGGGAGTAAAAATACTTTAAAAAATGGATATAGAACAACCATATTATCCAACAATTTTCCTCTTATGTATTAAAATGAAGCCAAGTCTTCTCTTTTCTACAAAGAAGGTGTATAGAGGTACCTGGGTAGCTCAGTCATCAAGCATTTGACTTCGGCTCAGGTCATGATCCCAGGGTCCTGGGATGGAGCCCCACATTGGGTTCCCTGCTCAGTGGAGAGTCTGCTTATCCCTCTCCCACTCTCGTGCTTGTGCTCTCTCTCTGTGTGTCCTCTCTGTCAAATAAAGAAATACAATCTAAATAAAAATAAATAAATAAATAAATAAATAAAATGAAGGCGTATAGTTTGATGTGCCCCGATGTTTCATTCCAGCACTGAGAGTCTCTGCTCCTTTGAAGTAGACTGTGAATGGTCCAGGCCACCAAGCTAAGGTTTCAAGTCTCAGGTCAACTGCCCTCCAGAGCTCTACTCAAATCCTAAGAGGTTAGCTCTCAGCCTATTTCCCTTGTACCCACAGCTCTGTCTTCCACAATCTGTCAAGACCCAGCCCATCACCCCCGAGGAACTTGACATATCTTGTGGTTTGGCTGACCCAGGACTTGCTGAGTCAACACTGGGCCCAATACTACATCCTGAGCTACCCTCTACAAACATGCCTGGGCCAGAGGAGTTAGTAACTACTTAGCAGAATGCTCTCACAAGCATAGGCCCCCAACCTGTATACTTCCTGATCAGGGAGTATCTCCCAGCCATTGCAGTCTCATTGCATCCGATGAGCCATACAGGTGTTCTGTGCAAATTCCTTCCACACTTGTCCCTCAAGCAGCCGAGTCAGATGCACATGATCACCAAAATCTTGCTGGCTTTTAGTCTTCTGTTACTCATGCAGATATTTCCTTCCCAGCTCAGCAAGATCAGGAAGTGAGGACACTCTACCTAGTCTTCTGATCTTGAAACTTTTGATCCTTCATATACCCCATGGCCTGATGTGCCTAGTGTCTTCCTTATGCCCTCAGGAATCTTTTTCTTCATGAGGCCCAACCCTCGGCTCTGAGGGCTGCATTCACTCATGGAATCCACCAGGTAACTCTCTTGATCCTTAGAGCCTCCCTGTTGATGGCATGGGGATGATAATCTGGAGTTTATGGATTTCTAGGAGTTTCTGGAGTCTAGCTGTCTCAGACTTTGTTTTGTGGAGGGAAACATTGACACTGACAGGGCAAACAAAGTCCATTCAGATACAACATATTTCATATATATATATATACATACACACATATATTTATATGTATATGTATGTGTATATATATATATATATATATATATAATCAAAAAGGAAACTTCAATACATAATTTGTCTCATTTTATATTTATATTTATCCAAAATGATGACCTAAGTCTGTCTCCTTCAAAAGGTCCACATAACACAGCAAAAGACAATTTTAAGTGGTCACTTTGAGAGAAACCTAAGTGGTGCTTTTCCTTTCCCATTGCTGAGTTTTTATTCCTCCAACTTGCAACACATAGCCTATTCTTTCTTCCTCTTCAGAAGGAAGCCAGGTGCCCACCTTAATGCTCAATCCCTGAAGAGAACATCTTTTGTTTGTTTCTTTCTCTCTTCCTTTTTTTTTTTTTTTTTGATAGTGTCTTCTGGTAATCACACAGAAACCATGGCTGGCCCAGGTGAAGAAGACAGATTATCCACAAGGGAACTGCATTTCCACTTTTGTCAACATTATCTAAGATGAAATGTTAGATCCCAACTGGGGTAATTTGGAGTGAATTTTATTCAACTCTTCCAGTGGACAGTGTGGGATGTGACTGCCCTGGGGCCTGACTGCCACAGCAAAAAGCACTGCTCCAGAACTCCAGACTTTAAAGACTGTGGGAGGATTCTCTCTGAAACTGCCTGTAATCAAAATAGTTTTGGAGTGAGGGAAGGAGGAACAGCGAAGCATCAGTGTGGGAAATACCCATTGGATGCTAAAAGTACTTGAATGCTGAGCAAGGACTGGGACTGATGTCTTTCATCTAACATGTGCTCCCCACAGGAGGCTCCAGAGCAAGGACTAAAGCCACAGTTGTTGCCAAACTCAGAGTCGAAATTTACAGCCCCTTCCAGGCAGTGGAGATGTGAGAGAAAGTGTGTGGTGTTTGGAATCAAGGCACCAAAATTTAGTGCCCAGTTTCTCATATGCTGACTGTGTCTACATAGTCCCCAAGTCTCTGTTCCCTCACATAACACACAAAGACCATGATGGTACCTTTTCTTTTCTCATGCTTGATCAAATGCCATGAGGGAAATCTAAAGCCTGCTCAGAGGTGAGGTTTATTGTAAGATGAAGTTATTACTGACTCAGTAACAGAGATTCTGAAGTATGATTTTTGTTCATTTACAGCCCTGTGAACCGGTTTTTCAGTGGTGATGACATATCTCCCCAGGTTTATTGAGGTACCACTTTGTGTACAATAAACTCTGGAAGCCCAAGCAGCATCAGGCTTCTCTCAAGATAAGGCACGGTGTCCAAGTGGATGTTTATTACTCACAATACTTGTCTTCATCTCTGGGCATTACCAGCAGGACAGGCATTTGGAGAAGTACAGTCAAGATGAGTTAAAAATTTGCCATACTAGCATTTGTTGGAACTTCCACAATGATGACCCCATGCCTTTGCTTAAGGGGTTCTTTAGATAAACAGAAAATAGAAGGAAAATGAATAGAAAAATAGAAAGAGAATGAAATCTTTCTATCTCAGTCTATGAAGCCAGCAGTACCCTGGTACTCAAACCAGGCAAAGAGCCCATCAAAAAGAAGAATTTCAGACCAATATCCCTGATGAATATGGACACCAATATTATCAAAAAGATCCTCGCTAATAGGATCCAACAGTACATTAAAAAGATTATCCACCAGAGGAGAGACAAGATGACGGGGAAGTAGGAGGAGGTGCCGTTTCAACCTGTACCCTAAAGTGAGCTGATTACCTACTGAAGAACTCCAATCACCCATGAAATCAGCATGAGAACAGAATTATACACATCTGGATCTCTACAGGGGCAGAAGACGCCAGTGGGCAGGTAAAGCAGAGTGAGAACATTGGACTGATATCGGAAGAGAAACAAAAGGGGGAGGGAGCCACCAGAGGTGACTGATTGGAAAGGAATACCCCAATACGAGAGTGCCCTGCGTCTGGGGACCAACATTAACTTGGAGTCTGGTTGAAAGCACTCAAAAGAGCAAAGGATTGTGGGGGGAAATTGTGGGAATCGGGGCAGCTAGGGACAGGAACTTAAGTCCCCGGACCCAGGACAGCCTCCCCTGGTGCTGAGCCAGAGAGAGTAAGGCAGAGAAACCAGATCTTGGTCCCTGAGGCGCCAGCGTGCCTGAGAATGCGTGGAGTCTGGCGCCCGTGAGTGGCTGGGAGCCTCACCAGATGGCAGAACGCGCACCTTGCTATCAGCCTGAGTTGTGCGTGCCCCACACCCTCCCCTGAGAGAGGTGCACGAAGGCCCAGCCTGGTGCTCTGGGACATGCACCTCGCTAGAGCCTGAGACTCGAGCGCCCCACACATTCCCCTGGGAGAGGTGCGAAAGCCCAGCACTCTTAGACCTGGGAAGACCAGGCACTCCCAGACCTGGCCAGTGGGAAAATCTCAGTATGTGATCCCTGCTTGGAACCACTCTGGTGGTCTGGAGCTGGCCAGACAGCCACCGCTGCCATGGCTTTGCATACAAGGAGGAGATCCTGCATCCCCAGGGACCTCAACTAGGAACCTGCTCTGCCAGCAGTGAAAGGGATTTATATCGGCTCTGCAGCACACATAGGGGAGCAGACTGAGGCTTCCCTCTGTACGGGAGGTCGGGGTGCAGTTTGCTTTTCTCTAAACCTCCAAAAACCATCAAAAGCTGTCAAGGCGAGAGAAAAGAAGTGAGCAAACATAAAAACCTCCAGAGAACAAAAGCCTGAAAAAACCGGTTTCCTCAGAGGCAACCCCCTTGAGGGGGGCAGGAGGACTTAACTCAGGGAACATCACTGACTGAAAACCCACGTGGCAGGCCCCTCTCCCCGAAAACAAACCAGGAAAGAAAAAAAAGAAAAAAACTACAAGAGAACAACCACCACTACTTCATAGATACAACTTTTATTTTTAACTCATTCCCACTATTCTGGTTCATTTTTTTTCTTTTTTTATATAGATAATTTTTAACCTATTTACCATCACAGTGAGATGTCCAGTACATCAAATTCCATAACAAATTTCTAACGGAACATTATGATATATACACCTGTGTTTTTCTTTAGCTTTTCTACTTTTTTAAATTTTTTTTAAATTTTAGTTTAGTTTAGTCCAGTTTACTCCTTTTTTATTTTTATTTTCTAATATTCATATAGAGTTAAACGTCAAGGTAACCCCCTTTCTCCAATCAATGCTACCCCTATAGGTAAACCAATTTTTAATCCCCATTTATCTTAGGAAAGTTGAGTCCTTTAACATAGATATCAAGATACATCCAGGAATAATCAAAATAACCTTCCTCGCCCACACTGAGAATCTATAACCACGCTCCCATCTTTTTCTTTGGCCAGTGTTTCTGTGTATTTGTGTTTGTCCTGATAGTATATAAATCTTATACTTGGGGTTCTTTTTGACGAGGTTCTTACTTTTTTTGCATATATATATATATCTTGTCATATACTTGTATCAGTCTTTTTGTTTGTCTGTTTTTGTTTGTATACTTCATACATCTTACCTTGGGGCCCATCTGGTCTGAACCTTCTCTTTTATCTTCCTTTTTTCCCTGTCTCTCTCTCTTTTTTATTTTTCTTTTTTTTCTCTCATTTGGGTGGGGAATTCTGAGTGCTCAGAAGCGTTCCAGGGTGCACCTTGACTGTACCACGGTCAATACATCCAGGTACATCTGTTCAGTCATCTCTCACCAAAATGACTAGGAGGAGGAATCTGTAACAAAAGAAAAATACAGAGGATGGGCCTTCTGCAACAAAGCTAATGGCTATCAACATAGACAATATGTCGGAAAGAGAATTCAGGCTAACAATTATCCAGGCAATAAATAGGTTGGAGAAAACCATACATGACCAAACGGAATTGATTAAGGCAGAATTGAAAGCCACCAGGGATGCGGTTCACAATGCTCTCAATGAGTTCCAATCTAATCTAAATTCTCTAAAATCTAGGGTAACTGAGACAGAAGATAGAATTAGTGATCTGGAGGACAAACAGATAGAGAGAAAGGATCAGGAGGAAGCCTGGAACGAAAGGCTTAGAAGCCATGAAAACAGAATCAGGGAAATAAATGATGCCATGAAACGTTCCAACGTCAGAATTATTGGACTACCTGAAGGGGAGGAGAAAGAAAGAAGTCTAGAATATATAGTGGAACAAGTTCTTCATGAAAATTTTCCAAATCTCACGAATGGAAAGAGCGTTCATGTACTAGAGGCAGAACGGTCTCCACCCAAGATAATAGATTCCAAAAAAATACCCAGGCACCTGATAGTAAAATTGAGAAATCATAATTGTAGATACAATCTCTTGAAAGCTGCTGGGACAAAGAAGCTCCTTACGTACAGAGGAAAGCCCATCAGAATAACGTCAGAACTGTCCACAGAGACCTGGCATGTCAGAAAGGGCTGGCAAGATATATTCAGGGCACGAAATGAGAAGAACATGCAGCCAAGAATACTTTATCCAGCAAGACTGACATTCAAAATGGATGGAGAAATAAAGAGTTTCCAAAACCGGCAAGACTTAAAAGACTATGCAACCACCAAACCGACACTGCAGGAAATATTAAGGGTGGTTCTATAAAAGAGGAAAAATCCTAAGAATAGCATTGAACAGAAATATAGAGACAATCGACAGAAAGAAAGACTTCAAAGATAGCACAATGTCAATAAAAACGTATCTCTCAATAATCACTCTCAATGTGAATGGCCTAAATGCACCCATAAAACGACACGGGGTTGCAGATTGGATAAATGACAGGACCCATCCATATGTTGTTTACAAGAGACCCATTTTGAACCTAAAGTTAAACCCAGACTGAAAGTGAAGAGATGGAGAAGCATCTTTCATGCCAATGGGCCTCAAAAGAAGGCCAGGGTAGTGATTCTCATATCAGATAAATTAGATTTTAAACTAAAGACGGTAGTCAGAGATACAGAAGGACACTACATAATACTTCAAGGGACTATCCACCAAGGTGATCTAACAATTGTAAATATCTACTCCCCCAATATGGGAGAAGCCAATTACATAAGAAAACTGTTAAGCAAGATAAAGAGTCATATTGATACGAATACATTAATAGTAGGAGATCTTAACACGCCTCTCTCAGAAATAGACAGATCATCAAAGCAGAAAATCAATAAAGAAACAAGAGCATTGAATGACACATTGGACCAGATGGACCTCATAGATATATACAGAACATTCCACCCTAAAACAACAGAATACTCATTCTTCTCAAGTGCACAATGGAACCTTCTCCAGAATAGAACACATACTGGGTCACAAATCAGGGCTCAACCGATACCAAAAGTCTGAGATAATTCCCTGCATATTCTCAGATCACAATGCTTTGAAACTGGAGCTCAATCCCAATGAAAAGTTCAGAAGGAACTCAAACACCTGGAAGCTCAAACACCTTGCTTAAGAATGCTTGGATTAACGAGGAGATCAAAGAAGAACTTAAAAAAATCATGGAAACCAATGAGAATGAAGACACTTCACTCCAAAACCTATGGGATATAGCAAAGGCGGTCCTAAGGGGGAAATACATAGCCATCCAAGCCTACCTCAAAAAAAATTGAAAAATCCAGAATACGCCAGCTGTCCCTACACCTTAACGATCTGGAGAATCAACAACAAATCAAACCAACTCCACACATAAGAAGGGAAATAATCAAGATTAGAGCAGAGATCAATGAGGTAGAAACCACAGATACAGTAGAACGTATCAATGAAACTAGAAGCTGGTTTTTTTAAAGAATCAGTAAGATCAATAAACCATTGGCCACACTAATCCAAAAGAAAAGAGGGAAAGCTCAAATTAATAAAATTATGATGAAAAGGGAGAGATTATAACTAACACCAGGGAAATAACAATCATCAGAGGTTATTATCAACAGTTATATGCCAATAAGCTAAGCAACCTAGATGAAATGGATGCATTCCCGGAAAACTATAAACTCCCAAAATTGAACCAGGAAGAAACTGACAACCTGAAGAGACCGATATCTAGTAACGAGATTGAAGCAGTGATCAAAAACCTCCCAAAAAACAAGAGCCCAGGACTTGACAGATTCCCTGGGGAATTCTATCAAACGTTCAAAGAAGAAATAACAGCTATTCTCTTGAAGCTGTTTCAAAAAATTGAAGCAGAAGAAAAACTTCCAGACACCTTTTATGAAGCCAGACTTACCCTGATCCCCAAACCAGGCAAAGACCCTACCAAAAAGGAGAATTTCAGACCGATATCACTGATGAATATGGATGCTAAGATTCTCAACAAGATCCTAGCAAACAGGATCCAACAGCACATTAAAAATATTATCTACCATGACCAGGTGGGATTCATCCCTGGGTTACAAGGATGGTTAACATTCACAAATCAATCCATGTGATAGAACAAATCAATAAGAGAAGAGAAAAGAACCACATGATCCTCTCAATTGTTGCAGAAAAAGCTTTTGACAAAATCCAGCATCTGTTCCTGATTAAAACGCTTCAAAGTATAGGGACAGAGGGAACATTCCTGAACCTCATCAAATCTATCTATGAAAGACCCACAGCAAATATCATCCTCAATGGGAAAAAGCTTGCCGCCTTCCCATTGAGATCAGGATCACAACAAGGATGCCCACTCTCACCACTCTTGTTCAACATAGTATTAGAAGTCCTAGCAACAGCAATCAGACAACAAAGAGAAATAAAAGGTATCCAAATTGGCAAGGAAGAAGTCAAACTCTCTCTTCGCAGATGACATGATTCTTTATATGGAAAACCCGAAAGACTCCACCCCCAAACTACTAGAACTCATACAGCAATTCAGTAATGTGACAGGATACAAAGGCAATGTCCAGAAATCAGTGGCTTTCTTATACACTAACAATGAAAATACAGAAAGGTAAATTAGAGAATCGATTCCATTTACTATAGCACCAAGAACCATAAGATACCTCGGAATAAACCTAACCAAAGAGGTTAAAGATCTGTACTTGAGGAACTACAGAACACTCCTAAAAGAAATTGAAGAAGACACAAAAAGATGGAAGACCATTCCATGCTCTTGGATCGGCAGAATAAACATCGTTAAAATGTCTATACTGCCCAGAGCAATCTATACTTTTAACGCCATTCCAATCAAGATTCCACCGGTATTTTTCAAAGAGCTGGAGCAAATAATCCTAAAATTTGTATGGAATCAGAAGAGACCCCGCATTGCTAAGGAAATGTTGAAAAACAAAAATAAAACTGGTGGAATCACGTTACCTGATTTCAAGCTTTACTACAAAGCTGTGATCACCAGGACAGCATGGTACTGGCATAAAAACAGACACATGGACCAGTTGAACAGAGTAGAGAGCCCAGATATGGACCTTCAACTCTACGGTCAAATAAACTTCGACAAAACAGGAAAAAATATCCAGTGGAAAAAAGACAGTCTCTTCAATAAATGGTGCTGGGAAAACTGGACAGCCATATGTAGAAGAATGAAACTTGACCATTCTCTTACACTGTACACAAAGATAAACTCAAAATGGATAAAAGACCTCAATGTGAGACAGGAATCCATCAGAATCCTCAAGGAGAACATAGGCAGTAACCTCTTTGATATCAGCCACAGCAACTTCTTTCAAGATATGTCTCCAAAGATGAAGGAAACAAAAGCAAAAATGAACTTTTGGGTCTTCATCAAGATCGAAAGATTCTGCACAGCAAAAGAAACAGTCAACAAAACAAAGAGACAACCCAGGGAATGGGAGAAGATATTTGCAAATGACAGTACAGACAAAAGGTTGATATCCAGGATCTATAAAGAACTCCTCAAACTCAACACACACAAAACAGACAATCATATTAAAAAATGGGCAGAAGATATGAACAGTCACTTCTCCAATGAAGACATACAAATGGCTACCAGACACATGAAAAAATGTTCATCATCACTAGCCATCAGGGAGATTCAAATCAAAACCACATTGAGATACCACCTTACACCAGTTAGAATGGCCAAAATTAGCAAGACAGGAAAAAACGTGTGTTGGAGAGGATGTAGAGAAAGGGGCACCCTCTTACACTGTTGGTGGGAATGCAAACTGGTGCAGCCACTTTGGAGAACAGTGTGGAGATTCCTCAGGAAATAAAAATAGAGCTTCCCTATGACCCTGCAACTGCACTACTGTGTATTTACTCCAAAGATACAGATGTAGTGAAAAGAAGGGCCATCTGTACCCCAATGTTTATAGCAGCAATGGCCACGGTCGCCAAACTGTGGAAAGAACCAAGATGCCCTTCAATGGATGAATGGATAAGGAAGATGTGGTCCATATACACTATGGAGTATTATGCCTCCATCAGAAAGGACGAATACCCAACTTTTGTAGCAACATGGACAGGACTGGAACAGATTATGCTGAGTGAAATAAGTCAAACAGAGAGAGTCAAGTATCATATGGTTTCATTTATTTGTGGAGCATAGCAAATAATATAGAGGACAAGGGGAGATGGAGAGGAGAAGGGAATTGAGGGAAATTGGAAGGGGAGGTGAACCATGAGAGACTACAGACTCTGAAAAACAACCTGAGGGTTTTGAAGGGGCGGGGGTTGGGAGGTTGGGGGAACCAGGTGGTGGGTATTAGGGAAGGCACATATTGCATGGAGCACTGGGTGTGGTGAAAAAACAATGAATACTGTTATGCTGAAAATAAATAAAAAAATTTAATAAAAAAAATTTATCAGGAAAAAAAAAGGCCATATATGACAAAGACACAGATTATGTCACATCCTATAGTGTAATGTTTTAGCTGTTTCTATTTCCTCTAAGATCGCCTAAGTTAGGAGCACTCCTGATTTTTCCTTGCACTTTTAATGAACACAATATTGAAAATCCAAGGCAGAACAATTATGCAAGAAGATAATCAGAGGCATCAAAACTTGAAAGCAAGAAGTAAAACAACCACTATTTGCAGATGATATAGAATAGAAGGAAAACCTCAAAGAAGCCAGTGAAAAATTGTTCAAACTATGACTAAATTCAGTAAAGGGACAGGATACAATATCACTACCCCCAAAGCTGCTGCGTTTCTGTACGCTATTACCGAATCATCAGAAAATAAATTAGAAGATCATCCCACCTGAAGTTACATCAAAAATAATAAAATACCCAGGAATAAACTCACCAACAGGTAAAATCTTGTATAATGAAAACTACAAGACGGTAAGGAAAGAAACTGAAGGCAACACACATAAACTGGAAGATACCACATATTCATGGGTGAGAAGAATTAATAGTGGTAAAATGTTTGTACTTCCCTAAACCATCTACATTGCAATTCCTATCAAAATTCTAAGGACATTTTTCACAGAAAGAGAACAAAGGATCTAAAAATTTGTATGATGCCACAAAAGACTCTGAATACCAGAGCAATCTAGAGAAAGAAGAACCACACTAAAGGCATCGTGCTTGCTCATTTCAGACTAATGACAAAGCTAGAGTAATCAAAACAATCTGGCATTGTCATAAAAACGGACACACACATCACCAGAAGACAGGAGAGAGCCCAGAAGTAAACACACACATCTATGGTCCAGGACCTTATGACAAAGGAGCCAAGAATAAACAAGGGGGAAAAAACAGTCTCTTTCATCAGTGGTGCTGGGAACACTGGAGAGCCACAAGCAAAAGAAAAAAACTGCACCATTCCCTTATACCATACACAAAAATTAACTCAAAATGGGTCAAATACTTGAATATAAGTCCTGGAACTATAAAACTGGTAGCAGAAAACATAGGGTTTGGAAAGGTCCTTGACATAGGTCTTGGTAGTGGTGCTTTTAAGCTGATACCAAAGTAAAAACAAACAAAGAAGCAAAGTGTGGCCCTACTTCTCACTATAAAACGTCCAAACAACAAAGGAAACCATCAACAAAATAAAGCGGTAACCTAAGGTAAAACATTGGCATATTACATATCCGGTAAGGGGTTAATATTCAAAATATAAAGAACTCATGCAACAGCAAAACAAAACAAAACAAAAAAACACACAAAAGCACCAAAAACAACAAAAACTCCACAAGTAATCTAATGTAACAGGAGCAGATCCAAATAGACATTTTGCTAAAGAAGACATACAGATGGTCTACACGAACATGAAAAGATGCTCAACATCATTAATCGTCAGGGAAATGCAAATCAAACCAGGATGAGGCACCACTTCACACCTGTCAGAAGGGCCATTATCCAAAACACAAGAAATAGCAAGTTTTGGTGAAGATGTGGAGTAGAGGAACACTCTAGTGCACCATTACTGGGAGTAGGGAGTATAAATGGGTGCAGCCACTATAGAAAACAGTACAGAAGTTCCTCAAAAAAACGACAAACAGAACAACCAAAGGAGCCAACAATTCCCTTTCTGAGTATTTATCTGAAGAAAATGAAAACACTAACTCACAAAGGTATACTCACCCCTGTGTACACTGCAGGATTATTTACAACAGTGAAAATAAAGAAACAACCTAAATTCCATAAGTGGATGAATGAATAAAGAAATTGTGGTCGAGAAACACAGTGGAATCCTACTCAGCCATAATAAAGCATGAAATCTTTCGATTTACAACATGGTGGCCCTTGAAGGCGTTATGCTAAGTAAAACAGGCCAGAAAGACAAATACTAGAAATCACTTACACGTAGAACCTTAAAAAAAAAAAACAAAATAAAAAATGTGAGCTCACAGACAGAACAGATGGGGGTGGCAGAAGTCTGGGGTTGAAGGTGGGAGAAATGGGTGAAGGGGTCAAAAGGGAAAAAGAAAACAAGCCCAACTCTAGCATCTTTTTTTTTTTTTCAATTAAGTAATCTGTACCCCCAACATGGCTCAAACTCATAACCCAGAGATCAAGAGTCACACACTCCACCGACCCAGCCAGCCAGGGTCCTGGAATTATAGCATCTTCCGATACTCAATGTATGGAGAAAAGGGGAACTAATTTAAACTATGGTATTTTGAGGGCTAGGTATTTCTTGGTAAATGTAAAAATGAAAGAACACATTCTTCAGGGTCACACACTCAGTATTGTATCTAGTTCTAATATTTATCATGACATTGTACAAGTAACTTATCTTTTTAATTTAATTATTGATTTGAGATACAGAGAAGGGGGACATAAGCAGAGGGAGGAACAGAGGGAAAGGGAGAAGAAGACTCCCCACTGAGCAGGGAGCCTGACCTGGGGTTTGATCCCAGGATCCTGGGATTATGTCCTGAGCCAAAGGCAGAAGCTTCACCGACTGAACCAACCCGGTGCCCCTACTTAACCTCTTGTCTGCCTGTTTCCCCACCTCTGAGGATATTATGAATATTTGCTTTTAGAATAGCTTCTATTTTTAATTTAAGAATACGTTTTAGAATTGAATGAAATAGAAGTCACTTAGAATAATACCTATGAGAGTAAGCCCTCAAAAATGTTTTTAAAAAATCTTATTCTGGGAGTACCTGGGTGGCATGGTCAGTGAAGCAGCTGACTCTTGATTTTGGCTCATATCAAGATCCCAAGCTCCTGGGAGAGTGCCCCGCTCCAGGCTCCACACTCAGCGGGGACACTGCTGGAGGATTCCCTCTCTCCCTCTGACCCTCCCCTCTCTAGCATATGCTTGTTCATGCACTAACTTTCTGTCTCTACAATAAATAAATATGTCTTAAAAAATCTTATCCTGGACATTTGGTGGTTGCATAATCATTTTCATAATTGGGCAGTATCTCCTAGTTTACAAAGCACTTTTATACACATCCTCTTATTGGAGTCAGGATATGGTCCTGAGAGAAGACTTTATTGTGTTTATTTATAGAGGAAATTAAAAAAAAACTTAGAGCAGGGGTGTTGTTTGTTCATGGCTGCAGATCTAACAGATCATCTTCTGATTTTCAGTCCAGTGGAGGAGAAAAAAAAATCCAAACACTGTAACAAGAGCCAATGAAGGGCACTACAAACTGAAATTGGGATCAATGCAACAACACGATGCAACATTTATAAATATTTACACACCCAGCCGTGGAGCAACTAAATATGTAGAGCATATATGAACAAACCTAAGAGAAGCAATCACAACAAATACCATAGGGAACTTTAATACCACACACTTCTCTCAATGATACACCATCCAGACAAAAGATCACAACGGAAACATCAGCCTCAGACACCCCATTACTTAGTAGGACTGGACAGATACACACAGAATCCTCCTTCCAAAAGCAGCACAAGGAATACACTCCTCTCCAGTGCACCTAGACCATTCTCCACCATAGGTCATATGTGAGGCCACAAGACAAGTCAATAAACACCAGAAGCCTAGAATTTTCCCAAGTGATGACTCATATCAAATCGACCATCTTTTCCAAGCACAGTGGCATAGATCTAGAAATCAATTACAAGAAGAAAACTGGAAATTCATAAACACAGAGACTAAACCACATGCTACTGAACAACCAATTGGGTTCATGGGCAAACCTACATAGGAATACAGAAATCCTTTGAGGCAAAAGAAAAAATAATACAATCAAACAAAAGTTATGGAATGCAGTAAAACGTGTTCTAAAATGGGGCACCGGATTAGTAGGTGGAGCACTGTGACTCCTCATCTTGTGGTTTTGAGTTTCAACCCCACACTGGGCATAGAGCTCACTTTATTTTCTTAAAGATGTCATTTATTTATTTGACACAGAGCGGGAGAGAGAGAGACAGACCGACAGACAGAGCAAAGTGCAAGGAGCAGCAGGCAGTAGAAGAGGGAGGAAGTGGCTCCCCGTGCTGAACAGGGAGCTGATTCAGGGCTCAATTCCAGGACCCTAAATTCATGACTGAGCCAAAGGCCAACGCCTAACAGACTGAACCACACAGGCACCCCTTAGAGCTAACTTAAAAAAAAGTGGTTCTAAAGAAGCTTATAGTGATACAGGCCTAACTCAAGAAACAAGAAACATCTCAAAGAAACCACCTAACTTTATACCTCAAGGAAACAGAAAAAGAACAAATAAAGTCCCAAGTTAGTAGAAGAAAGGAAGGAACATATCAGAACTGAAATAAATGAAATACAGACTAAAAGGCAACAGAAAGATACAACAACACAACAACAACAACACATCAACAAAGAGCTGGTTCTTTGAAAAGAACAAAGCTGACAGAGTCTCAGCCAGACTCAAGCTAACAAAAAAGAACGAGGACTCATCATCAGAAAAGAAGGAGATGTTCCCTGATACCGTAGATAGGCAAAGGCTCATAAAAAGTACTATGAACAATTACTCCCCAACAAGCTGGATAATCCAAAAGAAAAGGATACATTCCCAGAAACATACAACCTGCCAAGACTGGATCCTGAAGAAACAGAAATCCGAACAGACCAATGACCGGCAGGGAGATTAAATAGGAAATCAAAAACTTCCAACAAGCAAAAGTCCAGGACCCCGTGGTTTCTCCAGTGAATTCTACAAATCATCCACAGAAACAAAATGAATACCAATCCTTCCCCAACTCTGCCAGAAAAACAAGAGGAAGGAAGCCTCCCCACCTCATTTTATGAGGACAGAATGACCCTTATCGAAACCTCCCAAGGTGTCCCAAGAAAATGACAGACTAGTATCTGTGATGAACATAGACATAAAAATCCTCACCCAAATATCAGCAAACTAAATTCTACAATACAGGGAGAGGTACTATCCAGTAAGATTTACTTCAAGGATGCAACAGCGGTTCAACATCCACAAATCAAACTGATGTGCCGCCTTCACAAAACGAAGGATCAACATCATAGGAAAATCTCAACAGATGCAGAAAAAGCATTTGATAGCGCTGCTACCTGATCCCTGCCCCCCCACCTGTGCTTCTGCTGCCTGACTGGTCCCCACATCCCGTACCACTGCCACCCCACTGTGCCATCCCCCACTGCCACCCCGCTGTGCCCCTCACCCTGCCCCCTTTACCTCAGCTGCCACAGCTCCGCAGCTCCGCGGCTGCCCTGTGCCCCCGCCCCCTTGACATGCACGATGGGCCCGCCCACCACAACCTCCTAACTGCCGCTGCCCCGCCCCCTTGACGTGCACTCTGGGCCCGCCCACCACGCCCTCCTAACTGCAGCTGCCCTGCCGCCTTGATGTGCACATGGGCCCGCCCACCACGCCCTCCTAACTGCCACTTCCCCGCCCCCTTGACGTGCACAATGGGCCCGCCCACCACGCCCTCCTAAAGGCCGCTGCCCCGCCACCTTGACGTGCACTCTGGGCCCAGCCACCACCCCCGCCCCATTGCTGCGCTGCTGCTGCTGCTGAGCCGCTGGTTCCGGGCTGGTCCCACCCCCACTCAGGCTGCTGCTGCCTCGATTCCTCCCGCCCCCCACAGTCGCCGCATGGCTGCCCCACTTGGCTGTCACAGAGCTCCCCCACCATGGCCCGCCACACCTCCCTGTGCCACTACCGCCTGGTTGTCCCCTCACCTAGTTCTGGGGACCCCGGCTCCCTCCCGCACCAGTCCTGCCCCCCGACCATAAGGACATCACCTGGCTGCCACCTCCTCCAGCCTGGGCAGCCCCACGGCCCCACCTACCACCCCATGCCTTCACTGCCCCATTGCCCCACTGAGTTGCCCTTGATTCCCGCTGCCACGCCCTGCCCCCCACCGCTACCGCACCCCAGGACCTGGGGTCCCGCTGCGCATCCCCCAGCGCCACTGCAGCCCTCCCCTAGCTACTCCCCATGTTGCCCCTTCTTGCCGCCCTGCCCCCGCCCCCATCCCCGCCCTGGCACCCGCCGGCCTGGTGCTGCTGCCAGGGTCTCCAAGGCCACCGCCCCCTCCTTGGTGGCCCTGCGGCCGCTGCCTTGCCCCACTACCATGAGACCGCCGCCCCGCTGGTCCTGCCCACCCCCCACCATTAAGCCCCACCCCAGTACCGTCCTGCTGACCCCCCACTGTGCTGCTGACCCACTGTGCCCCGCCAACGCCACTGCCACCCCACTGCACCTCCCCAACGCCGCTGTGACTGCGGCCCAGTGACATTGCTTCCCACTGCCCCGCCCTGTTGCCCCCGCTGCCTCATTGCACCCCCCTGGTTTCTGCCACCCCTCCCCGCTGTGCTTCCCACCCCGCCACTGTCGCGTCCCCCACGAAGACCCTCCTTACCACCCGACCGCTGCCCAGCGGCTGCCTGGCTGCTCTGACGTCCCTGGCGCGCCCTGGACGTCATCAGTGGGAGACCAGCCCTAAGAGAATTTCTGCATAGGGGCTGGCGGCAGGTGTGTTCTGGAATTGGGTTGGAGGTATAGGCACGGGGGTAAATCCCAAGAAGGAAATGTCAGCATAATTATGTTAAGTGTTAAAATAGCCTAAAAAGCTAAATGTAAAGGGCTTTCAATGTCTCCTTCTTTTCCATACAGTGACTTTATTCCTCATATTGAGCACCTGAAAATAATACAATCTCAAGTTAACTAACTGTAATGAAAAAAAAAACTGTAAAAAAGACAAATAATATCTTAACATCATGCGTCAATTGACATACAGACATTAAAGTAAGAGTTTGCATAATAAACTGTGTATATGTGTCTATGTGTTCATTTTCAACCAAGGCTGGTCAAAATCATGGAAAAGATGTTTTATTTCTCTTCAGAATCACTCACTGTTCCTGGATTTCATGTACAGTGGACATACATATGAACAAGCTTTTCTCAAAAACTAAAGGAAAAAAAGCCCCCAAGAACCAGCACTAGACTTCCACTGTAGAATTGCATGAACAGAAATGCCCTCGTTAGCTTTGTTGTATGAGAAGACCTTGGGAGATACTCATTTGAGAAATAAGTGTCAAGGGAAATACATCATAAACAAGAACTTCTCCCTTACCGTAATGCTCACTGGGGAACTTAACTCTCCATTTTATTTTTCTCAGATCACACAAAAATCAAAACTTAACAGCACATGTAGCCCAGTGGTTGTATTAAATTTATGCTTTGCTCTCTGTTAGTGGTAGAACTGAAACCTTCGGGCCGACTCTGTGATCATACTTCTGTTACTTTTAGGATAAGATGTACATAATATAAGTATGTGAATAAATTCACCCTTGTTATGTTTTCCACAGCAAGCATTTTCACTGACATAATTTCATGGGATCTTCATCACAGTCCAGGTGAAAGCAAAAGTAAATGTTTATGGTATATAAAAGGTAAGCAAAGGTATATGCACAAAATAAGAATCTGTGAAATAAGACAAATGCAGCCCTGTAAGTTTTAAGACCTAATGGGCTGCATTAACTGATCTACTAATGACTTGGATAGTATCCTATCCAGTAGATAGAGGGGCGGTCCAAATGGCCACAAGAAAGAAAAGACTTCCAAGATAGCCTGTGAGATGGAGTGCATGGGTGGTGCAGTCAGTTAAGTGTCACACTCTTGGCTTTGGCTAAGGTCCTGATCTCAGGGTCTTGGGATCCAGCTCTGCACAGGGATCTGTGCTCAGCACAGAGCCTGTTTGTGTTTTGCTCTCCCTCTCCCTCTGACCCTCCCACCAATAAATAAATCTTAAAAATAAGGCAGCAAGGGAGAAAATAAGACATAATCATCTAAGAATCCATTGTTTTAGGAAAGATCACCCTCCTAAGGGAAAGAGAGGGGGCCAATCGGTAGACTTCCTAGCACTGACCAGGAATTTTCCACCTGGGCTGGCTAAAGGTTATATAGTTCTGGATGTTGAAACTGCAGTTGGGTCGGTATTAAGTCTTCGCTAGCCAACTTGGGACCTTAAGCCATGTGAGGGCATTTTGAGCCTGTGGTTTTCCTTTTCAACAACCCCACCTTTTGATCAGACTCTCAGCTTAACTGACAGATATAAATTGAAGGCATTAATGTCACTCTCAGTAACTGCTCTGAAGTGCTCACAGTACCTGTTGCTCCTCAGTGTAGTATTCAGAGTTCTTGACCTTTCTGATTAACCCCTGTGATGTTCACAGGTCACCACTGCAGTCTTACAATTTTTGAGCTGGTCATGCTCTTCTTCTTCTTTTTTTTTTTTGTTTGTTTTTGTTTTTTGTTTTTCTGGTGTTCCACTCTTAGAAAGATCATTACTATGCAGGTTAGTGTCTCTGCATTTGCATTTAGAGCTTTTGAGAAAACATAAAGCACCACACAGATTATATTGATTATGATAAACAAGATAATTCCCAATGTTTGGAGTGCAATTTGAGGCTATGTACTCCAAGACTCAAAGCAATTAAAAACAAATGAGTAAGAAAGACCCTGCTGAAGGAGTCACTCTTTTAAGCCACGTGGCTTCCTCAGTAATCTGATGTTATTGGGCTTCAACTTCCCCCAGAACTGCTCATCGGGGTTTAGCACATGCTGTCGTCTGCAGCACAGACCCAACCTTGCTCAGCTAAGAGATAACCAAGGGCTATCTTATTTTCAAGAACTCCTTTGGCCAGAGTGTAAGGATTCTCATTGGGCAGACATTGCTTTGGCAAGGGGTTCTGCAACAATTTCAAGAATGAAGGAAAAGGTCTTGATCATACTCCATCTACATTTATCACTAACCAGGGACGTAAGACCAGCCAAAGGCATGAATCTTGGAACACAATTTTTCCTGATAGTTCCCTTCTTTTTTTTTAAGATTTTATTTATTTATTTGACAGACAGAGATCACAAGGAGGCAGAGAGGCAGGCAGAGAGAGAGAGAGGAGGAAGCAGGCTTCCCGCCGAGCAGAGAGCCTGATGCGAGGCTCGATCCCAGGACCCCGAGACCATGACCTGAGCCGAAGGCAGAGGCTCAACCCACTGAGCCACCCAGGTGCCCCACTGATAGTTCCCTTCTAACACAGAACATGAATGTAGGGAAGTTAACCAATGAGATGTCTTATTTAGCTTGAGTAATTTCAGACCAGGGTTGAATTATCTGGTAACCTGAAACAAAAGGTTGCTCTAAATTCCAGAGGATACTGCTGTAGTAATGACCTGGGCAAAAAAGATGAGGGTGTTACCATTCCAGGCCATTGCCAGAATAAAGGAAAAGACAAGAGAGGTAAAGGATCACATGTTTGGTCAAAGCTTGGAGTCTTGATTCATTGCCTTGGGTGAACATGGTCTAAATAGATGTCAGGTATTTCACTTTCTTCCAAGTAGATTCAGAAATATCAAGTGTTCATGTAGGACCAGGTGTCAGGTGGCGACATCTGTAGCTGTGGGTTGTGCACCGGAGGCTCAATTCCTTTGAGTTTTACAGAAGGAGACTTAGTAAGGTCCCTCTTTTACTGGGTTTCAAGGGCTGGTCTTCCTGTAATGATGTGTCTCAAATACTTGATCACCAGGCTGTAAACTGTGATGGAGAGATCTTTTTAACTGTGATCTAGGAAGACTTCCATAAGCAGTTGATGACAGACTTGAGCACTGGACATCGCAGACTTACAGTAATTGTATAGACCAGCATGCAACACAATGGATCAGTAAAAGGTTGTACACTGAGATAATTCAATGAAGTCTGTAAGGATTTTCTAAAGGCTTCTGTGATTTGCCCAGTGAACTATGTGCCCTGGTCACTGGAGATCACAGAAAGTGTGCCCCAAGGGAGAAACCCATTTTTTAAAATTTTTAAATTTCTTTTCTGCATAACAGTATTCATTGTTTTTTCACCACACCCAGTGCTCCATGCAATATGTGCCCTCCCTAATACCCACCACCTGGTTCCCCCAACCTCCCAACCCCCGCCCCTTCAAAACCCTCAGGTTGTTTTTCAGAGTCAATAGTCTCTCATGGTTCACCTCCCCTTCCAATTTCCCTCAATTCCCTTCTCCTCTCCATCTCCCCTTGTCCTCTATATTATTTGCTATGCTCCACAAATAAATGAAACCATATGATACTTGACTCTCTCTGTTTGACTTATTTCACTCAGCATAATCTCTTCCAGTCCTGTCGATGTTGCTACAAAAGTTGGGTATTCGTCCTTTCTGATGGAGGCATAATACTCCATAGTGTATATGGACCACATCTTCCTTATCCATTCATCCATTGAAGGGCATCTTGGTTCTTTCCACAGTTTGGCGACCGTGGCCATTGCTGCTATAAACATTGGGGTACAGATGGCCCTTCTTTTCACTACATCTGTATCTTTGGGGTAAATACCCAGTAGTGCAATTGCAGGGTCATAGGGAAGCTCTATTTTTAACTTCTTGAGGAATCTCCACACTGTTCTCCAAAGTGTCTGCACCAACTTCCATTCCTACCAAGAGTTTAAGAGGGTGCCCCTTTCTCCACATCCTCTCCAACACACGTTGTTTCCTGTCTTGCTAATTTTGGCCATTCTAACTGGTGTAAGGTGGTATCTCAATGTGGTTTTAATTTGAATCTCCCTGATGGCTAGTGATGATGAACATTTTTTCATGTGTCTGGTAGCCCTTCGTATGTCTTCATTGGAGAAGTGTCTGTTCATATCTTCTGCCCATTTTTAACAGGGTCTTTACCACAGTGCAATCATCAGCCTCTTGGCAGGGAAAGGCTTGAACTGATCCAGAAAATACAGAAACAACAACAGGGTATATGACAAATCGTACTAAGTGGCAGTGGAATGAACCCAGCTGTAGGTGTTCAAAGGGTCCACAGGAAGGAGACTTGAAACCTTTGGAGAAAGAAAGTTGTTCAGGATTATGGACCTGACAGATTAGACACGGCTGGTAAACATGTTTTTTGTTTTGTTTTTTGTTTTGTTTTTGTTTTTTACTGTTTTAGAAGGCTTCCCACTGATGTACATGTATCATTTGAATCATCTTAAATGCCCTATGGTGGATGAAGGAATGAAAAAAAAATCAAGAAAAATGGGGCTTACCAGGGATCTGGGAAGAACCAAGTGGTTGTCTTGGATTTCCTGTAGCCCTGACTCTTTCTTTAAATCACTCCCATTCTTTACCCAGCTTCTTCTCTCTGACTCAAAGGGAAACAGGTGCCATGTTACCAGGACATCAGGATGGCCTGCATCTGGCAATGAGGAGTCGTGTTTTGTTGAACTGGAATGGACCTTATCTACATGTGCCACAATATTACAACTATAATAGCAAAACAAACAAGCAAACAAACAAACAAAAAACTTAGTATGAAGTTTTATTTGACAATGATTCCCATGTAATTTAACATATCAAATAAGCTAGATTAATTTAGCAAATCCTATGGGATGTTCCAGGTCAAAGAGAATTAAACGGGCCAATACTCCAAAGAAAAAAAAATCCACAAAATCCTTCATTCTCTTGAAGAAGGAAAACCAAATTCTGATGTTTTACCAGCATACTTTTGATTGGAAAATTCTTCATTCCAATCTTAGACCCTCCTGACTACGCATAACATTCCTTTCCAAACATTCCCTTTTTAGAAGGCTTTACAACTTTCTCTTTTACAGTCAGATTTTTGTCCTGAGTTTACCCTCTTTAGATACCCAGCTTTGCTGTAGAACAAAATTCCTTTCTTTTTTCCCTGGGGGAAAAATAAATTTCCATTCCTCACTCCTTTACTTATGAAAAACACACATCTTACTTTCTTTGCATTCTGAGTTGTTTTTCTTATTATTTTCAGTAGCCTTCATTACATTACTTAGAATTCTTAACCCTTGGAAACTTTCATTTTCAAAGAAAGTAGTTGTGAACTCTAAATAACTATTCTTTAGGTTGGGAAATATATGAATTCATTTCATAATTTCCTGAAATATGTGCTTCTTCATTAAACAATCATTCAGGAAAGCACAAAATGTGTTTAAAAAAAGCCCAGTTTCTTTGCAATAAGGGAACCAAAAGGAGATAAACTCATGTTCATTTACTAATAACTTAGTATTATCTTACCTAGTAATGATCTAGATATTTAATGAAAGTGATTTCATTTAACCATTGACCTTTAAAATTTTAGTTTACCAGAAAGATTTGGAAGACTAAGACTTTATCTAAAATTTCTAAGTTTATTTACATCTATTCAATGTAACGTGTTCTTAACAGTTTCACTGAGATTACCCATAAAAATTGTGTGAGACATGGGGTGGGATCAGTGAAATAGGAGATGAGGATTGCAGGTTGTGCTTCTCCTGATGTGCACGGGTGATGGAAGGAAGTGTTGAATCACTATAATGTGCACATGGAACTAATATAACATTTTGTGTTGAGCAGCTGGAATTTTATTTTTATGTTTTTTTATTATTTTTATAAACATATAATGTATTTTTATCCCCAGGGGTGCAGGTCTGTGAATCGCCAGGTTTACACACTTCACAGCACTCACCATAGCACATTCCCTCCTCAGTGTCCATAACCCCACTCCACACTCCCGATCCCCTCCCCCCAGCAACCCTCAGTTTGTTTTGTGAGATTAAGTGTCATTTATGGTTTGTCTCCCTCCTGATCCTATCTTGTTTCATTTATTCTTTTCCTACCCTCCAAACCCCCATGTTGCATCTCCTCTTCCTCATATCAGGGAGATCATATGGTAGTTGTAAAGAACAGAGTTTTAAAATGAGCGGGAATTAAGGATATTTTCAGTTTTCCTGGTCATTTATTAAAAACCAAGCATGGCATCAAATTTGTCCCTAAAAGTTAGCCAATAAATTTGCTTTGGAGCAACCATGTGCATGCTTCCACTAGAGCACCACTCTGTTTCCACTGATTTGTTTCTAAGCCCCACTAGACTGGAGAAAATGTCTCATTCCCATTTGTATTCTCAGCAATCGGCACAGCTGTCCATCATAATGCAGGTTCTCTGGAAACGTTTACAGAATGAACGCTGGCATAAAACTTTACCTGCCTACTGTGCAATGCCTACTGTGATCTTGCCAAATGCTCTTTTCTGGAGAAATCATTCTGCTTCTGAAATTAGTAAGAAAAAAATTCAGAATGAGCTCTCCCCACTTAAACATTTGTGTTTCATATGCATGGACAATGCACTCCTTTTAAAACAAAATGGAAAATATTCCTTTTTTTTTTTTTTAATTAAGCCTTGGTTTTCCATAGAGAATATTGCTGAGGCTATGAATGCCTCAGGAATCAGTGTTTTCCAGATGTCTGCTTTTAATTATTTTTAAGAGACCCCCACAGCTCAGATGTGTGAGCTGTGTGAAGCTCAGAATTTGCATAAATCCAGGAACCCACTGTTTGCCACCAACCAAGGTACTGCATGATGGCGTCAGTGCAGAGGTTAGTGTTACCCAAAGCACCTCAGCAACAGACCGATGAGACACAAATAACCTCCATTACCAAGAGTCTCTCAGGCCTCAGGTTTTGTTTTAATATAAAATATGTATCAAAGGGAAGGTTTGTAGGTGGGAGCCATTTTCTCAAGCCAAGAAGCCACCATCATGAATAACTCGATCATATCATCGCTACCACATCCTTTGTTGATGCCAGGCTTTGCAAGTGTGAGCTGCTTTTGTTTTGAACACTTGCTCTACCAAACAACACTAGCAAAATCACCCTGCAGTAAAACAAACTCACAAAATGGTGGCTTCAAACAATATAGCCACTATGATTCCCTGCATGCTTCTCATTAAGGACCTGAGCCTGGACAGTGTCCAGTCTTTGCAGAATTGCTGCTAAATGTGGCAGTGGGGGGAGAGTCTTCAAGTGCCCCTAGGAATGAACATGACACTCCCATTCACATTTTATTGGCTAAAGTAAAGAACAAGGGGATTGCCACTCTCACTTGTTCCTAGAAGACAAAATTTTGGGAATACTTTAATAAACAGCACTAAGGTATGTCACAATTGCAGCTGATAAATAAAAATTTATCTTAAAAAGACTTCATTCCAATGTAGTCTAGCTGTATTAACCATCTCTCAAACACATTTCTAAATAATATTCTGTACAAAATACAAGGAAAAGGTTTATATTAGCATTTTGTTTCTATTACTTTTGCTTGTATTTGCCATGATTTGTCTTGTTCACTGTCTGACATTTAAGCCACTTGCCATTGGAAGATGCACCAAAGATCCTGTTTTAGGGTCCCCCATTATGTAGGTGGTGGTTTTTCTTCACAAGAAATGTGTAAAATTTTTGATAGGCACTGTGGGTTCAATAAAATGAATAGATAATTATTACCATAGGAAATATGATAAGATATTTCATTTTTTAAAAATATGTGAAATCTGGATGGATTCTGGCTGTTGGCCAGAACATAAATTTATTTTGAACATAAAACCTCCCAGTCAATCAAACTAGTTCTTATCCTGTAAACTAGTCATAACCCGTATACAGAAATCCACTCATAAAAATATTACTTAATTAATTAATTAAAAAAGAGAGCTACTCATTCACAAGTTGCATTATAACGGTGGGCTGGAAAACCGTTTGGAGCTCTTTTGGTGATCATCCTCCTTCTAACTTAATCTCTATTCATGCTTGCCTTGACCTTCACACAGAAAGGCTATAGCCTTGTTCTGCATAACCAAGGCTACCATCATAGATGTCCAGAGGTGAGGGTTAGCCCACCTGAGCACTGGCAGAATATGCCTAGCCTGGAGGAAGCTTCAGGATTTCTCCTTCTTACTCCTGGTTGTAGCTCTGGAGTGAGAGCAATTGCAATGTTCCTCCACACTGTAGAATTCCAAGAGGCACCGCTTCCACTTAAGATTATCCCCTTGCTTTTTTGTCCCCGGGGGATGCAGTGGCTTCCAGCAGTAGCTCATCTGTGGGTTCTCAGAACCATGCTTGCTCCCCTTCAATAAATTATACTCATTGGAATGATTCCAGGGAATGCAATTCTTTACTGGACCCTGATGGATACCACTGTACAAATCGAGGGATCATCACATTCTCCGTGTGTGTACTCATTTACTGAGAAATGGGTCAAATCAGGAATACCATCACCCAAAGATCAAACTGCTTCTGCCTTAAACAGAAAATATCTGAGCTTTGAAAATGTAAAAGTGATTACTGCATTCAACTCTCTTTCTCAGCTTCTGGAAGACAAGTCCTCAAACTTTATATCTCACAATAATTTCCCAAGATTTCCTACTCTTGTGAAGGTGTATTGAGCTGTTGTTGTTGTTATTTTATAAATTTGTCATAGTTGAGGAGATTGTATATCACATTTTGCTAATTCCAATTAGCTTGTGAATGGCCAAGTAAACTTGGACTTCCATCAATGATCTTCTACTGTGTATAGATTCCCATCTAGGCACTAAATGGTCTGTTGACTTTAATAAAAGATGGGGGTGCCTTTTTTTCCTTTGAAGTGATATATTCTTCACCAAGTATTATGTTGTTGTCCTAAGCTTCAACCCATACTTCTCTTTTTGGGATTTGTGGGTCATCTCAGACAACAGACAACCACATTCCCCCTTGAGCTTCCAACTCCATCCTTGGGGCAGCTCAAAGTGCGCCCCAGAGGGATATGTCTTGGTGAGAGGAGTGGTACAGGATGGCTCCTGCCCATTTATGCACTCTCTGCCATTACACCATCAATGACTGCATGATCTGAGGTCAAGATGGCAGCACTGTGAGCCCTCTGAGCCGCAGAAGGACTTACACTAAGTGCACAGCTCTTTCTATGCCAGTCTCAGCTCTAGCCACATAGGCCAGCCATCAGCCCCTCTGCAAGTATCCATGGTTTAAAAATTATAATCTCTTTCTTTTGTTTCCTGACCTCTGAGGGTAGCAGCTCCTTTGTACAGTTCCTATTCCATGATGTCTTTGTGCTTTCTTTTTGCTACTCCAATTCTGAAATACGTGGTTAAAAATTCCATACAGCAAATGCATCTGTTTAAATAATTGGTGTGTTCTCTTTTTCTCTGGACTGGTCTCTGACTAATATGTATGCCAAATACATAAAATTTATGCAATTTATTTTAAAAAACTCTAGATCAATGTACCACCCAAGAACAGCTCTTATTAACCTTTTTACCTCTTTCTTTCAGCATTTTCTATTAATTAAATTATCTTAAATAAATATTATTTGAGACTGACATTTGTTGCTAGGACTGCAAAAATAAGACTACACATTTTTTTTCTGTTATATCATAAAATCTTCAGCAGATATTGACCATATTAGAGTGGTACATACAGAATATATATTAATATATTTGCTTATGTGCTTTACTCAAAATTTTAATGGGAAACCCAAGAAGGCAACTCACAGGCACAGGCAATTGTTCTTCAGGGAACCCAATACTAAGGTTTTTGGAGAATTGGTGAGATTCTAGTTGGGATGCCATGCTGGGAGCAGGGGAGCAAAGAGAACCAAAAGCAAAAACTACCATGGCAAATAAAAGCTCTGAGTTCTTGGCTATTTTTGGTTGCCATCAAGATGCTACTCACTTGATTCCTACTAAGCAGTATTTTCTGGCTTAGGTATCAGGCTGGACTGAATCACCGAATGACGTTTCATGACCTGATAGTCAGGAGGTGGGCAAGATATGTGTCAAGTGCTCAGACTTGGAAGCTATTTGTCACCAGCAGTATCACCTAGGGCCTCTCGGTGCAGATGGCAGACAGGACGAGATTGGTGGGGCCACCCTCTCAAAAGGATGTATTACCAGGGAGTGGCAGGAGGTGGAGACACCTTCATGCTGTGATGCGGGGTGACATCTGGGCCAAGAGAAAGGAAGGACAAAGGGCTTTGTAAAGAGCACCTGGAACTCATGCAGTTGCAAGGAAACCCCGGTCAGGATGATGGGAGTTTTGACCAAGTAAAATTTTAAAAGTCAAGAAACACATTACACCTGGCATATGATCCACACACAACCAGTATGGATGACACTCTAAACAAGCCACTGAATAAGCACAGCTCTTTTACTGAAAACAATGTATTTCTTAGGTACCAGCACATGCTTGTTATGAAAGATTAGGTATATATAATTTGAAACGAGGAAACATAAAGCAACAAATGGCAGTTAACACTTTGGTGCGTTATATGGAGAGCTCCGGCACTTGTCCCTCTTGACTTTTGCACACGGTACAAACATATCACTGGTCTCTGTTCCTCTCACTTCAGCATCTCTGTGGCTGTGTCTGTGATGGATACATAATTCAGCATATTCTCTGGTTCACTCTCTGGAAACATACACTCCTATTCAAGGTGAGCTATGCAAAACTTATGGATTTCACTGAGGAGATGAATGCAGTTGTTTATATCACATATCCTACAATAAAAAAAAAATCTCCATGACAATTTATTATCTACCACACGTGCAGTATCAACCCTAATCACAGAGCTATCTACATTTTCTTCTCCCTACCTCCTTCGCCAATATCTGGCCTCTTAACAGATATCACTCAGATATCTATTTTGTTACACACAGTGATTTGGTTGGTTCTTCCTGAGCTGACACCCCATCATCCATATGTCCAAGCCCGTCTTGATGAACTAAATGCCTGTGTTCATAATCTCTGCCCTCTTTTGAAGACAACCACCTGCTACAAGAGTATGGCCCTCATGTCTCTACACCACTCTAAACCATTATTTCTCAAATATACAGGAAGCTCTGTCCCAGGAGACTATCAATAGATAAAATTTCCTCATCTTATAAAAAATCCACTTTTGTATTATAATGTTCATAGTATTTTCACTCCCTTTTTCACATAAAATATACTGTGGATATTATTCCAAGTCAGTTAATGGATAATGACGGATGATCTCTCTTTGTGGCAGTGCTAGATAGTTCCTTTAAAGTGTCTAGTAGGAAAGAACGTCTCTCTCTCTCTCTCTCTCTCTCTCTCTCACACACACACACACACAAACAATGGGATTAGAGGCACCAAGAGTCCCCACAGTCAGACATCCGTGAATGACTGTTGGCCTCCCCAAACACTGACTATTCATATACTACTGTTGACTTACTGACATCATAAATAGTCAATAGCACATATTTTTGTACGGTATATGTATTGTACACAGTATTCATACAATAAAATCTGTTATTTTTTTCAATAAGACATGTGGTTTGTCTGTGAGTTTTTTAAATTTCACAAATCTGTAAAAATTTTCCAATATATTTATTGAAAAACATCCACATTATAAATGGATTCAGGTAGTTTCAAACTGTGTTAGTAAAGGGTCAACTGTATAGACAATTGCATCTTTATGTCTTAAATAATTGTCTTAAATAATATGTTGGCTTAAAATATATTATTGCCTTAAAATAATATGTCATATATATAATATAAACTGTATATAAGTAACAATGCATAATATAATATAATATAATATAATATAATATAATATATATAATTGCCTTGAAATCTGTAAAGAATTGTTTTTTTTTAATTGGTATGCATATGTGTTAGTAGGATGTTCTATTTGCAAACTTAGTTTTTTTGTTAGGCTAAATGCTTGGATTTAGAATTTCTAGATATCTTTCCTCAATTTATACTCTCACCAACAAAATGAAAATGAACTATCCCTTTTCACTCTCAAATCAAGATGGCTAGTCTTCATACTCTAACCTCACACATAAATATTAAAATGTTATTTTCAAGAGCCAAAAATAATATGCTCATATATTTGTTTATTTTTTATCATCTTTTAAAATTAACATATAATGTATTATTAGCCCCAGGGCTACAGGTGTGTGAATCGTCAGTCTTACACACTTCACAGCACTCTCCATAGCACATACCCTTCCCAACATCCTCAACCTAACCACCCTCTCCCTACCAGATTTCCCAGACAACCATCAGTTTGTTTTGTGAGATTCAGAGTCTCTTATGGTTTGTCTCACTCCATCCTTGTTTCATTTTTTTCCTTCCCTACCCACCAAACCCACCACCTTGCCTCTGAAATTCCTCACATCAGGGAGATCATATGATAACTGTCTTTCTCTGATTGACTTATTTTACTAAGCATAATACCCTCTAGTTCCATCCACGTCATTGCAAAGGGCAAGATTTCATTTCTTTTGATGGCTGCATAGTATTCTATTGTGTGTATGTGTGTATGTGCGTGTGTGTGTGTATGTGTGTGTGTGTATATATATATGCATATATATATATATATGGATAAAGGAGATAATACATATATATTATCTCCTTTATCCATTCATCTGTTGATGGAAATCTAGGCTCTTTCCATAGTTTGGCTATTGTGGACATTGCTGCTATAAATATTCGGGTGCACATGCCCCTTTGGATCACTACATTTGGATCTTTAGGGTAAATACCCAGTAGTGTGATTGATGGGTCATAGGGTACTTCTATTTTCAACTTTTTGAGGAATCTCAATGCTGTTTTCCAGAGTGACTGCAACAGGTTGCATTCCCACCAACATTGTAGGAGGATTCCCCTTTCTCTGCATCCTCGCCAGCACCTGTCGTTTCCTGACTTGATAATTTTAGCCATTCTGACTGGTGTGGGGTGATAGTTCATCATTGTTTTGATTTGTATTTCCCTGATGCCGAGTGATGGGGAGCACTTTTTCATGTGTTTGTTGCCCATCTGGATGTCTTCTTGGCAGAAATGTTTGTTCATGTCCTCTGCCCATTTCTTGATTGGATTATTTGTTCTTTGGGTGTTGAGATTGACAAGTTCTTTTTAGATTTTGGATCCTTGCCCTTTATCTGATATGTCATTTTCAAATATCTTCTCCCATTCTGTCAGTTGTCTTTGGGTTTTTTTGAATGTTTCCTTTTCCGTGCAAAAGCTTTTGATCTTGATGAAGTCCCAATAATTCACTTTTGCCTTTGCTTTCCTTGCCTTTGGCGATGTTTCTAGGAAAGAGTTGCTGCAGCTGAGGTCAAAGAGGTTGCTGACTGTGTTCTCCTCAAGGATTTTGATGGATTCCTTTCTCACATTGAAGTCTTTCATCCATTTTGAGTCTATTTTTGTGTGTGGTGTAAGGAAATGGTCCAGCTTCATTTTACTGCACGAGGCTGTCCAATTTTCCCAACACCATTTGTTGAAGAGACTGTCTTTTATCCATTGGACATTCTTTCCTGCTTTGTCAAAGATTAGTGGACCATAGAGTTGAGGGTGTATTTCCGGGCTCTCTATTCTGTTCCATTAATCTATGTGTCTGTTTTTGTACCCATACCATACTGACATCAAGCTGCCTTGATGATGACAGCTTTGTCATAGAGCTTAAAGATTGGAATTGTGGTGCCGCCAACTTTGGCTTTCTTTTTCTACATACGTCTGGCTATTCAAGGTCTTTTCTGGTTCCATACAAATTTTTGGATTATCTGTTCCATTTCCACGAAAAAAAAATTGGTATTTATAGGGATTGCATTAAACGTGTAGATTGCTTTAGGTAGCATAGACATTTTCACAATATTTGTTCTTCCGATCCATGAGCATGGAACATTTTTCCATTTTGTTGTGTCTTCCTCCATTTCTTTCATGAGTACTTTATAGTTTTCTGAGTACAGATTCTTTGCCTCCTTGTTTAGGGTTATTCCTAGGTATTTTATGATTTGGGGTGCAATTATAAATGGGATTGACTCCTTAATTTCTCTTTCTTCTGTCTTGTTGTTGGTGTATAGAAATGCAACTGATTTATGTGCATTGATTTTATATAGTGACACTTTACTGAATTCCTGTACATATTCTAGCAGATTTGGAATGGAGTCTTTTGGATTTTCCACATAGAGTACTATATCATCTGCAAAGAGTGATAGTTTGATTTCTTCTTTGCTGATTTGGATGCCTTTAATTTCTTTTTGTTGTCTGATTGCTGAGGCTAGGACTTCTAGTACTATGTTGAATAACAGTGGTGATAAAAAGGGCATCCCTACCATGTTCCAGATCTTAGGGGAAAAGCTCTCAGTTTTTCCCCATTGAGAATGATATTTGCTGTGGGTATTTCATAGATGGCTTTGAAGATATTGAGGTAGGCACCCTCTATCCCCACACTTTGAAGAGTTTTGATCAAGAAAGGATGCTGTACTTTGCCAAAAGCATTTTCAGCATCTATTGAGAGTATCATATGGTTCTTGTTATTTCTTTCATTAATGTATTGTATCATGTTGATTGATTTGTGGATGTTGAACCACCCTGGAAGCCCTGGAATAAAAACCACTTGGTCGTGGTGAATAACCCTTTTAATGTCATCTTGCATCCTATTGGCTAGTATTTTGGTGAGAATTTTCACATCTGTGTTCATCAAGGATATTGGTCTGTATTTCTACTTTTCGATGGGATCTTTGTCTGGTTTTGAGATCAGGGTGATGCTGGCCTCATAAAATGAGTTTGGAAGTTTTCCTTCCATTTTTTTTGAAACATTTTCAGGAGAATAGGTATTAATTCTTCTTTAAATGTTTGGTAGAATTTCCCTGGGAAGCCATCTGGCCCTGGGCTCTTGTTTGTTGGGAGATTTTTAATGACTATTTCAATCTCCTTACTGGTTATGGGTCTGTTCGGGTTTTCTATTTCTTCCTGGTTCAGTTGTTGTAGTTTATACATCTCTAGGAATGCATCCATTTCTTCCAGATTGTCAAATTTGTTGACGTATAGTTGCTCATAAAATGTTCTTATAATTGTTTGTATTTATTTGGTGTTTCTTGTGATCTCTCCCCTTTCATTGATGATTTTATTTATTTAGGTCCTTTCTCATTCTTTTTGATAAGTCTGACTAGGGATTGATCAAACATATTAATTCTTTCAAAGAACTAGCTTTTAGTTTCATTGATCCCTTCTACTGTTTTTTGTTTGTTTGTTTGTTTGCTTGTTTCTAGTTCATTGATTTCTGCTCTGATCCTTATTATTTCTCTTCTCTGGCTGGGTTTAGGCTTTCTTTGCTGTTCTTTCTCCAGCTCCTTTAAGTGTAGGGTTAGGTTGTGTATTTGAGACCTTTCTTGTTTTGCAAGAAAGGCTTGTACTGCTATATATTTTCCTCTAAGGACTGCCTTTGCTGTGTCCCACAGATTTTGAATAGCGGTGTTTTCATTATCATTTGTTTCCATGAATTTTTTCAATTATTTTTTAATTTCCTGGTTGACCCATTTGTCCTTAAATAGGATGCTCTTTAGCCTCCATGTATTCCAGTTATTTCCAACTTTCCTCTTGTGATTGAGTTATAGCTTCAGAGCATTGTGTATGGGGAGTGACCCCAATCTTTTGGTACCAGTTGAGACCTTATTTGTGACCCAGGATGTGATCTATTCTGAAAAATGTTCCATGTGCTCTACAGAATAATGTGTATTCTGTTGTTTTGGGATGGAATGTTCTAAATGTATCTGTGATGTTCATCTAGTCCAGTGTGTCATTTAAGACCTATATTTCCTTGTTGATGTTTTGCTTGGATGATCTGTCCATTTCAGTGAGGTGGGTGTTAAAGTGTATTATTGTTGGTGTGTTTCTTTGATTTTGTTATTAATTGGCTTATATAGTTGACTGCTCCCATGTTAGGGGCATAGATTTTTAAAGTGGTTAGATATTCAAGTTGGACAGACGTGTTGAGTATGATACAGTGTCCTTCCTTATCTCTTATTATAGTCTTTGGCTTAAGATCTAATTTATCTGATATAAGGATTGCCACCCAGGCTTTCTTTTGATGTCTATTAACAAGGTGAATTGTTTTCTACCCCCTCACTTTAAATCTGGAGGTGTCTCTTGGTCTAATATGAGTTTTTTTTTGTAGACCACATATTGATGGGTGTTGTTTTTGTATCCATTCTGATATTCTGTGTCTTTTGATTGGGTCATTTAGCTCATTTATACTCAGGGTAACTATTGAAAGGGTACATTCAGGATAATATTGAAAGATATGAATTTAGTGCCATTGTATTGCCTGTAAGGTGACTGTTACTGTATATTGTCTCTGTTCCTTTCTGGTCTACTACTTCTAGGCTTTCACTTTCCTTAGAGGACCTCTTTCAATATTTCTTGTATGGCTGGTTTAGTGTTTGCAAATTCTTTTAGTTTTTGTTCGTCCTTGAAGCTTTTGTCTCTCCTTCTATTTTCAATGATAGCCTAGCTGGATATAGTATTCTTGGCTGCATGTTTTCCTCATTTAGTGCTCTGAATATACCATGCCAGTTCTTGCTGACCTACCAGGTCTCTGTGGGTAAGTCTGCTGCCAAAAGAATATTTTTAACATTGTTTGTTACACACTTCTTGTTCTGAGCTGCTTTCAGGATTTTCTCTTTATCACTAAGACTCGTAAGTTCTACTACTAGATGACAGGGTGTGGTCCTATTTTTATTGACTTTGAGGTGGGTTCTCTGTGCCTCTTGGATTTGATGCTTGTTCCCTTTGCCATATTGAGGAATTCTCTATAATAATTCTCTCCAATATGCCTTCTATCCCCCTCTCTCTTCTTCTTCTGGGATCCCAATTATTCTAATTTTTTTTCTCTTATGGTATCACTTACCTGTCTAATTCTCCTCTCATGGTCCAGTACTTGTTTGTCTCTCTTTTGCTCAGCTTCTTTATTCTCCATCATTTCATCTTCTATATCACTAATTCTCTCTTCTGCCTCATTTATACACACAGTAAGAGCCTCCATTTTTATTGCACCCCATTAATAGCTTTTTAAAAAAATTTCAGCTTCGTTAGATTTTAGTTCTTTTATTTCTCCAGAAAGAGCTTTCATTTCTCCAGACAGGGTTTCCCTAATATCTTCTATGCCTTTTTCAAGCCTAGCTAACACCTTGAGAATCTTCATTCTGAAATTTAGTCTCATATATTATCAATGTCTATGTTGATTAAGTCCCTAGCCTTTGGTACTGCCTCTTCTTCTTCTTCTTTTCTTTTTTTTTTTTTTATTGTGAGTTTTTCCGCCTTATCATTTTATCTAGATAAGAATATATGAATGAGAGAATAAAGTAATAAAAGCGTGGCAAAGACACCATAAAAAAGTATGCTGACCAAATCAGAAGGGACCCAACATCAGTGGGAGAAGAAAGGGGGTAAAAAAGTTTAAAAAATTATATATATATTCCCAGAGTATTCATCATACAGTTTGTGACATTTAAAACTCTTCTTGGCTTTGTATGTTCTACAACCATTTTATTGTCATTAGTCAATATTGCTTTTAAAATTTTGCTTGATTTGGTAATGAAAATGATATTTCTTTTTTACTACTTTGCATTTCTTAATTAGTAGGGTTGAATTTTTTCATGTTTGTTATTGATCTCTTGAATTTCCTTTTTCAGTTTGTAAATCTGTGACCTTGAGTCACACACTGATTCCCTCTGAACCTTGGTTTCCTTTTCTATAAAACCGAGCCAATAATAAGAACTATGCAAATAATTTGAGACCTACATTAGACAATAAATGTAAAGTATTTAGAGAGTTTCAGAGGTCACAATTCAGAATATCACATATCATGACTCTCTTTCCCTCCTTGGAGTTTGTATTACCTACTATATTGGAAACTAGTGATTTTTATCTGATTACATTAACTATAATATGCTGCTTATTTGTTATATTTTTATTCAATATATGTTTAATAACCAGCAATTGTTAGGATCTGTTACTCAGCTTCTTCATTTATGAAGTGGAAATACACATAGTACTTATGGGCTTTTTGTGAAAACTAAGTGGCTTTATGTATGTAAAATTCTTGGAACAAGGCTTGACAGATTGGAAGGACTATATAAATGTTATTTTTTACTAGAATTTTTATTCCTATTATCATTTGTTATCAGTATATGGAAAACACCATAATATTAATATTACAAAAGAAAATACAAGAAAAAAATTCCGGGGCACCTGGGTGGCTCAGTGGTTTAAGCCCCTGTCTTCAGCTCATGTCATGACCTCAGGGTCCTGGGATCGAGCCCCACATTGGGCTCTCTGCTCAATGGAGACCCTGCTTCCCCTACTCCCTTTGCCTGCCTCTCTGCCTACTTGTGATCTTTCTGTCAAATAAATAAATAAATAAAATCTTTAAAAATATATACTTCTTTAAAAGACCTATGGTTTATACCTTCCTTATACCACCTTGTAAGATTTGATTGGAAATCAAGTCAAAGAATGCAAAATGCAAATTGGATTGTGGAAGGGACACCTGGGAGGCTCAATTGGTTAAGCATCTGACTCTAGATTTTGTCTCAGGTCATGATCTCAGGATAGTGAGATGAGCCCCATGCCAGCTCCACACACAGCATGGAATCTGCTTGAGATTCTCTCCTTCTCCCTCCGCCCTTCCCATGTTCATGTGCACTTTCCACTATCTCTCTTTCTAAAATGAATAAATAAATCTTATTTTTAAAAGTGGACTGTGGAAAATTCAGATTTAGATACATTCTTCTTTAGTTCATTTATTCAACAAACATTGGTTTAGCACTATTCTATGGCAAATATTGTGCTACATATTCTGGGAATATGTCTGTGACTAATAATAATAATAATATAAAATTATAGGGTAATATATAGCATATACAATAACCTATAGTATGGTTATATATATATATTATGTGTGTATATATATATACACATATATATGTGTTTGTATATATATATATACACACACACATAATATATATATAATTGTATATATACACATATATATACACACACATAATATGTATATAATTATTAAGAACTGCTATTATAGCAAGTTTTATAAAGAGTACTCACTATGAGTCAGGCTGGGAATTTTTCTTAGCATTTGATTATCAGAAACACAAAATAACAAGACAAGTATAATAACACCCCTGATGTATAGGCGAGTAAATGAGAGTCTTAGGTGGGTCACTCTCCTAAGACTGTAAGCCAGTAAAAGTCATAGGTAGCAAGATTGTACCTCTAGGCATCATGTTGAAGATGCCTCAGACATGAGCATGTGCTCTCAGAAAACTTAAAGACTGGCACAAGGAACCAAATAGTTATAATAAAGCATGACAAAAGCTAGACTGGGTTGTATGTAAGGTGTTAATGAGAACACAAATGAGAACTCTGTAACCCAAGGAATGAGAACAGGAAAGACCCATCTCAACTGAAGCCTGATGCATCAAGTGTGAAGACTGGATGCTGGGATGAGAGGTCAAAATGTTGCAGGCAGAGGAAACAGCGTGAAGGCCCTGAGGTGATGGAGAATAAGGTTTGAGGAATGACATAAAGTTCACTGCACCTGAAGGGGAGGATGACGAGGATGAGCCCAAAGATTTAAGCTAACAAAGTCCAGACGCTAGAGCAGCAGCCCCTCTTCTTCTCTTACAGGTCTGTCCAAAAAGGTAATGTCCAACTCACCTTCCATAGTCCCACTTACAGTAAAAAATGCCTGAGTAACTGAATGGGCCACAACCTTGCAGGCAGAACAATTCCGGGGAGAATTCATGGGAAACCTGCCTCTCTACTTCAGTCTTTTCTTTTCTTTCTTTTTTTTTTTTAAATAATCCGTAGAATACTCTATTTCCTTTGAATAAAGTCTATAAAGGTTTTTGTAGGATAATTTTAGAGCAAAAAAAAAAAAACAACATATAATGGTAAACAGAGGATGAGTTTCTAGAACAGGACAAACTTTCTAGGAGGCTGGATTAAGAGAGTGAATGGTGAATGGCCCTTTTAAGATGTCAGAGAGTGAGTGAAAAAGTTAAAAGTGATGAAGAATGGTTTTGAAAGGGGCTGAGCAGAGACAAGTCTTTCAACGAGAAATCAATATTTTATAAGACTGAAGAAACTTTTGATGGAGAATGTAAGAACAGAACAGCAAAGGAGAGAAAATAAGTTAAAGCTAACATAGCAAAAATCTGAATACAGGCGAGAAAATCTGTATATACCATCAAGGTAGAAAGTATAAAGAAAAGTTCAGACAACAATAAAATGTCACACAGGAAACATGGAATATGCAAAGAAAAGGAAATTAGGATTGATTTTTCACATATTAAAAATAAACAGTAAGAGGACAAAAAGAGAATTCTTAAAGAAAGAGAATGATATTTACATAAAACAGAAAAAATGTGTGCCAATGCCAAGGAATTAATCAAGAAATCTAATTTTTTTAAATTTTTATTAACATATAATGTATTATTAGCCCCAGGGGTACAGGCCTTTGAATCGCTAGGTTTACACACTTCACAACACTCACCATAACACATACCTACCCCAAGAGAAGCTAAAATTATTTTATTGCAAACATATCAACTCAAAAATCGCACAGAGCGATTAAGGTAGAATGTGATGTTTCTCTTGAGTTTGACATTTGATAATTCTCTGCTGAGTCTTTCAGCTCTTTAAACAAAAGGAATTTTAAAAAGCTTTTGGATTAAAGGTATATGAATAAAAGGGCAAAATTCAGCAAAAGGAAAACTACCAATAATAATTACAAAGGAGAGAAGAAAGGCATTAGAACCCAGAAACCAGGAGCATAACTGAGTACTGATCAGAAGATTTACATAGACATGTTGCTGCAAAGGTTGGCAAGCTTAGCAGAAAGCATGACACACAGGGAAAATGATGTGTCAGACATCCAAAAATGGCTGATTGTGAATTTCAGAGGAGTTCTGAAACAGGCCAAAATAGAGAGGTGGGAAAATTATTAGTTTATTCAAAAATATGCCTTTGGTGTTAAACTACAATGATTCTTTCTGTAAATCTGGACCCAAAATAGTGTTTGGCAGATAAGCTGCAGAAATAAGTGAGGATGTTATATATCAAAGTGACCCACGTTCTAATGCTCAATGGGTGGGGGAAGAAATTAATTAATGTGACAAGGAGCAGAGGCTAGTCTATCCACACAGTCCTTTATTTTCATGTGTGCTCTGTAGACCCTCTCAACAGAAAATAAATTACAAATCAGAGAGAAGACAAATTGAAATGATGTGAAAAAGAGATGCTATCGGAGGTTAGTTAGTAAGCTGAGGTGCCTTCTGCAGATAACTCATTTTGACAGTACAAAGATGAGAATATTTAAAATTTATAAAGGGTTCTCCAGGAAAGTTGTAGCAAGAGGAACAGTGCCATCGAGTGAGACAGAAGGAGATGATATTGAAAACGTCAAAGTGCAGGCCAAGCTACTGGCAATGCTTGACTTGCGTTGGGGAGGAAGAAGACACAGAATGGCATTAGTGCAGTGAAAATAAGAGAACAGAAGACGAAAATAAGCAGAGGGGATTTGAACAATATTGGGAAGCAAGACATGTATAATTAAGCATTGCCAAGTGCCAATCCATGTGTGCACATGAGAGTTCCCACCACTGCATGCAGCTCCTTCATTACGGAGTCATTTGAAAGTCCTCATGGCACAGCAAGGGCAAGGAAACTTAACGGGATTGTTCGTACTTCTTATGAGGGGGTGATCTATGTCAAGGCATTTCATCAGTCAGTGTTTTGGTCTTTCAAATACACGAAGGCAGAAGGGGGCCAAAACTGGGCCAAGTGGTGATGCACAGCAGGGTGGAAAAACATCTGCTTTGGCAGAAACAGACCCCTCTGAAATCAGATTCAACCATCTCAGCTGCAGGGCTGAGCCACTGGCCACCCCACTGGAATCTGTTTTCTTATGTGTGCATCGTAAAGTGACAGTGAGAATTAGACAGGGTGATAGATCCAAAGTGCTCAAAGACTTCTGTAGACTTTAGTGGGGGTAGAATTTCAAAATCTAAAGACTCAGAAGGGGGGGTGGGAAGACAACACTGAAATAGTAAAACAAAACTGAAAAATTTAAATGGAAGGTTTAGACATATTTCTAGGCAGGTCCTAGAAGTCACTGTGATACGGAGTGTTCCACAGAACACAAAATCACAGAAAGCACAAAGCGTGAGAAATGTGAGGAGAAAACAGACAACAGAGAGCTTCTGGAGACACTCCTCTACAGGTTGGGTGTTGAGGGGATGAGTCAACTGCAATCACAGGTTGGGGCACGATTGAAAGAGAATAGCACCGAGAGCAAACACAGTTGGGAAATGCTCTCCAGGGAATGGCAGAAAGGGTAAAGCATTATTCATTCATTCATTCATTCATTCATTCATTCATTCATTCACTCATTCATTCCCTCACAGATTTCACAAGCATTTACTGTGCTAGTCATAGTGAAATAGTGAAGAGAACTGATTAGAAAAGGAATTACATAGAAAAAGAGATGAAAAGCACCACAAACATTTGATTATGATATGCCGGATGGTGATCATAGGAGAGTAAGAATCTATACCCAGAAATTTAGGGTTACCCTGGCTGGTTCAGTCAGTAGAACATGTGACTCTTGATCTAAGGGTCTTTCAGTTCAAGGCCTGCACTGGGTGTAAATTTTCCTTTTATAAGAGAGAAAGTGTTTATGCTTTTATACGAAGAAGAAGAAAAAGGAGGAGGAGGAGGAGGAGGAGAAATTTGGGGCACTACATATAGGACATAGCCTCATGTGAAACTCCTGGTCTGATTTCCATAAATTTCAGATCAGGTTTTAGTTGGTCTGACTCAACCTGCCAGTTGCACTTGGGGAATAAGGAGGGAAGCATGCTTCACAGAGGTTTTTTGATTTGCCTTTGAGATGCTTTGAGCATCCACATTTCTCAGCCTTGAAGGAAGAGGAGGAGCAGAGATGTATGAATTTAACAAAGGTTAACACTCCTTCTGAACAATGTCTAAGGGAACAACTAGTTATGAATAATGCATAAATAAATTTTAAGCTGTTCATTTCATTTTCAGTTTAAAAGATATTTGAAAGATATAAATCAAGAAAGTTATAAGGGACTATTACTTACCATTGATCTATGAACTACATAAGGGCTAGGACTTTTTCATATATTATATCTTTACCTACAGAGCTAGCCCCTAGTATAGTGCACTGCACGGAAATGGCATTTCGTATTTGTGGAACTTAATGAAGGATCTGTTTATCCTTCAGTGACCCTGTTTACTTATGCCTTTACCAATCACTTTGTAAAAATAATTTCACGGATATGCTTAGACTAATAAAAGGATACCCCAGAGTGTTCTTTCAAACATATTAACAAGTGACAAGAGGAGGCTGACATAACATTGTCTCCAGTCTTTCTCAAATAGAAATTTTAAGAAATATTTCTCAAAATTAAAAAAAAATAGACAAGATAGTGACTTGTTGGCCTGGCAGCATAGTTGAGTTAATCCAGTAAGTACCTCTTTAAGGATATCTTCCCAAAGCAGAATAACTAAACAAGAAAAAATAAAACAAGTATTACTGCAGTTAGGAAATACTTATAAGGCCAAAATGATATATAGTTTCTGTAGTTATAATGTTGCTATCACTCAGTAAGTGGCTGAAGAAATTAGAAATAATATGAGAAAAGAATCCATCAAAATCCTTGAGGAGAACACAGGCAGCAACCTCTTCAACCTCAGGTGCAGCAACTTCTTCCTAGAAACATTGCCAAAAGGAAAGGAAGCAAGGGTAAAAATGAACTATTGGGACTTCATCAAGATCAAAAGCTTTTGCACAGCAAAGGAAACAGTCAACAAAACCAAAGACAACTGACAGAATGGGAGTAGATATTTGAAAATGACATATCAGATGAAAGGCTAGTATCTAAAATCTATAAAGAACATATCAAATTCAACACCCAAACAACAAATAGTCCAATCAAGAAATGGGCAGAGGACATGAACAGACATTTCTGCAAAGAAGACATCCAGATGGCCAACAGACACATAAAAAAGTACTCCACATCACTTGGCATCAGGGAAATACAAATCAAAACCACAATGAGATACCACCTCACACCAGTTAGAATGGCTAAAGTTGACAAGTCAGGAAACAACAGGTGCTGGCGAGGATGCCGAGAAAGGGGAACACTTCCACACTGTTGTTGGGAATGCAAGCTGGTGCAACCACTCCGGAAAACAGCATGGAGGTTCCTCAAAAAGTTGAAAATAGGACTACCCTACAACCCAGCATTCACACTACTGGGTATTTACTCTAAAGATACAAATGTAGTGATCCTAAGGGGCACGTGCACCTGAATGTTTATAGCAGCAGTGTCCACCGTAGCCAAACTATGGAGAGAAAATTGATGTCCCTCAACAGATGAATGGATAAAGAATATGTGATATATATACACACACACACACACACACACACACATACATACAGTGGAATACTATGCAGTCATCAAAAGAAATGAAATCTTGCCATTTGCTATGACATGGATGGAACTAGAGGGTATTATTCTGAGTCAAATAAGTCAATCTGAGAAAGATAATTATATGATCTCCCTGATAAGAGGAAGTTGAGAAGCAAAGTGAGGGGTTTGGGGGGGAGGGAAGGAAAAAATGAAACAAGACGGGATGTGGAGGGAGACAAACCATAAGAGACTCAATCTCACAAAACAAACTGAGGGGGGCCGGGGGTAGGGGGATAGGGTGAGGGTGGTTGGGTTATGGACATTGAGGAATATGTGTGCTACAGTGATTGCTGTGAAGTGTGTAAACGTGGTGATTCACAGACCTGCACCCCTGGGGCTAATAATACATTATATGTTAATAAAAAGTAAAACAAGAAATTAGAAATAGAATGCAATATTACCCATTTTTAAAAATAGCACAACAGAAAATGTTGCCAAGATACTGAGCTTTATCATCTCTAACACTTGTTCTCCTGGTTACTTTTGTTCTGTCTACCCTACGTGACAATGTTTGTTGATATAGTTAAATCCAGTTTTCATTTTTGGTGCTGCTGCATGCTGCTGAGATGCAGCAGAGGCTAACAAGACTGTCTCTTTTGGCAAAATTCCTCTGTCAGTGTGCAGCCTAAGCTTATTTCCCAGAGTGCTTTCTAAAAGTCTAAATGGCATCAAGAATGCTTAGTTTTTCCCTAGTTTTTTTCAGGCAAATATATTTTCTCACGAATCTCGTAATTGTGTCCCCTTTTCACCCTTATGTATTATTTCTATACAATATGTCATATACGGTACGGCTGGATATTGAAATTTTACCTGGTAAGGGTTGATACTTAATGGATCTCATCTTCAAAAGACTTTATCTTTGATCATGAGCTTAACAACCTTGAATAAATTCAGTTTACATATTCAAAGAATCTGTAGCTTAAGGATGGACCCAGACAAGTAAATAGCAATGTTTATTGCTTTGAAATGGAATCTGTAGGGAAGAAGGATAAATTTATATATGTGTGTATATATATATATGTATATATATATGTAAATATATGTAAATATATATGTATATATAAAGATATATAAAATATATATTATATAAATTTTATATATATATAAAATATATATAAATTTATCCTTCTTCCCTACAGATTCCATTTCAAAGCAATAAACATTGCTATTTACTTGTCTGGGTCCATCCTTAAGCTACATATTATATATATATATATATTTTATATATATATGTGTATATATATGTATATATGTATGTGTATATATATAAAATATATACATATACATGTGTTTATATACACACACATATATACATACATATATACTTATATATACATATATATTGCTTTGAAATGGATAAATTTATATATAAATAATATATAAATATATATAAATAAATATATATAATAAATATATATTATATATAATATATACAATATATAATATATAATACATATATAATATATATAAATTTATATATATATAAATTTATCCTTTATTCCTACAAATTCCATATATATATATACATATATATACACATATATATGTGACATATAAATATACTCAGTGACATAAACATACATCTATGTATTTAATTCATTGATATCAATATATATATGAATCGCTATATATATAATTCAGATCATATATACATATATAAATTTATATATATATAAATTTATCCTTCTTCCCTATAGATTCCATATATATATATACACACATATATATGACATATAAATATACTCAGTGACATATATATACGTCTCTTTAATTCATTGATATCAATATACATATGAATCACTATATATATAATTCAGATCAAATTTCTATACTTTCAAAACTTTCTCTATTAAATGGCTTTTCTGTTTCAGAAAAATAGTAACACATGCCTAAAAAATCCAGTTTCAAACCTGGCATAATCAGTGTCTAAGGTGCTTTAAAGACAAATCCACCAGTATTGAAGAAAGATGTACAAGGCTTGGAGATAGGAATTAGCAAATGGCGTGTGGGAAAAAAAAAAGCAGCGAGTAATGATAATTCAGCTTTTAGCTGACATATTACTTTAATTCCCTTCTCCATGCCTTTCTGTATTCCAACCTATCATTAGAAAACATTCATGATTCATCGTCAGTGTCCATCATATCTTTCAAGGCTCAAGATACATGTCCATTACTGTTTCATTAGATAACTAGAAATATCTTTTTTGGGTAGTCTATCCTGAGTAATTCCATCCTAATTTTAAATCCTGTACTTTCTTTTTTTAAAGCAACTGCTAAGATTCAAGGTTAGAGAAAATCCAGATTCATATCAGTATTTGTGCACCAAGGTGTGATGTAGCTGCCAACATGTAGTGCATCTGTAAACTACATCTCATATCAATTTCATAGAATTGTAGGGCTTAAACCAAGAAAGATAATTGTGTCATGTGTCCTCAGATTGTATGCACACCTTTGAAGTATTATGACTGCTGTAATGTCATATTCAAACATGTTCATAAAAAGGGACAAAATGGCAATCATTGGAACTCTTAAGAGAATGGACATATTTCACCTGAAATAATGAAGATTTGATATATGTGGTCTCTTTATTCATGTATCTGAAAGATTTCACATGAAAGAAGGAATAGAAATGTTATTTATGTTTCCAAAAGGAAAGTGCTAAGATGAGTGTGGAGGAGGCGATAATAGGTTCTCAGCAACATGAAAGAGAACATTCTAATAATAAATGTTAAAGAAAAATTATACTGACATTTGTCAAAAATGGTAAGGAATACTTTTATCAAGACTATTACAAAGGGGGTATTGAACAGGGGAGAGAGGTTAGGTTCAACTCCAAATACAACGAAGACAGTTGGGGATATTTATAGCCAAGAAGCAGAGTGAGGGGGTCAGTGGTTGGAAAATTACCAAGAGGGCACATCAAGAACAGGGGATTCTTACTAAACTCATGCAATAGGATTCTTATAGAGGACAGAGAGAGGGGTTAGATATAAAGGGTGGGGATGTGGAATCTGATCAGCTACCAAGTGTTCTCTGTCAAGTAGACATCAAGGGTGGGGATTCTTGATAAATTGACTTAGCAGAATTCTTGCTAAATTGGAGCTTAGCACAGATGGGCACAGAGACCTAGTTGAGAAGAGGGCGGGTCCAATGTGCTGGGTTTGCGGTCAGCTGTCTGGGTGTCTGTTGGGAGGTCAGGGCTCAGGCTGGGTCAGACAGTGCATTAGTGCCCAGGGCAACCTAGGAAATTGGGGTGCAGTCGAGTGGCATGCAGTTTGATCCTTATTGGGGTTTCTGGGCAGCTCCATAGGGCAACATTTTTCCTATGGTGGGCAGGCAGAGTGCTGCATTGTGGCTCCGGAATTCCCAGTGTGGAGGGCTTGTGGGCCAGGAGTGTGAGGGTGGATGCATGAAAACACAAGAAAGGTTTAGGTTTGGGGCTGAGGGCATGGCAGGCCCATTCTGCAGTGGCCGAATCGAGATCTCCTGCATCTGAAGTCAGGGCAATAGCAGTCATTGGCTCAGTCTGGAGTGTGTCTACGATGGTCTCTTCATGAAGGATGGGCCTCATGAGGCCATGGAAGCTTTCCCACGCTGGGGGTTGAGAGCTGCTCCAAACCGCAAGGTTTCCTTCTATGGGACTGTCGAGTCCTGGTGGATGGCTCTAAGACACCTCATACGGAAAGACTCGAGAGCAGGCTTTTAAGGATGGATGCCTGGACATACCACCTCACATGCCCATTGGCTCCTAGCGACAAGGGAGGTTCAATTTGCTGGTTCTGGAGCGAGCTACCCAGGGGGCTGTGTTGAAATGGGCTCTGCTGAGAATGGGTCATCATGTGGGTTTGTGTCCATGGAGACCCTGGAATGAGGCAGTGGGTAAGGGGCCCTGCAGGATTCTCCTACACGGAGTGTTTGACAAAGCTCCAAAGAGTAAGCTTCCCTTGTGAAGACCAGAGGTGTTCTTATTGGTGCCTCAGGAACCCCAATATGCTGAATTTGAAACCAGGCCTCTGAGGAGAGACACCTCGAAATCAAAGCTAGGGTACAGATTAGGGCCTAGGGGGCTGTCAGGTTCAACTCCTGCCTCTGGAGACATCTTTCTGTGTGTCTGAGTGGAAGTAGTTGCTCAGCTTGTGTCCGAATGCCCTGTGTGTCCAGGGCGTCCTCCACGATGGGATGGCCTCGGGGGCCTTGGAAGTTTCTCCTAATCTGTAGGGTTGTGGCCAATGGAATGGGCACAGTTTCCTTGGAGAGGCCAGGAACCATCCTATGGTGTGGCTACGGAAGCCCCCGCCTAAAGGGTGTGTGGGCCTTGGCTGTGGGGCAGAAATCGGAAAACAGAAATTTGGCTTAGGTTTCAGGCCGAGGGCATGGCAGGCCTGATCTACAGACCCTGAGGGGAGCTCCTCAGCATAGGAAAGACGGGCGAGAGGGAAGTGGTATCTCAGGATTATGTCTCTGGATTTTGTGTCAAATATGGCCATGGAATGTCACGGTGGCCTCAAGGGCCATGGTCGAGTCTCCCTCTCTGCAGATTTGGCCTGGATCACAAGTGTTTGGGGTCATTCTGTGGGAAGGGAGGAGTCCTGTTTTCTGTCTCAAGTGTCCCTCCCAACAAGGGATTCCAGAGCAGAGTCCAGGGTACAGGCGACTGCATGATGCGACCTCCGGTTAGGATTGGGGGCCTAGGGGCACGGCAAGCCCCATATGCGAGCTCTTGGTCCAGCCACAGAGAGGCCTTACTTGAACGTGGGACTCATGCTGAGAGTCACAATGCGTGTTTATGCCCAAGGCAGCCATCAAGCATGGACGTGGCCTCATGAGACTTGTAAGGTTCTCCTACTCTGAAGGCTTGATACCATGACAACAACAAGTTTCCCTGCCATGGGGAAGGAAGAGTTCTGATTTGTGCCTCAGGTTCCCCCCGTGCAGAGATTGGAGATGAGGTCTAGGTTCAGATGCCTGAAAACCCAGGTTGGGAAGAGATGACGGCCTAAGGCCATGGCGGGTCCAATGTGCTGGGTGTGTGGCCAGCTGTCTGGGTGTCTATTGGCAGGCCTGGGCTCAGGCTGTGTCAGACAGAGCATTAGTGTCCAGGGCAGCCTATGGAATTGGGGTGCATTTGAGGGCTGTGCAAGCTGATCCTCATTGGGGTTTCTGGGCAGCCCCATAGGGCAACGTTTTTCTTCTGGTGGGCGGGAAGAGTGCTCTGTTGTGGCTCCCGAATTCCCAGTCAGGACGGCTTGTGCACCAGGAGTGTGAGGGCGAAAGTCTGAGAACACAAGCTAGGGTGAGGTTTCAGTGCAAGGGCATGGCAGGCCCACTCTGCAGAGGCTGAATTGATATTTCCTGCATCTGAAGTCAGGGCGAGGATCAGACATTGGCTCAGGTTGGAGTTTGTGTCCTAGATGGCCCCTTCAGGAAAGGGGGTCTCATGAGGCCATGGAGGTTTTCCCACGCTGGGAGTTGTGAGATACTCCAAACTGCAATGTTTACTTCTGTGGGACAATCGAGTCCTGTTGGATGGCTCAAGGATGCCCGATATGGTAAAACTTGAGAGGAGGGTTCTAAGAAGAGATTCCTGGGCACCCACCTAGTATTCCCATTGTCTCTTAGCGACAAGGCTGGTTTGATCTGCTGGTTCTGGGGAGCTACCCAGGGGGCTGAGTTGAAATGGACTCTCCTGAGGATGGGTCATCATGTGAGTATGTGTCCACGGAGACCTTGGAATGTGGTGGTGGCTTGGGGTCACTGAAGGATTATCTTAACCAGAGGGTTGGACACAGCACCCAAGAGCAAGTTTCCCACGTGGAGACGAGAGGTGTTCTGATGGGTGCCACAGGAAACCCCCATATGCTGGTATTGGAAACCATGCCTCTGAAGAGAGACGCCTGGAAACCAAAGTGAGGATTCAGATGAGGGCCTAGGGGCCTGTCTGGTTCAATCTTCTGTCTCTGGGGACATCCGTCTGTGTGTCTGAGTGGAGGTAGTTGCTCAGCTTGTGTCAGATTTCCCCTGTGTGTCCAGGGCAGCCTACACTATTAGGATGGCCTCGGGATCTTGGAGCTTTCTCTTAATTGGTAGGGTTGTGGCCAATGGAATGGGCACAGTTTCCTTGGAGAGGCCAGGCACAGACCAGCGGTGTGACTCCAGGGGCCGCAGCCTGAAGGGTGTATGGGCCATGGCTGTGGGGAAAGAAGTCTGAAAACACAAACTCGGCTTAGGTTTGGGGCCGAGGGTATGGCAGACCCGATCTACAGACCGTGAGGGGAGCTCCTCGGGATATGAACGAAGGGCGAGTGCGAGGTGGTTGCTCAGGCTTTTGTCTCTGGATTTTCTGAAAAGGATGGCCGTGGAAGGTTGGAGTGGCCTCATGGACCATGGATGAGTTTCCCTCTCTGGTAATTTGCCCTGGCTCGTCAGAGTTTGGGGTCAGTCTGTGGGAAGGGAGGAGTCCTTTTTTCTGCCTCAGGTGTCCCTAAAAAAGAGGGATTCCAGAGCAGAGCCCTGTGTACGGGTGACTGGATAACCTGACCTCTGGTTAGGATTGAGGGACTAGGGGCATGGAAAGCCCTATATGCATGCTCTTGGTCCAGCCATAGAGAGGCCTTACTTGAACACAGGGTTCAGGCTGAGGGTCACAATGCGTGTTTGTGCCCAAGGCGGCCCTCAAGCATAGGTGTGGCCTCATGGGCCATGCTGGATTCTCCTACCCTGAAGGTTGAACGCCATGCCAACGGCAATGTTTCTTGCCATGGGGAAGGAGGAGTTCTGATTTTTGCATCAGGTTCCCACCTGTGCAGTGATTGGAGATAAAGTCTAGGTTCTGAAGCCTGAAAACCCAGGTTAGGAAGGGAGGACGGCCTAAGGCCATGGAGGGTCTGAGGTGCTGGGTGTGCGGCCAGCTGTCTGGTTGTCGGTCGGGAGGTCTGGGCTCAGGCTGTGGCAAACAGAGCATTAGTGCCCAGGGCAGCCTATATAATTGGGGTGCAGTCGAGTGGCATGCAGGTTGATCCTCATTTGGGGTTTCTGGGCAGCCCCATAGGGCAACGTTTTTCTTTGGGTGGGCAGGCAGAGTGCTCCGTTGTGGCTCCGGAATTCCCAGTCTGGAGGGCTTGGGGGCCAGGAGTGTAAGGACAGATGTCGGAGAACACAAGCTAGGGTTAGGCTACCAGGTGAGGGCATGGCAGGCCCACTCTGCAGAGTCTACATCGAGATCTCCTGCATCGGAAGTCAGGGCAAGGATCCGACATTGGCTCTGGTTGGAGTTTGTGTTCATGATGGCCCCTTCAGGAAGGGGAGTCTCATGAAGCCATGGAGGTTTTCCCACGCTGGGAGTTGTGAGATGCTCCAAATGACAAGGATTCCTTCTGCAGGAGGATCGAGTCCTGTTGGTTGGCTCCAGGACGCCCCATATGGATAGACTCGAGAGCAGTGTTCTAACGATAGATGCCTGGGCACCCCACATCGCATTCCCATTGGCTACTGTCGAAAAGGCAGGTTCGACCTGCTGGCGCTGGGGGAGCTATGAGGAGGCTAAGTTGAAATGAACTCTCCTGAGGATGGGTCATCATGTGAGTTTGTGTCCATGGAGACATTGGAATGTGGCGGTGACTTGGGGGCCCTGAAGGATTGTCCTAAGTAGATGGTTGGACACGTCTCCAAAGTGCAAGTATCCCATATGGAGACTAGGGGTGTTCTGATGGGTGCCTCAGGAAACCCCCATAGGCTGGTATTGGAATCCAGGCCTCTGAGGAGAGACACATGGAAACCAAAGCAAGGGTTCAGATGAGAGCCTAGGGGCCTGTCCGGTTCAATCATCTGTCTCTGGGGACATCCGTCTGTGTGTCTGAGTGGAGGTAGTTGCTCAGCTTGTGTCAGATCGCCCCTGTGTGTCCAGGGCGGCCTACACTATTAGGATGGCCTCGGGGATCTTGGAGTTTTCTCATAATTTGTAGGGTTGTGGCCAATGGAATGGGCAAAGTTTCCTTGGAGAGGGAAGGCACAGTCCTACAGTGTGGTTCCAGGGTCCCCAGCCAGGAGGGTGTGGAGGCCAGGGCTGTGGGGGCAGAAGTCTGAAAACACAAACTTGGCTTAGGTATGCGGCTGAGGGTATGGTAGGCCCGATCTACAGACCACGAGAGGATCTCCTCAGGACATGAAGGAAGGGAGAGTGTGAGGCAGTTGCTCAGGATTTTGTCTCTGGATTTTGTGTCAAGGATGGCCGTGGAAGGTCAGAGTGGCCTCATGGGCCTTGGATGAGTTTCCCTCTCTGGGGATTTGGCCCAGCTCCCAAGACTTTGGGGTCATTCTGTGGGAAGGGCGGAGTCCGGTTTTCCACCTCAGGTGTCCCTCCAAAAGAGGTATTCCAGAGCAGAGCCCTGGGTATGGGCGACTGGAAAACCTGACCACTGGTTAGGATTGGGGGCCTAGGGGCATGGCAAGCCCCTTATGCAGGCTCTTGTTCCAGCCACTGAGAGGCCTTACTTGAGCACGGGGCTCCCACTGAGGGTCACAATATGTGTTTTTGCCTGAGGCGACCCTCAGGCATGGGTATGGCCTCATGGGCCATGCTGGTTTCTCCTACCCTGAAGGTTGAACACCATGCCAACAGTAAGGTTTCTTGCCATGGGGATGGAGGAGTTCTGATTTCTGCATCAGGCTCCCCCCTGTGCAGTGATTGGAGAAAAGGTCTATGTTCTGAAGCCTGAAAACCAAGGTTGGGAAGAGAGGACGGCCTAAGGCCATGGTGGGTCCGAGGTGTTGGGTGTGCGGCCAGCTGTCTAGTTGTCGGTCAGTAGGTCCGGGCTCAGGCTGTGGCAAACAGAGCATTAGTGCCCAGGGCAGCCTATATAATTGGGGTGCGGTCGAGTGGCGTGCAGGTTGATCCTCATTTGGGGTTTCTGGGCAGCCCCATAGGGCAACCGTTTTTCTTTGGGTGGGCAGGCAGAGTGCTCCGTTGTGGCTCTGGAATTCCCAGTCTGGAGGACTTGTAGGCCAGGAGTGTGAGGACAGAGGTCTGAGAACACAAGCTAGGGTGAGGTTTCGGGGCTTGGGTATGGCAAGCCCACTCTGCAGAGGCTGAATCGAGATCTCCTGCATCTGAAGTCAGGGCAATAGCAGACGTTGGCCCAGTCTGGAGTGTGTCCATGATGGCCCCTTCAGGAAGTGGGGGCCTCATGAGGCCATGGAGGATTTCCCACGCTGGGAGTTGTGAGATGCTCCAAAGTGCAAGGATTCCTTCTGCGGGAGCATCAAGTCCTGTTGGATGGCTCCAGGACGCCCCATACGGAAAGAGTCGAGAGCAGTGTTCTATGGATGGATGCCTGGGCACCCCAACTCACATTCCCATTGTCTCCTACCGATAAGGCAGGTTTGATCTGCTGGCTCTGGGGGAGCTACCCAGAGGGCTGAGGTGAAATGGACTCTCCTGAGGATGGGTCATCATGTGGGTTTGTGTTTATGGAGACCTTGGATTGTTGTGGTGGTAGGGGCCCTGAAGGATTCTCCTAACTGGAGTGTTGGACACAGCTCTAAAGTGCAAGTTTCCCATGTGGAGACGAGTGGTGTTCTGATTTGTGCCTCAGGAAACCCCCAAACGCTGGTATTGGAAACCAGACCTCTGAGGAGAGACACGTGGAAACCAAAGGACGGGTTCAGATTAGTGCCTAGGGGCCTGTCCAGTTCAATCTTCTGTGTCTGGGGACATCCGTCTGCATAGCTGAGTGGAGGTAGTTGCTCAGCTTGTGTCAGATCGCCCCTGTTTGTTCAGGGCGAACTACATGATTTGGGATGGCCTCGGGGACCTTGGAGGTTTCTCCTAATCTGTGGGGTTGTGGCCAGTGGAATGGGCAGAGTTTCCCTGGAGAGGGCAGGCACAGTCCTGTGATGTGGCTCCAGGGGCCCCAGCCTGGAGGTTGTGTGGGCCAGGGCTGTGGGCTCTGGGGACAGAAGTCTGAGAACACAAACTTGGCTTAGGTTTGGGGCCGAGGGTATGGCAATCCTGACCTACAGACCGTGAGGGGAGCTCCTCAGGACATGAACAAAGGGCGAGTGGGAAACGGTTGCTCAGGCTTTTGTCTCTGGATTTTGTGTCAAATAGGGCCATGGAATGGAGGGATGGCCTCATTGGGCCATGGAAGATTCCCATTTTCTGGGGTTTCTACCCAGCTCCCAATAGTTTGGTGTTCTTCTGGGGGAATGGAAGAGTCCTGTTTTCTGTCTCAGGTGTCCTCTGAAAACAGGGATTCCAGAGATGGGCTCTGGGTACGGATGCCTGGAAAACCCCACCATAGGTTAAGATTTGGGCCTAAAGGCATGGCAGGCCCTAAATTCGGGCTCCTGGTCCAGCTCCCTAGGGGGCTTGTTTGAAAACAGTCTCAGGCTGAGGGTCACAATGTGGTGTTTGTCCCTAGGGCAGCCCTCAATAGTGGGTGTGGTCTCATGGACCATGCAGGTGGCACCCAGTCTGAGAGTTTGACACCCATCCCAACAGCAAGGTTTCCTGCCACGGAGAAGGAGGAGTCTGTTTTCTGCATCAGGTTTCCCCATATGCAGGGATTTGACATAATGTCTGGGGACAGATACCTGAAAACGCAGGTTTGGTATGAGATGGTAGTCAAGGGACATGGCAGGTCCAATCTGATGTATATGTAGTCAGGTATCTGGGTGGCTGAGGGGAGGACAGGGCTCAGGCTGTGTCAGAGCATTAGTGCACAGGGCGGTCTATGAAACTGGGGTGCCTATGAGGGCCTTGCTGGATGATCCTCATTAGGGGTTTTTGGGCAGCCCCAAAGGGCACTTGTCCCTTCTGGAGTGCAGGTAGTGCGCTGCACTTTGGCTGAAGGATTCTCAATCTGGACGGCTTGTGTACCAGGAGTGTGAGGATGGAATTTTGAAAACACAAGCTAGGGTTATACTTAGGTCCTAGAGCACAGCAGGCCCAGTCTCCAGAGGCTGAATTGAGATCTCCAGCATCTGATGTAAGGGTGAGTGACAGACGCTTGTTCAGGCTGGAATTTGTGTCCATGATGGCTGCCTAATGGAAGGGTGGCCTCATGAGGCTATGGAGGTTTTCCCATGCTGGTGGTTGTGAGCTGCTCCAAAAAACAAGGTTCCTTTCTTTGGGACGGGGGAGTCCTGTTTGAAGGCTCCAGGTCCCCCCATATGGAAAGATTCGAGAGCAGATCTCTATGTATGGATGCATGGATTCCCCACATCGTGTTCCCATTGGTGCCTAGGAACAAGGCAGTTTTGATCCACTGGCTCTGGGGCGAGCTACCCAGGGGGCTGAGTTGAAATGGAGTCTCATCCTGATGGGTGACAATGTGGGGTTTTGTCCAAGGATACCTTGAAATGTGGCTGTGGCTCAGTGGCCATGCAGGATTCTCCTGCCCTGAGGCTTTTACACATCTCCAAACAGCAGATTTACCTTCTGGGGCAGGAGGTATTGTTTTCTTTTTCAGGCCTGACAGACTCCCCATATGTTGGTAATCGAGACCAGGCCTCTGGGCACATATGTCTAAAAACCTAAGCTACAGTTCATATTAGGGCCAGGGGGCATGTCAAGTTCAATCTTCTGTCTCTAGGGCAATCTACATGGGTGTCTGCCTGGAAGGCGGTTCCCAGGGTGTCAGACTGCACATTTTTGTGCAGGGAGGCCTACAAAACTGGGTGTACTCGGGAGACTTTCAGGTTTCTCTTAATCTCGAGGGTTTGGGCAACTATAAAGGGCACAGTGTCCTTCGGGAGGGCAAGCACAGTCCTCCAGTGTGGCTGCGGAGGCCCCAACCTAGAGGGTGTGCAGGCCAGGGCTCTGGGGACAGAATTCTGAAAACACCAAATGGGTTACGGTTTGGGCCGAGGGTATGACAGGCCCGATCTTCAGACCCTGAGGGGAGCTCCTCAGGATTTGAAATTAGGACGAGTGGGAGGAGGTAGCTCAGGCTTTTGTCTCTGGATTTTGTGTAGGATGGCCGCATAATGTAGGGATGGCCTCATGGGGCCATGGAAGATTCTCCCTCTCTGGGGATTCTGCCCTGCTCCTAATAGTCTGGTGCCATTCTGGGGGAAGGGAATATTCCTGTTTTCTGTCTCAGGGGTCCCCCACAAACAGGGGTTCCAGAGATGGATTTTGGGTATAGGGGCCTGGAAAGTCCCATTGTTGGTTAGGATTTGGGCCTATGGGGATGGCAGGCCAGATATTCAGGCTCTTGTTCCAGCTACCGAGGGGGCTTGTTTGAAAACGGGCTCCAGCTGGGGGTCACAATGCGTGTTGTTGGCCCAGGGCGGCCATCCTGAGTGGGCTTGGTCTCATGGACCATGCAGGTTTCTCCTTCTCTGAGGGTTGTACACCCATCCCAACAGCAAGGTTTCCTGCCATGGGGAAGGAGGGGTACCCTTTGGTGCATTGAGTTCTCCCATATGCAGGGATTTGAGATATGGTCTGGGAGACAGATTCCTGAAAACCCAGGTTGTGTAGAGATGACGGCCTCTGAACATGGGAGGTCCCATCTGCTGGATATGCAGCCAGCTGTCTGGGTGGCTTACAGGAAGTTGGGGCTCAGGCTGTGTTAGAGCATTAGTGCAAAGGGTGGCCTATGAAATTGGGGTGCTGTCAAGGACCTTGCAGGTGGAGCCTCATTTGGGTTTTTTGGGCTGTTTCATGGGGCACTATTTCTTTCTGCTGGGCTGGCAGAGTGCTGCGTTGTGGCTCCAGAATCCCAATCTGGAGGGCTTGTGGGCCAGGAGTGTGAGGACAGAAGTCTGAAAACACAACTAGGGTTATGTTGAGGGCCTAGGACATTGCAGTCCCAATCTTCAATGGCTGAATCGAGATCTCCAGCATCTCAAGTATGGGCCAATGTGTCAGACATTCGCTCACGATGGAGTTTGTATCCATGATGGCTGACTAATGGAGGGGTGGCCTCATGAAGCCATGGAGATTTTCCCACGCTAGTGTTGTGAGCTGATCCAAACAGCAAGGTTTTTTTCTACAGGACAGGGCGAATCCTGATTAATGACTCCAGAGTCCCTCATATGGAAAGATTCAATAGCATGGCTCTATGTATGGATGTTTGGAAACCCACCTTGCATTATCATTGCAGATTCAGAGCATGGCATGTTCGATCTGGTGGCTCTGAGGCAAACTACCCAGGGTGCGAGTTGAAATGGAGTCTCATGCTGATGGGTCACAATGTGGGTTTGTGTCCAGGGAGACCTTGGAATATGGTGGTTGGATCAGGGGCCCTTCAGGATTCTCCTACCCTGAGGGTTTGACACAGCTTAAAATAGCAAGTTATCCTTCTAGGGAAAAGAGGTATTCTGTTTTGTGGCTCATAAATGCCTGTATGTTGGTATTCGAGAACAGGCCTCTGGGGATAGATGCCTGAAAACATTAGCTAGGGTTCAAATTAGGGCCTAGGCACATGTCAGGTTCAATCTTCTGTCCCTGGGCCATTTACCTGGGATACTGACTGGAGGTAGGTGCTTAGGGTGTGTCAAACTGTGCACTTTGGTCCAGAGCAGTCTACAAAATTGGGGAGGCCTCAGGGGCCATGCAGGATTCTCCAAACCTGAGGATTTGACACAGCTCCAAATAGCAAGGTTTCCTCTGGGGACAGGAGAAGTTCGTTTTTATGGCTCTCAGATTCCCCATATCAAGGGATTCGTGAGCATTGGTCCGGGTATTGATGCCTGAAAGCCCAACTGAGAGTTAGGATTAGGTCCTAGTGGCATGGCAGGCCATATACCCTTGTTCTGCTTGAGGTACCCTTGGGGCTGTGTTCAAAATGCTGCTCAAGCTAAGGGTCAAAACGGGTGATTGTGTCCATGGCGGCCTGCAAATTGGACGTGGCCTCAGTGGCAAAGCTGATATCTTCCATCTCTGATGGTTTGACATAGCTCCAATAAGCAGTGTTTCCTCTGAGGGGAGGAGGAGATCTGTTTTATGGATCAGAGATCCCCTTTGTGGAGCGTTTCCAGAGAAGGGCTCTGTATGGATGCCTGAAAACTCAAACTCGGGTTAGGATTTTGGCCTAGGGTCCAATCAGCTGCCTCTGGCTCTAGCTACCTTGATGGCTGATTGGAGTCTCTGACGATGAGATCTGCTGAATGTAGGTTTAGCCTCATGAGGGCAAGGAGGGATTCAAGAGAAGAGTTCTGGGTATTAATGCCTGATAACCCAAACTAGATTTAGCACAAGGGCCTAGCGGCATGGCAGGTCTGTTCTCCTGGTTCTGTGGCCAGCTGTCTCAGTGGCTGCTTGGAGGATGGGACTCTGGTGTGCCACACTGCACTTTAGTATACAGGGTGGCATACGCAAGTGGATGACATTGGGGGCAGTGCATGTTTCCCGTAATATAGGTGTTTTGTGCAGCTATATCAATCTGGAGGGCACAATATCAATCTGGAGGGCAGGGAGAGTCCTGGTGTGGCTACGGAGTTCCCAATCTGGAGGACTTGTGTTACAGGAATCTGGGTACGGAAGTCTGAAACCTAAGCTAGGTTTCTGGTTTGTGTCTAAGGCGTGGATCACCGATCTGCAGATGCTGAGGCGAGGCTATAGATTCTGAAGTGAGGGCGAGTGTCAGGCATTCGCTCAGACTAGAATTTATGTCCACTAGGGCCGCTGTATGTGTGTGCGTGGCCTCTTGGGGCCATGGAGTTTTCTCCTGCTCTGGGGGTTTTGTGAAGCTCCAAATAATATGGTTTCCTTCTGGGGGACAGGTGGAGTCCTGTGTATGGCTCAAGTGTCCCCCATATGGAGTAATACAAGAACAAGGACTGGGTATGTATGCCTGAAAACTCAACCTAGGGTTCGTGGTAGGGCCTAGGGGCATGGAAATTCTGAAGTATTACACTGGCACCAGCTACTTGGAGGCTGACTGGTGTTCTGGCTGTCGGTGTTCTGGCTGAGGGCAGAATGTGTATTCATGTCCAAGGCCAGCTTCCATCAATGGGTTGGCTTCGGGGTTTCCTGCAGCTTTCTCCTAATATGGGGGTTGCATGCAGTTCAAAAACGCACATTTTCCTTCTGGAGGACAGGCACAGTCTTTTGGTGTGGATCAGTGTTCCCTAACTGGAGGGCTTGTGGACCAGGACATTGAGGATGGAAGTCTGAGAACCCAAACTAGGGCTAGGGTTATGTCCTAAGGCGTGGCAGGCCCCATCTACAGACATTGAGGCGAGCTCACTGGGATCTGAGGTGAAGGCAAGTGTCAGGATGTTGCACAGGCTGGAGTTTGTGTCCATGAGTTTTGCCAAACTCATAGGTGGCCTCATGGTGGCATGGAGTTTCCTCCCATTCTGGGGGTTTTGCAGTTCCAAATAGCTTGGTTTATTCTGGGTTGTAGGTGGTGTCCTGCTTTATGGCTCAGGGGTCCCCCACATCGAGGGATTCTAGAGCAGCGTTCCGGGTATTTATGCCTGAAAAGCCAACTGAGGGCTAGGATTAGGTCCTAGTGGCATGGCAGGCCTTATACCTGGCTCTGGGCTGAGGTGCCCTTGCTGCTATGCTCAAAATGGGGCTCAGGCTAAGGGTTGTAATGGGTGAATGTGTGCATGGCGGCCTGGAAAAGTGGGTTTGGCTTCAGGAGCAAAGCAGATTTCTTCCATCTCTGAAGGTTTTACATACCTCCAAAAGACAAGGACCTAATCTTAACCTTACTGTGAGTTTTCAGGCATCCATACTGGAGCCCTGCTCTCAAATCCCTCCATATGGGAGAACCCTGAACCATAACACAGGACACTGCCTATCCCCAAGAATAAAACAAGCTATTTGGATCTGAGCAAGAGCCCCAGTGTGGGAGAAAACTCCATGGTCCCGTGAGGACACCCCCACGTAAGGCAGATCTCATGAACACAAGCTTCAGCCTGAGAAACCTCCTGATACTCCCCTTAACCTGAGATATCAGGGAGCTCGCCTCAGTATCCACAGATTGGGCCTGTGATGCCCTAGGCCCAAACCCTAACCCTAGCTTGGGTATTCAGACTTCTGTCCTCAGAGTCCTGGTTCACAGGCCCTCCAGATAGGGAACACTGGATCTCACCACAGGACTCTTCCCGCCCTCCAGAAGGAAAACGTGCCCATGTGGAGCTGCATGAAACCCACACATTAGGAGCAAGCTGCACAAGATAGAAATCCCACCCCCTCATTGCGGAAGCCGACCCTGGACAGTAATATACATTCAGTCCCTCAGCCTGAGGCCCATCCTGCAGTCAGCCACCCATGTAGCTGGTGCCAGAGTCATCATACCGGACCTGCCATACCCCTAAGCCCTAACACTAACCCTAGGTTGAGTTTTTAGGTATCCATACCCAGACCCATGCTTTTGAATCCCTCCATATGGGAGATCCTAGAGTCATACAGCAGGACTCCACCTTCCCCAAGAATGAAAGCTTGCTCTTTGGAACTGCGCAAAACCCCCGAGCAGGAGAAACCTCCATGTCCTCAGGAGCCCACCTCAACATACAGTGGCCTTTGTGGTCACAAATTTTGTCTGAGCGAATGGTTGACCCTCGCCCTAACTTCAGAATCAGTACCTCCTGTCAGCCTCTGTGGATCGGTGATCCATGCCCTAGACCTTAGCATAAACTTAGCTTGGGTTTTCAGACTTCTGTCCCCAGAGTCCTGGAACATAAGCCCTCCAGTTTGGGCACTCCAGAGCCACACAACAGGATTCTCCCTGCTCTCCAGAAGGAAACCATGCCCTATGGAACTGTACCATACCCTGGGTTAGGGGCAACATGTATGACTTCCGATGCCTTCCCACTTTCGTACGCCACCCTGGACAGTAATGCACAGTCTGACACAACCTGAGTCCTGTCCTCCAATCAGCCACTGGGACAGCTGGCCTAGGAGCCAGCAGATCAGACCTGCCAAGCCCTGAGGCCCTCCTCCTAACCCTACATGTTTTCAGGTACCCTTACCCAGAACCCTGCTCTCGGATCACTTTATGAAACTCCTACCAAATGCCCTGAGGCATTGGGAAGGAGGTTTGGGAAAATGTCGGCAATATTTGAGAAAGCCATTCCCTGGGGTTTCTGGAAGCCAGAGCCCCAGGAAGTAGGCAAACAGCAAGAGATATCTTTCTGTATCAGATGTCTCCAGCCATGTAACTCTGGTACTGGACTACACTAGAATGTGGGCGCCTGGTTGAGGGGTTCCAAATTCTGTTGGAGTCTCTGGTCAAGAGAGTGACGTCTCTTCTTGAGATAACCTACCCAAGTACCCCCTGGATTATCACCTATATAAACAGTGCTCAGGACTGCCATCTGCTCATCTCCTTTCTGCATACAAAGCCACATCTGTACACAGGGACACCAACACACCCCTCTCCACTGACCCCCAACGAAGGGCTGAGTGCAGGCAGGGCCCCATCTGGCTTCAGACACAACTCTCCACTTTTACCTGTTTGTGTCCCTGGATAAGCCATTATCCCTGTCAGAGGTGGTCTGCATCTGATCTGTACAACAAAGATGATTCTAGCATGGACTTCATCCAGATGTCTACAGACATATGAGGAATAATGTCTATGATACTGCAGGAATGGTGTCACATATAGGAGATAACTCCAAGCACATTTTCCTCCTCTTCTCACTTTGTCTTACTCTGCAACTCATTATATACCACTCTACAGTCCCTAATGGTGTGTGTGTGTGTGTGTGTGTGTGTGTGTGTGCGCGCACGCACACAATTGTTCCTGTGGGCACACATCTGTTCATCAGTGCTCACATTCTGGAGTCCCAGGCGGTGACAGCCCCATCTACTGAGAGGTGAGCCATAGTTTACCAAGAACTTAGGCTTTCTAATTTGCAAAGCAAACCCTAAAAATGGGATTGGAAACTTGGCCTTAATGGTCAGAAACCACCCTTACCACTAGAGACTGTATAACCTGTGCTGAGAGCTATTACCTCCTTTCCAATGGGTGTCATGTAGATAGGGGCCCACTCAGTGGGTTGCCATGACCTGGGCTCCCCTCAGACAATATCTTGCTGGAATGCCTCCTGTATACGGTATCAATGCTCACCCTTGCCCTGAAACCTTCTCCATATCTCTAGCCCCTTCCTTCCACACAACATTTTCCAGAGCCCTCAAGCGATTGGATGGATGCATCCAGGGCCCCAAATTTGAGGACACTCACAAAGAGCTGAGTTCATGCCTGCTTCAGCTTTCTTACCTTCTGTGATTCTTTGCAAGGCACTAATCCTGCAGGGGTCTTCACCTTCTCCTCCCAGTTCTTCCCTGAAAACACATATCTGGTTTAAACATCTTTGTAACCCTGTCTCTCGAATGTGGTCTGGACTTAGAGATTCTATCCATTCCACAGAACATGGCCACATGACAAATAAGCTCTATCTGAGATTTAGTTCTAAAATCTCATTGCCCACCGCATGCTGCCTCTGACCCGTGTTCTCTCTCAGATCCTCACCTTGGAATACAAGCCCCTATGTTGAACCCTGACACACACATGAGCATGTGCCCTAGTAATGAGAGCTAACAACAGACAGAAGAACTCAGGTCTTTTGAGATGGACTGAATCCTGCCAACACCCCTAAATGAGCTCAGGTTCTCAGTGAAGCAGGTCCTGCCTTGGTGTTGGAAACAGCACCAAAGTACTGAGGGGCTATGGCAGGACCCCCTAGCTGTACACTCCTGGATTGCTGTACTTAGAGTCTCCTGTGAGACAGTGAGACTGTGTTTCTTTTCTAAGCCACCGAGTGTGGGGTAATATGGTCACACAGCACTAGAGACAGCGTACTGATACTGTCCACCTGCCCCAGGCCTTGGTCCTCCTCCCTTTCCTCTCTGCTCCCCACATCAGATTCCTCCAATCACCATGGCCCACTTTATAACCCCCACTCTGGGAACATCATGTTCTGCTTCCAATCCTCTGCACCGTGGGAACCTCTGTTGGGCTAAATACACTCAGATTTGTGCAGGGCCGTCTCCTTCTTTTCCTGCCACAGGAAATCTCAATATCATCTCAGCACGGCCTTGTCGGACCCCTCACCTGTTGGAGCTCTGGACAAAGTTGTAGTCCCTTGCTCTTTTCTTATGGAGAAAATGCTGTTTTCTTTCACTTTTTCAGTTCACATTTGTCGAGCTGCTCCTCTAGACACAGAGCTCCTCGAGGGAGAAACTGGTTGCCTGATAAGCACTGGTACCGAGTACTCAGGGTCCTGTGGCTGAAGGAACAGTAGAGAGGATCTAGCCCACCACCGACCAGCTCTATTGTTCAAGCCCAGTTGATTTGGTCATGTGTAAATCCTATTGTTTTCTTTTGCTTCCTACATCAACTTTGTATTCCATGTGTGACTCAAACTCATGACCCTGAGATCAAGTACGCCATGCCCTACTGACTGAGGAAGCCAGGTGATTCTTTGATCATTTTCTTTAGGTTCTAGGCTGATAACTATCGAAGTTTACTTGCTGGTTTCAACATGTTGTAGGTATTGTTGGGCCCGTTATCAAAGGAGCGAGACTGACATGGAATTAAGGTTTAACAAAAATTGTATTCTTATGCCAAGCATCAGGAACCAGACTGACTGGTCAGGGCCACCTCTGAAGAGGGCAACGACTCCTTGGTCTTACAGGCTAGTTTTATAGGGCACAATCACAGACCTCTACATATGTGGCTTTCGCTGATTGGATGTTTCCACCTGTCTGGCCTTGTTTTAGGTGTTGTGTTTTAGTAACTGTTACCTGGAGCCGAGAGCAACCATTGAGGCGTTTATTAAACAAAATGGCCTTGTTCCAGGTGTGTTTTAGCAACAGTTACCTGGAACTGACATCAGTAACTGCTGAGGCATTTATTAAACAACAAAATGTCTACCTAGGCAACATGGAGTCACTATGGCTAAGTAGGCCCAGGCAGGCCCTAGGGGTTTAACAGGTTTTAACATGGAATCGGCCCCAACAGTATATTATGTTATGCTGAATTACCAAATAACTCCCCAAATTATGGTGGCATGTTACCATAGATTTCCCCACATGACAGATCTGAGTGGATCTTCAGATTGGAGACCGAACTCCTTCATGTGGTCTGTCAGGAGCCCAGAGCCCCTCCATCATGGGCCTTCTCACTCCCTGGGTTATAATGCACCTCTGATGTTATCAGTACATGGGGAACCCCCCTGAACTAAAAGTGTTCAAGTGGTAAAGCTTCAAGGAATCAGACAGAAAGAAACAGAGATTTGTGGCACAGATGTAATTATCACATGAATCATGAGAGTGAAGTAATTTGAAATGGATTGGTTGTTCAAAGATGGGTCCTTGAGGGCCGTCACTGAGAATGCCCAAGGGGACTGCAGCAACAGTGCCTGTCCACTGTGGGAACATTAGGTAGAACAAAAGCGCAGCCATAAACTCTCCCTGCCTCCTGCAGTGTTACACACACACACACACACACACACACACACACACAAACACATGCATGTGCATGCAAACACACACACCCCAGAGGGAAAATCATGGAATCGGGACACCATCCATTATGGGCCATTATTTCTTGGAGAAAGAATGCTCCTTTTTTCCTTCATATTTAAAGCATTATTTTACTACATAAACACAGTCTGGCTAAAGCCTAAAGAATAATTAATTCTATTACTGATTTGTTAGTAATAAATGGGAATATTTAATTGTGATTTATATATATATATTTTCTTTAATAAAAAGAACACTACAATAGTTTAAATGTGGTCTATGCAGGAAATGAAGAGTTTAAAGTTGTCACATAGACCGAGATATATCCCCGGTTTCTGCCATTCAAGGTGTCCTTATGAAAAGGAACACTATGTCTTCATTGGAGAAGTGTCTATTCATATCTTCTGCCCATTTTTTAATATGATTGTCTGTTTTGTGTGTGTTGAGTTTGAGGAGTTCTTTATAGATCCTGGATATCAACCTTTTGTCTGTACTATCATTTGCAAATATCTTCTCCCATTCCGTGGGTTGCCTCTTTGTTTTGTTGACTGTTTCTTTTGCTGTGCAGAAGCTTTTGATCTTGATGAAGTCCCAAAAGTTCATTTTCGCTTTTGTTTCCTTCGCCTTTGGAGACATATCTTGAAAGAAGTTGCTGTGGCTGATATCAAAGAGGTTACTGTCTATGTTCTCCTCGAGGATTCTGATGGATTCCTGTCTCACGTTGAGGTCTTTTATCCATTTCGAGTTTATCTTTGTGTACGGTGTGAGAGAATGGTCGAGTTTCATTCTTCTACATATGGCTGTCCAGTTTTCCCAGCACCATTTATTGAAGAGACTGTCTTTTTTCCACTGGATATTCAACACACACAAAACAGACAATCATATTAAAAAATGGGCAGAAGATATGAACAGACACTTCTCCAATGAAGACATACAAATAGCTACCAGACACATGAAAAAATGTTCATCATCACTAGCCATCAGGGAGATTCAAATTGAAACCACATTGAGATACCATCTTACACCAGTTAGAATGGCCAAAATTAGCAAGACAGGAAACATCGTGTGTTGGAGAGGATGTGGAGAAAGGGGAACCCTCTTCCACTGTTGGTGGGAATGCAAACTGGTGCAGCCACTTTGGAGAACAGTGTGGAGATTCCTCAGGAAATTAAAAATAGAGCTTCCCTAGGACCCTGCAATTGCACTCCTGGGTATTTACCCCAAAGATACAGATGTAGTGAAAGGAAGGGCCATCTGTACCTCAATGTTTATAGCAGCAATGGCCACGGTCGCCAAACTGTGGAAAGAACCAAGATGCCCTTCAACGGATGAATGGATAAGGAAGATGTGGTCCATATACACTATGGAGTATTATGCCTCCATCAGAAAGGACGAACACCCAACTTTTGTAGCAACATGGACAGGACTGGAAGAGATTACACTGAGTGAAATAAGTCAAGCAGAGAGATTCAAGTATCATATGGTTTCACTTATTTGTGGAGCATAGCAAATAATATAGAGGACAAGGGGAGATGGAGAGGAGAAGGGAGTTGAGGGAAATTGGAAGGGGAGGTGAACCATGAGAGACTACAGACTCTGAAAAACAACCTGAGGGTTTTGAAGGGGCGGGGGGTGGGAGGTTGGGGGAACCAGGTGGTGGGTATTAGGGAGGGCACGGATTGCATGGAGCACTGGGTGTGGTGAAAAAACAATGAATACTGTTATGCTGAAAGTAAATTTAAAAAAGAAAAGAAAAGGAACACTACCCCAGATGATGAAAGTGCTTTCTTTTGGGGCTTCCCATGATGATTGTTCTTTCAGAAACATTCCTTTGTAATAAAATGTTATTTTTATAAAACATTGAAAAAAATTATGTATCTTTCTTATATTCTGTAGTCAGACAGAGAAGGCCATATTGTAGGATTCCAGGCACATGAAAATCCCAGAGGAAGTAAGATACCAGAGACTGAGTGAAGAAGAGTGTTTGAAGGGACTGAGGTGGGTGAATGCGTAGTGAGTGATAAGTAGCCCAGGTTTCTCTGTGATGGAAATGTTCTACAATTCAATGGTTGTGCAACACTCCTACTGTACTTAAAGGCACCTCTATATACCATTGAAAAGGATCAGAGTAAACGTCTATGTAAACTCAAATTCTACTTCATTTAATGCAAAAAATCTTTTAAGCCATTATGCAGGTGTATACAAAACACAAAAAATTACATAGAGGGCAAATACAGGGAATGGGAATACATCCATGGGGTTCCAGCCAGTATGAGCTGCTGCTTGGGGGTTGAGGCTGGTTATTCCACTGAGACCACTGCTGGATTGAGCCCTTCAGGGACCCCAGGAGTAAGGGCAGGACCCCGCTGGACCACTGGGTCTGGCAAAGGGGCTGACATCTCAGGAGAGTGAATTAGAGCCCTGAGTACCACCTGCACAGGGGAGGTGGCACCACTGTTCTTGCTGAGGGGTGAGCTCCAGCACCACGGATGGGGTGGGCCAGCTTTGTCTCCGATTATACAGCGGGTGCCACATTGGGAGCTGGGCTGAGTTCCTGAGGTGGTTCAGGATCCTGCTCTGGGCCTAGTTTTATGGCTCCATGAAGAGCCAGTATCATCAGCATGATTGGCTTCCCATGTACCTTCTAAATAAAGGAAACTTTTCCCACCATTCCATCCTGTCTGTGTCCAAGAAACAATCCCTGGGAGTTCTCCCTGACTAAAGACCATGGGGACAGAGATCTGAGACTACTCACTCCTCTCGGCCCAACTGCACTCTATGGAGGCTTGCTCAGTGTGGCCAACCGAGTCCCCTCCACAGGCCCACATCAGTCAGCCCAGCCCTTCTCACTTCGAGACTCTGGCTCCGTGAGATCAAGCTGTTGCAGCTATAAGGGCAGAAGTGGGGCATGGTGCTCCAAATCTGAGCCTGGCATATCGAGCCCCAGGTATACCAGCAACATATTCAGGCTAGGAAGTTCTGGGTACTGGACAAAACCCTCGGGCTATTGTTCCAACCATGTGTTCAGGATGGAGGAGATGGCCCTGCGGACAGACAGTTGGGCAGAGGATTCGGAGGAGAGGGCACCCTCCCAAAGCAATATCCCAGTGAACCCCTGGTACCTGGGCTTCCAGTTCCTGTCAGAGACCAGTCCTAGTCCTTGTCCACCTGTGATCTGGCCGTCATGCCTGAAACAGACCTGGTCTCAGACAACAGGTTGCCTTTATGAGTGTGAGTCCTTGATCAATGGTGTGAGCACATCTGTCCTTCCCAGGGGAGCTGGACATACTCCTCTTTCTGTCACCTTGCCCACTTTCCACTTGAATTCAACTGCATGTGCCCAGCGAGGGGTTGTATCTGGCCTCTTAAATGCCCTCACTGCTCACACCACTGTTCTGTGAGGATCCAACCAAGGAGGGAACAAAGGGACTCTGTCTCTACCCAGGCATTCCCAGCACCCTCCCAATACCTCAATCATTACTTCCTGTGCCCAACTGCTGCCTCTTTCACTAGGTGCCACGAGTGGGTCTCCTTTCATTGACACTAATCTCCCACAGGGTGTGCAATGTTTGGTCCCTGATCACTCACTGGGTCTCCTGAGCACCCTATGAGTACCCAGTGTTCAGGTTCTAACAGATTGTTGAGTGTGATGGTTCCCACAGCCTCTGTTCTGGGTCCTCGGATTGAAGGAGAGTCAGGGCTGGGAGTAGGCTGTGTTCTGAATGCCTCTCTTAGGGGTTAAAGCTGTCCCCCAGCCCCATCTTCTCTGCCACAATGCCCCGATCCACAGCTCCCCTGGACCCTTTCCTTTATCCAGAAGAAACTCTCAGACCTTTACATTTAAGGAGGAATCACAGATGAGTGGGATGAGGGTTTAAGATTTCCTCCAACTCGCAGTCCCCTGGCTGCCCTGGGGGAGGGGGGAGGTCCTCCCGCATCAGCCGAAGCTCACTCACATATGCCGCTGCTCTTGCACTCTGCGAACCTCATCACAACTGGAGAAAATGCAAGCATATCTAGAGGAGGCCAGGGAGCATCACATGAAATGTTCTGTGGATACTAACTGTCATCGTGTCCAGTGACACTGTCTGACCCTTGACTAGTCTAGAGCCCTGGGGTGCTGTCTGCTCTGTGCAGGCCTCACAGTCAGCTCCTAGAGGAGACCCTCTGCTGAGTGGGGCTTCCTGAATGCTTACTAAATGAAAGGTCCCTACCCAGTCCATCACAGATATGTGAGGGGACCTGGGCCCACTGCTTACCCCTGAGGACCCGTGCTGTGGTTTCTCCCAAGCACAGACCCCAGATAGAGTCTCAGATCTCCTTTTAAATGGCCAAACAGCCCGTTAAAAGACCATCATGATAGTGAGGCATAGGGCAGTGGCTTCATCATGACAAGCAGAACAATGTTAAATGAGTAGAAACACAGGCTGTCTAGCAGACCATTGCACAGCCCCAGGAACCCACCTGAACTTTCCCTTCAAAACCCCACTGAGTCCTTAAAATAAATCTACCCCAGTCAGAGGAGAAATCCGATGCTTGGGAAGTTTTTGGACATGCCCATACTCACAATGAAGCCATGGCCAAATCCCACTGGGCAGTTAGCGGCAGGGTGCTCACCTAGAAAACAGGAGGTCCAGCACCTCTTGGGTGGTGGCAAACGCTCAGTATGAACCCAGGAATATGTCAACATAGCTGAGGTCTCCTAGGACTGGCACCAGATGAGTTGTTTGCTTCTCTAGCAGGTTGGCCCCATTTGTCCATTGCACGTGGGTTTCAATCCTCTTCATTGGTGAAACTTTTTTTCCCTTTGGGGAAGCAGAGGATCCATGAGACAGTGCTATAGCCCCCAGGAGGTTTAGGGGTTGAAGCACAGACCAATCCCCCAAGATGCCAGTGAATTATGGCAGGAGGTATAACAAGAGGGCCCACAGACATTAAAATAGTCACGTGACTGAGTGGTTCCTTGGCTGGATCCTAAGAGTCATGGTTTTGGTCAGGTCATGATCTCAGCATCCTGAGATCGAGCTCCTCATCAGGCTGCATACATAGGCAGAGTCTGCTTGAGTATTCTGTCTCTCTTATCGGGTGGAGACAAGAATGCAGAGAAGTAGGAGGTGCTGTTTCAACAGGTCCCCTAAAGTGAGATGATTTTCTACCAAAGAACTCTGATTACCCATGAAATCAGTCTGAGATTAAAATTACACACTTCTGGATGTCTAAGGGGACATAAGATGCCAGTGGACACGTAAAGTGGAGTGGGAATACCCGACTGATATTGGGAGACAAACAAACTTCTGGAGGGAGCCTCTGGAAGTGATCGATTAGAAAGTAATACCCCAATATGAGAGTACCCTGTGATTGGGGACCAGGATTAACTTGGAATCTGGTTGCAAGCACTCAAAAAGAGGAAAAGGTCTTCAAGGGAAATTGGTGGAATCGGGCAGTTAGGGACAGGGGCTTACGCCCAGGGACCCAGGATGGCCACCACTGGTGCTGAGCCAGAGAGAGTGTAGCAAAGAAGCCAGGCCTTGGTCCCCAAGCTGCTGGCACACGGGAGAGCATCTGGGTGGTGGTTCACATGAGAAAGTCTCTTGTGGATGCCAGCTGGTGCTCTCTAGAACCAAAGCCTTTTGCACTCTGCATGCGCAAGCAGTAGGTCCAGCAACAAAAACCCCTCCCCTAAGAGAGGTCTGCACAGGCACTAGCCAGTGCTCTCTAGGACCCGGAGAGTCTGAATACTCCCAGCTTGGACCAGAGTGAAAATCTCAGTGTACTATCTCTGGTTGGGACCTCTCTGGAGGTCTGGACCTGCCCAGACAGCAGCCGTGAAGGCATCTGCTGGAAGCCAGCTCTCTGGACTAGTACTTCTCGTGGTTTTGGGTAAAAGAGGGAGTTCCTCTGACCCCCGAGACCGTGGCTGGGGATGTGCCCTATGGCAGCAGAGTGGAAATTTATGTGCTCTGGAGCACTCAGAGGGGAACATACTGAGGCCTCTCTCTGAGACGGAGTTCTAGGTGCAGTTTGCTTTCCTCTAAACCTCCAAAGAACAGCCAAAAGGCACCAAAGAGAGAGAGAGAGAAAAGCCAGAAAGCTCCAGAGAACAAAAGCCTGAAAAACCTGTTTCCTCAGAGCCCAGACCCCTGATAGGGGGTAGGAGGACTCAACTCTAGCAAGACTGACAGAAAAATCAAGTGGCAGGCCCCTCCCTCAGAAAGCCAGACAAAAGAAAGACAAAAATAATAATAATAAAAACAAAAATAAGAGGACAAACACCACTACTTCATAGATACAACTTCTATTTTTAATTCGTTCCCACTATTCTCATTATTTTCAGTTTTTAAATAGTTTTAACCTATTTACCAACACAATGAGAGGATCAGTACAACAAATTCCATAATAACCTCTTAAATTTAACGTTTTTGAAACATTACCTGTGTTTTTCTTATGCTTTCTTAGTTTTTAATTTTATTTATTTATTTATTTATTTATTTATTTATTTATTTATTAATATTCCTATAGAGATATGCTTCAAGGTAATCCCCTTTCCCCAATCAGTTCTACCCTTATATATAATCCAGCTTAATCCTCCTTTATTTCAGGAAAGCTGAGTCCTCTTTAACAAAGATATCAATAAGGTATAGAGAATTTATACTGACCTTCCCATCTTTTTTTTTTTTTTCTGTCACTGTTTCTGTGTATTAGTTTTTGCTCTGGTAGTATATAAATCTTATATTTGGGGTTCATTTTGGCTGCATTTTTTTCCCTTGTCATTTAATTTTTTTGTTTGTTTGTCTGTTTTTGTTTGTATACTTTTAAAATCTTACATTTGGGGCCCATTCAGGCTGGGTCTTCTCTTTTATTTTTTTTCATTGTTTTCCTGTATCTCTCTCTCTCTCTCTCTCTCTCTCTCTCTCTCACTCACTCACTTTTTCTTTTGCTTTCTTTTTGGTGGGGACACCTTATAGCTCAGAAGTGTTCCAGAGTGCACATTGCCTGCACCACGGTTGATACATTCAGTTACACATTCCTTCAGCCAATTCTCACCAAAATACTAGGAGGAAGAATGCCCAAGAGAGGAAAAATTCAGACTGTGGGCTCTCCATCAGAGCTATTGGATATGGACATAAACAGTATGTGGGAAAGGGAATTTGGGCTAACAATTATCCGACAATGGCTAGGTTGGAGAAAGCTTTTGATGATAAAATGGAACTGATTAGGGAAGAAGTGAAAGCCACCAGGGATGATGTTAACAATGTTCTCAATGAGTTCCACTCTAATCTAAATTCTCTAACAGCTAGGGTAATTGAGGAAGAAGATAGAATTAGTGATCTAGAGGACACACTGATAGAGAAAACGGATCAGGAGGAAGCCTGGAACAGCTTAGAAGCCTTGAAAACAAAAATAGGGAAATAAATGACGCCATGAAACATTCCAACATCAGAATTATTTTAATCCCTGAGGGTGAGGAGAAAGAAAGGGATATAGTTGAACAAATTTTCCATGAAAATTTTCCCAACCTGGAAAATTGAACTAGCATTCATTTGCTAGAGGCAGAAAGGTCTCCCCCCAAGTCAAAGAATCTAGAAAGACTTCGAGACAGCTTATTGTGAAACTGATGAATCATAATTGTAGACAGGAGCACTTGAAAGCAGCTAGGGGAAAGAGATTCCTTACATACAGAGGAAAGCCCATGAGAATAACATCAGACCTGTTCACAGAAACCTAGCAAGCCACAAAGGGCTGGCAAGATGTATTCAGGACAATAAATGAGAAGAACATACAGCTCAGAATGTTTTATCCAGCAAGACTGACATTCAAAATGGATGGGTAGATAAAGAACAAATGGCCGGCAAGGTTCAAAAAATTATGTGACCACAAAGCTGTCACTATGAGAAATACTAAGGGGGGCTCTACAAAAGAGTAAAAAACCCAAGAATATCATTGCAAAGAAATTTTTGGAGACAATCTATAAAAAGAAAGACTTCACAGGTAACACGATGTCAATAAAAAAAGTCTCTCTCAATAATCACTCTCAGCGTGAATGGCCTAACTGTGCCCATAAAATGGCAAAGGGTTGCAGATTGGATAAAAGACAGGACCCAAATATATGTTGCCTACAGAGACCCATTTTGAACCTAAGGGTACATCCAGGCTGAAAGTGAAGGGATGGAGAAGAATTTTTCATGCCAATGGCCTTCAAAAGAAGGCTGGGGTAGGGATTCTCATATCAGATAAATTAGATTTTAAACTAAATACTGTAGTCAGAGATATAGAAGGACACTACATCATTGTTAAATGTTCTATCCACCAAGAAGATCTAACATCTGTAAATATTTATGCCCCCAATATGGGAGCAGCCAACTACATAAGACAACTGTTAATCAAGATAAAGAGTCATACTGATATGAATACATTAATAGTAGGGGATCTTAACATGCCATTCTCAGAAAAAGACAGATCATCCAAACAGAAAATCAATAAAGACATAAGAGCATTGGGTGACACATTGGACCAGATGGACCTCATAGATGTATACAGAACATTCCACCCTCAAACAACAGAATACTCATTCTTCTCAAGTGCACATAGAACCTTCTCCAGAATAGACCACATACTGGGTCACAGATGACGGCTCAACTGATACCAAAAGATTGAGATTATTCCCTGCATATTCTCAGATCACAATGCTTTGAAACTGGAGCTCAATCACAAGGAAAAGTTTGGGAGGAACTCAAACACCTGGAAGCTTAAGACCACCTTGCTTAAGAATGCTTGGATCAACCAGGAAATCAAAAAACTTAAGCAATTCATAGAAACCAATGAGAATGAAGACACTTCCGTCCAAAACTTTTGGGATAAAGCAAAGGTAGTTATAAGGGGGAAATATGTAGCCATCCAAGCCTCCCTCAAAAAAATGGAAAAATCCAGAATATACCAGCTGTCCTTACACCATAAAGAACTGGAGAATTGACAACAAATTAAGCCAACTCCACACACAAGAAGGGAAATAATCAAGATTAGAGCAGAGACCAATGGCATAGAAACTAGAGATACAGTAGAATGCATCAATGAAACTAGAAGCTGGTTTTTTGAAAGAACCAATAAGATCAATAAACCATTGGCCAAACTAATCTAAAAGAAAAGAGAGAAGGCCCAGATTAATAAAACTATGAATGAAAAGGGAAAGATCATTACTAACACCAAGGAAATAGAAACAATCATCAGACATTATTATCAACAGTTATATACCAATAAGTTAAGCAACCTAGATGAAATGGATGCACTCCTGGAAATCAGTAAACTTCCAAAACTGAACCAGGAAGAAATTAATAACCTGAATAGAATGATATCTAGTAAAGAGATTGAAGCAGTGATCAAAAACCTCCCCAAAACAAGAGCCCAGTGCTTGAATGATTCCCTGGAGAATTCTAGCAAACTTTGAAAGAAGAAATAATACCTACTCTCCTGAAGCTGTTTCATAAAATTGAAGCAGAAGGAAAACTTCCAGACTGGTTTTTTGAAGCCTACAGTACCCTGATCCCCAAACAAGGCAAAGAACCCACCAAAAAGGAGAATTTCAGATCAATATCCCTGATGAATATGGGTGCTAAGATTCTCAGCAAGATCCTAGCTAATAGGATCCAACAGCACATTAAAAAGATCATCCACCATGACCAGGTGGGATTCATCCCTGGGTAGCAATGGTGGTTCAACACTACAAATCAATCAATGTGATAGAACAAATCAATAAGAGAAGAGAGAAAAACTATATGGTCCCCTCAATTGATGCAGAAAAACATTTGACAAAATCCAGAATCATTCCTGATTAAAACACTTCAAAGTATAGGGATAGAGGGAACATTCCTGAACTTCATCAAATCTATCTGTGAAAAACCCACATCAAATATCATCCTCAATGGGAAAAAGCTGACAGCCTTCCCTTTGAGATCAGGAACACTACAAGGATGTCCACTCTCATCACTCTTGTTCAACATAGTATTAGAACTCCTAGCTACAGCAATCAGACAACAAAGAAAAATAAAAGGTATTCAAACTGGCAATGAGGAAGTCAAACTCTCTCTCTCTCTGTAGATGACATGATATTTTATATGGAAACCTCAAAAGACTCCACTCCCAAACTACTAGAACTCATATAACAATTTAGTAATGTGGCAGGATACAAAATCAATGTACAGAAATCAGTTGCTTTCTTATACACTAACAATGAAAATACAGAAAGTGTAATTAGAGAATCGATTCCATTTACTATAGCACCAAGAACCATAAGACACCTGACAATAAGCCTAACCAAAGAAGTAAAGGATCTGTACTCAAGGAACTACAGAACACTCACGAAAGAAATTGAAGAAGACACAAAAAGAATGCAGACAATTCCATGCTCATGGATCAAACAATAAACATTGTTGGGGCGCCTGGGTGGCTCAGTGGGTTAAGCCTCTGCCTTCGGCTCAGGTCATGATCCCTGGGTCCTGGGATCGAGACCCACACTGGGCTCTCTGCTCAGCGGGGAGCCTGTTTCCACCTCTCTCTCTACTTGCTGCTCTGCCTCCTTGTAATATCTGTCTGTCAAATAAATTAAAAATGTCTATACTGCCAAGAGCAATCTATACTTTCAATGCCATTCTGATCCAAATTCCACTGGCATTTTTCAAAGAGCTGAAGCAAACAATTACAAAATATGTATGGAATCAGAAGATACCCCGAATTGATAAAGAAATGTTGAAAATGGAAAATAAAAGTGGGGGCCTCACATTGCCTGATTGCAAGTTTTACTGCAAAGTTGTGGTCTCCAAGACAGCAATGTACTTGCATAAAAACAGACACATAGTCCAGTGGAACAGAGGAGACAGCCCAGATATGGACCCTCAACTCTATGTTCAAATATCTTCAACAAAGCAGGAAAAAAAATATCCAGTGGAAAAATACAGTCTCTTCAATAAATGGTGCTGGAAAAATTGGAGAGCTATGTGTAGAAGAATGAAACTCCACCATTCTCTTAGACCATACACAAAGATAAACTCAAAATGGATAAAAAGACCTCAATGTTAGGCAGGAATCCATCAGAATCCTAGAGGATAACATAGGCAGTAACCTCTTCGACATCAACCACAGCAACTTCTTTCAAGATATGCCTCCAAGGGCAAAGGAAACAAAAGCAAAAGTGAATTTTGGGGACTTCCTCAATATCAAAAGCTTCTGCACAGCAATAGAAACAGTCAAAAAACAAAGAGGCAGCCCAGGAAATGGGAGAAGATATTCACAAATGACAATATAGGCAAAAGGCTGATATCCAGGGTCTATAAAGAACTCCTCAAACTCAACACACACAAAACAGATAATCATTTCAGAAAATGGGCAGAAGGCATGAACAGATGCTTCTCCAATGAAGACATATGAATGGCTAACAGACACATGAAAAAATGTTCATCAACGCTTAAAAGTAGTGGTCTTGGGGGGAGACAAGATGGCGGGGAAGTAGGAGGAGGCGCCTTTTCAACCTGTACCCTAAAGTGAGCTGCTTACCTACCAAAGAACTCCGATCACCCATGAAATCAGCCTGAGATCAGAATTATACACGTCTGGATCTCTATGGGGGTCAGAAGACGCCAGTGGGCAGGTAAAGCGGAGTGGGAACGTCGGACTGATATTGGAAGAGAAACAAAAGGGGGAGGGAGCCACCAGAGGCGACTGATTGGAAAATAATACCCCAATACGAGAGTGCCCTGTGACTGGGGACCAGCATTAACTTGGACTCTGGTTGAAAGCACTCAAAAGAGCAAAGGATCGCGGGGGGAAATTGTGGGAATCGGGGCGGCTAGGGACAGGGGCTTAAGTCCCCAGGCCCAGGACAGCCTCCCCTGGCGCTGAGCCAGAGAGAGCGGCAGAGAAACCAGGTCTTGGTCCCTGAGCCGCCAGCGCGCCAGAGAACTAGTGGAGTCCGGCTCCCTTGAGGGGCTGGGAGCCACGCCAGCCGGCAGAAAGTGCACCATGCCTGAGATACGCGCGCAGGAGCGCGCCTCACCCTCCCCTGAGAGAGGTGCACGAACGCCCACCCTGGTGCTCTGGGATCCCCGCCATCCTAGAGCTGGAGACGGCCGCACCCCACAACCTCCCCTGGGAGAGGTGCATGCAAGCCCTGCACCCTTAGACCTGGAAAGACCAGGCAGTCCCATCCCCGGCCAGCGGGAAAATGTCAGTGTGCAATCGCTGCTTGGAACCTCTCTGGCTGTCTGGAGATGCCCAGACAGCCACCGCTGCCATGGTATTGCATACAAGCAGGAGATCCTGCGCCCCAGGGACCTCGACTCAGAACCTGCTCTGCCGCGGCCCAGCGGCTGCACCACCTGCAGGGGAGCAAACTGAGGCTTCTCTCTGAGAGAGAGGTCGGGGTGCAGTTTGTTTTCCTCTAAACCTCCAAAAACCATCAAAAGCTGTCAAGGCGAGAGAAAAGAAGTGAACAAACATAAAAACCTCCAGAGAACAAAAGCCTGAAAAAACTGTTTTCCTCAGAGCCCACCCCCTTGAGGGGGGCTGGAGGACTTAACTCAGGGAACATCACTGACTGAAAATCCACGTGGCAGCCCCCTCCCCCAGAAAACAAATCAGGAAAGAAAAAAAAAAAAGACTACAAGAGAACAACCACCACTACTTCATAGATACAACTTTTACTTTTAACTCATTCCCACTATTCTGGTTCATTTTTTTGTATATAGATAATTTTTTAACCTATTTACCATCACAGTGTGATGTCCAGTACATCAAATTCAATAATAAACTTCTAACCTGAATTTTTTGATACATACACATGTGTTTTTCTTTTGCTTTTATATTTTTTTAATTTTTTAAAAAAATTTTAGTTTAGTTTAGTCCAGTTTATTCCTTTTTTATTTTTATTTTCTAATATTCATATAGAGTTAAACTTCAAGGTAACCCCCTTTCTCCAATCAATGCTACCCCTATAGGTAAACCAATTTTTAATCCCCCTTTTATCTTAGGAAAGTTGACTCCTTTAACAAAGATATCAAGATAACATACAGGAAGAATCAAAATAACCTTCCTCACCCACACTGAGAATCTATAACCATGCTCCCATCTTTTTCTTCTGCCAGTGCCTCTGTGTACTTATGTTTGTCCTGATAGTATATAAATATTATACTTGGGGTTCTTTTTGACGAGGTTCTTACTTTTTTTGCTTATATATATATATTTTTTTCTCTCATCATATACTTTTATAAGTCTTTTTGTTTGTCTGTTTTTGTTCGTATATGTCATAAATCTTACCCTGGGGCCCATTTGGGCTGAACCTTCTCTTTTATCTTCCCTTTTTTTCCTGTCTCTCTCTCTCTCTCTTTTTTCTTTTTTCATTTCTTTTTTCTCTCGTTAGGGTGGGGAATCCTGAGTGCTCAGAAGTGTTCCAGGGTGCACCTTGACTGCACCACGGTCGATATATCCAGCTACATCTGTCCAGTCATCTCTCACCAAAATGACTAGGAGGAGGAATCCCCAACAGAAGAAAAATACAGAGGATGGGACTTCCTCAACAGAGCTAACGGCTATCAACATAGACAATATGTCAGAAAGAGAATTCAGGCTAACAATTATCCAGGCAATACCTAGGTTGGAGAAAGCCATGGATGACCAAACGGAATTGATTAAGTCAGAATTGAAAGCGACCAGGGATGATGTTCATAATGTTAGGGCAGAGCTTAAGGCCACCAGGGATGAGGTTCACAGTGCTCTCAATGAGTTCAAATCTAATCTAAATTCTCTAAAAGCTAGGGTAACTGAGACAGAAGAGAGAATTAGTGGTCTGGAGGACAAACAGATAGAGAGAAAGGATCAGGAGGAAGCGTGGAACAAACAGCTTAGAAGCCACGAAAACAGAATCAGGGAAATAAATGATGCCATGAAACGTTCCAACGTCAGAATTATTGGAATCCCTGAAGGGGAGGAGAAAGAAAGAAGTCTAGAAGATATAGTGGAACAAGTTCTTCATGAAAATTTTCCCAATCTTGCGAATGGAACAAGTGTTCATGTACTAGAAGCAGAAAGGTCTCCCCCCCAAGATTATAAATTCCAAAAAAACATCCAGGCACCTCATAGTAAATTTGAGGAATCATAATTGTAGATACAATCTCTTGAAAGCCGCTAGGGCAAAGAAGCTCCTTACATACAGAGGAAAGCCCATCAGAATAACGTCAGACCTGTCCACAGAGACCTGGCAAGCCAGAAAGGGCTGGCAAGATATATTCAGGGCACGAAATTAGAAGAACATGCAGCCAAGAATACTTTATCCAGCAAGACTGACATTCAAAATGGATGGAGAGATAAAGAGTTTCCAAGACCGGCAAGGCTTACAAGACTATGCAACCACCAAGCCGACACTGCAGGAAATATTAAGGGGGGTTCTATAAAAGAGGAAAAACCCTAAGAATAGCATTAAACAGAAATATAGAGACAATTGACAGAAAGAAAGACTTCAAACATAACACAATGTCATTAAAAACGTATCTCTCAATAATCACTCTCAATGTGAATTGCTTAAATGCGCCCATCAAACGACACAGGGTTGCAGATTGGATAAAATGACATGACCCATCCATATATTGTCTACAAGAGAGCCATTTTGAACCTAAAGATACACCCAGACTGAAAGTGAAGGGATGGAGAAACATCTTTCACGCCAATGGGCCTCAAAAGAAGGCCAGGGTAGCAATTCTCATATCAGATAAATTAAATTTTAAACTAAAGACGGTAGTCAGAGATACAGAAGGACACTACATCATTCTTAAAGGGACTATCCACCAAGATGATCTAACAATTGTAAATATCTATGCCCCCAATATGGGAGCAGCCAATTACATAAGAAAACTATTAATCAAGATAAAGAGTCATATTGATATGAATACATTAATAGTAGGAGATCTTAACACGCCTCTCTCAGAAATAGGCAGATCATCGAAGCAGAAAATCCATAAAGAAATAAGAGCATTGAATGACACATTGGACCAGATGGACCTCATAGATATATACAGAACATTCCACCCTAAAACAACAGAATACTCATTCTTCTCAAGTGCACATGGAACATTCTCCAGAATAGACCACATGCTGGGTCACAAATCAGGGCTCAACCGATACCAAAAGTCTGAGATAATTCCCTTCATATTCTCAGATCACAATGCTTTGAAACTGGAGCTCAATCCCAATGAAAAGTTCAGAAGGAACTCAAACACCTGGAAGCTAAAGACCACCTTGCTTAAGAATGCTTGGATCAACCAGGAGATCAAAGAAGAACTTAAACAATTTATGGAAACCAATGAGAATGAAGACACTTCACTCCAAAACCTGTGAGATACAGCAAAGGCAGTCCTAAGGGGGAAATACATAGCCATCCAAGTCTCCCTCCAAAAAATTGAAAAATCCAGAAGACACCAGCTGCCTCTACACCTTAAAGAACTGGAGAATCAACAACAAATCAAACCAACCCCACACGTAAGAAGGGAAATAATCAAGATTAGAGCAGAGATCAATGAGGTAGAAACCAGAGATACAGTAGAACGTATCAATGAAACTAGAAGCTGGTTTTTTGAAAGAATCAATAAGATCGATAAACCATTGGCCACACTAATCCAAAAGAAAAGAGAGAAAGCCCAAATTAATAAAATTATGAATGAAAATGGAGAGATCACAACTAACACCAAGGAAGCAGAAGCAATCATCAGAAGTTATTATCAACAGGTATATGCCAATAAGCTAAGCAACCTAGATGAAATGGACGCATTCCTTGAAAACTATAAACTTCCAAAACTGAACCAGGAAGAAATTGACAACCTGAATAGACCGATATCTAGTAACAAGATTGAAGCAGTGATCAAAAACCTCCCAAAAAACAAGAGCCCAGGACCCGACGGATTCCCTGGGGAATTCTATCAAACGTTCAAAGAAGAAATAACACCTATTCTCCTGAAGCTGTTTCAAAAAATTGAAGCAGAAGGAAAACTTCCAGACTCTTGTTATGAAGCCAGCATTACCCTGATCCCCAAACCAGGCAAAGACCCTACCAAAAAAGAGAATTTCAGACCAATATCACTGATGAATATGGATGCTAAGATTCTCAACAAGATCCTAGCAAACAGGAACATACAGCACATTAAAAAGATTATCCACGATGACCAGGTGGGATTCATCCCTGGGTTACAAGGATGGTTCAACTTTCACAAATCAATCAATGTGATAGAACAAATCAATAAGAGAAGAGAGAAGAACCACGTGCATCTCAATTGATGCAGAAAAAGCACTTGACAAAATCCAACATCCGTTCCTGCTTAAAACACTTCAAAGTATAGGGATAGAGGGAACATTCCTGAACTTTATCAAATCTATCTATGAAAGACCCACAGCAAATATCATCCTCAATGGGAAAAAGCTTGCCGCCTTCCCGTTGAGATCAGGAAGACGACAAGGATGCCCACTCTCACCACTCTTGTTCAACATTGTATTAGAAGTCATAACAACAGCAATCAGACAACAAAGAGAAATAAAAGGTATCAAAATTGGCAAGGAAGAAGTCAAACTCTCTCTCTTCACAGATGACATGATTCTTTATATGGAAAACCCTAAAGACTCCACCCCCAAACTACTAGAACTCATACAGCAATTCAGTAATGTGACAGGATACAAAGGCAATGTCCAGAAATCAGTGACTTTCTTATACACTAATAATGAAAATACAGAAAGGCAAATTAGAGAATCGATTCCATTTACTATAGCACCAGAACCATTAGATACCTCGGAATAAACCTAACCAAAGAGGTTAAAGATCTGTACTCAAGGAACTACAGAACACTCCTAAAAGAAATTGAAGAAGACACAAAAAGATGGAAGACCACTCCATGTTCTTGGATCGGCAGAATAAACATCGCTAAAATGTCTATACTGCCCAGAGCAATCTATACTTTTAATACCATTCCGATCAAAATTCCACCGGTATTTTTCAAAGAGCTGGAGCAAATAATCCTAAAATTTGTATGGAATCAGAAGAGACCCCGAATTGCTAAGGAAATGTTGAAAAACAAAAATAAAACTGGCGGCATCACGTTACCTGATTTCAAGCTTTACTCCAAAGCTGTGATCACCAAGACAGCATGGTACTGGCATAAAAACAGACACATGGACCAGTGGAACAGAGTAAAGAGCCCAGATATGGACCCTCAACTCTATGGTCAAATAATCTTTGACAAAACAGAAAAAAATATCCAGTGGAAAAAAGACAGTCTCTTCAATAAATGGTGCTGGGAAAACTGGACAGCTATATGTATAAGAATGAAACTCAACCATTCTCTTACACCGTACACAAAGATAAACTCGAAATGGATAAAAGACATCAACGTGAGACAGGAATCCATCAGAATCCTCGAGGAGAACATAGGCAGTAACCTCTGTGATATCAGCCACAGAAACTTCTTTCAAGATATGTCTCTAAAGGCGAAGGAAACAAAAGCGAAAATGAACTTTTGGGACTTCATCAAGATCAAAAGCTTCTGCACACCAAAAGAAACAGTCAACAAAACAAAGAGACAACCCAGGGAATGGGAGAAGATATTTGCAAATGACAGTACAGACAAAAGGTTGATATCCAGGATCTATAAAGAACTCCTCAAATTCAACGCACACAAAACAGACAATCATATTAAAAAATGGGCAGAAGATATGAACAGACAGTTCTCCAATGAAGACATACAAATGGCTACCAGACACATTAAAAAATGTTCATCATCACTAGCCATCAGGGAGATTCAAATCAATACCACATTGAGATACCACCTTACACCAGTTAGAATGGCCAAAATTAGCAAGACAGGAAACATCGTGTGTTGGAGAGGATGTGGAGAAAGGGGAACCCTCTTACACTGTTGGTGGGAATGCAAACTGGTGCAGCCACTTTGGAGAACAGTGTGGAGATTCCTCAGGAAATTAAAAATAGAGCTTCCCTAGGACCCTGCAATTGCACTCCTGGGTATTTACCCCAAAGATACAGGTGTAGTGAAAGGAAGGGCCATCTGTACCTCAATGTTTATAGCAGCAATGGCCACGGTCGCCAAACTGTGGAAAGAACCAAGATGCCCTTTAACGGATGAACAGATAAGGAAGATGTGGTCCATATACACTATGGAGTATTATGCCTCCATCAGAAAGGACGAATACCCAACTTTTGTAGCAACATCGACAGGACTGGAAGAGATTATGCTGAGTGAAATAAGTCAAGCAGAGAGAGTCAAGTATCATATGGTTTCACTTATTTGTGGAGCATAGCAAATAATATAGAGAACAAGGGTAGATGCAGAGGAGAAGGGAGTTGAGGGAAATTGGAAGGGGAGGTGAACCATGAGAGACTATTGACTCTGAAAAACAACATGAGGGTTTTGAAGGGGTGGGGGATGGGAGGTTGGGGGAACCAGATGGTGGGTATTAGGGAGGGCACAGATTGCATAGAGCACTGGGTGTGTTGAAAAAACAATCAATACTGTTATGCTGAAAATAAAAAAAATGTTCAGCAACACTAGCCATCAGGGAGATTGAAATCAAAACCACATTGAGACACAACTTTACACCAGTTAGTTTGGCCCAAATTAACAATAAACAATAACAATAAACAAAAATAACAATAAACAACGTGTACTACAGAGGATGTGGAGAAAGGGGAACCCTCTTACAACTGTTGGTGAGAATGCAAGTTGCCTTAGCTGCTTTGGAAAACAGTGTGGAGATTCCTTAAAAATTAAAAATAGAGCTTTCCTATGACCCTGCAATTGCAGTACTGGGTATTTACCCCAAAGATACAGATGTAGTGAAATGAAGGGCCATCTGTACCTCAATGTTCATAGCAGTGGTGGTCAGTCTCCAAACTGTGGAAAGAACCAAGATGCCCTTCAATAGATGAATGGATAAGGAAGATGTGGTCCATATACACTATGGAGTATCATGCCTCCATCAGAAAGGATGAATACCCAACTTTTGTATCAACATGGACGGTACTGGAGGAGATAATGCTGAATGAAATAAGTCAAGCTGAGATAGTCAATTATCTTATGGTTTTGCTTATTTGTGGAGCATAAGAAATAACACGGAGGACATGGGGAGTTGGAAAGGAGAAGGTAGTTGGGGGAAATTGGAGGGTGAGATGAACCATGAGAGACTGTGGACTCTGAAAAACAATCTGAGGGTTTTGGAGGGGAGGGCGGTGGGAAGCTGGGTGAGCCTGGTGGTGGGTATTAGGGAAGGCACATACTGCATGGAGCACTGGGTGTTTTGCATAAACAATGAATTCTGGAACACTGTAAAGAAATATGAAAATAAATAAAAATTTTTAAAAAGGAGTAATGCACCACTAGAAATGACTGGTGGAGGCTTAGTCTTTTTTCTTTTTTTTTTTTTGGAAACGTTCTTAGGATGTTTCTGAGTGCTAGGAACACATAAGCAACCCATGCCCCCCTTACACTTAAGTGACCTGGACTCTACCAGCCTCCACATTGGCTCCAGAAGCAGCTCCCTCAAATCAGCTCAGACATCATCCATCTTATGTTTGCATGCCTCCCATTTTCCAAGTTCCCTTGAAGTTCATTTCGACCCGCAGAGGAAACTTCCTCATGGTTCCCATCTGTGTATGCCCAGGTGCTATGAGCACACTCTCATTACTGAGCTCAGCCCAGGAGCCACAGTTCTAAGCACTTCCCCTAGAATCTCAGTTGGAGTGAAATGTAGACACCAGATCACTGGCATTTGCACCACACCTACACCCCCACTCCACATCCCTGCCGCTAAGATGGACCATAGCCCAGGAGGGGCCATCCAGGAATATCACCTTCCAACTCCATTCTGACCCCCAGTGTCCAATTTATCAGAAGGTCACTATTGAGTCCTGGAAGTGGCCCCATTCTTCATACCCACACAGACCTTAGAGTCTCCAAGATGCACCTGTTCCCACCTCTCTCCCACTGCGCCTTACTCTGTGCATACACCCATGCACATAAAGCACCCAATGTGAATCCCACATTTCTCCCCAATTCCTGCAGACCTTCTTTGGTCAGAATGGAACCCACAGCCTGGCCACTCGTACCATTCTGCCCCCTGCTCTGACCCCAAATCTACTCCCGCAGATACAGGGAATCATATCCTGCCTCTGGAGTCACTCTACCCTTCTTGCATGGTCTTGTCACATTTGTTCTTCCAAGGACTGCATCACAGCCGAATCTGTCCTGGATCAACAGCTGTTTTTCTGGTCACAGTCTGAAGCCATAATATCAGGGGCCAACCTCAAATTTAGCAAAAATCTGGGAGGAGTCAAGATGGCGGAGAAGTAGCAGGCTGAGACGACATCGGGTAGCAGGAGATCAGCTAGATAGCTTATCTAACCATTGTGAACACCTACAAATCCAACGGGAAATCAAAGAGAAGGAGAGCAACAATCCCAGAAACAGAAAATCGATCACTTTCTGAAAGGTAGGACCTGCGGAGAAGTGAATCCAAAGCGACGGGAAGATAGACCCCGGGGGGAGGGGCCGGCACCCGGCAAGCGGCGGAGCGACGGAGCACAAAATCGGGACTTTTAAAAGTCGGCTCCAGTGGGAGACATCTCTCCAGAGGCTAAACTGGGGGGAAACCCAGGCGGGGTCAGCATAACCCCAGGACCCGCAGGGTCACAGAAGGACTGGGGGTGTCTGAGTGCCGCAGAGCTCGCAGGTATTGGAGCGGGGAAGCCGGCTATAGCGACAAAGCCGAGGAGTGAGCTCTAAGCCCAGGGTTACCTTGTGCCGGTTGCAGGCTGGGTGGGCTCGGAGCGCGGCCGGAGGCCACAGAGACAAAAGCGACCCGGCGCTTTTCTCCAGCTCCAACAATTGACTGCTTTCCTCGAGGCGAGACCGCAAGCCAGGGAGGCGGGACTGTTGGGCGCTTTGCTCTGAGAGCGCACTGAGGGGCGGAACCCCAAGCTCTCGGCTCCTCCGGGCCGAGAGATTGGGAGGCCGCCATCTTCATTCCCGTCCTCCGGAACTCTACGGAAAGCGCTCAGGGAACAAAAGCTCCCGAAAGCAAACCCGAGCGGATTCCTTAGCCCGGCCCCTGGCAAGGGCGGTGCAATTCCGCCTGCGGCAAGGACACTTGAAAATCACTACAACAGGCCCCTCCCCCAGAAGATCAACAAGAAACCGATCCAAAACCAACTTCAGTCACCAAGAACAGCGGAATTCCACAGCAGGAGAAAGCAAATCCTACCTGGACAAAATGACAAGGCGGAAAAACTCACCTCAAAAAAAAGAACAAGAGGCCGTACCGAAGGCTGGAGACCTAATCAATACAGACATAGGTAGCATGACAGATCTAGAGTTCAGAATGACAATTCTCAAGGTTCTAGCTGGGCTCGAAAAAGGCATAGAAGATATTAGAGAAACCCTCTCCGGAGAGATAAAAGCCCTTTCTGGAGAAATCAAAGAACTAAAATCTAACCAAGTTGAAATCAAAAAAGCTATTCATGAGGTGCAATCAAAAATGGAAGCTCTCACTGCCAGGATAAATGAGGCAGAAGAAAGAATTAGTGACATAGAAGACCAAATGACAGAGAATAAAGAAGCTGAGCAAAAGAGAGACAAACAACTACTGGAACACGAGGAGAGGATTCGAGAGATAAGTGACACCATAAGACGACACAACATTAGAATAATTGGGATTCCAGAAGAAGAAGAAAGAGAGAGGGGAGCAGAAGGTATATTGGAGACAATTATTGGAGAGAATTTTCCTAATATGGCAAAGGGAACAAACATCAAAATCCAGGAGATGCTAAGAACGCCCCTCAAAATCAATAAAAATAGGTCCACACCTCGTCACCTGATAGTAAAATTTACAAGTCTTAGCGACAAAGAGAAAATCCTGAAAGCAGCCCGGGAAAAGAAGTCTGTAACATACAAGGGTAAAAACATTAGATTGGCAGCGGACCTATCCGCAGAGACCTGGCAGGCCAGAAAGAACTGGCATGACATATTCAGAGCACTAAACGAGAAAAACATGCAGCCAAGAATACTATATCCGGCTAGGCTATCATTGAAAATAGAAGGAGAGATAAAGAGCTTCCAGGACAAACAAAAGCTGAAAGAATTTGCAAACACCAAACCAGCTCTACAGGAAATATTGAAAGGGGTCCTCTAAGCAAAGAGAGACCCTAAAAGTAGTAGATCAGAAAGAAGCAGAAACAATATACAGTAACAATCACCTTACGGGCAATACAATGGCACTAAATTCATATCTCTCAATAGTTACCCTGAATGTTAATGGGCTAAATGCCCCAATCAAAAGACACAGGGTATCAGAATGGATAAAAAAACAAAACCCATCAATATGCTGCCTACAAGAAACTCATTTTAGACCCGAAGACACCTCCAGATTTAAAGTGAGGGGGTGGAAAACAATGTACCATGCTAATGGACATCAGAAGAAAGCTGGGGTGGCAATCCTTATATCAGATCAATTAGATTTTAAGCCAAAGACTATAATAAGAGATGAGGAAGGACACTATATCATACTCAAAGGGTCTGTCCAACAAGAAGATCTAACAATCTTAAATATCTATGCCCCTAACATGGGAGCAGCCAACTATATAAGCCAATTAATAACAAAATCAAAGAAATACATCGACAGTAATACAATAATAGCAGGGGACTTTAACACTCCCCTCACTGAAATGGACAGATCATCTAAGCAAAAGATCAACAAGGAAATAAAGGCCTTAAATGACACACTGGACCAGATGGACATCACAGATATATTCAGAACATTCCATCCCAAAGCAACAGAATATACATTCTTCTCTAGTGCACATGGAACATTCTCCAGAATAGACCACATCCTGGGTCATAAATCAGGTCTCAATCGGTACCAAAAGATCGAGATCATTCCCTGCATATTTTCAGACCACAATGCTCTGAAGCTCGAACTCAATCACAAGAGGAAATTTGGAAAGAACGCAAATACATGGAGACTAAACAGCATCCTTCTAAAAAATGAATGGGTCAACCAGGAAATTAAAGAAGAATTGAAAAAATTCATGGAAACAAATGATAATGAAAACACAACAGTTCAAAATCTGTGGGATACAACAAAGGCAGTCCTGAGAGGAAAATATATAGCAGTGCAAGCCTTTCTCAAGAAACAAGAAAGGTCTCAAATACACAACCTAACCCTACACCTAAAGGAGCTGGAGAGAGAACAACAAAGAAAGCCTAAACCCAGCAGGAGAAGAGAAATCATAAAGATCAGAGCAGAAATCAATGAAATAGAAACTAAAAAAACAATAGAACAAATCAACAAAACTAGGAGCTGGTTCTTTGAAAGAATTAATAAGATTGATAAGCCCCTGGCCAGACTTATCAAAAAGAAAAGAGAAAGGACGCAAATAAATAAAATCATGAATGAAAGAGGAGAGATCACAACCAACACCAAAGAAATACAAACAATTATAAGAACATACTACGAGCAACTCTATGGCAACAAATTTGACAACCTGGAAGAAATGGATACATTTCTAGAGATGTATAAACTACCACAACTGAACCAGGAAGAAATAGATAACCTGAACAGACCCATAACCAGTAAGGAGATTGAAACAGTCATCAAAAATCTTCAAACAAACAAAAGTCCAGGACCAGACGGCTTCCCAGGGGAATTCTACCAAACATTTAAAGAAGAATTAATTCCTATTCTCCTGAAACTGTTCCAAAAAATAGAAATGGAAGGAAAACTTCGAAACTCATTCTATGAGGCCAGCATCACCTTGATCCCAAAACCAGACAAGGATCCCACCAAAAAAGAGAATTACAGACCAATATCCTTGATGAACACAGATGCGAAAATTCTCACCAAAATACTGGCCAATAGGATCCAACAGTACATTAAAAGGATTATTCACCACGACCAAGTGGGATTTATTCCAGGGCTGCAAGGTTGGTTCAACATCCGCAAATCCATCAATGTGATACAATACATTAATAAAAGAAAGAGTAAGAACCATATGATACTCTCAATAGATGCTGAAAAAGCGTTTGACAAAGTGCAGCATCCCTTCCTGATTAAAACTCTTCAAAGTGTAGGGATAGAAGGCACATACCTCAATATTATCAAAGCCATCTATGAAAAACCCACTGCAAATATCATTCTCAATGGAGAAAAACTGAAAGCTTTTCCGCTAAGGTCAGGAACACGGTAGGGATGTCCGTTATCACCACTGCTGTTCAATATAGTACTAGAAGTCCTAGCCTCAGCAATCAGACAACAAAAAGAAATTAAAGGCATCCAAGTCGGCAAAGAAGAAGTCAAACTATCACTCTTTGCAGATGATATGATACTATATGTGGAAAACCCAAAAGGCTCCACTCCAAAACTGCTAGAACTTATACAGGAATTCAGTAAAGTGTCAGGATATAAAGTCAATGCACAGAAATCAGTCGCATTTCTTTACACTAACAACAAGACAGAAGAAAGAGAAATTGAGGAGTCAGTCCCATTTACAATCGTACCCAAAACCATAAGATACCTAGGAATAAATCTAACCAAAGAGGCAAAGAATCTATACTCAGAAAACTATAAAGTACTCATGAAAGAAATTGAGGAAGACACAAAGAAATGGAAAAATATTCCATGCTCATGGATTGGAAGAACAAATATTGTGAAAATGTCTATTCTACCTAAAGCAATCTACACATTTAATGCAATCCCTATCAAAATCCCATCCATTTTTTTTAAAGAAATAGAACAAATAATCCTAAAATTTATATGGAACCAGAAAAGACCTCGAATAGCCAAAGGAATATTGAAAAAGAAAGCCAAAGTCGGTGGCATCACAATTCCAGACTTCAAGCTCTATTACAAAGCTGTCATCATCAAGACAGTATGGTACTGGCACAAAAACAGACATATAGATCAATGGAACAGAATAGAGAGCCCAGAAATAGACCCTCAACTCTATGGTCAACTAATCTTCGACAAAGCAGGAAAGAATATCCAATGGAAAAAAGACAGCCTCTTCAACAAATGGTGCTGGGAAAATTGGACAGCCACATGCAGAAAAATGAAATCGGACTATTTCCTTACACCACACACGAAAATAGACTCAAAGTGGATGAAGGACCTCAATGTGCGAAAGGAATCTATCAAAACCCTTGAGGACAATGCAGGCAGCAACCTCTTTGACCTCAACTGCAGCAACTTCTTCCTAGGATCATCACCAAAGGCAACAGAAGCAAGGGCAAAAATGAACTATTGGGATTTCATCAAGATCAAAAGCTTTTGCACAGCAAAGGAAACAGTAAACAAAACCAAAAGACAACTGACAGAATGGGAGAAGATATTTGCAAACGACCTATCAGATAAAGGGCTCGTATCCAAAATCTATAAAGAGCTTATCAAACTCAATACCCAAAGAACAAATAATCCAGTCAAGAAATGGGCAGAGGACATGAACAGACATTTCTGCAAGGAAGACATCCAGATGGCCAACAGACACATGAAAAAATGCTCCACATCACTCAGCATCAGGGAAATACAAATCAAAACCACAATGAGATACCACCTCACACCAGTCAGAATGGCTAAAATTAACAAGTCAAGAAATGACAGATGCTGGCGAGGATGCGGAGAGAGGGGAACCCTCCTACACTGTTGGTGGGAATGCAAGCTGGTGCAACCACTCTGGAAAACAGTGTGGAGGTTCCTCAAAAAACTGAAAATAGAGCTACCCTACGACCCAGCAATTGCACTCCTGGGTATATATCCTAAAGGTACAAACGTGGTGCTCCGAAGGGGCACGTGCACCCGAATGTTTATAGCAGCAATGTCCACAATAGCCAAACTGTGGAAAGCGCCTAGATGTCCATCAACAGATGAATGGATAAAGAAGATGTGGTATATATACACAATGGAATACTATGCAGCCATCAAAAGACATGAAATCTTGCCATTTGCGACGACGTGGATAGAACTAGAGGGTATCATGCTTAGCGAAATAAGTCAATCGGAGAAATATAACTATCATATGATCTCTTTGATATGAGGAAGGGGAGATGCAAGGTGGGGGGGTTTGGGGGGAGGTAGGAAAAGAAAAAATGAAAAGATGGGATTGGGAGGGAGACAAACCATAAAAGACTCAATCTCAAGAAACAGACTGAGGGTTGCGGGGGGGAAGGGGGACGGGAGAGGGTGGTGGGGAAATGGACATTGGGGAGGGTATGGGCTATGATGAGTGCTGTGAAATGTGTAAACCAGATGATTCACAGACCTGTACCCCTGGGGATAAAAATACATTATATGTTTATTAAAATAAAAAATTAAAAAAAAATTTAGCAAAAATCTGAAAAATTGTTCTCTGCCAATGCTTTATGCAGAAATACCTGTGAACAGACACATGGATTGTTTATTCCTTCCAATCAGAAGGTGCTGAACCTTGGTCCTCCACTTTGGTTCTAAAGATTAGTATGTCTGAACAAGTTGTTGAGGACAGGCAGGTTATGCTCAATGTCAACTCTGCATGCTTAACCAACATATTCTCAGAGCCATGGAGACCCCAACCTCAGGAGAATGTGATGGATTGTAAGGGATAGCAGTGGCTCTAAAACAGGCTGCCCTTGACAATCACCCAGAGGTTGTCTTTTGTAAATCAGTTATTTAGAAATAATAACGTTTGTGTTTTTAATTTCTTTTTATTTTAAAAGATTTATTTGGTTATTTTTCAAATTCATACTACACCATCAATCGGGGAGTTGAACACCTATTACCCAACTACCCTTCTATGCCATAGTGGGAGGGTGCACAAGCATTACACTTGGGCATTGTGTGTAAGGCAGAGATATCCAGGAAGACCTTCATTTGAATGAAGGATCTCTCCACCTCATGGAGCTAAGCCTGCCTCTCTGTGCACATCTTGGCTTCTTGCTTTAAGGCGTCCACCTCTCCTTTGAGGATGTAACACTTCTCCTTCAGCTGGAGGATTTCAGCCAATGATGCCACAGTGTTCATGGCCTAGGTCTCCTCCACAATTTCCTCCCATCGCCCCTCTTCATTTCATGCCATAAGTTTGAATAAAAGTCTTCAAACTACTGGCCTGTTTCATCTCCTAGGGCATGATGTAGTTTTATTCTCAGGAGGAGAATGCCCCCAAAATGAATATTACACAGATAGCAGGCCAAAAGGACCTCAGGCTGAAGGACATCGAAAGTAAGAAGAGACTCAGATGCTCACTTTTCTTCAGAGGTGAAAAGCATACTACCGTAGATTTGGGGGGCAAGTTGCTATCCCAGTGGCTTCTTAGTCCCGTGCTGTCCTGGGATGGAGGGCTCATAGTTTGGAGGCTCCCAGGTCTCCATGGCTGCATTGGACAAATCGGTGCAATGCTGAGCAGGTTTGGAGGTCTCATAATCTAACGCCAGCTGGAAAGCCGAGTGTTTGAGTACGCTGTACTCTAGGGAGAAGGAAGGATCTGTGTCCAAAGGAAACATGCTGAACTCGCTGTCCAGGTGCCTTCTTGGCCTAGTGCAGAGCTGCATTGTTAGTCTCCAGGTCCAAGGGCACACAGTGAATTTGCTGTCCAGGTGCCTTGTAGGCCTATCAGGCAGCTCAGTTTTTGGTCTCCAGATCCAAGCGCATATGGTGAACCCACATTCATCATACCCGCTTGGCCTAGCACACAACTGATTTTTTGGTCTACTGGACCAAGTGTCCATGGTAAGCCTGCTCTCAACGTTCCTAGTTGCTTGAACACAGAGCTGAATTGTTGGTTTTGAGGTCCAAAAGCCCATAGTGCACCTGCTTACCAAGTGCCTACATGGCATATCAGACAGCTGAGTTTGTCTCCAGGTCCAAGGGCACCTGGTGATCCTGTTGCACAGCTGTCTGCTTGGCCTATCGGACAGCTCATTTTTTGGTCTGGCCAAAGGGCACATGGTGAGCCCACTGTCTATTTGTCTGCTTGGCCTGGTGCAGAACCGTGTGTTTCTTATTGCCATTAAAGAACACATAGTGAGCCTGCTATCCAGGTGCCCTCTTGGCCTAGCAATGTGCTGTGTTGTTTCAGATCCAAGGGTATACGGCGATCCCGCTCTCAATGTATGTGCTTGGCCTAGCTGAGGGTTCCTTTACTGGTCGCCATGTCCAAAGTCTCATGGTAAGCCTGCTGTCCAACTGCCTGCTTGACCTAATAGAGAGCTGTGTTGTTGGTCTCGCGGTCCAAGGGCACATGGTGAGAGAGTTGTTCAGGTGCCTGCTTGGCCTAGTAGAGATTTCATTTTTTGGTTTCCAGGTCCATGGACACATGTTGAGCCAACTGTGAAGTTTCCTGCTTGGCTTGTCACAGAGCTGTATTGTTGGTCTACAGGTCCAAGGGCACATCCTTATCCCACTGCCAAGGAGACTATTTAACCTAGCAGACAGCTCAGATTCTGGTCTCCAGGACCAAGGGCACAAGGTAAGCCTGTTGTCAACGTGTGTCCTTGGCCAAGCTACGAAAAGAGTTGTTTTTCTTGAGACCCAAGGGCACATATTGAGCCTCCTGTCTGGGTGTCTGCTTGGCTTAGTACAGACCTGATATTGTGGCTTCCATGTCCATGGGCCCATGGTGAACCAGCTGTGAAGCTGTCTCCTTGGCATGTCACAGAGGTGTGTTGTCGGTCTCCAGGTCCAAGGGCACCCAGTAAACTGTCAACATGCCAGTGTAGCCCATTACACAACTCAGTTGTTGTTCTCCAGGTCCAAGGACACACAGGAAGCCTATCGCCAATGTGTCCACCTGGCCAAGCAAAGATCTGAGTTGCGGGTCTCCAGGTCCAGGTGCACATGGTGATCCTCGTGTTTAGGTGTCTGCTTGTCTTTCCCAGATCTCCTCTCTTGGTCTCAATGTCCAAGGTCACAGGTTTAGCCCACTATCCAGGTGCCTGCTTAACCCACCAGACAGCTTGGTTATTGGTCTCCAGGTCCGAGGGCACTTGGTGAGCCTTTTGTCAAGGTGCCTCCTTGGCCAGGCAAAGATCTGATTTGTTGGTCTCAAGGTCCTAGGGCACGTGGTAAGCCAGATGTCTATACATCTGCTTGGCTTAGCCCAGAGCTCCCTTACTGGTCTCCAGGTACAAGGGCACATGGTGAACCAGCTGTCCAGGTGCCAGCTTGGCCTAGTAGAGACATGATTTTGTGGTTTCCAGGTCCATGGGCCCATGTTGAGCCAGTTGTGAAGTTGCTTGCTTGGCTTATCACAGAGCTGCATTGTTGGTTTCCAGGTCTAAGGGCACATGGTAAGCCCACTGTCATGGTGCCTGCTTGGCCAAGCAAAGAGCTGAGTTGTTGGTTTCCAGGTCTAAGGGCACATGGTGAGGCTCAAGTCTAGTTATCTGCTTGGCCTAGCCAAGAGCTCCTTTCTTGGGCTCAATATCCAAGGGACCATGGTGAGCCCACTTTCATGGTACTTGCTTAGCTTACCAGACAGCTCACTTATCAGTCTCCAGGTCCAAGAGCACATGGCGGACCTGCTGTCCAGGTTCCTGCTTGGTGTAATAGAGAGCAGATTTGTTAGTCTCCGTGTCCATGGGAACATGGTGAAATGGGTCTTCAAGGTGCCTGCTTGACCTAGCAGACATCTGATTTGTTGGTCTCCTGGTCCATGGGCACATGGTGAGTCTGGTGTCCAGGTGCCTGCTTGGCCTAGTGGAAAGCTGAGTATTTGTCCACTGGGTACAAAGGCGCATGGTAATGCTTCTGTTGAGTTGAATCATTTTACTGATACCAGCTGGGATGCAGGACTCATGGTTTCGTGGCACTTGGCAAACCTGTTCTCTGGAATTCCCTGCCTTGTGCTGCACTGGGCTAGCCATCTTGTGGTATGGAGGTTCCTTGTCCACCCAGTGTCTGTGTGACTCATCTGCCCAGTGTCAAATGGAATCAGAAGCCTCCCAGTCTTTGGGTCCCTGGGACGTGCTCTGTCTTGAGTTCTGAATGTCTCTTTTGTAGGCTGTGTTTGAGGATTGATGGTCTGTGGGCTGTGGGATAGCCAGGTTTCTGGGGAATTATTTTGTCCACTGCTGAGTTGATTCAGACAGTCCATGGACTGAGGGCCAGTGTTCCAAGGACTAACACTGCATACAGAGATGTGGTGATTCTTTTTCCCAGTACCTACTTGTTTTGTAAAATTCCCTCTCTGCCTGATGTCTCCAGATATTCCACACATTGTGCACATCTGGGTTGGCTGGATGTTCAGAGTACTCATGTGCCCTCTGCTGAGTCAGGTTGGAGGGCTTCATAGTAGTAGTATGCCCAATATTCCCTCAGGACGTGCACTCAACTTTCCTGTACTGAAGACACCTATGACCCCAGGGGTGTGGGGCCCAGCTGGCTGAGAATCCATGGTATTCTGGTAGCCAGTGTCCCCCTCCCACATGCCAAATGAGAATGTCTCCCTGAGGACCTGGGCCAGCCTTATAGTGCGGAATGGGTCTAGGTTTTGCCGTATATGGGTACAAGGACTCTCCGGACCACAGAGGGAGAACAATGTAGGTGCTAACATGATGGTGGTGTGTAGAGTATTGGAGAGAGGTCTAGGTCAGAAGGAGTGGGCAGGGGGCTTGCCATGGGCGGGGGCAGGGAACAGGGCAGAGAAGTCGAGGAAGAGAAGGAAGAGCTGTGACTGAACTGCCATCTCTGTCTTCACTGGACCCTGGGGCTGCTGCCAAGTTTTTATAACCTCTCTGGGACACCAGAATGCCTTCATGCGATGTCACCGCTGTGGGTTGTCACCACTATGCCCTGGTCAATCACCACGGATTTCTCAGATTGGCTTCATTCTGGTGACCAACTACAAGACAGGTCAGCTGGCCAATTACTGATGGATTTCTCCATGACACCCTGACTGATATCATCACCTGGAAACCATGTTTTAAAGGAAAAGAGGTAATCTGTGCTTCAAGGGGAAACATTAATATTTGTGTTGTATTTACAGTGATGGTCATAAATACTACAAAGTAAATGTGTCACACAGAGGCACCATTAATTAAAACACTGACATGGATATTAAAGAAGACATGGGCCATTAGACCCCATGAAAGGTCACAGTTGTACGTAAGTCAGACAACATGGCAATAGAGAAATCGTTACTCTCAGCTCATCCATGAAAGCTTAAAAATAATTGGAGAATATGGTAGACATTATGCTTAGGAAATTTTCCCACAGTAAACCTATGGCTGGTGCGATGAATCTGTGTCACCAGTAAGGATCTGCTTGCCAATATCATAGTGGCATTCAGCTCTCATAGAAGGGGAACAACAAAATCCGTCCTGTCACCAGGTTCACAGTCTTCATGTCCAGCATCGAATGAGAGAATTCTGTGGGGAAGAATTAAATTTTTCTCCTCCCTCAAATACAACTACATACTTATTAGATCATTCTAAACACTCAAGAAATCAATCAAAGGTGTGATCATATAAATGCTGCCAGGCTACATGTAGAAAAGTGACCACCATTTGGAAGGCAGGAGGATGGAGACTTGAATCTGGTGTGGTATAGCTGAGGATACAGTGGAGGGGAGGGAGTCTTCTTCAGAAAGATGCCACAAAGTATTATAAACAGCTGGGTGCAAAAACAGAACATTTTAAAGTCTGGATAAAGAAGATGTGGTTCATAGATACAATGGAATATTACTCAGCCACCAAAAAAAAAAAACCTGACAACTTGTCATTTGTAAGGATGAGGATGGAACCAGAGGGTATAATTATAAGGGAATTAGTCAATCACAGAATGTCAAATGACATATGATTTCTATCATGAGCGTAATATGAGAAACAAGACCAATGACCATAGGGGAAAGGGAGAAAAAATAAAACAAGATGCATATAGGGAGGGAAGCAAACCATAAGAGACTCAATACTAGGGAACAAAATGAGAGTTGTTGGAGAGGAGGTATCTGCGACATGAGGAAACTGGGTGATGGGCATTATGGAGGGCATTTGATGGAATGATCTCTAGGTATTACATGGAACTGATGCATCACTAAATTGTACCCCTGAATCTTAAAAAAAATAATAATGTTTTCAGGAGAATTCCATAGCTCTTCCCCACCAGCACATAGGAAGTTCCCATAAATTATTTGTTGAAAGAGCAAGCTGCCAGATGGAGCTGTCTCATCCTTGTGCCCATCCACAGGCTCTGGAGCTCAGAGGAGATATGAATAAGAGCAGGGAGGTACCCTTGGGAAATGGGAGTAGATGAGCTTCCCTGCGTGGACCATGAAGAGAAGAAGAGAAGAAGAGAATGGCCTTGGACTGACCACCAACCAAAGGGGCACACAGGAAAAAGCTAGCAACAGATTCTGAAACAGAAATCTGCAAAGAACTGAAGTAGAAGTAAATTACCAGAGAAGTGAAGAGTGGGGTCTCCCCAGAGACCAGTTACCTTTTGCCCCTAGACTGGTAGAGTAAGGATAATTCCAGCTGGATTGCCTTTGCGTTTTTGTCACTCTTAGACAAACCCATTCCTGTTATATTTGTATATTTTATGACTCATTATATTTTGTAGCATAGTTGACACACAATAATTTGTTAATGTCAGGTGAACATTATGATGATTGGACAAGTTTTTACCTTATATTATAATGCCCAGAAGTGCAGCTACCATCTGTCACCAGACACAACATTACAATACAATAGATCGTATTCCCTATGCTGTGCATTTCATCCCCGTGACTTACTCAACCCACCATGGGAAGACTGTGTCTCCTACACCCCTTCACCTATTTCTTACATGCCCCCCTCACCTCCCTTCTGAGAACCATCTCTTTCTTATCTATATTGACATTCTGATTCTGCTTTTTGTTTGTTTGTTTATTCATTTGTTTTGCTTTTCAGAATCGAGACAGGAGTGAATTCCTATAGTATTTGTCCTTCCTGACTTACCTATTTCACTTTAGTGTATGCCCTCTGGGACCATCCATGATCCAGAGGACACAAACCCCATCCTTTTCTAACTCTGAGTAATTTTCCATTTCCTCTAAGTTGCTTAACTTATTGGCATATAGTTGTTGATCATAATTTCTGATTGTTTCTATTTCCTTGGTTTTAGTCATGATCTCTCCCCTTTCATTCATAATTTTATTAATTTGGGAACACTCTCTCTTCTTTTGGAATAGATTGTCCTGTGGTTTATCAATCTTCTTGATTCTTTCAAAGAACCAGCTTCTAATTCCGTTGATGTGTTCTACTGTATTTCTAGTTTCTATCTCATTGATCTCTGCTTTAATCTTGATTCTTTCTCTGCCTTTGCCTGGGTTTGTCTCGATTTGTTGTTGATTTTCCAGTTCTTTAAAATGTAAAGGGAGTTTGTGTATTCTGGCTTTTTCAATCATTTTTGAGGGGGCGTTGGATGGCTACATATTTCCCTCCTAGAACATAGGACTAAGGACTGCCTTTGCCGTATCCCATAGGTTTTAGACTGACGTGTCTTCATTTTCATTGGTTTCCATGAATTGCCTAAGTTCTTCTTTGATTTCCTGGTTGATGCAGACATTGTTGAGAAGAATAGACCTTTGTTTCCAAGTGTTTTAATTCCTTCCAAACATTTTGTTGTGGGTGAGCTCTAGTTTCAAAGCATTGTGGTTTGAGAATATGCAGTGAATAATCTCAAACTTTAGGTATCAGTTGGGCCCTGTCTTGTGCCCTGGCATGTGGTCTATTCTGGAGAAAGTCCCAGGTGGGCCCAAGAAGTGTATTCTGTTATTTGAGGGTGGACTGCTCTGTATATCTATAAGGTCAATTTGGTCTAATGTGTCACTTAATGCTCCTGTTTGTCTGTTGGTTTTCTGCTTAGATGATCTGTCTATTGTTGAGAGTGGTGTGTTAAGATCCCCTACAATTACCATATAAATATAAATATGACTCTTCATCTGGTAAGAGTTGCCCTATTATGTAGTTGGTAGCTCCCATGATGGGAGCATAGATATTTACAATTGTGAGGTCCTCTTGAAGGATAGATCTTTTAAGAATGATACAGTATCCTTCTATACCTCTGATTACAGTCTTTGTCTTAAGCTCTAATTTATCTGATATGAGAGTCACAACCTCAGCTTTCTTTTGAGACCCCTTGGCATGGAAGATAGCTCTCCTTCCCTTCACTTGCAGTCTGGATGTATCTTTAGGTTCTAAAGATGTCCCTTGTAGACAGGGACCCTATGGTCTTGGTGGACCCTATGGAGAGGTCCTATTGTTTTATCCAGTCTGTACCGTGTGCAGTTTTGTGGGAACCTTTAGGCCGTTCACATTGAGAGTAATTATTAAAGATTAAGTTTTTATTGACATCCTGTTGCCTGTGAGGTCCTTGTTTCTATACATTGTCTCTGTAAATTTCTGTTCTATGTCACTCTTCGTTATTTCATCTTTAAAAAAAAACCTTTAATATTTCTTATAGTGCCAGCTTGGTTGTCATATAATCTTTTAAACCTTACCTGTCTTGAAAGCTTTTTATCTCTCCATCCATTCTGAATGTCAGCCTTGCTGGGTAAATTATTCTTGGCTGCATGTTCTTCTCATTGAGTGCCCTGAATATGTATGCCAGGCCTTTCTGGCTTGCCAGGTTTCTGTGGACAAGTCTGACATTATTCTGATGGTGCTTCCCCTGTAAGTAAGGAATCCCTAAAACCTAGCTGCCCTTAAGACCTCCTGTCTATAAATATGATTAATGAACTTCACAATTAAGTGTCTGGAGGACTTTCTAGACTGGCTGATTTTGGGGGTGTCATTTTTGCCTCTAGGGCATGAACACTTGTTGCATTCTCCAGATTGGGGAAATTTAGTGTGGGGCACCTTCTTGTCCTTCAAGCTGGTAGAACAGAGGATCTCGCCGTTCAGCTCTTGCCCCATCTCCTGTGTGGAACGCTGTAAAGACAATGCCCAACAGCCAGGCAGGAGGATACAGAGCCCTGTCTGGCTGCCTTTGCTGGTCCACAGACCCAGAGAACTATCTTCCAGACACACCATTCCCCCTGTATGTACACTCCTCCACAAATGAATGAAATGGGAACGTCATATTCTGCTTCCAATCCACTGGCAGAGGTAAGATGCACCTCACAATCCTCTTTTCTCACTGCCCACCATGACATTGGTGTGAACATAAAGGGATCACCAGGGTTTCCACTGTCCTGCATCCTCCTCCAGCCCAGTGGCAGGAACCTCCAAATATCCCTCTTTGCCAGAAAATCAAGAGGAGGGGACAGGGCTTCCCTGGGATAGCTCAGAGGGGTGGCTTGGCCTGGCCTAGGTTCCTTTGTATTAACTTATGGAAACTCCTGCCAAAATCCCTGAGGCATTGGGGGCGAGGTTTGGGCCAATGTTTACTGCATTTGAAAATGCCATTCCCCAGGGGTTTCTGGAAGCCAGAGCCTCTGGAAGTAGGCAAGCAGCAAGAGAACATCATTCCTTATCCGATGTCTCCAGCCAAGTAACTCTGGTACTGGACTACAATAGAATGTGGGTGCCTGGTTGTGGGGTTCCAAATTCTGTTGGGATCTGTGGCCAAGGAAGTGACTTCACTGGCTGAGATCACCTACCCTAGTCCACGCTGGATTATCACCTACACAAACAGTGCTCAGGGCTGCCATCTGCTCATCTCCTTTCTGCATGCAAGTCCATATCTCTACACAGGGACACCAATGCACCTCTATCCACAGGCCCCAAAAGAAGGGCTGATTGCAGCCAGGGCCCCACCTGGCTTCAGACACTACTCTCCCCTCTTACCCGTTTGTGACCCTGGATAAGTCATTATCCCTGTCAGGGGTGGTCTGCATCTTGTCTGTACAATACAGATGATTCTAGCATGGACTTCCTGCAGATGTCCACAGGCATATGTGGAGTAATATCTATGATATTAGATCTGTGGTGTCCCTTGTAGGAAATACCTCCAAGCACATTTTCCTCCTCTTCTCACTTTTTCTGAGTCTGATACTGGGCAAATACCACCCTATAGTCCCTAATGTGTGTGTGTGTGTGTGTGTGTGTGTGTGTGTGTGTGTGTGTGTTGCATGAAGAGTGGCTCCTGTGGGCACACATCTGTTCATCAATGCTCACATTCTGGAGTCCCAGAAGGTGACAGCCCCATCTACAGAGTGGTGGGCCATAGTTTCCTAAGACCTTTGGTTTTCTAATTTTCAAAAAGAACCCTAAAGAAAGGATTGAAGACTTGGCCTTTGATGGTCAGAATCCACCCTTCCTACTATAGACTGCATATCCTGTGCTGAGAGCTATTATCTCCTTTCCAATGGGTGTCATGTGGATAGGGGTCCATTCAGTGGGTTGTCATGAGCTGGGCTCCTCCTCGTACAAGATCGTGCTGGAATGCCTCCTGTCTATGATATCAATGCTCACCCTCACCCTGAAACCATCTCCCTGTCTGTAGCCTCTGTCTTCAGCACAACTTTTTCCAGAGCCCTCCAGTGAATGGCTAGGTGCATCCAATGCCCCAACTTTGAGGACACTCACAGAGAGCTGAGTTCATGCCTGGTTCAGCCTTCCTACCATTCTGTGATATTTCACAAGGCACTAACCCTGCAGGAGTCTTCATCTTCTCCTCTCAATGGTTACCTGAAATCCCATATCCTATTTACACGTTATTGTGTAACCTTGTGCCCTGGAGTGTGGTATGGACTTAGTGATTCCTTCCATTTCACAGAACATGGCAAAATGACCTAAAAGCCCCATCTGAGAATTAGTTATCAAAGCTCATTGCACATCCCCATGCTGCCTGTGACCCGTGTTCTCTCTTAGATCCTCACACTGGAGTACAAGCCCCTATGTTGAAACATGGACCAGGCATGTGCATGTGACCTAGCCATGAGGGCCAACAAGAGACAGAGGAACTCGGACCTTCTGAGATGCACTGAATCTTGCCAATACCGCTAAATGTGCTCAAGTTCTCAGTGAAGGAGGTCCTGCCTTGGTGTTGTCAACAGCCACAAAGTACTGAGGGTCTCTCGCAGGGGCTTCTAGCTGGGCACTGCTGGATTGCTGTACTTAAATTCTCCTCTGAGACTGTGAGACAATGTTTGTTGTTAAGCCACAGAGGGTGGGGTAATGTGGTCACACAGCACTAGGAGCGGTTTACGGATACCATCCACCTGCCCCAGACTGTGGCCTCCTCCCTTTCCTCTCTGCTCCCCACTTCAGCTTCTTCTGATCACCCTGGCCTCCTTTCTGACCCCCACTCCGGGAACATCATATTCTGCTTCCAAACCTCCGCACTGTGGTTCCCTATGCCGGGCTAAATATACTCGGATTTGTGCAGGACTGTCTCCTTTTCCTGCCACAGGAATTCTCAATGTCATCATAGCAGGACCTTTTCAGACCCATCACCTGGTGGAGTTCAGGACCCAGTTGTAGTCCCTTGCTCTTTTCTTATGGAGAAAATGCTCTTTTCATTCACCTTTTCAGTTCACATTTGTCCATCTGCCCCTCTAGACCCTGAGCTTCTAGGGGGAGAAACTGGTTTCCTGATAAGCACTGAAACCACCTGAGTGGTCAGGGCCCAGTGGCTGCATGAACAGGTGAGAGGATCCAGTCCACCACCGACCAGCTCTATTGTCCAAGCCCAATTGACTTTGGTCATGTGTAAGTCCTGTTGTTTTCTTTTGTTTCCTACATCAACTCTGTTCCACGTGGGGCTCAAACTCATGACACCGAGGTCAAGTACCATATGCCCTACTGACTGAGGAAGCCACGTGCTTCTCTTGTCATTTTTTCCTAGGTTCTAGTGTCATAACTATTGAAGTTTCTTTATTTATACATGTTGTAGGTATATTACATATGATGAATTACCAAATAACTCCCCAAATTATGGTCGCATGTTACCATAGTTTTCTTCAGGTAAATCTTCCGGTTGGAGACTAAGCTACTTCGTGTGGACTTTTAGGAATCCAGAGTCCCTCCATCATGGGCTTTCTCACACCCTGGGTTGTCATGCATGTCTGATGCTATAAGCACATGGGGAACATCCCTGACTTTAAGGTGTTCAAGTGGTAAAGTGGAGCAGAATCTCAGGCATGTCAGTATGATCTCAAGATCCCAGGGTCACAAAAAGAACAGTGAGGGCCTGAATGCTTCAGTCCTCAGATATCAGTTGGGAAAATCTGGCTGAAAACCACAAGGCTAGGTGCTGGCTTTCTGCTCTATGTAACCCTAAGCTTCGAATCCTAGCACAGCTGGGTGATAGTATTCATGGGAGGACTCCAGCAAAACAGAAGCATGGGAAGACCTCCAGCACCCAGGAGGTACAGCGTGAGTCTGTGCCACAGAAATCTCCAGAATTTGGATTTGGAACTCAGTCGCACACCTGAGAAAAAAATGCTTTGTCACTGGCAGTGTGAACACAGAGCTCTGACAGAAACCGATGAGATTAGACTGATGGATTGATTTTCTGTGAGTGCTCACTGAAGAGTTGGGGTGCAAATTTTCAGCTCCTTGGTAGAGAGTAGGGTGTAGCCATATTGACCCAACATATTCATACTGCAAGCCTTCAGGGAGTGAAACAGAATCACATCCTGGAATCTAGGGTTGATTACATGGAGACCTGACTCTGTTTAGGAGAGGTGCATTTGCACTAGCTAAAGTACCTTTGAGAATCAGTGCAACGGGCCCTTCCCTCAGAAGACCATCACAAACAACTCACTCCTGTCAAGTTTACTGATCACAGAGGGCTGCAAAGCTTCAACTTTTAGGGAAAACACTAAGTCGCATTCTTTGTATTTTTATTTTTTAGACTTGTATTTATTTTTTCAGTTTTTTTTCTTATTTTCACCTCTTTTTGAATAATTTTCATTCTTTTATATATATGTATATACATATATGTTTATATATATACATATATATATTTATATACATACATACATATATACATGCACACACACCCATATAGATAGATAGATAGATAGATAGATAGATAGATATAGATATATATTCACGCTTCCTTTCTTTCATGGAAGTATTAAGATAATTAGAAATACCAAATAACTAAACTGGATGCTTACTTTACAACTTTAAAATGTTGAGACCAAACTAGATTCTTGTATTGCATAAATGATGAGATTTTATTCTGCAAGTCAAATATTTCAGCAAAATTTTTCTTCTTAATAGCCATTATACTTCAGCATGAAACAAGAATTTTTGATTAGCTTTTGTATTATGTCGTCACAATTTGTACTATATCACTAAACACAATACAATATTTAGTGCATCTTACTTAAAAAATAAAAACATTTCAGTGAAGTAAGGAATGTGGAGATTAACAACATTCTGGCACCACCACCTAAATCCAGATGGTGACTCCAGAATGCTGACTTGCCTTTGCAGCTGTACCACTACAACATACTCTTACACAGAACTTGAACTCCAAATTGATTATTTTTATATGCTTCATGTCCAGGTGTGGGGTTTTTTTGGCACTGAAGTTAAAAACCATTCATGTGCAAATTGCACAGATCCTGAAGGACTGCTGTGCTAGGAATATCTCCGGATTTGTTAAACTGCAGTTAAAAACATTTTGCTAACTTTATTTTATGACTTGATCTTCCCTATCATTGGCTTGTTTCTGCAATTGATGCCTGGTGTCACTTAAGTGTGGTACTTCCATGAGCATTTTGCCCACAATTTTCCAAGCTAATGCCTCTGAAATGATGTTTTGCTAAGAACTCAGTGGATACATATACATAATCTTCTACTATTAGCTCATAATGCCACTGCAATCACCTTCCAAAACATAAATGTTCAAATAGAAAATATTAAATGTTTACTTCCATCAACTTTTTAATTCAATACCTTTCCTTTATTTTAAAAAGATTTATCTTTTTCTGACAAAAGTATCCAGTGAAGCTTACTTGAATCACCATAATTAAGTTAGGGTTAAACATAAATAATAGAGATTTGTATTTCCTGGGTTAACTAATAACGTTGAGCTGTAAATTATAGACAAGACTTTATTAAAAATGAAAATGACAGGGGCGCCTGGGTGGCTCAGTGGGTTAAAGCCAAAAAGAGATAAAAGATAAAAGAGAAGTTTCAGCCCAAATGGGCCCCAAGGTAAGATTTATGAAGTATACAAACAAAAACAGACAAACAAAAGGACTGATAAAAGTATATGACAAGAGAATATATATATATATACACACACACGTGTATATATATACATATATACATATATACACGTGTGTGTGTGTGTGTACGTGTGTGTGTGTGTGTGTGTATATATATATATATATATATATATATATATATATATATATCCATAAGAGACTCTTAATCTCACAAAACAAACTGAGGGTTGTCTGGGAAATCTGGTAGGGAGAGGGTGTTTATGTTAAGGACGTTGAGAATGGTATGTGCTATGGTGAGTGCTGTGAAGTGTGTAAGACTGATGATTCACACACCTGTAGCCCTAGGGCTAATAATATATTATATGTTAATTTTAAAAGATGATAAAAAATAAACAAATATATAAGCATATTATTTTTGGCTCTTGAAAATAACATTTTAATATTTATGTGTGAGGTTAGAGTATGAAGACTAGCCACCTTGATCTGAGAGTGAAAAGGGATAGTTCACTTTCATTTTGTTGGTGAGAATATAAATTGAGGAAAGATATCTAGAAATTCTAAATCCAAGCATTTAGCCTAGCAAAAAAATTACGTTTGCAAAGAGAACATCCTACTAACACATATGCACACCAATTCATAAAAACAATTCTTTACAGATTTCAAGGCAATTATATATATTATATTATATTATATTATATTATATTATTACTTATATACAGTTTATATTATATATATATGACATATTATTTTAAGGAAATAATATATTTTAAGCCAACATATTATTTAAGACAATTATTTAAGACATAAACATGCAATTGTCCATACAGTTGACCCTTGAACAACACAGTTTGGAACTACCTGAGTCCATTTATAATGTGGATTTTTTTCAATAAATATACTGGAAAAGTTTTTTACAGATTTGTGAAATTTAAAAAACTCACAGACAAACTACGTCTTACTGAAAAATTAAACAGATTTTATTGTACGAATACAGTGTATAATACATATACCATACAAAAGCATGTGCTATTGACTATTTATGATGTCAGTAAGGCTTCGAGTCAACAGTAGGTTATGAGTAGTCAGTGTTTGGGAGGCCAACAGTCATACACAGATGTCTGGCTATGGGGAGTGTTGGTGCCTCTAATCCCATTGTGTGTGTGTGTGTGTGTGTGTGTGTGTGTGTGTGTGACTCTCTTTCCTACTAGACACTTCAAAGGAATTATCTAGCACTGCCACAAAGAGAGATCACCCAACATTATCCATTAACTGACTTGGAATAATATCCACAGTATATTTTATGTGAAAAATGGAGTGAAAATACTATGAACATTATAATGCAAAAGTGGATTTTTTATAAGATGAGGAAATTTTATCTATTGAGAGTCTCCTGGGACAGAGCTTCCTGCATATTTGAGAAAAAAATGGTTTAGGGTGGTGTAGAGACATGAGGGCCATATTCATGTAGCAGGTGGTTGTCTTCAAAAGAGGGCAGAGATTATGAACACAGGCATTTAGTTCATCAAGACGGGTTTGGACATATTGATGATGGGGTGTCAGCTCAGGAAGAACCAAACAAACCACTGTGTGTAACAAAATAAATATCTGAGTGATATATGTTAAGAGGCCAGATATTGGTGAAGGAAGTAGGGAGAAGAAAATGTAGATAGCTCTGTGATCAGGGTTGATACTGTACTTGTGGGAGAAAATAAATTGTCATGGAGATTTTTTTTAAATTGTGGGATGTGTGATATAAACAATTGCATTCATCTCCTCAGTGAAATCCATAAGTTTTACATAGTTCACCATGAATAAGAGTGTATGTTTCCAAAGTGTGAATGAGAGAATATGCTGAATTATGTATCCAGCACAGACACAGCCACAGAGATGCAGAAGTGAGAGGAACAGAGACCAGTGATATGTTTGTACCGTGTGCAAAAGTCAAGAGGGACAAGTGCCGGAGCTCTCCATATAATGCGCCAAAGTGTTAACTGCCATTTGTTGCTTTATGTTCCTTCGTTTCAAATTATATATAGCCTAATCTTTCATAACAAACATGTGCTGATAGCTAGGAAATATATTGTTTTCATTAAAAGAGCTGTGCTTGGGGCGCCTGGGTAGCTCAGTGGGTTAAAGCCTCTGCCTTCGGCTCAGGTCATGATCTCAGAGTTCTGGGATCAAGCCCCGAATCAGGCTCTCTGTTCAGCAGGGAGCCTGCTTCCTCCTCTCTCTCTCTGCCTACTTGTGATCTCTCTCTCTTTCAAATAAATAAATAAAAATTAAAAAAAAAAGAGCTGTGCTTATCCGGTGGCTTATTTAGAGTTTCATCCATACTGATTGCATGTGGATCATATGCCAGGTGTCATTTGTTTCTTGACTTTGAAAATGTTACTTGCTCAAATCTTCCATCGTCCTGACTGGGGTGTCCTTGCAACTGCATGAGTTCCAAGTGTTCCTTACAAAGCCCTTTGTCCTTCCTTTCTCTTGGCCCAGACATCACCCCACATCACAGCATGAAGATGTCTCCACCTCCTCCCACTCCCTGGTAATACATCCTTTTGAGAGGGTGGCCTGCCTGCCACCCTCGTCCTGTCTGCCATCTGCGCCCAGAGGCCCTAGGTGATACTGCTGGTGACAAATAGCTTCCAAATCTGAGTACTTGACACACACCTTGCCCACCTCCTGACTATCAGGTCATGAAACATCATTCAGTGATTCAGTCCAGCCTGATACCTAAGCCAGAAAATACTGCTTAGTAGAAATCAAGTGAGTAGCATCTTGATGGCGACCAAAAATAGCCAAGAACTCGGAGCATTTATTTGCCATGGTAATTTCTGCTTTTGGTTCTGTTTGCTACCCTGCTCCCAGCATGGCATCCCAACTAGAATCTCACTGATTCTCCAGAAACCTTAGTATTGGGTGCCCTGAAGTACAATTGCCTGTGCCTGTGAGTTGCCTTCTTGGGTTTCCCATTAAAATTTTGAGTAAAGCACATAAGCAAATATATTAATATATATTCTGTATGTACCACTCTAATTTGGTCAATATCTGCCGAAGATTTCATGATATAACAGAAAAAAAATGTGTAGTCTTATTTTTGCAGTCCTAGCAACAATTGTCAGTCTCAAATAATATTTATTTAAGATAATTTAATTAATAGAAAATGCTGAAAGAAAGAGGTAAAAATGTTATTAAGAGCTGTTCTTGGGTGGTACATTGATCTAGAGTTTTTTAAAATAAATTGCATAAATTTTATGTATTTGGCATACATATTAGTCAGAGACCAGTCCAGAGAAAAAGAGAACACACCAATTATTTAAACAGATGCATTTGCTGTATGGAATTTTTAACCACGTATTTCAGAATTGGAGTAGCAAAAAGAAAGCACAAAGACATTATGGAATAGGAACTGTACAAAGGAGCGGCTACCCTCAGAGGTCAGGAAACAAAAGAAAGAGATTATAATTTTTAAACCATGGATACTTGCAGAGGGGCTGATGGCTGGCCTATGTGTCTAGAGCTGAGACTGGCATAGAAAGAGCTGTGCACTTAGTGTAAGTCCTTCTGCGGCTCAGAGGGCTCACAGTGCTGCCATCTTGACCTCAGATCATGCAGTCACTGCTGGTGTAACTGCAGGGAGTGCAGAAAGGGGCAGGAGCCATCCTGTACCACTCCTCTCACCAAGACATATCCCTCTGGGGCGCACTTTGAGCTGCCCCAAGGATGGAGTTGGAAGCTCAAGGGGGAATGTGGTTGTCTGTTGTCTGAGATGACCCACAAATCCCAAAAAGAGAAGTATGGGTTGAAGCTTAGGACAACAACATAATACTTGGTGAAGAATATATCACTTCAAAGGAAAAAAAGGCACCCCCATCTTTTATTAAAGTCAACAGACCATTTAGTGCCTAGATGGGAATCTATACACAGTAGAAGATCATTGATGGAAGTCCAAGTTTACTTGGCCATTAACAAGCTAATTGGAATTAGCAAAATGTGATATACAATCTCCTCAACTATGACAAATTTATAAAATAACAACAACAGCTCAATACACCTTCACAAGAGTAGGAAATCTTGGGAAATTATTGTGAGATATAAAGTTTGAGGACTTGTCTTCCAGAAGCTGAGAAAGAGAGTTGAATTCAGTAATCGCTTTTACATTTTCAAAGCTCAGATATTTTCTGTTTAAGGCAGAAGCAGTTTGATCTTTGGGTGATGGTATTCCTGATTTGACCCATTTCTCAGTAAATGAGTACACACACGGAGAATGTGATGATCCCTCGATTTGTACAGTGGTATCCATCAGGGTCCAGTAAAGAATTGCATTCCCTGGAATCATTCCAATGAGTATAATTTATTGAAGGGGAGCAAGCATGGTTCTGAGAACCCACAGATGAGCTACTGCTGGAAGCCACTGCATCCCCCGGGGATAAAAAAGCAAGGGGATAATCTGAAGTGGAAGCAGTGCCTCGTGGAACTCTACAGTGTGGAGGAACATAGCAATTGCACTCACTCCAGAGCTACAACCAGGAGTAAGAAGGAGAAATCCTGAAGCTTCCTCCAGGCTAGGCATATTCTGCCAGTGCTCAGGAGGGCTAACCCTCACCTCTGGACATCTATGATGGTAGCCCTGGTTATGCAGAACAAGGCTATAGCCTTTCTGTGTGAAGGTCAAGGCAAACATGAATAGAGATTAAGTTAGAAGGAGGATGATCAGCAAAAGAGCTCCAAACAGTTTTCCAGCCCACCGTTATAATGCAACTTGTGAATGAGTAGCTCTCTTTTTTAATTAATTAATTAAGTAATATTTTTATGAGTGGATTTCTGTATACGGGTTATGACTAGTTTACAGGATAAGAACTAGTTTGGATGACTGGGAGGTTTTATGTTCTGCCAACAGCCAGAATCCATCCAGATTTCACATATTTTTTAAAAATGAAATATCTTATCATATTTCCTGCGGTAATAATTATCTATTCATTTTTATTGAACCCACAGTGCCTATCAAAAATTTTACACATTTCTTGTGAAGAAAAACCACCACCTATATAATGGGGGACCCTAAAACAGGATCTTTGGTGAATCTCCCAATGGCAAGTGGCTTAAATATCAGACAGTGAATGAGACAAATTATGGCAAATACAAGCAAAAGTAATAGAAACAAAATGCTAATACAAATCTTATCCTTGTATTTTGTACAGAATATTATTTAGAAATCTGTTTGAGAGATGGTTAATACAGCTAGACTACATTGGAATGAAGTCTTTTTAAGATAAATTTTTATTTATCAGCTGCAATTGTGACATACCTTAGTGCTGTTTATTAAAGTATTCACAAATCTTTGTCTTCTAGGAACAAGTGAGAGTGGCAATCTCCTTGTTCTTTACTTTGGCCAATAAAATGTGAATGGCAGTGTCATGTTCATTCCTAGGGCACTTGAAGACTCTCCCCCCACTGCCACAGTTAGCAGCAATTCTGCAAAGACTGGCCACTGTGCAGGCTCAGGTCCTTAATGAGAAGCATGCAGGGAATCATAGTGGCTATGTCATTTGCAGCCACAATAATGTGAGTTTGTTTTACTGCAGGGTGATTTTTCTTGTGTTGTTTGGTAGAGCAAATGTTCAAATCAAAAGCGGCTCCTGCTTGCAAAGCCTGGCATCAACAAAGGATGTGGTAGCAATGATATGATCGAATTATTCATCAATGGTGGCTTCATGACTTGAGAAAATGGCTCCCACCTGCATACCTTCCCTTTGATACATATTTTATATTAAAACAAAACCTGAGGCCTGAGAGACTCTTGGGAATGGAGGTTATTTGTGTCTTCACGGTCTGTTGGTGAGGTGCTTTGGGTAACACTAACCTCTGCACTGACGCCATCATGCAGTACCTTGGTTGGTGGCAAACAGTGGGTTCCCAGATTTATGCAAATTCTGAGCTTCACACAGCTCACACATCTGTGCTGTGGGGTCTCTTAAAAATAATTAAAAGCAGACATCTGGAAAACACTGATTCCTGAGGCATTCATAGCCTCAGCAATATTCTCTATGGACAACCAAGACTTAGTTAAAAAAAAAAAGGAGTATTTTCCATTTTGTTTTAAAAGAAGCTCATTGTCCATGCATATGAAACACAAATGTTTAAGTGGGGAGAGCTCATTCTGAATTTTTTTCTTACTAATTTCAGAAGCAGAATGATTTCTCCAGAAAAGAGCATTTGGCAAGATCACAGTAGGCATTGCACAGTAGGCAGGTAAAGTCTTATGCCAGCGTTCATTCTGTAAACGTTTCCAGAGAACCTGCATTATGATGGACAGCTGTGCCGATTGCTGAGAATACAAATGGGAATGAGACATTTTCTCCAGTCTAGTGGGATTTAGAAACAAATCAGTGGAAACAGAGTGGTGCTCTAGTGGAAGCATGCACATGGTTGCTCCAAAGCAAATTTATTGGCTAACTTTTAGGGACAAATTTGATGCCATGCTTGGTTTTTAATAAATGACCAGGAAAACTGAAAATAACCATAATTCCTGCTCATTTTAAAACTCTGTTCTTTACAACTACCATATGATCTCCCTGATATGAGGAAGAGGAGATGCAACATGGGGGGTTGGAGGGTAGGAAAAAAATAAATGAAACAAGATGGGATCAGGAGGGAGACAAACCATGGTGACACTTAATCTCACAAAACAAACTGAGGGTTGCCGGGGGGAGGGGATCGGGAGGGTGGGGTGGGGTTATGGACATTGAGGAGGGAATGTGCTATGGTGAGTGCTGTGAAGTGTGTAAACCTGGCGATTCACAGACCTGCACCCCTGGGGATAAAAATACATTATATGTTTATAAAAATAATAAAAAAACATAAAAATAAAATTCCAGCTGCTCAACACAAAATGTTATATTAGTTCCATGTGCACATTATAGTGATTCAGCATTTCCTTCCATCACCTGTGCACATCAGGACAAGCACAACCTGCAATCCTCATCTCCTATTTCACTGATCCCACCCCATGTCTCACACAATTTTTATGGGTAATCTCAGTGAAACTGTTAAGAACACGTTACATTGAATAGATGTAAATAAACTTAGAAATTTTAGATAAAGTCTTAGTCTTCCAAATCTTTCTGGTAAACTAAAATTTTAAAGGTCAATGGTTAAATGAAATTACTTTCATTAAATATCTAGATCATTACTAGGTAAGATAATACTAAGTTATTAGTAAATGAACATGAGTTTATCTCCTTTTGGTTCCCTTATTGCAAAGAAACTGGGCTTTTTTTAAACACATTTTGTGCTTTCCTGAATGATTGTTTAATGAAGAAGCACATATTTCAGGAAATTATGAAATGAATTCATCAATTTCCCAACCTAAAGAATAGTTATTCAGAGTTCACAACTACTTTCCTTGAAAATGAAAGTTTCCAAGACTTAAGAATTCTAAGTAATGTAATGAAGGCTACTGAAAATAATAAGAAAAATAACTCAGAATGCAAAGAAAGTAAGATGTGTGTTTTTCATAAGTAAAGGAGTGAGGAATGGAAATTTATTTTTCCCCCAGGGAAAAAAGAAAGGAATTTTGTTCTACAGCAAAGCTGGGTATCTAAAGAGGGTAAACTCAGGACAAAAATCTGACTGTAAAAGAGAAAGTTGTAAAGCCTTCTAAAAAGGGAATGTTTGGAAAGGAATGTTATGCGTAGTCAGGAGGGTCTAAGATTGGAATGGAGAATTTTCCAATCAAAAGTAAGCTGGTAAAATATCAGAATTTGGTTTTCCTTCTTCAAGAGAATGAAGGATTTTGTGGATTTTTTTTTTAATTTTCTTTGGAGTATTGGCCCACTTAAGTCTCTTTGACCTGGAACATCCCAAAGGATTTGCTCAATTAATAACAGCTTATTTGATATGTTAAATTACATGGGAATCATTGTGAAATAAAACTTCATAATAAGTTTTTTGTTTGTTTGTTTGTTTGTTTGTTTTGCTATTATAGTTGTAAGATTGTGGCACATGTAGATAAGGTCCATTCCAGTTCGAAAAAACATGGCTCCTCATTGCCAGATGCAGGCCATCCTGATGTCCTTGTTACATGGCACCTGTTTCCCTTTGAGTCAGAGAGAAGAAGCTGGGTAAAGAATGGGAGTGATTTAAAGAAAGAGTCAGGGCTAAGGGAAAACCAAGACAACCACTTGGTTCTTCCCAGATTCTTGGCAAGCCCCATTTTTCTTGATTTTTTTTTCATTCCTTCATCCACCATAGGGCATTTAAGATGATTCAAATGATACATGGACATCAGTGGGAAGCCTTCTAAAACAGTAAAAAACAAAAACAAAACAAAAAACAAAACAAAAAACATGTTTACCAGCCGTGTTTAACCTGTCAGGTCCATAATCCTGAACAACTTTCTGTCTCCAGAGGTTTCAGGTCTCCTTCCTGTGGACCCTTTGAACACCTACAGCTGGATTCATTCCACTGCCACATAGTAGGATTTGTCATATACCCTGTTACTGTTTCTGTATTTTCTGGATCAGTTCAAGCCTTTCCCTGCCAAGAGGCTGATGATTGCACTGTGGTAAAGACCCTGTTAAAAAATGGGCAGAAGGTATGAACTGACACTTCTCCAATGAAGACATACAAATGGCTATCAGCCACATGAAAAAATGTTCATCATCATTAGCCATCAGGGAGATTCAAATCAAAACCACATTGAGATACCACCTTACACCAGTTAGAATGGCCAAAATTAGCAAGACAGGAAACAACGTGTGTTGGAGAGGATGTGGAGAAAGAGGAACCCTTTTACACTCTTGGTGGGAATGCAAGTTGGTGCAGCCACTTTGGAGAACAGTGTGGAGATTCCTCAGGAAATTAAAAATAGAGCTTCCCCATGACCCTGCAATTGCACTACTGGGTATTTACCCCAAAGATACAGATGTAGTGAAAAGAAGGGCCATCTGTACCCCCAATGTTTATAGCAGCAATGGCGGTCGCCAAACTGTGGAAAGAACCAAGATGCCCTTCAACGGATGAACGGATAAGGAAGATGTGGTCCATATACACTATGGAGTATTATGCCTCCATCAGAAAGGACGAATACCCAACTTTTGTAGCAACATGGACAGGACTGGAAGAGATTATGCTGAGTGAAATAAGTCAAACAGAGAGAGTCACGTATCATATGGTTTCACTTATTTGTGGAGCATAACAAATAATATAGAGGAAAAGGGTAGATGGAGAGGAGAAGGGAATTGAGGGAAATTGGAAGGGGAGGTGAACCATGAGAGACTATTGACTCTGAAAAACAACCTGAGGGTTTTGAAGGGGCGGGGGGTGAAAGGTTGGGGGAACAAGGTGGTGGGTATTAGGGAGGGCACGGATTGCATGGAGCACTGGGTGTGGTGAAAAAACAATGAATACTGTTATGCTGAAAAGAAATAAAAAATTTAAAAAAGTGGGTTTCTCCCTTGGGGCACACTTTCTGTGATCTCCAGGGACCAGGGCACATAGTTCACTGGGCAAATCACAGAAGCCTTTAGGAAATCCTTGCAGACTTCATTGAATTGTCTCAGTGTACAACCTTTTACTGATCCGTTGTGTTGCATGCTGGTCTATCCAATTACTGTAAGTCTGCGATGTCCAGTGCTCAAGCCTGTCATCAACTGGTTATGGAAGTCTTCCTAGATCACAGTTAAAAGGATCCTCTCCATCACAGTTTACAGCCTGGTGATTAAGTATTTGAGACACATCATTACAGGAAGACCAGCCCTTGAAAGCCAGTAAAAGAGGGACCTTACTAAATCTCCTTCTGTAAAACTCATAGGTATTGAGCCTCCAGTGCACAACCCACAGCTACAGAAGTCTCCACCTGACACCTGGTTCTGCATGGACACTTGATATTTCTGAATCTATTGGGAATAAAGTGAAATAGCTGACATCTAGTTAGACCGGGTTCACCCAAGGCAATGAATCAACACTCCAAGCTTTGACCAAACATGTGATCCTTTACCTCTCTTGTATTTTCCTTTATTCTGGCAATGGCTTGGAATGGTAACACCCTCATCTGTATTGCCCAGGTCATTACTACAGCGGTATCCTCTGGAATTTAGAGCAACCTTTTATTTCAGGCTACCAGAAAATTCAACCCTGGTCTGAAAATTACTCAAGCTAAAAAAGACATTTCATTGGTTAACTTCCCTACATTCATGTTCTGAGTTAGAAGGGAACTACCAGGAAAAATTGTGTTCCAAGATTCATGTCTTTGGCCGGCCTTACTTCCCTGGTTAGGGATAAACATAGATGGAGTATGATCAAGACCTTTTCCTTCATTCTTTTTTTTTAAAGATTTTATCTATTTATTTGACAGTTATCACAAGTAGGCAGAGAGGCAGGCAGAGAGAGAGGAGAAAGCAGGCTCCCTGTAGAGCAGAGAGCCCGACGCGGGGCTCGATCCCACGACCCTGGGATCATGACCCGAGCCAAAGGCAGAGGCTTTAACCCACTGAGCCACCCAGGCGCCCCTTCCTTCATTCTTGAAATTGTTGCAGGACCCCTTGCCAAAGCAATGTCTGCCCAACGAGAATCCTTACACTTTGGCCAAAGGAGTTCTTGAAAATAAGATAGCCCTTGGTTATCTCTTAGCTGAGCAAGGTTGGGTCTGTGCTGCAGACGACAGCATGTGCTAAACCCCGATGAGCAGTTCTGGGGGAAGTTGAAGTCCCATAATATCAGATTACTGAGGAAGCCACGTGGCTTAAAAGAGTGACTCCTTCAGCAGGGTCTTTCTTACTCATTTGTTTTTAATTGCTTTGAGTCTTGGAGTACATAGCCTCAAATTGCACTCCAAACATTGGGAATTATCTTGTTTATCATAATCAATATAATCTGTGTGGTGCTTTATATTTTCTCAAAAGCTAAATGCAAATGCAGAGACACTAACCTGCATAATAATGATCTTTCTAAGAGTGGAACACCAGAAAAACAAAACAAACAAACAAACAAACAAACAAAATGTAGAGCATGACCAGCTCAAAAATTGTAAGACTGCAGTGGTGACCTGTGAACATCACAGGGGTTAATCAGAAAGGTCAAGAACTCTGAATACTACACTGAGGAGCAACAAGTATTGTGAGCACTTCAGAGCAGGTGCTGAGAGTGACGTTAATGCCTTCAATTTATATCTGTCAGTTAAGCTGAGAGTCTGATCAAAAGGTGGGGTTGTTTAAAGGAAAACCAAAGGCTCAAAATGCCCTCACATGGCTTTAGGTCCTAAGTGGGTTAGCCAAGACTTAACACCGCCCCAACTGGAGTTTCAACATCCGGAACTATATAACCTTTAGCCAGCCCAGGTGGGAAATTCCTGGTCAGTGCTAGGAAGTCTACCAATTGGCCCCCTCTGTTTCCCTTAGGAGGGTCATCTTGCCTAAAACAATAGATTCTTAGCTGATTATGTTTTATTTTCTCCCTTGCTGTCTTATTTTTAAGATTTATTTATTGGTGGGAGGGTCATAGGGAGAGGGAGAGCAAAACACAAACAGGCTCTGTGCTGAGCACAGATCCCTGTGCAGAGCTGGATCCTAAGACCCTGAGATCAGGACCTGAGCCAAAGCCAAGAGTGTGACACTTAACTGACTGCACCACCCATGCACTCCATCTCACAGGCTATCTTGGAAGTCTTTTCTTTCTTGTGGCCGTTTGGACCGCCCCTCTATCTACTGGATAGGATACTATGCAAGTCATTATTAGATCATTTAATACAGCCCATTAGGTCTTAAAACTTACGGGGCTGCATTTGTCTTATTTCACAGATTCTTATTTTGTGCGTATACCTTTGCTTACCTTTTATATACCATAAACGTTTACCTTTGCTTTCACCTGGACTGTGATGAAGATCCCATGAAATTATGTCAGTGAAAATGCTTGCTGTGGAAAACATAGCAAGGGTGAATTTATTCATATGCTTATATTAATGTTCATCTTATCCTAAAAGTAACACAGGTATGATCACAGAGTCAGCCCAAAGGTTTCAGTTCTACCACTAACAAAGAGCAAAGCATAAATTTAATACAACCACTGGGCTATGTGTGCTGTTAAGTTTCGATTTTTGTGTGATCAGAGAAAAATAAAATGGAGCGTTAAGTTCCTCAGTGAGCATTATGGTAAGGGAGAAGTTCTTGTTTATGATGTGTTTCCCTTGACACTTATTTCTCAAATGAGTATCTCCCAAGGTCTTCTCATACAACAAAGCTAACGAGGGCATTTCTGTTCATGCAATTCTACAGTGGACGTCTAGTGCTGGTTCTTGGGGGCTTTTTTTCCCTTTAGTTTTTGAGAAAAGCTTGTTCATATGTATGTCCACTGTACATGAAATCCAGGAACAGTGAGTGATTCTGAAGAGAAATAAAACATCTTTTCCATGATTTTGACCAGCCTTGTTTGAAAACGAACACATAGACACATATACACAGTTTATTATGCAAACTCTTACTTTAATGTCTGTATGTCAATCAACGCATGATGTTAAGATATTATTATTTGTCCTTTTTACAGTTTTTATTTTCATTCCAGTTAGTTAACTTGAGATTGTATTATTTTCAGGTGCTCAATATGAGGAATAAAGTCACTGTATGGAAAAGAAGGAGACATTGAAAGCCCTTTACATTTAGCTTTTTAGGCTATTTTAACACTTAACATAATTATGCTAACATTTCCTTCTTGGGATTTACCCCCGTGTCTATACCTCAAACCCACTTCCAGAACACACCTGCCGCCAGCCCCTATGCAGAAATTCTCTTAGGGCCGGTCTCCCACTGATGACGTCCAGGGCGCGCCAGGGACATCGGAGAAGCCAGGCAGCCTCTGGGCAGCAGTAGGGTGGTAAGGAGGGTCTGTGTGTGGGATGCGACAGTGGCGGGTGGGAAGCACAGCGGGGAGGGGTGGCAGAAACCAGAGGGGTGCAGTGAGGCAGCTGGGGCAACAGGGCGGGGCGGTGGGAAGCAATGTCACTGGGTCGCAGTCACAGCGGCGCTGGGGAGGTTCAGTGGGGTGGCAGTGGCGTTGGCGGGGCAAAGTGGGTCAGCAGCACAGTGGGGGGGTCAGCAGGACAGTATTGGGGTGGGGGTTAATGGTGGGGAGTGGGCAGGACCAGCGGGGCGGCGGTCTCATGGTAGTGGGGCAAGGCAGCTGCCGCAGGGCCACCAAGGAAGGGGCGGTGGCCTTGGAGACCCTGGCAGCAGCACCAGGCCGGCGGGTGCCAGGGCGGGGATGGGGGCGGGGGCAGGGCGGCCAGAAGGGCAACGTGGGGAGTAGCCAGGGGAGGGCTGCAGTGGCGCTGGGGGATGCTCAGCGGGACCCCTGGTCCTGGGGTGCGGTAGCGGTGGGGGGCGTGGCGTGGCAGCGGGAAGCAAGGGCAACTCAGTGGGGCAATGGGGCAGTGACGGCATGGGGTGGTAGGTGGGGCCGTGGGGCTGCCCAGGGTGGAGGAGGTGGCAGCCAGGTGATGACCCTATGGTGGGGGGGGGCGGGACTGGTGGGGGAGGGAGCCGGGGTCGCCAGAACCAGGTGAGGGGACAACCAGGCGGTAGTGGCACAGGGAGCGGGGGCGGGCCATGGTGGGGGAGCTCTGTGACAGCCAAGTGGGGCAGCCGTGTGGCGACTGTGGGGGGCGGGAGGAATTGAGGCAGCAGCAGCCAGAGTGGGGGTGGGACCAGCCCGGAGCCAGTGGCTCAGCAGCAGCAGCGCAGCAACGGGGCAGGGGTGGTGGGCGGGCCCAGAGGGCACGTCAAGGGGGCGGGGCAGCGGCAGTTAGGAGGGTGTGGTGGGCGGGGCCATTGTGCACGTCAAGGGGGCGGGCAGCGGCAATGAGGAGGGCGTGGTTGGGGCCCATTGTGCACGTCAAGGGGCGGGGCAGCGGCAGTTAGAAGGGCGTGGTGGGCGGGCCCATTGTGCACGTCAAGGGGGCGGGGCAGCATCAGACAAGAGGGCGTGGTGGGCGGGCCTGTCCTGCACGCCAAGGGGGCGGGGCAGCAACGGTTAGGAGGGCGTGGTGGGCGGGCCCATTGTGTACATCAGGGGGGCGTGGCAATGGCAGTGAGGTGGGCGTGGTGGGCGGTCCCATCGTGCACGTCAAGGGGGCGGGGCAGCGGCAGTGAGGAGGGCGTGGTGGGAGGGCCCATCGTGCACGTCAAGGAGGCGGGGCAGCGGCAGTGAGGAGGGCGTGGTGGGCGGGCCCATTGTGCACGTCAAGGGGGCGGAGCAGCGGCAGTGAGGAGGGCGTGGTTGGGTCCCATTGTGCACGTCAAGGGGGCGGGGCAGCGGCAGTTCGGAGGGCGCGGTGGGCGGGCCCATCGTGCATGTCAAGGGGGCGGGGGCACAGGGCAGCCGCGGAGCTGCGGAGCTGCGGCAGCGGAGGTAACGGGGCCAGTGTGAGGGCACAGCAGGATGGAGAGGTGCATGTGGCAGTAGCAATGTGGTGGACGTCCAGGGAAGGGGGTGGATGTTCAGGGCGGTAGTAGCTGGGGAATGGGCCTGGCAGCGGGGAGGCCACGGAGCAGGGGGAAGGGCAAGCCGTTCGGCGGTGGTGGCGTGTGGGGGAAGGTGGGACCGGCCGGGCATCAACGGGGCGTCAACGTCAGGGCGTGGTGGGCGGGGCCACATGGGCCCAGGGAGCTGGCTAAGACGTAGTCACACTCATGTAGGGGGACTGGACAAGGGAGTAGGGAGCAAGGGTCACCAAGGCAGGGGAGGAGCCCACCAGGCATAGTGGCACAGGGAGCGGTGGCGGGCCGTGGTGGGGGAGCTGTGTGACAGCCAAGTGGGAGACCCGTGCGGCGACTGTGGGGCGTGGGTGGCATCTAGGCAGCAGCAGCCGGAGTGGGGATGGGCCCAGCACGGAGGCAGCGGCTCAGCAGCAGCAGTGGGACGGGCGTGGAGGGCGGGTCCAGAGGGCACGTCAAGGGGGTGGGGCAGCAACAGACGGGAGGGCATGGTGGGCGGGCCCATTGTGCACGTCAAGGGAGCGGGGCACGGAAACACAGCAGTGGTGGGGACACAGGGCAACAGTGGAGTGGCGGCAGTGGTGGTAAAGGGCATTGTGTGGGGGGGCACAGCAGGGTGGCAGGAGTACATGTGGGGGGGGCAGCAAGCTGGTAGCAGTGCGGGGGTGGTGGACGTGCTGGAATCCACACGCTAGGCAACCAGGAGGCATCGGAGTGGGGTGGGGGAGAAGCTAGGCGGTAGTGTCCTTGGGGGTGGGCAGGACTAGCTGGGTATAAGCGGGATGTCCATGTCATGGCGTGGTGAGTTGGGCAGCGAAGCAAGGGCCTGGCTTTGCTGGGCTTGGTGCATGACTACAGGGTGGGACCACTGATAGCAGCAGCAGCGGGGACCCAGGGTAGCAGCGGAGAGGCAATGGTGGTTGTAAGTGGGGGCGCCGTGGACGGGGGTGCAGCACAGTGGGAGCGGCTCATGTTGTGGGGGCAGCCTGGTGGTACCAGTGCGGGGAAGGTGGAGTCGGACCCGTGGGGCGGCAGTAGCACGGCAACAGGAGTAGGGAATCGAGAAGGCTCCAGAGTGGGGGGCAGGGGTAGTGGCTAGGTGGTAGCTGCAGGGAGGGGTGGGCGGGAACAGCAGGGGGCAGCGTGGCAGGTGGGGCATCTTGCAAGTCAACAGGGCAGGGCTGCATAGGGCTGGGCTATGAAAACCAGCAGCAAGGGGACACAGGGCAGCAGCGGGACATAGGGCAAGAGTGGGACACAGCGCGGCAGCAGATCAGAAGCAGGGTGGCGGTAAGGGGGCAGTGTGGGCGAGGGGCAGGGGATTGGTAGTGTGTGTGGGGGGGGTCCCGGCAGGGTAGAGGTGCGGGGAGAGCACAGAGAGATGGTAGCAACAATGGGGTGGGGCAGCAGGACAGTAATGTGCATGGTGGTGGGCGGGGTGGGACAGCGCGGCTGCAGGGGTGCATGTGGGGTCGCAGGCAGGTGGTGGTGTGCGGAGAAGGGGGGACGGAACCAGCTGGGAGGAAGTGGCACAGCAATTGCACAGGAAGGGCATGAAGGGTGGGGCAGGGACTTAATGCATGTCAGTGGGGCTGGACAGGGAAGGTCAGCAGTGGCCTGGGGCACAGGGCAGAATCTCAGTTGTAGCAGCAGTGGTAAGGTGGACAGTATGAGGGGTGTGCTGTGGACTGCAGGGTCACGAGGCAGAGGCTCCCAGGCAGTAGCAGCACTGGGAGAAGGCTGGGATGAGTGGGGCGGCAGCAGCAGGTCAAGGGGAGGGAATCTGCAGGCACTGGAGAAGGGGTATGGGGACCGGCAGGCGGTAGCAGTTCGGGGGTGTTTGGTGGGACCAGCAGGGCAAGAGCAACAGGTTAATAGCTGTATGGGCAGGGCAGGGGCTCTGCACAGCCGTGGCAGCAAGGGGACAGTATGCAGTGAAGAAATGGTGGGGGAGGGGGACAGTGAGGCGGCAGTGACTTGAGGAAGGCAGTGACTTGAGGAAGTGCAGTTGGATGGCAGCAGATGTGGAGGCAAAGCAGGGAGTCAAAGTGGGGAGGGATTGGCCTGGATATGGTTGGGAGGGACCAGCGGGGCAGCAGCTACATGGCAATGGTGCGGCATGGCTTGTGGGCAGGGCGGGGCAGTGGAGATGGGCAGGAGCAGGAGGGCAACCACGGTAGCAGTGGTGGTGCTGTTGGAAACACAGGCACCAGGGCAGTAGAAGCACTGGAGGGTGGTGCAGCAGGGTGGCAGAGTCCTGGGGGGTGCACAAGGGAGTGGTAGGGGCACTGGGGATGTCACAGCAGGGCATCAGTTGCAACGGGCAGGGCAGCTCTGATGAGGGTTACCCATTGTGGGACAAAGGGGCACTGCTGTGGAGTAGCAGGGTGGAGGGTGGCAGCGCTGGTGGCAGCGGCCAGTCAGGAATGGGGGATGGAAGGGACAGTGGTGTGTGTGTGGGGTGCCGCAGGGTGGCAGTGGGGGATGGCACAGTGGGGTGGCACTGGTACGAGATGTGGGGACCAGTCAGGCAGCAGAAGCACAGGTGGGGGGCAGGGATCAGGGAGCAGCACTATCAAATGCTTTTTCTGCATCTGTTGACATTTTCCTATGATGTTGATCCTTCATTTTGTGAAGGCGGCACATCAGTTTGATTTGTGGATGTTGAGCCGCCGTTGCATCCTTGAAGTAAATCTTACTGGATCGTTCCTCTCCCTGTATTGTAGAATTTGGTTTGCTGATATTTGGTTGAGGATTTTTATGTCTATGTTCATCACAGATACTACTCATTTTCTTGGGGCACCTTGGGAGGTTTTGATAAGGGTCATGCTGGCCTCATAAAATGAGGTGGGGAGGCTTCCTTCCTCTTGTTTTTCTGGCAGAGTTGGGGAAGGATTGGTATTCATTTTGTTTCTGTGGATGATTCGTAGAATTCACTGGAGAAACCACGGGGTCCTGGACTTTTTTTTGTTGGAAGTTTTTGATTTCCTATTTAATCTCCCTGCCAGTCATTGGTCTGTTCGGATTTCTGTTTCTTCAGGATCCAGTCTTGGCAGGTTGTATGTTTCTGGGAATGTATCCTTTTCTTTTGGATTATCCAGCTTGCTGGGGAGTAATTGTTCATAGTACTTTTTATGAGCCTTTGCCTATCTACGGTATCAGGGAACATCTCCTTCTTTTCTGATGATGAGTCCTCGTTCTTTTTTGTTAGCTTGAGTCTGGCTGAGACTCTGTCAGCTTTGTTCTTTTCAAAGAACCAGCTCTTTGTTGATGTGTTGTTGTTGTTGTGTTGTTGTATCTTTCTGTTGCCTTTTAGTCTGTATTTCATTTATTTCAGTTCTGATGTGTTCCTTCCTTTCTTCTACTAACTTGGGACTTTATTTGTTCTTTTTCTGTTTCCTTGAGGTATAAAGTTAGGTGGTTTCTTTGAGATGTTTCTTGTTTCTTGAGTTAGGCCTGTATCACTATAAGCTTCCTTAGAACCACTTTTTTTTTTTTTAAGTTAGCTCTAAGGGGTGCCTGTGTGGCTCAGTCTGTTAGGCGTTGGCCTTTGGCTCAGTCATGAATTTAGGGTCCTGGAATTGAGCCCTGAATCAGCTCCCTGTTCAGCACGGGGAGCCACTTCCTCCCTCTTCTACTGCCTGCTGCTCCTTGCACTTTGCTCTGTCTGTCGGTCTGTCTCTCTCTCTCCCGCTCTGTGTCAAATAAATGAATGGCATCTTTAAAAAAATAAAGTGAGCTCTATTCCCAGTGTGGGGTTGAAACTCAAAACCACAAGATCAGGAGTCACAGCGCTCCACCGACTAATCCGTTGCTCCATTTTAGAACCCATTTTACTGCATTCTGTAACTTTTCTTTCATTGTATTATTTTTTCATTTGCCTCAAAGTATTGCTGTGTTCCCATTTCAGTTTGCCCATGAACTCAGTTGGTTGTTCAATAGCATGTTGTTTAGTCTCTGTGTTTATGAATTTCCAGTTTTCTTCTTGTAATTGATTTCTAGATCTATGCCACTGTGGTTGGAAAAGATGGTCGATTTGATGAGTCATCACTTGGGAAAATTCTAGGCTTCTGGTGTTTATTGACTTGTCTTGTGGCCTCACATATGACCTATGGTGGAGAATGGTCTAGGTGCACTGGAGAGGAGTGTATTCCATGTGCTGCTTTTGGATGGAGGATTCTGTGTGTATCTGTCAAGTCCATCTAAGTAACGGGTTGTCTGAGGCTGATGTTTCCGTTGTGATCTTCTGTCTGGATGGTGTATCATTGAGAGAAGTGTGTGGTATTAAATTTCCCTATGGTATTTGTTGTGATTGCTTCTATTAGGTTTGTTCATATATGCTCTACATATTTAGTTGCTCCACGGCTGGGTGTGTAAATATTTATAAATGTTGCATTGTGTTGTTGCATTGATCCCATTTTCAGTTTGTAGTACCCTTCGTTGGCTCTTGTTACAGTGTTTGGATTTTTTTTTCTCCTCCATTGGACTGAAAATCAGAAGATGATCTGCTAGATCTGCAGCCATGAACAAAGAACACCCCTGCTCTAAGTTTTTTTTTTTTATTTCCTCTATAAATAAACACAATAAATTCTTCTCCCAGGATCATATCCTGACTCCAATAAGAGAATGTGCATAAAAGTGCTTTGTAAAGTAGCAGATACTGCCCAATTATGAAAATGATTATGCAACCAACAAATGTCCAGGATAAGATTTTTTAAGACATATTTATTTATTGTAGAGACAGAAATTGAGTGCATGAACAAGCATATGCTAGAGAGGGGAGGGTCAGAGGGGGAGAGGGAATCCTCCAGCAGTGTCCCCGCTGAGTGTGGAGCCTGGTGCGGGGCTCTCTCCCAGGAGCTTGGGATCTTGATTTGAGCCAAAATCAAGAGTCAGCTGCATAACTGACTGTGCCACCCAGGTACTCCCAGAATAAGATTTTTTAAAAACATTTTTGAGGGCTTACTCTCATAGGTATTATTCTAAGTGACTTCTATTTCATTCAGTTCTAAGAAGTATTCTTAAATTAAAAATAGAAGCTATTCTAAAAGTAAATATTCATAATATCCTCAGAGGTGGGGAAACAGGCAGAAAAGAGGTTAAGTAGGGGCACCGGGTTGGTTCAGTCATTGAAGCTTCTGCCTTTGGCTCAGGACATAATCCCAGGTACCTGGGATCGAACCCCAGGTCAGGCTCCCTGCTCAGTGGGAAGTCTTCTTCTCCCTTTCCCTCTGTTCCTCCCCCTGCTTATGTCCCCCCTTCTCTGTATCTCAAATCAGTAATTAAATTAAAAAGATAAGTTCCTTGCACGATGTCACGATAAATATTAGAACTAGATACAGTACTGAGTGTGTGACCCTGAAGAATGTGTTCTTTCATTTTTACATTTACCAAGAAATACCTAGCCCTCAAAATACCATAGTTTAAATTAGTTCCCCTTTTCTCCATACATTGAGTATCGGAAGGTGCTACAATTCCAGGACCCTGGCTGGCTGGGTCGGTGGAGTGTGTGACTCTTGATCTCTGGGTTATGAGTTTGAGCCATGTTGGGGGTACAGATTACTTAATTGAAAAAAAAAAGATGCTAGAGTTGGGCTTGTTTTCTTTTTTCCTTTTGACCCCTTCACCCATTTCTCCCACCTCCAACCCCAAACTTCTGCCAACCCCATCTGTTCTGTCTGTGAGCTCATATTTTTTATTTTGTTTTGTTTTCAGGTTCTACATGTAAGTGATTTCTAGTATTTGTCTTTCTGGCCTGTTTTACTTAGCATAATGCCTTCAAGGGCCACCATGTTGTAAATCGAAAGATTTCATGCTTTATTATGGCTGAGTAGGATTCCACTGTGTTTCTCGACCATAATTTCTTTATTCATTCATCCACTGATGGCATTTAGGTTGTTTCTTTATTTTCACTGTTGTCAATAATCCTGCAGTGTACACAGGGGTGAGTATACCTTTGTGAGTTAGTGTTTTCATTTCCTTCAGATAAATACTCAGAAAGGGAATTGTTTGCTCCTTTGGTTGTTCTGTTTCTCATTTTTTTGAGGAACTTCTGTACTGTTTTCCATAGTGGCCGCACCCATTTATACTCCCAGTAGTGGTGCACTAGAGTGTTCCTCTACTCCACATCTTCACCAAAACTTGCTATTTCTTGTGTTTTGGATAATGGCTCTTCTGACAGGTGTGAAGTGGTCCCTCCTTCTGGTTTGATTTGCATGTCCCTGATTATCAATGATGTTGAGCATCTTTTCATGTTTGTGTAGACCATCTGTATGTCTTCTTTAGGAAAATGTCTATTTGGATCTGCTCCTGTTACATTAGATTACTTGCGGAGTTTTTGTTGTTTTTGGTGCTTTTGTGTGTTTTGTTTTGCTGTTGAGTTGCATGAGTTCTTTATATTTTGAATATTAACCCCTTACTAGATATATAATTTACAAATTTTTTACCTTAGGTTGCCGTTTTATTTTGTTGGTGGTTTCCTTTGTTGTTTGGATGTTTTATAGTTAGATGTAGGCCCACACTTTGCTTCTTTGTTTGTTTTTACTTTGGTATCAGCTTAAAAGCACCACTACCAAGACCTGTCAAGGACCTTTCCAAACCCTGTGTTTTTTGCTACAAGTTTTATAGTTCCAGGACTTATATTCAAGTATTTGACCCATTTTGAGTTAATTTTTGTGTATGATGTAAGAAGATGGTGCAGTTTTGTTCTTTTGCATGTGGCTTTCCAGTGTTCCCAGCACCACTGATGAAAGAGACTGTTTTTTCCCCCTTGTTTATTCTTGGCTCCTTTGTCATAAGGTCCCGGACCATAGATGTGTGTGTGTTTACTTCTGGGCTCTCTCCTGTCTTCTGGTGATGTGTGTGTCTGTTTCTATGACAATGGTAGATTGTTTTGATTACTCTAGCTTTGTCATTAGTCTGAAATGAGCAAACGCGATGCCTTTAGGGTGGTTCTTCTTTCTCTAGATTGCTCTGGTATTCGGAGTCTTTTGTGGCATCATACAAATTTTTAGATCCTTTGTTCTCTTTCTGTGAAAAATGTCCTTAGAATTTTGATAGGAATTGCAATGTAGATGGTTTAGGGAAGTACAAACATTTTATCACTATTAATTCTTCTCACCCATGAACATGTGGTATCTTTCGGTTCATGTGTGTTGCCTTCAGTTTCTTTCCTTACCGTCTTGTAGTTTTCATTATACAAGATTTTACCTGTTGGTGAGTTTATTCCTGGGTATTTTATTCTTTTTGATGCAACTTCAGGTGGGATGATCTTCCTAATTTATTTTCTGATGATTCATTATTAGTGTATAGAAACGCAGCAGGTTTTGTGGTAGTGATACTGTATCCTGTCCCTTTACAGAATTTAGTCATAGTTTGAACAATTTTTCATTGGCTTCTTTGAGGTTTTCCTTATATTCTGTATCATCTGCAAATAGTGACCATTTTACTTCTTTCTTTCCAGTTTTGATGCCTTCTGATTATCTTCTTGCATAATTGTTCTGCCTTGGATTTTCAATATTATGTTCTGTAAAAGTGGCAAGGAAAGATCGGCAGTGTTCCTATCTTCGGCGACCTTAGAGGAAATAGTAACAGCGAAATCTTTTCACTGTGGGATGTGATGTAATCTGTGTGGTTGTCATATATGGCCTTTTTTAAAGATTTTATTTATTTATTTGAGAGAGAGAGAGAGATCACAAGTAGAGAGGCAGAGAGAGGGGGAAGCAGGCTCCCTGCTGAGCAGAGCTCAATCCCAGGACCCTGGGATAATGACCTGAGCTTAAGGCAGAGGCTTTAACCCACTGAGCCACCCAGGTGGCCCATATATGGCCTTTTTGGTGTGGAGGTATGTTCCTGGTGTACGTACTCTGTTGATAATTTTGATTGCAAATGGATATTAACGTTTGTCAAATGCTTTCCTGCATCTGAAGATGATCACATCATTTTTATTCTTTAATTTGTTAATGTGCTTTATCACTTTGATCAATGTACACCTGTAAACCATCATTGCATTCCTGCAAGATCCCACTTGATCATACTATATGATCCTATCAGCATATTGGTGAACTTGGGTTGCTAGTATTTTGTTGAACATTTTTGCATCTATGGTCGTCAGGGATACTGGACTGTAAGATACTTTTCTTGGGGTGTCCTCATTTATTTTTGTATTAGGGTAATGTTGGCCTCAGCAAGTGAGTTTAGAAGCTTTCTCTTCTGTTTTTTAGAAAAGTGGGCAAAGGACTGGTATGAATCCCTCCCTGAACAGTAGAATTTACCACGAAAGGCTTCTGGTTCTGGAACTTGGTTTTTTGGGAGGTTCTAAATTGCTGATATGATGAGTACCGGTGTTTTATGTAAGTATTGAATCACTAAAGATGAAACTGTTTCCATATCTGGGTGGTGGGATGGATGAAGGGGAACGAGAGTCATGGGGGCCCAGCACTCAGAGGCTCCATCCGCCACTGTGGCTGTGCCATTCCTCTCAGATGCTGGCAGAGGATGAAGGACGTGGTGGAAACACGGCAGAGTGGTGGTGGTGGGAATGTGGGGTCCGAGTGGGGTGATGAGACTGATGTGTGGCCCTCCTGTCCCACCCACACGGTATCAGATCGTCTACAGCCTGGCCAACAGCAACTCCAGCACATTCACCACATTGCAGATGGGTGACATGGTGAGGTGATTCATGGCCACTGAGCTGGCCCCAGGGTCAGCGTACATCTTCACGCTGATGACCAAGATGAGGCAGGGCTGGGGGAGCCCCTGGAGGCCACCGTCATCACCACTGAGAAGCGAGGTAAGGCCAGAGGCCCAGGTCCACTGTCCTGGTGACATGGGGAGGACAGCTGGGCCCATTTGGGAGCCACAGACTTGCTGGGTCCATGGCTTCCTGGGGCAGGGCTTGCAGGGTAGTGTGTCTACACAGCCCGATATTTACCAGACAGGCAGGAATGCCCCTGGAGAGGAGGTTGTGTAACTGTATCAGGGTGGCTCTGAGTCACTCTGTTGGAGGGAGACTCCCTGAAGCCAAGTGCTTTTTCTCTGATGTTCAAAACCACATGACCAGCTGAGCCAGGGCTTCTAAAACACGTTTCCTACCAAGCAGTCCTAGGGAGATGTGTCTTCATGGATGCCGCTTCTGTTCCAAGCACTGGTGAGGTGCTTCTTGTTCATTGTCTTGGTTTCTCCTCACCAAAGACTGGGGAACAAAGTTTTGTGAGTCCCAGTTCTACAGAAGACATGGGGCACAGACAGATTCAGTCATTTGCCAGGGACACAGCTGTTGAGGCAGTGATGTGGACACCCTCCACAGACACTGAGCTCCCTGTTCCCACAGCAATCTGCTGTGGGTTCCCATCTCAGTGAGCCCGTGATATGCCGTCCAGCCTCATCCTGGGATCTGCCTCAGGGGGTTCCCTTCCCAGGGCCACTCCAACTACTGTAGGCCCTTTTTATGCCACCTGACCTTGGAGGCAAGACAGGGGTTCCAGCTTAGGTCTGAGTCAGGACAGAGCAGGGACAATCTGGAATGCAGAGCAGCCACTGAACCCCCACTCTGAGGCTGCCAGGAGCCTGCATGGCTTTCAGGGCGGCATGGTGCCTGTCAGTTTCTGTGCTACAACCAGCCCACACGCATAGTTCCCTTAGAGTTCTGGCTTCAGAATGTGTGGCTCAGGGACTGCATCCCAGTTCTTTCCACATACAGGGAGCAGGCTGTGCTTTGGCCCTGCTGAGGTCACAGGGTTGCACACGGTTAGTAGCTTGACTCGGCCTATCCCAGGAGTGGTGTTGAGGGGAACATATGGCTCATTTACCTCCTGTGCTCTTGAATGGAGAGCCCCATCCATGCCACAGAGCTATCTCCCTGGACTTTGGAGCAAAATCAAAACAACAAAATGAAAGGATCCAGGATACATTTGGGCCCATTTACCTACAGAGGGACTCTTGGTCTGTGGCTTGCTCATCAAAGTCAAAGCAGGGCTCTTACTGGAGCACAGGTAGGCTGACAACCAGGCCTACTGCAGGGTATCTGGAAATGTTGCCACCCTGGGAGAAACACATTTGCTCACCACTCAAGTGTTATTTGTGCTATTGTGCTGAATCCTCCTCTGACCCACCTGCGTACCCTGAGAGGCTGAGTGAAATGCAGTGCCTGGAGTGTAGATTGTGTTCGCTTCTCTCTACATCTGTCCCTAGGGGTTATTTGGCCAGTGGGGAGGGGGTTGGGGAGCAGGTATTTGGGGCTGGCGTGCCTTGCTTCAGAGGTGCCCCTGAGGTTGAGCAGGAAGGCAGGGCCTGCAGTCCAGTCTGGCACCTGGGCCCACGTAGGTCACCACGGTGGTTGGGTTGAGGGGAGCACAGGGCCGACCAGCCAGAGTCTGTGGCTCCTCAACTGCCTGTTGACGGCCTGCACACTGGGCTCGGGGCACCGGAGCAGAGCCAGAGTCGCAGGGCCCAGGCAGATGCTCATAGGAAAGGACTGGAACCAGGGAGGGAGGCGGGCAGGTCGCTGGGGGGCTGAAGCCCAGCTCTGTGCTCTGTGATGCACTGGAGGGTTGGCATGTCTCAGGGCAAAAAGCACACAGCAGGAAGTCTGCCATCACCACAACCCTGAAGTAGACGGTGGGGTGTGGAGTGCACTCAGGCACCTGGGTGCAGTGGGTGTGTCTCCTCATCCAGTCTTTCGAATGCCTAGGTCAGCACCTGGGGGTCGGACGGAGGGCAGCTAGCTAGGGTGCGGGAGTTCTTTCTGAGGAGGCTGGCAGGTGGAATGCTGCCCCGTGGCTGGGGTGGGCGGTGGGGGTAGAGACCAAAAGAGCGTGCTAAGCACTAAGGCTCAGGCTCTGTGCAAGGGGATTCTTGGAAGCGCCACAGAAGATGAACCCCATCTGCATGTCCCTACAGCTGTGCTCCCCCTGCACAAACCTTGGATGGGTGCGAGGAGGGAGAAAGGGTGGGAAGGAGTATATTTGCTCCTTCCACCCCTATGTGGGTTACCTTCTTCCAAAGAGATCCACCGAGGACATGGAACACAGAGGCCGAGCGGCCTGGTGGACACCAGGGGAGTGTGTGCTGTGCAACCGGGGTAGGAAGGGCCAGACCTGCCTGACCATGGTGGATGCAAAGAGGGCACTGAACAGGTTTGTGGGACTTGGGCAAGGTGGTGAGCTGCAGGGCTTCATCATCATCCAGGAAGCCTCCATAAACACCATTGCAAATCCTTTACAACCCCTCTGGTTTTTTCCTTGGGAGAAAATTCTAGAAGAAGAAACCTTAGTTCAGACGACATGAGCATATTTGGCTTGGAGATACGGAAACTCATGAATATGCCATGCCCTGGCGACCAGGATGCAAGTCTTGTGGCCTCTCTGCTTCCATGGTGTTGTCTTACCTTCTATGTTTGGTGAAAATACATCTCATTAAGCGTGTGTCCGCATGCCCTTCATCCCCACTTTGCCATTAAATGCCTGTGACTGTACACGGTGCTGTGTCTCATGGGGTCTTAGTGTCCGACTGTGAAAATTCTCAAACTCAACTGGGTATGGATTTGCAGAAATCATGGAAAATCTGCATTCAAGCTGAACAAGAATTAATAAGGGGGGACTGAGTGAGCTGAGGAAGATGAGTCTACCTTTGTGACTCTTGTTTGAAACATTGCTGGTTCTTTATTGTTTCTTCTTCCAAATTGAGGGAAACTGTATCTGAAATTATCCACGATCTACAGAAATGTGATGAAATATTTCTGTGTGAACAAATGGGAGCATTTAACTTCTCTCCCTCCCTGAGCCCTCCATCATTCAGAAACTCTCAGGGAGAATTCTTTCTTCCAAGGTACTTAGGATTATTGGCGTAAATTCAGCACAAGCACCTTTTTCTTGTAACAGATACCGCTGGAAACATTGGTTATTTTACCAAGGGATTGAGTGAAATGTCCAATTTGAGAATAATGTGTATAGACTCAGATAATGACCAGACAGTTTTCAAGAATTAAGGGTGACTTTATGGAGCCCCTTGGCAATAGCAGCTTCACACCTCGATGACACAGTGCCCAGGAGCCTTGCCAGATGAGTAGGGAATGTTAGTTGTTGGCAGGTATAGGAACCTCAGGATATTTGGGGGACCTCGAGAAGAGGAATCCACCCAAATCAACAGGTATTGCAGTCAAGTCTGATGGGCGTATTGCGCTTGGCTTTGGCCTGGACACACTACTGAAAGTTCACTCTAGAGATGCCTCATGAGAAGTTCCAGCACAGCACAGTTTCAAAATCTGCATGGAATGGTCCGTGACTGTGCCTGCCAGGCTTAGTTAGAATAGATGCTAAGAAACCAAGTGTGCTTGCGGCTGCCTTCTTGCATCTAAGAAACTATCCCAAATCCGTTGAACTGAAGTCCATCACCCATGTGGACTGGCACCCACTGCCACCACCGCCAGGCGTTTCTATGCCTCATAATGGATCCCATGAAGCTCTGAATCTGTTTAGTTCACAATCAGGTTTGGGGACCTCACTTTAGAGGCTGGCAGTGTTTTCTGATTGGGAAAATCCTATCAGAACTATAACCCCAATCATCCCAGACTCCTCTAGAAACTGATTGTTGGAGGGCTTGCCCTTTGGGTCAGTAGCATAGTCTCTGGTTAGGAGTGAAACAACTTCAGTCTCTAAGGTATAGGTTATATTTGTATTGGGTGGTGATTAGTTGTTGGTTTTTTTATTTCTTTTTTTGAGTTCCAGGGTCCAGGAGAGACATGTCTTAGAAAGGAAAGACCAGAGGCTCCTTTCAGCCAAATAGAGTTGTGAAAAAGGAAAGGAAGCAAGACTAACAGAGTCACTCACCTAGGGTAGATAAGACATTGAGGAGGTAGAGTTTATGCACATCTCCTGTGGGAGTTCCGTGTCATTGAAGTGACGGGGTAGATGAATGAGAACCATGTCAAAGTTGAAAGACGATTCCAGGAGAAGTAAGCATCCCTAGGACGGTCATGCAAAATGCAGTTGAAATAGGGTTTATGCAGATTTTCTGTTTTGGTTCTGGGAGCAGCAGGAACTTTATTTAGACTCCTGTCACTAGTAGCACATGGTGATTGGCCTCTGGGCCATTTTCTGGCCCACATCCTCCTGCTTGGGTCTGGCAAAGATATCATGGACCTCCCGGAAGCCAATTGACCATGCATGTATGATTTGAAGGGCTGCCAGCAGCAGTGCTAAGTCTTTCACAAATTTCGAGGTTCTGTGGTTTCGGCCTCTTTGAGCTTGTGGTCTCTGCTGGAAGGGAGGGGCACGCTTTCAGTTTTGTGTGACATTCTGTCTTCCTGAGCACGGATCCTGAGACGTAAACTAAATATTCTCCCTGTTTTTACAGGTGGTGCTTTGAGTCTCTGGTGAATTGGCCTCGTTGGCAGCATCCAATGCTTCTGGCCTCTGTCTCTTCAGTGCAGATTCAAGTGCAAAATGTACAGGAGTGTGACCTGTGTCATCTCCCTGGTGGATGTACATCACATTGGTAAGTTGTCTTAGTTCCGAACCTCCTGCTTGGGTTGAGGTTCAGGCCTTGACTTGGGTGTCTTTTTGGCCGGCTTCTGTCTTTCTTCTGGAGGGAAAGATACCCTCTTCTTCTCGATTAAATTGGAGATACACCCTTAACCAGAATATCTAGAGTTTGCTGCTTGGGGAAAATTACTTAGTGGCACATATGGAGAAGGTTCCTCAAGTCCCTGCCCCACACAAAACTTCTGAGATCCAGGTTGCCTCTGGTAGCATAATCCTGAGTTATTGCAGGCTGACCTTATAAATAGACATTCTCTCAACGATCGACCTTCTGCCCACACTTGCTTTATTGCGCCCTTCCTCTAGAGCAAAGAATCCCAGGCATCTTTATAAATGGATGTCTGAGTGGACTTCTGCACACGTTCTCTCTCTGTACCTTTATCTCTCTCTTTCTCCTTTGGTTTTGTTTTGGGGGACGAGTGGGAGTTGCAGAGGATGAGAGAGACCCTTCATCAGGCCCCACATGCCTTGCATAACCGGACACGGGGCTCAATCCCATAACTCTGACATCATCACCTGAGCCAAAACAAAAGTTGGTCCCTTCACTGAAAGAACCACGCAGGCATTCCTGGATATGCTTTGACTTTATGGAAGGGACCGTAAGAACCTGCTCCTGTTCTAAAATCTTCTGAATCGGGGAGTATTTCCACGTCTGCAGTGTTCGCACACCCTCTCATGCCCAGAGATATGTAGCTGTTCTTTGTGGTGGAGAAAACCCCTTGGCTCCCACGTTCTCATCGACGGGGAGGAAGCCCTCCCTGCCTGATGCTGAACTGTAGAGGTGTTCCTGCCCTGGTCCCAGCAGGTCTTCCAGAAGAGCCCCTTTGTAAAAGATGAAATGAATTTGCCAGCCTCGGGGTTGCGCAGTTGGGTAAGCATCTGCCCTTGGCTGAGGTCAGGGTCCCTGGATCCTGGGGGATCAAGACCTGCATTGGGCACCCTTCTCCCTCGTCCCCACTGCCCGACCCCAACTCTTCTTGCTCCCTCCCTAGCTCTGTCGCTCTCAAATAAGTGAAGTAAATAGAAATATTTCTAAGCATGTAATAAATTTGTAAATCCTTTCCAATTTGTGAGGACAATATTAGTAGAATTAAGGACACAGGAGAGGTAGATCACAAACCGTGTGTTTGTTGAATCTTGTGGCCATTCATCCTTGCGATCTACATGCGTCGATAGGTTAATGTTTTCATGAACATACGTCGATCACCTCGTGTTCTGAGATTCTGAGTTCACCCTCCAGTTGATGTTCTCATGGATCCCAGGCGGGGGTACTTCCTGGGATCCAACTTCCTACCAAGAGACAGTACCTGTGTCAGTTGTGAAAAAAGGAAAAGTCCCCCGTTCTTACTTGGCACAGTGTGCACGGCTGTGAGACCCCCCGCCCCCGCCTGTTCAGTGCTCCTGGCCTTTATGCAAGTACTGATGGATCAGAGCAGATGTGCTTGATTTCTAGCTACTGGTTACTGGAATAGCGCATTCCACATCTGTCAGAACGGGACCGAGTTGTAGGTGTTTGTAGTGTCTGTGTTTGTATCTCAGTGTCACCCCAAGAAATTCCTTGAGAGGTCTTTACCCAGTGATTTTCTGATGTGAGTGTCCGGGGAAGAATTTCCCCCCATTGCGTTGGGATCAGCGATTCCTCGGCGTGAGGGTGTCGTTGCTGGCTAAGGAAGAAGGGATAACTGAGCCCATTCCTTTCCTCATCACACCGGGAGGATTTTCTTGTGTGCGAATCCTCCCAGGTCCTTCCCATGTTGGCTCCGTGAGGAATGGGATTCCCATATGGATTTCATCGGCATTCAGCAGCAGCGATGACGCAGGGGGTCCCAGGAGGTCCCTGCACCTTCGCTCCCGTGAGAGGGATGATGCGCATTCTGTGATGGTAGTGGGAGCTCAGGCCTAAGCCCCAGTTGAAGCTTCTCCCACCAGGCTACAGCGCTAGTGGTTCTCCCCGTGTGAGTTCTGTGGTGTTGGGAAGGGGCCCACTTCTGGCAGAAGGCTCTGCCTCCATGACGGGAGACACGGTGTCTCCCCTGTGTGGTTTCTGTGGTGGTGAGAAAGGTGGGCGCTCTGGGTCCAGGCAGGACCCCGGTGATGACAGACCCAGGTTTCTCTGCTCTGAGTTGTCTGGTGTCTCCAAATGTGAGAGCTGTGTCTAACGGCTCTCCCACGTTAACTGCATCGGTTGGGGTTCCCGCCGGTGTGGATCCTCGGATGCTAGCTCAGGGTGTGGCTGGACTAAATGCTTTCCCCTGAAGATGGCATCCAACCAGTTTCTGTCTGTGGGAAGGTGCCCTGGCCTCGAAGGGATGCATGTTGCCGTGGGCTCTTGTGCAGCAATCCCACCACGTTGCTTCTACCCCGAGTGAGGTGCTGGGCGTGAATAAGAGCAGAGCTCTCTGAAGGAAGGGTCTCCCACCTTCGTTCCCTCCCTAAGGTGCCTCTCTGGTGGTCTTGCTGTTTACCGAGGTGGGCACTGCCCTGCAATTGTTTCCCCCAGGCGTGTCATGTTTACTTTCCTCGGAAGGGTGAGTTCTCTCGTGTCTCCTGAGGTTAGAGCCCTGAGTAAAGGCTCTCCCACCCTGGGGACATGTGTGTGGTGCGATCCAGGATGAACGAGCTCTGATGTCCTTGGCACCAGGGACACGTGGCCGAAGGCTCTTCCACATTGTCAGTAAATACAAGGTTTGTCTTCCCAGGACACAACACACATGGAGTGAGGTGGGGAACGTGAGACATCTCCGTCCTGTACCCCAGCATTGGCCGGGCTCCTGGGCAGTGCGAACCCTCTGCTAATGGCCAGAACAGGAGGGGTTGTGGAAGGATTGCTCCCTCATGTTCCTCCCTTCCTGATGCAACGTACGCATTCCAGCCCCTTCCTTCAGGAATCGTCTCTGCGTCTGCCTCTGCAAGCCCCTTGTAGTCGGGTGCCGTGTTAACTTTCCGGAATTCAGATAGATCTTTCTACACAGTAGCCTCACACCCACGTCAACTGCTCCTTAAATTTTAGATGTTTCTGTTCCAAAGACTATATACCTGTGAGCCATGTTGTAGGGAGTGACTTTTCCAGACACTCGGGCGGTGGCTTGCCTTGAGGCTCCAGATTTCTGGTGGGACAGCCTGTATGCTCGGGGTCTTGGAAGACAGGAGAGTGTGGGGAATGCTTAGCGTAGCCCATGTCCAACTGTGGTGTGGAAGGCCAGGGTTCATAACCCTGAAGCCTCCCGTTGACTTGCAGAGAAGCAGACATTTGAGATGCCCCCGTGTGGGCATACTTTCATCCTTTCTAATAGGGAACGTATCGCCGTGAGCTCATGGGACTTCTACAGACAGAATGAGTCACGGAACACTAGGCGAAAAAGTGCTGAAGTGCTGTATGGGGACTACCAGAACAGAACGAAAGAAGGAAAGAGGGGGAGGGAGGAAGGAATACAAAGAACAAAAAGATACTGCAGGAGAGGAAGGGAGGGAGGGAGGGAGGGCGGGCAGGCTTGAAAAAGGGAGACGAGAACCTGGTAGAGAGGCATTAGGGGAAAGAAGAATTTTGAAAGTTGTGAGACAAACATCTGAGAGTTAAGGTTTGAGCTTGATGACAAAGGGAAGGAACGGAGTCCTCTACTCAGGAGCAGAAACCTGTTATAGGATCTTGGTGATGAGAACCTATGGACCAGATAAATATGCGAGAAAAAGAAAGTGAGGACGGGATGCTGGGGCGTTTCAGATGCGCAAACTCAACCACGTCGAGGACGGAAAGAGGTGCCGTGTGAGGGTTTCGGTGCAAGAATCACAGAAGTGTCCTCAAGTGGAGGACACAGAACGTGCAGTGGGTTAGGTGGATGGAGTTGGAAGAGTTGACAGAAATGGGCCCGTGTGGCAGGGTTGCTTCTACAGGAGCCCTACAAGAGACAGGACTGATGTAGGAAAGACGTCAGCGTTCAAGGCCGATGGTCAAGAAGGAAGTCTGGAGATGGCTTTGCTGGCAGGAGGTGATTTTTATTAAAGCACAGCGACACGGCCCGTGGGTAGAAAGGGTTGCTTGCTGGGGTCGTGACGGGAGGCTGACTCTCTGGGATGGCACTGGGGGAGGTCAGGCAAAAGGGAGGTTTTGCAAGAACGTTGCAGGAGGCCAGAGGACACCCAGGATACAGGAGGTTTTGCTTCTTGTCACATGAAGGTGGTTTTTCATTCTAGGAAGGCATTAATTGAAAGATGGTGCAGAGCTTCCTGGAGGAATTTTACCTTCCTCCTCTCACAGGTCCTTCTCAAGGGACTGCAGATTTGAAACGAAACTCTGTCTTACGGACATTTCCTTTGGCCTCAGCCTCCCTCAGTGTCGTGGAGCAGAGTGAGATGTTAGGGCTTCAGGAAACGGAGATCCGGGTCTCTGAAAGGTCGCTGGCCTCTTGTTAAGCAAGTCTCTTCCTGGAGAATCACGGGGAATTTTACAAACTGAGGGAGACTCTGGTCTTGCCGGGTTTTGATCTCCATCGGTGGAGAATCTGTTTTTTCCTTTCCTTAGCTTTAGGGCGATCAGAGCGCCTGAGGAATGTCTCCCATATCGCAGGTTGGGGGGGGTGGTGTGGCGTGCCAGCTCCTGCTTGGTGCTCAGCTAGCCTTCTCCTCCCTCCTCGTGTGCCTCTGACCAGGTTAGAGCCTTGCGTGGTTAAGGTTGTTGAAGGAGGACGGTCTCATCTTCGGTAACTTCTTCCTGATGAATAGGGGCGTAGAGCTGTCCCTAACTGTGGGTCATTCCTGGTCAGCTGGGGGAGGCCCAGCTGGGGGAGGCCTCTGTTGTCAGAGTTGTAAAAGGAAGAGGCCGCAGAGTGCAGGGGAGAACTTGTGACTGGATCTTCCTGAGTGGAAAGGACCATCTGTCCTCTGGAAGTTCCTGCAGTGAAGGGTTCCTGGCACCACCTGCAGAGACGGGGCGGGGTGGTGGGAAACAACACAACAGGGTGAGAAGAGGAAAGAGAAGGAGAATCCCCATGAAGAGTCCTTTGATAGTGGGTGAGAACCCTCCCCAGGCCATGAGTTGAGCCAGTCCTTAAAGAGAGGGATCCTTGGAAGTGCGGATTGGAGCAGTGGCGTCTGTTAGGAACCCAGAAATCTCTTTGTGATCGTGGGGAATGTACGCACAACATTGTGTCTTTCGATGGGCACAGGCTCCACCTTGTGCAGCAGTTACAACATCTAAAGCTTTTGTGTTTTGTAGAACAGCTTTGTGCGTTGGGATCATTCCCGTATCTCATTGAGAAATCCTGTTCAAGGTGACATGTAGGGCCTTGATTGTGTACTCAGTAAGGACTTCCCCATGCTCCACGACATCCTCCAGCCCCAGAGGGGCAAAGATGGATGCTAGGTGGCCACGTCAGTGGAACAGAGCACACGTGCATCGTTGCTTGAAGTGGGGAAGGTCGGCTGGGTCGGTGATGGTTTTCATAATACGCCCATGCATCTCGGCCCACCCCAAGTGTCCGGTGGCCTCTGGAGCTTGGGGCAGCCAGGGGCCCAGGTTAGAGCTTCATGGCCATTGGGTCCCAGCTAGGGGCCCTTATCTAATCCTGAGTCTCCTTGAACTGCAGTCAGGATTTCAAGGGCTCCTCGCGTTGGGAGGGCCATTCTTGGAACGTGCGACCATTTCAGGCCCATATCGGGTTGGCGGGTTATGGCTTGGGAAGAAGAGCCTTTTCTTTCAATTGCTTCATGGGCAAAGAGGACGAGGAAGGCCTGTCGGAGTCCGGATAAATACTTGTGTGATCTTTTGCCAATTAGAACCAACGGGTGGGCACTAGGATGTCTGCTTTGGGGGCAGACATGTTTGCTGACAGGCTTTGGCCTCAGCAGTCTGAGTTCGACTGATGACAGCATACCTGGTTCTTCTTAGCCCATTTCCATGAAACTGTTGCTGTTGCTAAAGCACCTGTCCTCTGCACTTTCGTAGGGGCATCTTCAGTCGGGTGGACTTAAGACCTTTCCAGAGTTATGAGCCATGGGCATAGAGCGGTCGGGTCCAGGCCTAAGGGTCACTGGGTTTCAAGTTGGGCTGGTTTCGGGTGTTAGTTCAGGCATATCTGGAAGCGTAAGGCGGTACTTGACAGATCGGGCTCCTATCATTGTTTGGTGGCCTTGGTTCTCTGTGACGCTCTGGAGCTGATGCCGTCCTTAGAGTCAGGGGCCATCCCCGTATGAACTGGGAGGTTCCTTTTCCCAGGAGGGCAGTTGGATGCTTAGCTGAAGCCTTTGTTTGCCATTGTACCTGAATAGGGGTGTCTTCTTGGATCAGTAGGACTGGGAAGGAAGAAACCATTACAGGAAGCCCTTTTTATTGGAGGTCTCGCCTGAAGATCCTCGTTAGTAGGAGTCGCTGGTAAGTGGGAGAAAACTTGTCTGGGAGATAAGGGCCTCTGCAGGGCCACCCTCCACTCCATTAGAGAGCAGGGTCCTTCATTGTCTCCGTAAGTCCCCAGAGGACCCTGTGGAGTGGTGTATGTTCTCTGGCTTTGAGGGAAAGAGTTCCTCATCCCAACCTCATCCAGTTGGTGAAGGTGCTCGTTGAGTTCTACAGTCGTGGGGGAATCGATCAATCGCATGTTCCAGGTGTTGAATGAACCCTGAGCCCATGGGGTCCCGGTATGATGCCCACAGAAAGAGAAGCAAGGAGACTGCCTGTCCACGAGGTAATGTGGAAATGTTTCTGAAGGTGACCTCAAGTTGTCTAGCTTAGGCAAGCAACACATATGGAAAGGCCACCAGAGTTAGACGTGAACATCCACAAAGGCAGGTTCTTGAAACCTACTTTTCCTCTTCCAAGAATGCTCCTTTACAGAGATAGCCAAGTCAGGGCTCATGTCCTTGGCGAGCAAGCCCCGCTTTCACCCACGTGGCCCAATTATCGACTGAAGCTCAGCAAGGCTAGTGATCGATCCTGAGTGATCACTTAGAACCTGCATCCCTGGGACTTTTCCGAGGAATCTCTAACCGTTGTCTCTCCAGGCCAGAAGCCAAGGGAAGGGCTTGCCATCAGACGTGCCTGCCACACCTGTGAATTTGGGCAGGTTCCTTTTCCTGAGGTGCCCCATACATCCTGAGGTTTCCACAGCTCCTAGGAAGTGACACTCTACGCTCCTGGTGAGGTGTTGGGTCGTCTGGAGGCAAGGGGTCAGGCCAGCATTCCCAAGGGGCTAGATGGCCTCTGGCTTTCCGAAAGTCAGCCTCAGTCCCTTAAAGCCCTTTGGTCCCCTCTGGGTCTCTGCCTATCTGTCTCCATAGGACAGTCCCACCCAAGCCTTGGTCAGATCACCCATGTTTCCAGGGATGCCCTGTTCCAGGGAGAAGAGATTCTTATGGAACATCAGGAGATGATGAGGGTTTCCATGGGAGATGAAATGCTTCCCGAGGCCTTTGCACTTGGAGGGCTCAGGTAGAGTGAAACGTGCCACGCTTTCACGTGCTTCCAAAGGAATGTTGGGTCCCATTCCTGTACGTCCTAGATGTCTAGCATTGCCGTCCTTGAGCCCCATGTTTTCTGCCAGGTGCAGCGTGGTGCTTGGGGCCCCAGTTCCCCTGCCGTGGGGTCTGGGTGCTCCAGAGTTGGAGCTCAGGTGAGGGACAGCCTCTCCTCCCTACACCTATTGCTGCTGCCAAACACAGAGGCTGAGCGGGGCCCGTTCTGTGGGGCCGCTGCCAGTGTCGAGCCCAGCATTGGACACGGTCATGTGCGTGGAAGCGAAAGGGGCGGTTCAGGGATGGCACCCTAGGGGAATACAGCTGGGGTGACTGCTGCCCCTCGAGTCAATTGCAGGGTGGTCAAGGGGCATGGAAGTGCCGCTTCATCCCGCATGTGTCATGCTCTGTATGGTTGCTGGGGACTGGAGGGGACAGTGGGAGGAAGAGCAGCCCCTGCAGCAGACAGGGGAAAAGACCAGAAGGCTGCTGTGCCCCTCAGTCCCAGGTGGGCCCAGTCTCACCAGACAATGGACTGTTGTAGGCCCAGATCCTTGCCTCGTGCTCCAAGTGTCGGTCATCAGCAGGGCCTGGGTGGCCAACTCTGGGTGTGGTGGATGACTCAGAGAGTCCTCTTGTCTCGTCCCCGGGTGGGCGAGGGTCCTCTTGTCTTGCCTCATCGTCTTAGGGTGGGCTGCCCAGAAGTCTTCTCTTTGGCCTACGGAGGTGAGGTGTAAGAGAGCCATTCCTGCAGGCGTGTTTCCTTGTGTGTTCATGCCGAATCCTCCTCTGGGCCCAAGTTGGAGCCGCAAGTGGGGCCCCAGGGCCCTCCTGGCTCCCTTTGTCTGATCACCGCAGGAGACTCTGGTGCCTCGGGGTCGTGGGCACACAGTCCTGTGGCGCAGCTGTGGAGACCACAGGTGGAGTGGTATGAGATAGCGAGTGGTGTGTGGCCTGGGGCAGGTCTTACCAGAGGCCTGTGGGCTTTTGGGGGACGTGTCTTCTGAGGTGTTGAGGTAGAGGTTTCCCTGCAGGACCCACGTGTGACCTGAAGAAAGGGAAGTTCCTATGGACCCCCTGGGGCTGAATGAAGGCTCCACTGCCAGGCTCACTCAGGCCACTTCCCTGACCATCCTCCTCCATGACGGCCAGGTCCTCCTCCTGCTGGGCTGTCCCTTCCCCAGCCTCTCTGAGATCCCTGGACGTGCCCTTCTCTATGGGGGGAGCCTTTGCCCACACGAGTGTTGCAGGTGTCATGGCAGAGATGACGTGCTCCCGACTCCCATGGGAAGTGAGTTTGCACAGTCCACAGGCTGTTGGGCAGGTGGTGGGCGAGGTGGGAGTAGGCCGGGTGGACTTTCCCTGGTGGGTCTTCCCTGTGGACTGAGGGATTGAGGAGAGTCTCTAGAAGATCAAACTCCCATAGCGACATGGTGCCACGAGGGGACCCACTACCTCCCACGAGGCGACTTGGAGGCTCGGGGCACTGGAGGTGTTGGTCAGATCCTACGGGAGTGGCTGGCGGACAGGACTCAGCTGGAGACTGGGGCCGACCCCGTGCCCACAGGGATGCAGCACTGGGAGGGGTGAGCTGTCCTGCTCCTGTGAGCCCAGGGGCCTGTCTTGTTTACTCATTTCTCACGTGCGTGAAGTGGGGGATGAGGCCACCCCACCACTGTCTCTTCCCGACTAGTGCTGTTTGGGAGCAAGCCGTCTACTGAATTTTTCAGGGTGGGAAGGCAAGGCTTGGGTCGTGCAGAGTGAGGGGCTCAATGGGGCATGGAGGCCTTTGCCAGAAGAGCACCGTGCCTGGGCTGCCTGGGGTCCAGTCCTTCCAGGCAGCCAGTGCCCTCCCTCCAAGATCAGCAGCTCCTGGATGACAGCACACAACCACCACAGGGAGGTGCATGGATCAGGTGGACGTTCCCCGTGGGATGTTCTCTGGGCTTTCTAGTGCCTGCAGGGACTGGGACCTTCCTCTCCTCTCCTTTTTGTGGTCAGAGGCTAGGGCAGCGCCCCGGGTTTTGTGTGGTTTCCCGAGGTGCCCACAGCAAAGTCGGGGCAACGCAGGAGAACATGTGTCCATGTTCGCCTGCCAATTTTCCTGCCCAACTCACCCCGTTCCCAAGTCCTCCTCTTCTTCCACTTCCCTTGTTTCTGTCAAGTCCACAGAAGGGAAGCATCTTGAGAGCTGAGAGGAAGAGCAGAACGGGGCATGAGCACAGACTCCCCAGCCGCCGAGAACCAAGTGGGGACACCCAGCCCCAGCCTCCCTTCCTGAGGCCCCTTCCAGCACAGTGAGCCATGCCCTGCCGAGTCCCAGCCCTCCTCCCTGCTCTGCTGTCCGGGGCTGCTTCCTATACTCAGTGGCGAGGGGTCGGGGCGATGCTAAGAAAGGGGTGAGGAGGGCTGCCCAGGGATTTCATGCAGCAGTTCAGATGCAAAGCCTGAGTGCCTGCCGGACACTAGGGCCTCCAGGGTGGGCGTTGTCAAAGCAGGGAAAGGGGAGGAGCTGGGAGGAGGCGCTATGGACAGAGGAGAGAGGAAGCCCAAGAGATGGAGGTGGAAGGGAATTACAGGTGCAGTGTGGCTCCTTCCGTCGGAATCGTCGTCTTCTGTGGAGTCCTCCTCCGGTTCAGAGAGCAGCGAGGATGCTGGGGTGGCCGTGAGAGAGGACAAAGGGGAGTTAGTGCAGGTGACGGCCTCTGGCCTGCTGCTCTGGGGATGCTGGGCTCTGCCCTCAGTGGGGTGGGTCCCCACCTGTGAGTCCTCCCTGGCCTTGGTCGCTTGATCTCCGCAGGGTGCAGGTGGGTCTCTGGTTGCCCACCTGCTCTTCCCACCTCCGGTTCTCTCCAAGAGCCGGAAGCCCATCCCTGTGATCCTTTCCCCCCTGGAGGCCGTCACTGTCCCTAAGGCAGCCTCTGCAGGACTCTGCCTTCCTCCATCCTTGTTCCTGTCCCTTCCTGCTCCCCTTCGTCGTCATTCTCCTCCTCCCCTAGTGATGCTCCACGTCCTTCCCCCTGCCAAGCTCCACCAGTCCGACTCCTGTCCAAGAGGGGGCAACCAAGGAAAGAGAGGAGATAACCTGGCTCCCCCGGAATCAAGCCCCTGATCCCTCTGTGCTGGGAGCATCTGTTATGGGTCTGGGATTGCTGGGGAAGTGCAGGGAGAGATGGCTCACCACCTCCCCACAGCCCATGTCTGCCCAGGGACTGAGATGACCCTCCCAAGGACATGTTTCAGGCTAATGCAACACCGTCTGTTTCCTTCAGTGTTAATAGAGGTTGAGTGGAGACGGGAGCACAGGAAATTCTCCAGGTGCCCTCAGCTGTTTGGGGCAGCCCTGGAAAATGTCCAGCGGGGTGGTCCCTGAAACACAGGATTCCTGCCAGTGCTCCTGCTGAGGCTTGCAGGGAATGGAAGGGGTAGGGGTGTGTGTAGGGCCCTGGGCAAGCCTGAGGAACGTTTGCCGTTTGGCATGACTGGGGAGTGGGGAGTATGGCCAGCGCTGTGTGCCAGAGAGGTGTGTTTCTGAGAGATACGTTTTTATTGACATTGTGTTATCTTTGAAGTCTTTCTTTCTGTCGATTGTCTCTATATTTCTGTTCAATGCTATTCTTAGGATTTTTCCTCTTTTATAGAACCCCCCTTAATATTTCCTGCAGTGTCGGCTTGGTGGTTGCATAGTCTTTCAAGCCTTGCCGGTCTTGGAAACTCTTTATCTCTCCATCCATTTTGAATGTCAGTCTTGCTGGATAAAGTATTCTTGGCTGCATGTTCTTCTCATTTAGTGCCCTGAATATATCTTGCCAGCCCTTTCTGGCTTGCCAGTTCTCTGTGGACAGGTCTGACGTTATTCTGATGGGCTTTCCTCTGTATGTAAGGAGGTTCTTTGTCCTAGCGGCTTTCAAGAGATTGTATCTACAATTATGATTCCTCAATTTTACTATGAGGTGCCTGGATGTTTTTTTTGAATTTATAATCTTGGGGGGGGACCTTTCTACTTCTAGTACATGAACACTTGTTCCATTCGCAAGATTGGGAAAATTTTCATGAAAAATTTGTTCCACTATATCTTCTAGACTTCTTTCTTTCTCCTCCCCTTCAGGGATTCCAATAATTCTGACGTTGGAACGTTTCATGGCATCATTTATTTCCCTGATTCTGTTTTCGTGGTTTCTAAGCTGTTTGTTCCAGGCTTCCTCCTGATCCTTTCTCTCTATTTGTTTGTCCTCCAGATCACTAATTCTATCTTCTGTCTCAGTTACCCTAGCTTTTAGAGAATTTAGATTAGATTGGAACTCATTGAGAGCGTTGTGAACCTCATCCCTGGTGGCCTTCAGCTCTGCCCTAACATTATGAACCTCCTCTCTGGTCGCTTTCAATTCTGCCCTAATCAATTCTGTTTGGTCATCCATGGCTTTCTCCAACCTAGCTATTGCCTGGATAATTGTTAGCCTGAATTCTCTTTCCGACATATTGTCTATGTTGATAGCCGTTAGCTCTGTTGCAGAAGGCCCATCCTCTGTATTTTTCTTCTGTTGGGGATTCCTCCTCCTAGTCATTTTGGTGAGAGATGACTGGACAGATGTAGCTGGATGTATTGACCGTGGTGTAGTCAAGGTGCACCCTGGAACGCTTCTGAGCACTCAGGATTCCCCACCCAAATGAGAGAAAAAAGAAAAGAAAAAGAAAAAAGAGGAAGAGAGAGAGACAGGAAAAAAAGGGAAGATAAAAGTGAAGGTTCAGCCCAAATGGGCCCCAGGGTAAGGTTTGTGACGTATACAAACAAAAACAGACAAACAAAAAGACTGATAAAAGTATATGACGAGAGAAAAAAAAAATATATATATATATATAAGCAAAAAAAAGGAGGAGCCTCGTCAAGAAGAACCCCAAGTATAAGATTTATATACTATCCAGACCAACATAAATACACAGAGACACTGGCAGAAGAAAAAGATGGGAGCATGGTTATAGATTCTCGGTGTGGGCGAGGAAGGTTATTTTGATTCTTCCTGGATGTATCTTGATATCTTTGTTAAAGGACTCAACTTTCCTAAGAAAAAGGGGGATTAAAAATTGGTTCACCTATAGGGGTAGCATTGCTTGGAGAAAGGGGGTTACCTTGAAGTTTAACTCTATATGAATATTAGAAAATAAAAATAAAAAAGGAATAAACTGGACTAAACTAAATTAAAAATTTTTTTAAAAATTAAGAAAATAGAAAAGCAAAAGAAAAACACATGTGTATGTATCAAAAAATTCAGGTTAGAAGTTTATCATGGAATTTGATGTACTGGACATCTCACTGTGATGGTAAATAGGTTAAAAAATTATCTATATAAAAAAAGAAAAAAAATGAACCAGAATAGTGGGAAAGAATTAAAAATAAAAGTTGTATCTATGAAGTAGTGGTGGTTGTTCTCTTGTAGTCTTTTTTTTTTTTTTCCTGATTTGTTTTCTGGGGGAGGGGGCTGCCACGTGGGTTTTCAGTCAATGATGTTCCCTGAGTTAAGTCCTCCCAACCCCCTCAAGGGGGTGGGCTCTGAGAAAAACGTTTTTTTCAGGTTTTTGTTCTCTGGAGGTTTTTATGTTTGTTCACTTCTTTTCTCTCGCCTTGACAGCTTTTGATGGTTTTTGGAGGTTTAGAGGAAAGAAAACTGCACCCCAACCTCCCTCTCAGAGAGAAGCCTCAGTCTGCTCCCCTGCAGGTGCTGCAGCCGCTGGGCCGCTGGCAGAGCAGGTTCTGAGTCACGGTCCCTGGGGACGCAGTATCTCCTGCTTGTACGCAAAACCAAGGCAGCTGTGGCTGTCTGGGCAGCTCCAGACCGCCAGAGACATTCCAAGCAGCAATCGCACACTGAGATTTTCCCGCTGGCTGGGGCTGAGAGCTCAGGGCTTGCGCGCACCTCTCCCAGGGGATGGTTTGGGGCGCGGCGCCTCCAGCTCTATCGGCTCTATCGCCGCGTGGGTCTATCGCCGCGTGGGTCCCAGAACACCAGGCTGGGCGTGCACCTCTCTCAGGGGAGGTTGAGGCACGCGTGCATCTCCAGTAAGGTGCGCGTTCTGCCGTCTGGCGTGGCCCCAGCCCCTCACGGGAGCCGGACTCCACCCGTTCTCGGGCGCACTGGCGGCTCCGGGACAAAGACCAGGTTTCTCCGCCGCACTCTCCGGCTCAGCGCCAGGGGATGCTGCCCTGGGTCTGGGGACTTAAGCCCCTATCCCTATCCGCCCCGGTTCCCACAATTTCCCCGCTCCAGTCTTTGCTCTCTTGAGTGCTTTCAACAAGACTCCAAGTTAATGCTGGTCCCCAGATGCCGGACACTCTCGTATTGGGGTATTATTTTCCAGTCGGTCGCCTCTGGTGGCTCCCTCCCCCTTTTGTTTATCTTCCGATATCAGTCCGACGTTCCCACTCCACTTTACCTGCCCACTGGTGTCTTCTGGCCCCCGTAGAGATCCAGACGTGTATAATTCTGATCTCAGGCTGATTTCATGGGTGATCAGAGTTCTTTGGTAGGTAATCAGCTCACTTTAGGGTGCAGGTTGAAAAGGCGCCTCCTCCTACTTCCCCGCCATCTTCTGAACCCCCGAGAGGTGTGTTTCTGAGGGGAGCCAGGACTCCCTGGCCCTGCTCCCAAGAGCCTCTGTGCTATGCCTTGAAGGCAGCTGGTGAGAGGTAGAGTGGACCCGGGGCAGCAAGTGTGTGAAGCAGATCCAGCATCCCTTTCACACAGGCCTGGAGGACCCTGGCCCGCGACAGGGGTCTCCAGGGCAGCTGCATGTGGGTGTCCTTCCCTTGGGAACACATCCACAGTCAGATACGGCTGGGGCGTGAAGGCTGGCCGAAGCTACGGGGCATGGGAGCCTGTGTTGTGAAGCCAGGGGAAGTACGATTTACCTGCTGCAGCTCTGAGAGTCCCCTGGAAGGTACAGCAGCTTGGGCAGAACCGGGACGGTTTGGTAGTGGACATTATGAGGGAGAGAGTTTAGACCTGTCTTCCACCTCCTGGCTCGCACCAGAACGTAGTGTCCTGTTCTCTTGCACATGAGAGGGTGGTTGGGGCCGCCAAGTCCTGAGCATGACGAGGTCTGGGCCCATGCCAAGAAAGATCCAGAATCTCTTGTGCACCATTCCCGAGAGGCCATGAGCCAAGAGACCAAGCTTTGACATGTGGCAGCGGCCAAGGGAGGCAGGAGCAGGTTTGATGGAAAAGATCCTTAAACTAGCCGTGCAAGGAGTCGAGTGGTGATGACAAACTCAGCCTATCCTAAAGGCACATGGACACAATGTCTGTTTTTTTCCCTACAGAAACCGTGAAATGAGCTAATCATATGTGCCTGTTGCCAAATCATCCCTTTCCTTGGTGTTTTTTTTACCCACCTCCTTCATTTTCCAGAGCGTCAGGGGCAACCCCATGTTCCTGGGAGCCCTGTCCCACTGTTCCCTTCCTCTGTGCCGTTCCCTACCTGAAGAGGCTTCGTCCTCACTGGTGGAGTCATCGATGCTCTCCACACACAGATCCGTAGGAACTGAAAGAGGAGCAATGCTGTTAGGAGAGGAACCGCCTCACCCCTTCATCCCAGGTGCGTTGAGAGGTCTGTGGGCCATGCAGCATCTGCCTGACCCTTTTGCTCCACGGTCAGAGGTTCGCGGGGCTGGTGGAGCTGGAGCCCTTGGAGGAGACAGGGATTAGAGTTTCATCCCTTCTCACGAGACCAAGATGCTGCAGCAGTCACCTCAGTGTCAGTTGTGCATGTCCATGACCGCTGTCCCCTCCCAGTGCAACCATCAAAAACTCCAGTCGTTATGGGACTCTTGACGTGTGGCTAGTGGGAGTGAGCGACGGGACGTTTTCGTTTCCTTGATGATTTCCGTACACTGCATTGAGATAATAAATGTATTTATAATATTTTAATATTTTAATATTTTAATTTTTTATTATTAATTAATATAATATTATATAATATAATTAATAATATAATATAATATAATAATATATTATATTATTATATTGCCCATAATATAATATAATATATAATTAATATTATATTATTAAAAATATTTTAATATTTTAATATTTTAATTTTACATTTAATAAATGTAAAGTGGATACCAGACAGACTCTTTCCTGGTTAGCTCAGCACTAGAAACCCACCGGGAGCGAGAGACAAGGCCTGCTCTCCCGCATATGTCTCGGGCATGCGTGGCTGGCCTGACAGGGCCGTTGATAGGGAAGATGTTCTCGGGCTCACGCACGCCCACCAGGCACTGTTGGAGGTCTTTGGACCCTAAGAGATTAAGTTGAATGCCCAGTTCCTAGAATAAATGGGGAGCAGATTCCGTGCAGCAATGACCAAAACACAATGTGATGTTTCGGAACAGAGAAACTACTAGAATAGATAATGGAACCGCAAAGGAACAAAATGAGCCAAAACGTTTCTGAATATGAAGAAGTAGGCGGTGGGTCCCTAGAAGCTGACTTTCCAATACCTTGGGTGACTACCCTGAGCCAACAGGATGGTGCTGGCATACAAATAGGCAGGGGCACGTGGGAGCGAAATGAAATGTCCAAATAAATGCGCTCATGTTGGCATCACGATGCTGGACAGGAGGACCGCCTAGAAAAAGCATCCTCTTCTGAAACTCATGAACGGAATGAAAAGGCAGCCCACAGATTGGAGACACCATTTGCAATCCTTATTTCAGAAAAGGTGTGTTCACTGACAAAAAGGGAAAACAACAAAGAAAACCAACCAAACAAGAGAAGACCGGGATTTCACCACATGAAAGAATCGAGAAAAAGATTGGAATAGACTGGGCTGCAAAGGGAACGAGTGACTCGGCCAGTCAAACAGACGTCGTATGGAAAGATGCTCAACGGAAGGCATCGTGAGGGCAATGCAGATCCAAAGGACGCTGAGCTGTGGCATTGTCTGTTAGGGTAGCGAGGACCCAAACCAGGAATTCAAACCCAAAACCCATGTTGGAAGGATGCAGAAAATTGGAGTCTCTGTATGCAATTCGTGGAATGCAGCTACCCTGGAAAAGCCCGTTGAGTGTCCTCAGTAGCGAAAGGTACTCCCGTGGATCCCACACATGCGAGTGAGGACAAGAGATGTCGGAAAATCCGATTCTGTTCAAAGACGTGTTTCTCACGAGACAAAGTCTTGTTTGCTTCCAAAGAACCCTGAAACCCTGATTTGGCTCTGTTTCCATTCCCAGGCAGTGAACTCCCTGGACTTGTCTATTGGCCCAAACCTTCCGAATGAAACAAGCCCCTCTTGCTCGGACAGATGGCCAGGGAAATGTGTGGTGATTGTCCTGTCACAGCTGTTGAGGTTTGAGGTTCTCTTTCGCCAGCTTGCAATGCACAGAGCACCCTTCGTTCCTGCATGGAGGGGGCCCAGGTCCCCCCAGTGATGCTCAGTCCCTGAAGACAACCTCATTTCCCCTTTGATAGGACACCTTTTGGGCCCACCTCCGAGAGCCCGAGCTAGGACCAGTGGTGGGTGTGTGATTTCCCCTGGGAGAAGGCCAGTTTTCATTCTTAGACACGGTAGGGAAATGGTAGATCTCCATGGAGAAACATGGAGTGAATTGGCCCCATCTGTTCCTGGCCACGGCTCTGTTGTCAGGGTCCTCCCCGAATGGGCTGTTGCACGAGGCTGCCCCGGAAGTGGCCTGCAGAAGGGAGGAGTGTGTCCCAGCACTCAGTGCTTCCGATGAGGTTGGGAAGATGCATCGTGAGGCCTCTGATGCAGAGACGTGTGTGTGAATGAAGTGGCAAGAGGGAGGTACTGTGACCATTCCTGCCCGAGATCTACCTTGACAGGAGAGACCCATGGACACTTACTGAGTAACAGGGATTGGAAAAGACACACTTGTGTCTTTGGGGCACAGTCTCCCCCTTCCTAGTTAGTGATGGGATTTGTTTTCTAGGGGAATTGATGTGTATTTGCAAGGAAAGAACACCTATTTCAACCGTAGGTGTTGAAGAGTTTTCACATGAATGGACGTTCACGACGTGACGGTGATGGGAAACGTCCCTGAGAAGGCGAACACCATTGATCGCCATGTCGAGGGGACCAGACACGTTCGAGAACACAGCATTCACCCACCTGACACACACACTAACCCTGAGAATCACAGCACATGGATTCCCATGGAAACACACCTCCTGCCCAGCACTCAGTCCTACAGCACCTAAGAATAGCATTGTAGCTTGCCGGGGGCAGGGTCACGAGGCCTCAGGTCTCGGTCCAGAACATGACCCTTAGTCTCGTTGCAACAGGATCTGGATTCTGGGTGGCTCTCAAGGTGGGGCCTGCAAGGAAGCCCCACCTTGCCCATTGTCCACGTTGCTCCAAACCAATGAGTGACTCTAGAGGACAACATACTTACCACTCTCCCTTTCCAGCAGGGCCACCTGCGATTTCAGAAAAGAAAACATGATGAACATCAAGTCATGCCTCGTCCTGTGTGCACAGCTCTTTTGTTCTCTTGGTGATGGGCAGGGTCATGGGCAGTGATATGGAATCCACCTAGAGGTTGCATGCCCTGGGTCCATTGGACAAAACAGGTGGCAAGGCGCTGTCAGTAGTACCCGTGAAAAAGCTCACGACCCTGTGGAGTGTAACCAAACCTGTTGTTTCCTGCAGGGTCTTTGGAATGGGGTCTCCATGGGTAACAGATGCTCCCTCAATAATCTCCCCACCAAGGACATTGTACGTGCTGGGGTGCTCGGATCTGATTTCGAGCATGAGAGAAACAAGGGATGCTATACCTCCCCTGAAGAAAGGCTAACTTACCAGCTTGGTGAAAAATGGGGCCTCTCCCTCTGTGCTGTCCACGTCCAGGCCATTGCACAGTCTAGCCAGGGGATCTAGGTGGATGCACACAGAGAGTGTCAGGACCCCGACGGGGCTCTTCGGGAATCGCTCAGGGAGCTTTGCTTGGCGTGCACGTGCGGACAAGTGTGTGGAGGTGGGGAGCTCCTCCGTATGGACTGAGCTGCAGTTTGGCCCTTCCTGGGTGGAAGGTCCTGGAGAGGAGCAGGGACGTGAATAGAAACTCTGCCTCCTCTTGGAGCTACAGGGCCTGGAGCATCTGTGAAACAGTCCATCTCCAAGGCACACCTACTGCCTGCACTGAGACCTGCACCACCTAAGAGCAGCAGAGTTGTTTCCGGGGACAGGGCCGTGAGGCCATGGGTCTTTCCCCAGGAAACCCCTTTCTGTTACTCCGACCCTCCTTCTCCGTCCCACAGGACCTGGAATCAGGGTGGTTCTCATCGTGGAGCCTGCGAGGCAGCCCCACCTTTCCCCTTTTCCAGGTTGTTGCACACAAGGGAGTGACTCTAGAGTACAGAGTACTTACCGCCGTCCCCTTCCAGCAGGGACACCTGTGATTTCAGAAAAGAAAACAGTATGAGCATCAAATCAGGCTTTGTCCTGTTTGCGTGGCTCTTTTGTTCCCTGGGGGATGGGAGAAAACCAGACGGGGAAGTGTGCTAGAGGCCCGTGAGCCCCAAAGTACGAAGAGAGCAAAATGAGTCCTGCACCAATGCGCCCAGTCTTCCTACAGGTCCCCCGTTCTGGGTCCCCCTGGACAAAACAGGTGGCAAGGAGGAATAGGTGCTCCCCGTCCCAAAGCTCCCTGCCCTCCAGATGGTAGGTGACCTGCTGTGGTTGTCCCCCCCCCCCTCAATGCCTTCGGGATGAGGTGCCATTTGGTAACACATTCTCACTCCAACTTCTCCCTACCTACCCTGTCAGTTGTGCATGCTGAGATTTTTGTACGGGACCTTGATTAAAAAAGCCAGAAGACTTTTGTGTGTCCCACAAAGAAAGGCCAACGTACCACCCTGGTGAAAAAGGGGGCGTGTTCCTCCGTCGTTCCTGTCGAACGTTCACGCGCCTGTCCATCCGGCGAAGCTAGGGAGACACACACAGAATGCTCAGTCCACCGGTGGGGCTCGGCAGGAAGAGCTCCAGGAGTTTAGCGTGGCGTGGGCGTGCACGGGAATGTGTGGCGACGTTGGGTTACAGGGGTATGGACTGAGCAAGCTGCTGCTGCATCAAGAAAGGTCAGGAGAAGGAGCAGGAATGGAGAGAGAAACATTGACTCTGAACTTGAGCTACAGGGAATTGAATCAGGGTGACCTCTTCTATCCGAAAGAGGTTAAACACTAATATGCACACTCCATTGTACTGACAGGCAAGTTCCTCCAACCAGTGACTGTGCCATGGTCATTGTCAAGAACGTTTCTTGGCCAGGACCAACCTGTGCCGCTCCTACCTATCTCTCACCTCTTCCTAGGAGATTGTATTTCTTCAGAAGAACACTGTGTGGCAGGGTTGCATTCAATGCAAGCACAAGTACCCTAGAGGTTTCTGTTTGTTCCTGAGTCCTGCCTGGTCAGGAAAACCAAAGACACAGGATTTCGACGTTCTGACTTCTGTGCATTCCAACAGAGTCCCCATCCACAAAGTGCTGATTCTTCCCAGTCTCCCTTTCCTGTGGCATGTGGGTGTGTCCTTCGAGTCCGTGGGACCCAGTTTCCTGGGACACCGCGCCCCCCTTCAGGAACCGTCAAGGTCATGAGAGAGCGGAGGCCAGGCGAGAGAAGGGCACTCTCTAACCTGGCCGTGTAGCAGATTGTCAGGAAGTCTGATCGGGCCCCAAGCTCATGATGAAGCTTTCCTGGCAGTTGGCATTTGCCAGTGAGCCTTCCCTCTGTGCATTCAAGATGTGAGCGTTTTTGTAAGGCTGGTGATGATGTGTTGGGAGTCTCAAGTAGCTTCTGATTGCTTTGTGCTTCTACCCTGTCTGAGAAATGTCCCCAGCTAGGACAGATGTGGGCCCCTTCCTTTCTCCCCGTCCCTGTCTGAGGAAAGGGAATCCTAAGAAACCCTCCAGGTGGAGTTGTTGTCAGCGAGGAATGTGGTGTCCTAGGGGGGTGTGCACAGCGGGGATGGAGGAGGTTTGGCTTTGACACTTTGACCCGTGCCCTCAACTCCATTAAGTGGGAGATGTCTTCTGATGAAAGGCACGCACTCAACACACCCACGTGCCCGGTGCCATCGCATCGACCCACACAAGACCAAGCCCCAACCCTCAGACGCACCAGGCTCACGGCCTGAATGACCTACTGGTTTGCAGGGACTGTAGCACAGGGTCCTGGTTTTCTACAGGACACTCCGCTTGTTCAGTCCACTCCAGCCTCTGTTCCCAGGAGGAGCTCAGAATGGGGGAGGCTCTCTAGACCAAAGGAGGAGAGAAAGCCCTACCTTGTTCTTCAGCTAGATCTGTCCCCCTTAAGTGAGTGATGGGAGACTAGGTATATGGCACATATCTGGTTGCTGGCTCCTGCAGTTGGAGAAAGGGAAACCCAGTGAGGATCCCAGCACCATGTGCACAACATGTGCACACATCTCTGTGCCCTTGATGTCATAAACAAGCTAGATGGGATGCAGTCATTGTGTTTATGATCCAAAGAAGGAGAAAATGACCTGCAGAAAAGGCTCCAGCTTGGAATGTCAAATCTCCCAAGTCCATTTTGTTCATCAACTCATTTCAAAGCTCTTTTCCATAGATGGAATGGCCTCCTGGAAAATGCTCATGACCATCCATTGCCTAAGGAATGGTGGTGATGGTTTTTCAGTGCCTGTCTAAATAGGGTGTCCGTGAATGGTATAAACTTACTGGGGCCCTCAGCACCAAGGACATTGACTCTCCCCTCGGGCATGTCCATGCTTGGATGTTCGTGGAAAGAGAACTCAAACACTGGTCGTCCCTCAGGAGCACAAAATGACTTTACCGAGGGGACCGAGTGCCTCAGACATGGAAGCTTCTGCCTTCAGCTCAGGACCTGACCCTAGGGTCCTGGGATGGAGCCCCACACTGGGCATTCTGCTCAGAAGGGGAGCCTGCTTCTTCCTCTCCCTCTGCTACTCCCCCTGCTTGTGCTCTTGTGCGCTCTCTGTCTCTCTCTCTCTATGTCTCTCTCTCTCCTTCTCTGTCTTTCTGTCTTTCAAATAAATAAGATCTTGAGGAAAAAGTTTACCTGAGGGAGTCGGAGTTTCTTCCTCGGCCCTCAAAATGGGTAGGACTTCCATCAGGACCTCGGGGGGGAGCTACGAGGATACAGAGCCACTGTGAGGACACTGGTGTGGCTGCTCAGGAAGTAGGCAGGGAGTTTGGATGGATGAGGACAGGAGGCGAGTGTGCCCGTGTGGGTGCGTAGGAGGTACGGGCCGCACTGCTGCCGGGCCTTCTCCTTGGTGCAGAGAGGAAGGGATGGGAGAGGAGCAGGGAGGAAACGAGAAGAGGGTTTTTGTCTTTGTAGTGAAAGCGAGCCCGATGAAAGCCAAACAGTCGGTCCAATACATGAGAACCCTACCCTGGCTTCTGGGTGAGGACCGAGTCCCATAAGCTCTCCTGACTGACGTGCCACTAAGGTGTCCCACGCTTCTTCTTTGGAAATGAGTTCTGGGCCCAAGATCCCCATATGCTGTGACTATATGCATCACGTCTCTCTAAGATTTTGCACGGCCTAAAAAGCAGCCTTGCTTGCCGGGCTGAATTCATCCCTCGGAAAAGAAGCCTATTAGTTTTCTTCACGCATCATCTGTCTTCAGAAAATCCCACGTACAACGCTGGAGAACACTGACACCATAGCTTACGTAAACAGCCGGCACCGTCGATGAGTTTGATAGATTCCTTCCACCATTATTGAGCTGTACCGTGTGTGTATGTGTGTGTGTGTGTGTGTGTGTGTGTGTGTGTGTGTGTGTTTCCCGTGAAGACAGTGGCTGTGCGAACCCTCCCAGGTGTTCTAACCAGTGGGAAGTTCCTTACACAGAGGAGTGTTGGAGTGTGTGCTGACAGGCTGTAGGCCAGCTTTGCAGGAGATTTGCCCTGGGGGTGTTGGGGCCAAAGCTTCCAACCAAGCTTGACCTTGATTTCCTATTGACCAGTGGTGTGTGAGTGTGTGCTTAGAGAATTTGAACCTTCCTGAGGCTTATGGAAATCTTGTCAAGTACAGTAAATTCCCTCAAGTGATGCTTTTCTGCCATTGGTCGTGTGTACACACTGAGACCGGCTATGACCAACGTTGCCCTGTTCTGCCCTCCACGGGTCCACACCCTTTCCAGCCATGTGGGCTTGAGCACGAGGATGTAGCTTTTCTCTGTGCACTTGACTCCAGGGCCCAGGCTGTGATCTTTAACATGGGCTTCTGTCCTTGCCCCAGCTTCTGTGACCTTGGAAGCCACTGTGTCACGTTGGGTCCTGTCGGGAACCATCATAGAATCTAGGTTTCTGGCTGTGTGCACAGATGCTGGTGGCCCTTTACTAGCTAGCACCTAGGGTACATCATGACCCCCTGGCTGAGGGACTAATACAGGTGCGTAGGCCAGAGCAACTTTCAGATCGAAACCTGAGCTGAAATCTTGGCTTTCCAAGTAGGAGGTCAGGGGTTTGGATCCTTCATCTCAGCACCATGCCTGTCTCAGGAAGGCAAAGGGAAACATCCTCCGGGTACAGCTGTGGTGAGCAGGGGAAGGAGTATGTAAAGTGTGCCAGGGTGATGAGAGCGTTTTGGAAGGGTGACACTTTGATTGTGATGGAAGTGTGAGAAAGATCTCCTGAGAAAGGCACACATTCGTATTCACAAGCATGACGCATGGACACACACACACACACACACGCACACAGAGACACACCCCCGAGCACCCACGCACACAGGCCTTCATCCGACGTGCACACAAATCACCCCTCCCCTATGTACAAGTTCTTCCAGGCCCTGTACGACGTGGTGACCGTGCCTCACTGGACACTCTCGGTCAGTATCCCCCAACCCCCATTCCTTGTTGGAACCCAGAATCAGGGGGCGGCCTTCTTTGTACTCTAGATTTCCTCCCAGAGCCCGATGCTCTTAAATATGTACAGCTGTCGTTCCTCCCAGCATCTACCTGCGACCAGGGAAAAGGAAACACAGTGAGGATCCCAGCCTCCTGTCCACTGTTGGGCCAGCTCTTTGGTTTGGGGAGGACTTTGGGCAGCGAATTGGCTGAGGTCCCGTGTTGGAGTCCATGTCCCCCCACCCGAGTGAAAGAGGACAGTTTGAATGCTGCTGGAGCTGTTCATGGCAGATCTCCGGAATCCATTCGGATCAACAGACAGAACGTTCTGTCTCAAGGAGAAACCTTTCCTGCGGAAGAAGGTGTTTGATCCCATGGAGTCTGTAATGGAGGCTGTCCTGTGTCATCACCCTTTTTGAGTCCAGTGTGCATAAGAGGTCGGACCCAGCATTTCTCCACGAGGGGAGACTGCTGCCCCCTTCCCCCGGGAGGTAAAGTGCCCGATGTTCATCAGACTCCGTTGATGGAAGAAATCAAGGAAGGACCATTTCTGTCTCTGAGAAAGAGAGGCGAGCTTACCTGAGGGCGAGTTGGGGCGCCTCCCTCCGTCCAGCCCCTAGGAAGGTCCTTGGACTGGCCCTCCACAGGGTCTAGGAGAACAGAGAGGAGCCGTCAGGACATTGGCTGTGCTACTGAGGAATGACTCGGGGAGTTAAGTGTGCTGGATGTGGATGCGGAGCCCGAGGGAACGGATGTGAAGAGTGGCCAAGTGAGGCCTGACGTGCCGCTGGGCCCACGTCCTTGGTTTCCATAGAAACACGGAGGAGGGGAGCAGGATGGAAAAGGGAAACGGGGCCTTGGTTTTCAAATGGAGGGGATGTCATCAGCAGGATCTCATCAGCGTCTGTCCGGGAAACGCTCCAGGCACACTGGGTTTCAGGGCGCAGTCCCCTGAGCGCTCCTGCCCACTGTGAAGCCAAGCCAGCTTGCCGCTTCTTCAGCTGGTTATGGGGCCTGTTGAGCTGTCTTCCCTGCATCTCTGCTGTGACCCTATCTGTCCTCTATTGCCTTGGAGTAGTGGGTTTTTCGGGGATGGAATCTAAGTACCGTGGACAGTTGTAGTCGTTAGTACATGTACGTTCAGTGACACTGCTCACCTCCCTGATGCTTTGTGGACAGCGCTGCCATCTATGGGGAAAACGTTGCCCTCCTATCTCATGGAACCTCTGTACCCGTGTCGACATGACCGGCCCTCCCCCTTTCCTCCCTGCACCATCCCTTCCAGGTTCTGGGTTGACGAATGTCTCTACTTTAGTGTCCTCAAAGCCTGGGATAGCATAATGTGCCTCTTTCCTTGTGTGCTTGCTTTCAAAATGTGTGTCAGGTTTCCAAAGGCCATCTATTTCCTAAAATATTGGAAACCTTTGTTTCTTCGTATGCCTGAGTAGCGCTCCAGGATGTGTACGGATGCCATTTCATGTGTCCTTTCCTCTCACGATGGATTTGGGGGCTGTGCCTGTCTGTGGCTATTGGGAACCCAGCTGTGTGAGACATTAACATGCAGATTTCTGTCTGTTTCAGGAATGAGAAGACGTCACTGAATGCATCAGCCCAATTTGTAGAATGGTCACCCCATGGGACGTACTGGGTACTTGAGTTCCCCAAATGTGGTGAGGTCGTTTTGTTCCTTTGAAGGTACGTAGCACACCCATGTAAGATGTGGCTAGTGGGCGGAAGTGGAGGGGGGAGATCGTGAAGCCTCTTGTCGTATTCTGTTCCATTTTTCTGTTCAGCGTTACTGGTGGAAAACATGGTCTCTTCCTTCCTACACATCTAAGAGCCATGTTTCCTGGAGAGACCTATATGGACCTGTGTGTTCCAGAAAGACCTAAGAGCCATCCCTTCAGCCAGTAGACACTTTTTTTCCTGTACCCCTTGGAGCTAGTTTGGATGAGAATTTCATTATGATTTGTGGACTCATTGGGGACGGACGACATAGAGGGAAACGGCTACCAGTGAAATGGGAGGAAAATGTGTCTCAGCAGTTTTAAAGCTTCGGTTATGTCTGTGCTACTGAATGAAAGAATGCATCTCCAATGAACATAATGAGTCAGTCTCCGAGGTACCTTCCTCGGTGTCTCTGACGGGGTAGACCTGATCGTGGAGGGAGAACCGGACATTCTTCCTGGGTGGCCGTGGAGGGGCCTGCGTGGTTGTGGGCGGCTCCACATCCTCAGGGAGAAGCTCCTCACAGATGGCTGGGAGACGCATAGAAAGAGAGAGCAGTGTCGGCATCTTGTTGTCAGAAGCCCACAGGGGGATTGGACATTCTTTCCTTGTAGTCCAACCATCTCCTGCCCCTACTCGCCAGCTGCCCCGCAGGCATTCCTCCCTCCACGTGGGACTTCGGAAGAGGTGGCCGTGTGCTGTGCTCTGACCTCCGCCCCCTCCCACACCCACAGGTTCTGTGGGCAACGGCTCGTATTGAGGAGAGACATGACAGAAATGCAGCAGAGCGCCGTGCACACACCTGATGGCCTGGGTTCACATCCCACTGAGCAGCTACGCCTACCCGAGAGAGTTCCCAAGAACCCTCTGGGCCCCGTTTCCCTGCCCTCTGGCCTAGATGTTAGGGTGCTATCACGGTGTCCCAAGTGCTTGAGTCCAAGGAGCGCCTCGACCTAGGGAAGGATGGGATGCTTCCCAGTCGCTCGGCAGGTGTTGAGGAACGGGCTGCCTACGGACTCAGCAAGACGGCTGGCTGTGGGTGAAGTCAGACATGGGGCTTGGGATGGCCCCACTGCACGGGAGGATGGAAGCCCCCTCTTTCTCCTTCCCATGAGAATGATGCCTGACAGCTAAGAGAAAACCTATGTTCCTTTCTCCTGTGTTCCCCATGGCAGCACTGATGGGAGTGGCAATGGGCTGGAAGCCCCATTAGACAGTGGAGGGCCCTGAAATGTAGGGTGGTGAAGGGACTGTCCAGAGTTGCCACCCTAATGAGGGATGGATCTGGGACAGGAATGTCGTCGTTTCCCTGTGGCTGGAGATCCCCGAGCCCCTGACACCAACCCAGGGCCCCCGAGAAAACGTCCTGAAGCCCTGAACCAAGAGCTTCCCTCACAATCTCAAAAACCCTTGTGCCAGTGTTTCTGTAGGGGAGAGCGAGTGCCACAAGACCAGACTCAGTCCTCACTCACCTCTGTGTTTGGGGCCCTGACATCAAATACGTGGCGGTTTCTTCCAAATGGGGCCCTAGTGAAGGACCAGGAACGTGTAGCATGGGCCACGTTCCCTCATCTCTCTGCAAGGGCAGCGGAGTCGCCCACGGCCATCCTGAAGGCCAGTTGAACCCCACGGCTACTGGTGTTCTGCTTGGCTCCCAAGCTGATTCAAACTCCCAATGGTCACATAGGACCCCGCCGAGAATCGGCTTGCCTTCCACACCCGACGGTCACACTTTGACCCTGCCGAGCACTCGCTTGCCTTGAGCTGGCAAATCCCGAGGAGCAGTTCATGGTACGAACGAACATGGAGGTGGCCATGTGGGCTGGGGTGGTTGGTTTCAGGAAGGAGATGGATGGTGCTGAATGGCCTGCTCTTGATGTGCGGACTGTTCTGAGGAGCCTGGATGGAAGTGAGGCTACCCTGGCTGCAGTGAGTTCCTCCCTACTATCTCATTCTTCCCCAACATCCCCTGTCTACTCTCAGGTCTCTTGATCCCCTCTGGAGACTGTAGGTTCAGGGGACAGTCTCCTGTCTCCCTCCCTAGGCCGGGACTTGAGAACCCAGCCCAGCAGTGTCTTTGAGACCAGCAGACAGTCCACTGTGCAGCTGCCGTGGGTTCTTTCCACCCACCCAGAGGCACGGCCCATTCCCGTCCACTCCCGGGCATCATGCAGACGGCCCGTGAAACCCTCCACATCAACCCATGAGAACACCCCGGTATCTTCCATTGTCTCTCCTTCTAAAAGCAGCTACATTTCGACTGCTGGCCGTTCCTCTCCGATGTTGTCATCTCCATTGGGAAGAGGTGACCGGCAATTCGTTCCCCTCAAATGTGTTGCCTGGGTTGCACCAAGATACTCCTGATCCAGGGACAACAGTGTGGCGTGTGACCTGGTGTGTTCCCTGCATGACTGTGTCCGAAATTGGCATTCAGAAATAGTACGGTTTTCTGAAGGCAGCTTCCCCAAGAAATTCCAATGAAATAACCCAGAAAAATGAACAAATACAGGCATTGAACCGGGAGGAGAAGTCAGAGGGTGGAAAGGAACAGCCAAAGAGAAGAAGCCGGTCTCTGTAAAAGGGAGACAGCCAGCTTGAGAGAAGAGAATTGAGAAAATGGATAGGCACATACCCGTAGAACAGCAGTTGAGATTTCCCATCGTGGGGACCTTTACACCTGTTCACCAAACTGCAAGAGGCTCAGCTCACAGAGTGACAGTTGAAACAGAAGGATGGGTGCATGTCATCAGGTCACCGTGGCGATGGCTCATGACAGAACTCTCAGAGTAAAGGCATCCGTGCACACTGTGGGGTCATGGAGGGAAGTGGATGGATGGTGGGCATTGAAGAAGGCACTTGTTGTGACCAGCTCTGAGTGGTGGAGAGAAGTGATGAATCCCTGAATTCTACTACAGAACACAATACTGCACTGTAAGTTAACTAAGTCCATTTTTTGACATTAAAAAAAGGATACTCCTGACGGCACATAGGAGACTTAAATGTTCATTTTACTATCTGCTGCTCTGGAAAACTCCTATTTATACGAGATTGTTTCACAACATCTCTCTAGGAGTTATTGGGTGTCTCAGTGGGTTAAGTATTGGCCATCGGCTCAGGTCCTGCCCTTGGAGTCCGGGATCAAACCTAGCATCAGGCTCCCTGTTCAGGGGGAGTGCTTCTCCCTCTGCCCCTCACCCAAGTCATGCCTGCTGTGTCGAATAAGGAAAATATGTAAAAAAAAAATGCTTTCTGCGGGGCTGCCCTCCCCCGGGAATTCCCTGTGTTCCTTCTAGGAGCCTCTTGGAGCCAAGGGTGACAGTTCCTAATATTGTCTGTGGGGCGGACTGCCTGAGCCACGCACAAGCTAAGGATGCAAACATATGTCTGTCATTTTTCAGTGAGTTGCATTAATTCGGATCTCAAGGTGCCCTTTCTGCAGGGGACAGAGAGATACTCTTTGAAAACACTGGATTCTCCCTCGTGTCTGATTTGAAAGGCCCTTAGTGCACTGACGTCCCTCTTGCCTCCCACCCATCCTCCATTTCTGGTCTGCAGGGACAGTCGCCCTTTGTGGACAGCAGGTCATCTCCACCACTGGATGGCGCCTCTGGGGCCTCATACATGGTGTGCATATGTGGTGTCCCTGCATGGACACAGAGGATGAGGCAGGTGACAGCTGGGTAGGACCCTCTTGGCTACCGAGGTCAGTCTGCGCACTCTGGAGTGTTTGGACCCAAAACCTCTCTCCTGCTTTCACCCTTTGTCCATGCACTCCCTGGAGCTTGGCATGCAGGGGGCGACATCCGTTGTAAGTCCCTGTGGGCCTGGCCACTGCTGTGTGGTCTCTTGGAAGGTGACAATTCAGAACTCCTTGGCAACAACCCAGGGGATGTAGGCATTTACAGGCAGCAAATATAAGGTGATTTCTTTAAAATAGTTTCTACCTGGGGCACCTGGGTTTCTCAGTCACTTAAGCAGTTGCTTTCGCCTCAGGTCCAGGCCCTGGGATCCAGCCCGTGTCGAGCTCTCCCTGCTCAGGGGAGGAGCGCCTGCTTCTCCTTCTGCCTCGGCCTGTCGCTCTTATCTCTCAGCCAAAGAAGTGAGTAAAATCGTTACAAAACAAACAAACCAGTTAATAAAAATGAAATGTAAATGAAGACATTTTATGAGTTCTGCATCATAATTCGATGGGAGGGGGAACAAAACCAAACTAGTAACAGCATATATTTGCACACGACAATATAGTCGTCCTGCTGCTTTAGGTAACACAATTATACCCTTTTATCCAACTGATATCTAAATAGATCATTTTTCTGGCACAGTTTTGGAAAACTCTCTTAATGATGCTATGAAAATATGTACCTTTAAGAAATTAAGTTTTGAATAATACCAAGTAATCTCTGTCATATTGGCATATGTTGGATAACAATTAATTGGCGTTTACAACTTGGTGAGGGTTTCCTTGGTGGTGGTGGTGTGAAGACAGGTATAGCTATTTAGAGTACCTTAGAGACTATGATGGAGGGAATTGGATGGATTTCTGACATTCTGTCAAAATGGCTCTTTTTTTTAAAGATTTTACTTATTTATTTGACAGACAGAGATCACAAGTAGGCAGAGGCTGGCAGAGAGAGAGGAGGAAGCAGGCTCCCTGTGGAGCAGAGAGCCCAATGTGGGGCTTGATCCCAAGACCCTGGGATCATGACCTGAGCCGAAGGCAGAGGCTTTAACCCACTGAGCCACCCAGGCGTCCCCAAAATAGACATTTTATTTCCGACAGCCGGGGCAGGTTCTTTGGAAAGAAATTTTCCAAAAAGACTGAATTGGAAACCCATCGATTTCAGGAATCTGAATTTAAGGTGAGGTGGACTTTGGCAATTGAATGTTTCCTCTGATGTTTGCCCTCACCTGACGATGTATAAATAGCCTACCGTGGCCCTTTGCATTGGTTCATCTCCATGTCAGTCAAGAAGTGGGTGCTGGGAAAGAAAAGAAAAAAGAAAATGGGACACTTCTGTTTGGGGAATTAGGGACAGTCATCTGGGGGACACAGAGTGGAGAGAAATCAGGTGTGCTCCCGATTTTGAGCAGCGAGTACAGGTTTATGAGGGAAAAGCACAGGCACTTGTTTTGCAAGGAGGAGGACGAGTGCTGGCAGCCAGCAGGCACTGTGTTGTCTCTCTTTCAGTCCAGAGTAGAAGGATGTGGACCAGGTGGTGGTGGATCTGAGCAGGTCCATGGGCCAGAAGTCAAAAGTTCACGGTGCTCGGACACTTGAAACAGGAGTTGTGCCTGGGGTTTCCTTCCTGATGGTCCTTCACACTCGCGTTTCAGAGCGGCTCTCTGAGCAAAGCTTCCATCGTTAGGAATATTCCTTGAGATTTCTCGCCCATCTCCCTTCTGCCATCTTTCTAATAGGAAAATAGAAGTGATCCCAGTGTGATTTCCTACCATCCCTTTTCACGGTCTGGGTGGCTGGCCACATGCTGTGTGTCCCTTCTGCCCCTGGAAGGTGGCAGTTTGCTAGTTCCTGGATCATCCGAGTTAGTTGAGTCTTCAGACTGTGTCCCGCTGAAAAGAAGGTTTGAGGACGTCCCATCTAGATGGCACTTAGGGTCTCATTTCTGGGTATGTCTGATGACTGACTTGCATTCTCGGAGGAACACTTATTTTGACATTTTCAGTGGTACTGCGAGGAGAATCGCAAGGTAGAAGCCACTGGACGATGACAAATTCAAAGTACTCAAGAGTCCAAACAGTGCATTTCTTGCTCCGATGCTGGGGTCTTTCCCCATCTGTTCTCACAGAGAGATTCTGGAGGGATGGCAAGACCCATGACGTTGTGTTGTGGCGCCTCTGCTCTTCCTCTGGAAGAGAGCCTGCTGTCCCCTTGACCCTGAGCGCAGAGGAGCTGGGTGGGTCTGCTGTTGTGCTGGGTAGATGCACATGCCCGGTCAGGGAAGGAGGAGAAGGCCACTCCACACAGACCCTCTGGGCGTGCCCGGGGCTTTCCCCGCAGAAGCTCAGTGCGGTTGCAAGAGAGGGAGGTTGTTGCGGACCCCCTGATCCCTGTCTCTTTCCACCTGTAGGTGTGAAGCAATACCGGCACTTTGGGGTCGTCCTGACAGCCTCCAAGAGCTTCGACCTGAGCCCATCTGGAGCGTCGTGGAGGTGTTTGTGAGGGAGGCCGGTACGCTCCGTGTGCCCCTGCCCTCTGGGAGTCCTGTCCTGCCTCTCTCAGGAGCCTAGCAGCGTGCCCCTGTTGAAGAGCATGGTTCCGGGGCACTGTGGGAAGGGGAGACTGTGGGTTCCTGGTCACTTCTGGGAACAAGGAGATCTGTGGACAGCTGGGCCAACCCAACGGACAGACAGATGCTTCCAGTCCTGCCCTCAGAACCGAGGGATTATTTCACACCTGGAGGCTCCTCCTGCTTCCTGGGACGTGCTGCCAGAGAGAGGTGCTGCCTCCTGGGGAATCCAGGCGTGTGCGGACCTTGGCATCTGCCGAGAAGTCTGTGCTCGGTGGCCCAAGGTGCCAGGTGGGCCCACAGCAACCCGGTATCCATGTCAGCCTGACCTGCCAGTCACAGCCCCTTCTCGGGTCTGAAAAAACCCCCTGGCTCATTGTTTATACCTCTTTGTGATAAGATGAAGCCCCTGAGTTTGTTGCCATAGCTGCCCCTTCTTTGGCGGCTCCCAGAGGGATGTCATGTCTTGTGGAGCCAGGCATGTGGGCTCGTCTCTGAGCCGAGGGCCCTGTCCCTTGTCACCTCCTCTGCTGGGGCTCCTGCTCAGGTCAGCTGGGGCAGTTAGAGTGTCATACCTCTGGCCAGCAAAGATGGGAATTCCCTCTGTAGGCAGAGTCCCAGGCTGGCAGGAGAAGTGGGTGTGGTCGCCGGGCCAGCCCTCTGAAATGGGTCAGGTGACCTTTCAAAATCTGGGGAGTCTAAGGGTTCCAAAGCCCACAACAGCACGTGGGCCATAAGTTAGCCGTTTTTTTCTGGAACCATCAGACAACCTCTGCAAAATATGAGGACGAGTGAAATGCGCTGCCTGGATTGTAGGTTGTGTTGGCATCTGGGGCTTCTGTCCCCAGGGGTTATTCAGGCCGGTGGAGTGGGGGCTAAGGGGCAGGTTATCTGGGGCTGATGAGCCATGCTTCCAAGGAGCCCCCTGTGTTTGAGCAGGAAGGCGGGGACTGGAGTCCGATCTGGCACCTGGGCCCACGTTGGTCACCATGGTGTTTGGGTTGAGGGGAGCACAGGGGCAGCCAGCTGGACTCTGTGGTCCCTCAACTTCCTTTTGATGGCCTGCACCCAGTGCCCGGGGCACCTGGGGCAGCCTTCTCCTCCCTCCTCGTGTGCCCCTGACCAGGTTAGAGCCTTGCGTGGTTAAGGTTGTTGAAGGAGGACGGTCTCATCTTTGGTAACTTCTTCCTGCTGAATAGGGGCGTAGAGCTGTCCCTATCTGTGGGTCATTCCTGGTCAGCTGGGGGAGGCCTCTGTTGTCAGAGTTGTGAAAGGAAGAGGCCGCAGAGTGCAGGGGAGAACTTGTGACTGGATCTCCCTGAGTGGAAAGACCATCTGTCCTCTGGAAGTTCCTGCAGTGAAGGGTTCCTGGCACCACCTTCAGAGACGGGTTGGGGGGTGGGAAACAACACAACAGGGTTAGAAGAAGAGAGACCTGTGAAGGGTCCTTTGATAGTGGGTGAGAACCCTTCCCCAGGCCAAGAGGTGAGCCAATCCCTAAAGAGAGGGATCCTTGGATTGGAGCAGCGGCGTCTGTTAGGAACCCAGAAATCTCTTTGTGATCGTGGGGAATGTACGCACAGCATTGTGTCTTTTGATGGGCACAGGCTCCACCTTGTGCAGCAGTTACAACATCCAAAGCCTTTGTGTTTTGTAGAACTGCTTTATGCGTTGGGATCATTCCTGTATTTCATTGAGAAATCCTGTTCAGGGTGACATGTAGGGCCTTGACGTGTACTCAGTAAGGAATTCCCCATGCCCCACGACGTCCTCCATTCCCAAAGAGGGGCAAAGATGGATGTTAGGTGGCCATGTCAATGAAACAGAGCACACGTGCACTGTTGCTTGAAGTGGGGAAGGTCAGCTGGGTCGGTGATGGTTTTCATAAGCCGCCTGTGCATCTAGGCCCACCCCAAGTGTCTGGTGGCATCTGGAGCTTGGGGCAGCCAGGGGCCCAGGTTAGAGCTTCATGGCCATTGGGTCCCAGCTAGGGGCCCTTATCTAATCCTGAGTCTCTTTGAACTGCAGTCAGGCTTTCAAGCGTCCTCGGGTTGGGAGGGCCATTCGTGGAACGTGCAATTATTTCAGGCCAATATCGGTTTGGCAGGTTATGGCTTGGGAAAAAGAGCCTTTTCTGTCAATTGCTTCATGGGCGAAGAGGATGAGGAATGCCTGCTGGAGTCAGGATAAATACTTTTAAGATTTTTGCCAGTTAGAACCAGCAGGTGGGCACTAGGATGTCTGCTTTGGGGGCAGACATGTTTGCTGACAGGCTTTGGCCTCAGCAGTCTGAGTTCGACTGATGACAGCATACCTGGTTCTTCTTAGCCCATTTCCATGAAACTGTTGCTGTTGCTAAAGCACCTGTCCTTGCACTTTCATAGGGGTATCTTCAGTCGGGTGGACTTAAGAACCTTTCCAGGGTTATGAGCCATGGGTGTAGAGTGGTCGGGTCCAGGCCTAAAGTTGGGCTGGTTTGGGGTGAGATAGCCAAGTCAGGGCTCATGTCCTTGGAAAGCAAGCCCCACTTTAACCCACATGGCCCAATTATCGACTGAAGCTCAGCAAGCCTAGTGATCGATCCTGAGTGATCACTTTGAATCTGCATCCCTGGGACATTTCCGAGGAATCTCTAATCATTGTCTCTCTAGGCCAGAAGCCAAGGGAAGGGCTTGCCATCAGACGTGCCTGTGCTACCTGTGGATTTGGACAGGTTCCTTTTCCTGAGGTGCCTGATAGATCCTGAGGTCCCCACACCTGCCAGGAAGTGACACTCTTTAGGATCCTGGTGAGGCGGTGGGTAGTCTGGAGGCAAGGGGTCAGGCCTGCATTCCCAAGGGGCCTGATGGCCGCCAGCTTTCCGAAAGTCAACCTCGGTCCCTTAAAGCTCCTTGGTCCCCTCTGGATCTCTGCCTAGCTCTCTCCACAGGACAGTCCCATCCAAGCCTTGGTCAGATCACCCATGTTTCCAATGATTCCCCAGTCCAAATAGAAGAGATTCTTACGGACCATAAGGAGATGATGAGGGTTGCCATGGGAGATGAAGTGCTTCCCGAGACCTTTTGACTTGGAGGGCTCAGGTAGAGTCAAACATGCAATGCATTAATGTGCTTCCAAAGGAATGTTGGGTCCCATTTCTGTACGTCCTAGATGTCTAGCATTGCCGTCCTTGAGGCCCACGTTTTCCCCGAGGTGCGGCGTGGTGCTTGGGGCCCCGGTTCCTCTGCCGTGGTGTCTGGGTGCTCCAGAGTTCGAGCTCAGATGAGGGACAGCCTCTGCTCCCTATACCTGTTGCTGCTGCCAAACACATAGGCTGAGCGGGGCCCATTTTGTGGGGCTGCTGGCAGTGTCAAGTCCAGCATTGGTCACCGTCCTGTGTGTGGAAGCAACAGAGGCGGTTCAGGGGCGGCACCCTAGGAGAATACAGCTGGGGTGCCTGCTGCCCCTCAAGTCGATTCCAGGGTGGTCAAGGGGCCCCAGCAGTCCTGCTTCTTCCTCCATCTGTCATACTCAATGTGATTGCTGGGGACTAGAGGGGACAGCGGGAGGAGGAGCAGCCCCTGCAGCAGACAGGGTAAAAGACCAGAAAGCTCCTGTCCCGCCCAGTCCCAGGTGGGCACAGTCTCACCAGACAGTGGACTGTTGTAGGCCCAGATCCATGCCTCGTGCTCCAAGTGTCAGTCATCAGCAGGGCCTGGGCAGCCAACTCTGGGTGTGGTTGGTGACTCAGAGGGTCCTCTTGTCTCATCCTTGGGGTTCCAGTGCCGTTTTCTGGTGGCCTGCACAGAAGTCTTCTCTTTGTTTGGCCTGCGGAGGTCAGATGTAAGAGAGCCATTCCCGCAGGCGTGTTTCCTTGTGTGTTCATGCCGAATCCTCCTCTGGGCCCAAGTCAGAGCCACAAGTGGGGCCCCAGGGCCCTCCTGGCTCCCTTTCTCTGAGCACCCCAGGAGACTCTGGTGCCTCGGGGTCGTGGGCAAACTGTCCTGTGGTGCATCTATGGAGACCACAGGTGGAGTGTTGTGAGATAGTGAGTGGCGTGTGGCCTGGGGCAGGTCTTACCAGAGGCCTGTGGGGTTTTCGGGGACGTGTCTTCTGAGGTGTTGTGGTAGAGGTTTCCCTGTAGGACCCATGTGTGACTTGAAGAAAGGGAAGTTTACCATGGGCCCCCTGCGGGTGAATGAAGGCTACACTGCCAAGGTCACTCAGGCCCCTTCCCTGACCGTCCTCCTCCATGATGGTGGGGTCCTCCTCCTGCTGGGCTGTCCCTTCCCCAGCCTCTCTAAGAGCCCTCGACATGCCCTTCTCTGTGGGGGGAGACTTTGCCCACACAAGTGTTGCAGATGTCGTGGCAGAGACAACGTGCTCCCGACTCCCATGCGAGGTGAGTTTGCACTGGCTATGTGCATGTGGTGGACGAGGTGGGAGCAGGAAGGGTGGCCTTTCCCTGGTGGGTCTTCCCTGCGGACTGAGAGATTGAAGAGAGTCTCTAGAATATCAAACTCTCATAGCGAAATGGTGCCATGAGGGAACCCACTACCTCCCAGGAGGCATCTTGGAGGCTGGGGGCACTGGAGGTATTGGTCAGATCCTATGGGAGTGGCCAGCGTACAAGACTCAGCTGGAGAATGGGGCCGCCTCTGTGCCCACAGGGATGCAGCGCTGGGAGGGGTGAGCTGTCCTGTTCCTATGATCCCGGGGGCTTGTCTTGTTTGCTCATTTCTCAAGTGCCTGAAGTGGGAGATGATGCCACCCCACCACAGTCTCTTTGCGACTAGTGTCGTTCTGGAGCAAGCCATGTGTTAACTTTTGCAGTGTGGGAGGGCAAGGCTTGGATCGTGCAGAGTGAGGGCTCAATGGGGCGTGGGGCCCTTTTCTAAAAGAGCTCAGTGCATGGCCTGCCTGGGGTCCAGTCCCACCAGGCAGCTAGTGCCCTCCATCCAAGATCAGCAGCTTCTGGACAACAGCGCTCAACCACCACAGGGAGTTGCTTGGATTAGTTGGGTGTTCCCCGTGAGATGTTCTCAGGGTTTCCTAGTGCCTGCAGGGACTGTGAATTTCCTCTCCTCTCCTCTTTGTGGTCAGAGGCCAGGGTAGCACCCCGGGTTTTGTGTGGTTTCCTGAGGTGCCAACAACAAAGTCAGATCAATGAGGGAGAACATGAGTCCATGTTTGCCTGCCCCTTTTCCTGCCCAACTCACCCCATTCCCAAGTCCCTCTCTTCTGCTTCCCTTGTTGTTTCTGTCAAGTCCACAGAAGGGAAGCTTCTTGAGAGCTGAAAGCAAGAGCAGAACGGGGCATGAGCACAGACTCCCCAGCCGCCAAGAACCAAGTGGGGACACCCAGCCCCAGCCTCCCTTCCTGAGGCCCCTTCAGCAGGGTGAGCCATGCCCTGCCAACTCCCAGCACTACTCCCTGCTCCGCTTTCTGGGGCTGCTTCCCAGACTCAGTGGTGAGGGGTCAGGGTAATGCTAGGGAAGGGGTGAGGAGGGCTGCCCAGGGATTTCATGCAGCAGTTCAGATGCAAAGTCTGAGTGCCGGCAGGAGAATAGGGCCTCAGGGTGGGCATCGTCAAAGCAGGGAAAGGGGAGGAGCTCGGAGGAGGCGCTATGGACAGAGGAGAGAGGAAGCCCAAGAGATGGAGGTGGAAGGGAATTACAGGCATAGTGTGGCTCCTTCCGTCTGAATCGTCATCTTCCGTGGAATCCTCCTTCAGGTCAGAGAGCAGTGAGGATGCTGGCTGGGGTGGCCGTGAGAGAGGACAAAAGGAAGTTAGTGGAGCCGACGACCTCTGGCCTGCTGCTCTGGGGATGCTGGGCTCTGCCCTCAGTGGGGTGGGGCCCCAGCTGTGAGTCCTCCCTGGCCTTGGTCGCTTGATCCCCACAGGGTGCAGATGGGTCTCTGGTTGCCCACCTGCTCTTCCCACCTCCGGTTCTCTCCAAGACCCAGAAGCCCATCTTTGTGATCCTTTTGCTCCTCAAGGCCGTCACTGTCTCTAACACTGCCTCTACAGGACTTTGCCTTCCTCTGTCCTTGTTCCTCTCCATCCCTGCTACCCTTCCTCCTCTTCCTCCTCCCCTAGTGATGCTCCATGTCTTTCCCCCTGCCAAGCTCTACCAGTCATACTGTTGTCGAAGAGGGGGCAACCAAGTAAAGAGAGGAGATATCCTGGCTCCCCCGGAATCAACCCCCTGATCCCTCTGTGCTGGGAGCAGCTGTTATGGGTCTGGGATTGCTGGGGAACTGCAAGGAGACATGGCCCACCACCTCCCCACAGCCATGTATGCCCAGTGACTGAGATGACCTTCCCAGGGATATGTTTCCAGCTAATACAATGCTCTTTGTTTCCATAAGTGTTACAGAGGTTGAATGGAGACGGGAGCACAGGAAATCTCTAGGTGCCCTCAGCTGTTCAGGGCAGCCCTGGAAAATGTCCTGCAGTGTGGTCACTGAAACACAGGATTACTGCCAGTGCTCCTGCTGAGGCTTGCAGGGAATGGAAAGGGTATGGGTGTGTAGGGCCCTGGACAGGCCTGAGGAACGCGTGCAATTTGGGCATGACTGGGGAGTGGGGAGCATGGCCAGGGCTGTGTGCCGGAGAGTTGGCTTTGTGAGAGGAGCCGTGAATCCCTGGCCCTGCTCCCCAGAGGCTCTGTGCTATGCCTCGACAACAGCTGGTGAAAGTGGACCTGGGACTACAAGTGTTTGAAGTAGGTCCAGCAGCCCCTTCACACAGGCTTGGAGGACCCTGGCCCGTGACAGGGGATCTCCAGGGCAGCTGCATGGGGGTGTCCTTCCCTTGGGAGCACGTCCACAGTTCAGACTCGGCTGGAGTGTGAAGGCTGGCAGAAGCTACAGGACACGGGAGCCTGTGTAGTGAAGCCAGGGGAAGTACGCTTACCTTCTGTAGCTCTGGGAGTCCCCTTGAAGGAACAGAAACTTAGACAGAACCAGGATGGTTTGGTAGTGGACTTTATAAGGGAGAGTGTTTAGACCTGTCTTCCACCTCCTGGCTCACACCAGATCGTAGTGTCCTGGTTCTCTTGCACATGAGAGGGTGGTTGGGAATGCCAAGTCATGAGCATGACGAGGTATGGGCCCGTGCCAGAAAGATTCAGAATCTCTTGTGCACCATTCCTGAGAGGACATGAGCCAAGAGACCAAGCTTTGACATGTGGCAGTGGCCAAGGGAGGTAGGAGGAGGTTTGATGGGAAGGATCCTTAAAGTAGCTGCACAAGGAGTCAAGTGCTGATGACAAACCAAGGCTATCCTAAAGGCCCTTGGACACAATGTCTTTTCTTTTCATTCAGAAACCATGAAATAAGCAAATCATGCCTGTTGCCAAGGCACCCCTTTCCTTGGTGTTTTTTTACCCACCTTCATCATTCTCCAGAGCGTCAGGGGCAACCCCATGTTCCCGGGAGCCCTGTCCCACTGTTCCCTTCCTCTGTGCCGTTCCCTACCTGAAGAGGCTTCGTCCTCACTGGTGGAGTCATTGATGCCCTCTAAATGCAGATCCGTAGGAACTGAAAGAGGAGCAATGCTGTTAGGAGAGGAACCGCCTCACCCCTTCATCCCAGGTGCGTTGAGAGGTCTGTGGGCCGTGCAGCCTCTGCCTGACCCTTTTGCTCCGCGGTCAGAGGTTTGCGGGGCTGGTGGAGCCGGAGCCCTTGGAGGAGACAGGGATTGGAGTTTCATCCCTTCTCAGGAGACCAAGATGCTGCAGCAGTCACCTCAGTGTCTGTTGTGCATGCGCATGACTGCTGTCCCCTCCCAGTGCAACCATCAAAAACTCCAGTCGTTATGGGACTCTTGACGTGTGGCTAGTGGGAGTGAGCGACGGGATGTTTTCATTTCCTTGATGATTTCCGTATACTGCATTGAGATAATAAATGACTGTGTAAAATGGATACCAGACAGACTCTTTCATGCTTAGCTCAGCACTAGAAACCAACCAGGAGCGAGAGACAAGGCCTGCTCTCCCGCCTATTTCTTGGGCATCCGTGGCTGGCCTGACAGGACCGTTAATAGGGAAAATGTTCCCGGGCTCAAGCACACCCACCAGGCACTGCTGGAGGTCTTTGGACCCTAAGAGGTTAAGGCGAAGCCCCAGTTCCTAGAATAAATGGGGAACAGATTCCGTGCAGCAATGACCAAAACACAATGTGATGTTCTCAAAACAGAGAAACTCTAGAATAGATATGGAACCACAGAGGAACACAACAAGACAAAACTTTTCTGAATATGAAGAAGTAGGAAGTGGGCCCTAGAAGGTGACCTTCCAATACCCTGAGCCATCAGGATGGTGCTGGCATTCAAGTAGACAGGGGCACGTGGGAGCGAAATAGAAATGCCCAAATAAATGCGCTCATGTTGGCATCACGATGCTTGAGAAGAGGACCACCTAGAAGGAGCATCCTCTTCTGAAACAGCAAACAGAATGAAAAGGCAGAGACTATGGACTCTGAAAAACAACCTGAGAGTTATGAAGGGGCGGGGGGTGGGAGGTTGGGGGAACCAGGTAGTGGGTATTAGGGAGGGCACGTGTTGCATGGAGCACTGGGTGTGGTGAAAAAACAATGAATACTGTTATGCTGAAAATAAATAAAAAATTAAAAAAAAAAAGAATGAAAAGGCTGTCCACAGATTGGAGACACATTTGCAATCCTTAATTCAGAAAAGATGTGTTCACTGACAAAAAGGAAAAACAGGGGAGACAAGTTGGCGGGAAGGTAGGAGGAGGCGCCGTTTCAACCTGTACCCTAAAGTGAGATGATTACCTACCAAAGAACTCTGATCACCCATGAAATCAGCCCGAGATCAGAATTATACGTCTGGATCTCTACGGGGGTAGAAGACGCCATTGGGCAGGTAAAGCGGAGTGGGAACGTCAGACTGATATCGGAAGAGAAACAAAAGGGGGTGGGAGCCACCAGAGGAGACCGATTGGAGAGTAATACCCCAGTACGAGAGTGCCCTGCGTATGGGGACCAGCATTAACTTGGAGTCTGGTTGAAAGCACTCAAAAAGAACAAAGGATTGCAGGGGTAAATTGTGGGAATCAGGGCGGTAGGGACAGGGGCTTAAGTCCCCGGACCCAGGACAGCCTCCCCTGGTGCTGACCAGAGAGAGTGCGGCAGAGAAACCAGGTCTTGGCCCCTGAGCTGCCAGCACGCCCAAGAACGCGTGGAGTCCTGCTCCTGTGAGGGGATGGGAGGCGAGCCAGACGCCAGACGGCAGAACGCACATGAACTACCAGCCTGAGATGCGCACGCCCCACACCCTCCCCTGAGAGAGGTGCACGAAGGCCCAGCCTGGTGCTCTGGGAACTGCGCTGCGCTAGAGCCTGAGACACGCGTGTCGCACACACTCCCCCGGGAGGGGTGCGCGCAAGTCTGAGGCTCTTAGACCCGGAAAGACCAGGCACCCCCAGCCCCGGCCAGCGGGAAAGGCTCAGTGTGCGATCGCTGCTTGGAACCTCTCTGGTGGTCTGGAGCTGCCCAGACAGCAGCTGCTGCTGTGGTTTGGGGTACAAGCAGGAGATCCTGCATCCCCAGGGACATCAACTAGGAACCTTCTCTGCCAGCGGCGAAGGGGGAATTTATATGGGCTCTGAAGCACTCACAGGGGAGCAGACTGAGGCTTCTCTCTGAGAGGGAGGTCGGGGTGCAGTTTGCTTTCCTCTAAACCTCCAAAAACCATCAAAAGCTGTCAAGGCGAGAGAAAAGAAATGAACAAACATAAAAACCTCCAGAGAACAAAAGCCTGAAAAAACCGGTTTCCTCAGAGCCCACACCCTTGAGGGGGGCGGGAGGACTTAACTCAGGGAACATCATTAACTGAAAACCCACATGGCACCCCCTCCCCCAGAAAACAAACCAGGAGAGAAAGAAAAAAAAAAGACTACAAGAGAACAACCACCACTACTTCATAGATAAAACTTTTATTTTTAACTCATTCCCACTATTCTGGTTCATTTTTTTTTCTTTTTTTATATGGATAATTTTTTAACCTATTTACAATCACAGTGAGATGTCCAGTACATCAAATTCCATGATAAACTTCTAACCTGAACTTTTTGATACATAGACCTGTGTTTTTCTTTTGCTTTACGATTTTTTAATTTTTTTTAAATTTTAGTTTAGTTTAGTCCAGTTTATTCCTTTTTTATTTTTATTTTATAATATTCATATAGAGTTAAACTTCAAGGTACCCCCCTTTCTCTAATCAATGCTACCCCTATAGGTAAACCAATTTTTAATCCCCCTTTATCTTAGGAAACTTGAGTCCTTTAACAAAAGATATCAAGATACATCCAGGAAGAATCAAAATAAACTTCCTCGCCCACACTGAGAATCTGTAACCAAGCTCCCATCTTTTTCTTCTGCCAGTGTCCCTGTGTATTTATGTTTGTCCTGATAGTATATAAATATTATACTTGGGGGTCTTTTTGACGAGGTTCTTACTTTTTTTGCTTTTATATATTTTTTTTCTCTCATCATATACTTTTATCAGTCTTTTTGTTTGTCTGTTTTTGTTCATATACGTCATAAATCTTACCCTGAGGCCCATTTGGGCTGAACCTTCTCTTTAATCTTCCTTTTTTTTCCTGTATCTCTCTCTCTCTCTTTTTTCTTTTTCTTTTCTTTTTTCTCTCTTTTGGGTGGGAAATCCTGAGTGATCAGAAGTGTTCCAGGGTGCACCTTGACTGCACCACGGTCGATATATTCAGCTACATCTGTCCAGTCATCTCTCACCAAAATGACTAGGAGGAGGAATCCCCAACAGAAGAAAAATACAGAGGATGGGCCTTCCGCAACAGAGCTAACGGCTATCAACATAGACAATATGTCGGAAAGAGAATTCAGGCTAACAATTATCCAGGCAATAGCTAGGTTGGAGAAAGCCATGGATGACCAAACAGAATTGATTAAGGCAGAATGGAAAGCGACCAGGGATGATGTTCATAATGTTAGGGCAGAGCTGAAGGCCACCAGGGATGAGGTTCACAATGCTCTCAATGAGTTCCAATCTAATCTAAATTCTCTAAAAGCTAGGGTAACTGAGACAGAAGAGAGAATTAGTGATCTGGAGGACAAACAGATAGAGAGAAAGAATCAGGAGGAAGCGTGGAACAAACAGCTTAGAAGCCACGAAAACAGAATCAGGGAAATAAATGATGCCATGAAACGTTCCAATGTCAGAATTATTGGAATCCCTGAAGGGGAGGAGAAAGAAAGAAATCTAGAAGATATAGTGGAACAAGTTCTTCATGAAAATTTTCCCAATCTTGCGAATGGAACAAGTGTTCATGTACTAGAGGCAGAATGGTCTCCCCCCAAGATTATAAATTCCAAAAAAAAAATCCAGGCACTTCATAGTAAAATTGAGGTATCCTAATTGTAGATACAATCTCCGCCGCTAGGACAAAGAAGCTCCTTACATACAGAGGAAAGCCCATCAGAATAACGTCAGACCTGTCCACAGAGAACTGGCAAGCCAGAAAGGGCTGGCAAGATATATTCAGGGCACTAAATGAGAAGAACATGCAGCCAAGAATACTTTATCCAGCAAGACTGACATTCAAAATGGATGGAGAGATAAAGAGTTTCCAAGACTGGCAAGGCTTAAAAGACTATGCAACCACCAAGCCGATACTGCAGGAAATATGAACGGGGGTTCTATAAAAGAGGAAAAATCCTAAGAATAGCACTGTACAGACATATAGAGACAAACAACAGAAAGAAAGTCTTCAGGGGTAACACAATGTCAGTAAAAACGTATCTCTCAATAATCACTCTCAATGTGAATGGCCTAAATGCGCCCATAAAATGACACAGGGTTGCAGATTGGATAAAACGAAAGGACCATACATATCTTGTCTACAAGAGACCCATTTTGAACCTAAAGATACACCCAGACTGAAAGTGAAGGGATGGAGAAGCATCTTTCATGCCAATGGGCCTCAAAAGAAGGCCGGGGTAGTGATTCTCATATCACATAAATTAGATTTTAAACTAAAGATGGCAGTCAGAGATACAGAAGGGCACTACATAATTCTTAAAGGGACAATCCACCAAGATGATCTAACAATTGTAAATATCTACGCCCCCAATATGGGAGCAGCCAATTACATAAGAAAACGATTAATCAAGATAAAGAGTCATATTGATATGAATACATTAATAGTAGGAGATCTTAACACACCTCTCTCAGAAATAGATCATCGAAGCAGAAAATCAATAAAGAAATAAGAGCATTGAATGATACATTGGACCAGATGGACCTCATAGATATATACAGAACATTCCACCCTAACACAACAGAATAATCATTCTTCTCAAGTGCACATGGAACCTTCTCCAGAATAGACCACATACTGGGTCACAAATCAGGGCTCAACCGATACCAAAAGACTGAGATGATTCCCTGCATATTCTCAGATCACAATGCTTTGAAACTGGAGCTCAATCCCAAAGAAAAGTTCAGAAGGAACTCAGACACCTGGAAGCTAAAGACCACCTTGCTTAAGAATGCTTGGATCAACCAGGAGATCAAAGAAGAACTTAAACAATTTATGGAAACCAATGAGAATGAAGACACTTCCCTCCAAAACCTATGGGGTACAGCAAAGGCGGTCCTAAGGGGGAAATACACAGCCATCCAAGCCTCCCTCAAAAAAATTGAAAAATCCAGAATACACCAGCTGTCTCTACACCTTAAAGAACTGGAGAACCAACAACAAATCAAACCAACTCCACACATAAGAAGGGAAATAATCAAGATTAGAGCTGAGATCAATGAGATAGAAACCAGAGATAAAGTAGAACATATCAATGACACTACAAGCTTTTTTTTGAAAGAATCAATTAGATCGATAAACCATTGGCCACACTAATGAAAAGAAAAGTGAGAAAGCCCAAATTGATAAAATTATGAATGAAAAGGGAGAGATCACAACTAACACCAAGGAAGTAGAAACAATCATCAGAAGTTATTATCAACAGTTAAAAGCCAATAAGCTAAGCAACCTAGATGAAATGGATGCATTCCTGGAAAACCATTAACTCCCAAAATTGAACCAGGAAGACATTGACAACCTGAATATACTGACATCTCATAACGAGATTGAAGCAGTGATCAAAAGCCTCCCAAAAAACAAGAGCCCAGGACCCGATGGATTCCCTGGGGAATCAAACTTTCAAAGAAGAAATAACACCTATTCTCCTGAAGCTGTTTCAAAAAATTGAAGCAGAAGGAAAACTTCCACACTCTTTCTATGAAGCCAGCATTACCCTGATCCCCAAACCAGGCAAAAACCCCACCAAAAAGGAGAATTTCAGACCAATATCACTGATGAATATGGATGCTAAGATTCTCAACAAGATCCTAGCAAACAGGATCCAACAGCACATTAAAAAGATTATCCACCGTGATCAGGTGGGATTCATCCCTGCGTTACAAGGATGGTTCAACTTTCACAAATCAATCAATGTGATAGAACAAATCAATAAGGGAAGAGAGAAGAACCACATGATCCTCTCAATTGATACAGAAAAAGCATTTGACAAAATCCAGCATCCGTTCCTGCTTAAAACACCTCAAAGTATAGGGATAGAGGGAACTTTCCTGAACTTCATCAAATCTATCTATGAAAGACCCACAGCAAACATCATCCTCAATGGGAAAAAGCTTGCAGCCTTCCCGTTGAGATCAGGAACACGACAAGGATGCACACTCTCACCACTCTTGTTCAACATAGTATTAGAAGTCCTAGCAACAGCAATCAGACAACAAAGAGAAATAAAAGGTATCCAGATTGGCAAGGAAGAAGTCAAACTCTCTCTTCGCAGATGACATGATTCTTTATATGGAAAACCCGAAAGACTCCACCCCCAAACTTCTAGAACTCATACAGCAATTCAGTAATGTGGCAGGATACAAAGTGAATGTCCAGAAATCAGTGGCTTTCTTATACAGTAACAATGAAAATACAGAAAAGCAAATTAGAGAATCGATTCCATTTACTATAGCACCAAGAACCATAACATACCTCGGAATAAACCTAACCAAAGAGGTTAAGGATCTGTACTCGAGGAACTACAGAAAACTCCTAAAAGAAATTGAAGAAGACACAAAAAGATGGAAGACCACTCCATGCTCTTGGATCGGAAGAATAAACATTGTTAAAATGTCTATACTGCCCAGAGCAATCTATACCTTTAATGCCATTCCAATCAAAATTCCACCGGTATTTTTCAAAGAGCTGGAGCTAATAATCCTAAAATTTGTATGGAATCAGAAGAGAGCCCGAATTGCTAAGGAAATGTTGAAAAACAAAAATAAAACTGGCGGCATCACGTTACCTGATTTCAAGCCTTACTCCAAAGCTGTGATCACCAAGACAGCATGGTACTGGCATAAAAAGAGACACATGGACCAGTGGAACAGAGTAGAGAGCCCAGATATGCACCCAAAACTCTATGGTCAAATAATCTTTGACAAAATAGGAAAAAATATCCAGTGGAAAAAAGACAGTCTCTTCAATAAATGGTGCTGGGAAAATTGGACAGCGATGTGTAGAAGAATGAAACGTGACCATACTCTTACACCATACACAAAGTTAAACTCGAAATGGATAGAAGACCTCAACATGAGGCAGGAATCCATCAGAATCCTAGAGGAGAACATAGGCTGTAACCTCTTCGACATCAGCCACAGCAACTTCTTTCAAGACATGTCTCCAAAGGCAAAGGAAAGAAAACCGAAAGTGAACTTCTGGGACTTTATCAAGATCAAAAGGTTCTGCACAGCAAAGGAAACAGTCAACAATTCTAAGAGGCAACACACGGAATTGGAGAATATATTCACAAATGACACTACAGACAAGGGGCTGTTGTTCCGAGATCTATAAAGAACCCCTCAAACTCGACATTGAAAAAACAAAACAAAACAAACAAACAAAAAACAGATAATCTTGTCAAAAAATGGGCAGAACACATGAACAGATCCTTTTCCACGGAAGATACACAAATGGCTAACAGACACATGAAAAAAGGTTCACCATAATTAACATCAGGTAGATTCAAATCAAAACCACACTGAGATACCACCTTACACCAGTTAGAATGGCCAAAATTAACAGGATGGGAAACAAGAAGTGCTGGAGAGGATGTGGAGAAAGGGTAACCCTCTTACACTATTGGTGGGAATGCAAGTTGTTGCAGCCGCTTTTGGAATCGTTGTGGAAATATCTTAAGTAAAAACAGAGTTTCCCTATGACCCTGTAATTGCACGACTGGGTATTTACCCCAAAGATACAGATGTAGTGAACAGAAGGGCCATCTGTACCCCAATGTTCACAGCAGTAATGGCCACAGTCGCCAAACTGTGGAAAGAGCCAAGAAGCCCTTCAACAGGAATGGATAAAGAAGATGTGGTCCACATTTACAGTGGAATATTATGCAGCCATCAGAAGGGATGAATACCTAACTTTTGTGTCAATATGGAGGACTGGGGGAGATTATGCTGAGGGAAATAAGTCAAGCAGAGAAAGACAATTATTATATGGTTTCAGTTACTTGTGATGCTTAGGAAATTACAAGGACGACATTAGTAGAAGAAAAGGAAAAGTGAATTGGGGGAAATTGGCAGAGGAGATGAAGCAGAGAGACTGTGGCTCTGAGAAACAAACTGAGGGTTTTTGAGGGGCGAGGGTTGGGGGATAAGTGAGCCTGGTGGTGGGTAGGTGGGTATTAAGGAGGGCATGTATTTCATGGAGCACTGAGTGTGGTGCATAAATAATTGATCTTGGAACTCACAAAAATTAAATTTAAAAAATAATCATTTAGTTACTTATAGGAATCTTAATAAAATATGAAGAGTGAAAAATGCATTTTATTTAAAATGTAATAGTGATGCTATTTTGTATCTTTATGAGATTTAAAGGAAAACATCCATGACCTACATTCTCCAATTGATAAAAATTACCTACTTATCACCTTCATAAAAATAAACTTCCTGTATTTCTACTCTACTGAAAGTTACTACAGATTTCATTCAGCAGAAAAGGGGTGTACTTACAAGGACAGTAGTAGAATATTTATGAGAAGACTTTCCATTGTAACATTTTTTCTATATTGCACTTTTACCACAGAGGATCTAGGAGACAAGACACTGAGAACACAGAGTGATTCTAATTGGTTCTCAGATGTTAGTCAAAATGAAATCGTAAATATCCTCTTTGAGAGTATAGGGAGGCCACTCACTTCATAAAACATACCTGAATAATATCACCTTAAAATATTTTTTAGGAACATCTGAGTGATTTGGTCATTATGTGTCTGCCTTTGGCTCAGGTCTTGATCCCAATCAAGCCCCACATCCGGCTCCCTGCTCAGTGGGAAGCCTGCTTTTCCCTCTCCAGCTCCTGATTATATTCCCTCTATGGTTATCTCACTCTTCCAAATAAATAAATTATGTATATATCTAGATATAGATATAATATAGATAAATATATATTTTAATTTTGCAGCTTGACACTGTTCCAAAAAATTTTCAGGGATGAGTCAAATTTAAAACAATGTCAAATAGAGCTTCTTATGACCCTGAAATTGCACTACTGGTTATTTACTCCAAAGATACAGATGTAGTGAGAAGAAGGACAACACGTACTCCAATGTTCATAACAGCAGTGGCCACAGTCGCCAAACTGTGGAAAGAGCCAAGATGCCCTTCAATGGACAAATGGAAAAGGAAGATATGGTCCATATACACTATGGAGTATTATGCCTCCATCAGAAAGAATGAATACCCAACTTTTGTATCAACATGGACGGGACTGGAGGAGATTATTCTGAGTGAAATAAGTCAAGCAGAGAGATTCAATTATCATATGGTTTCACTTATTTGTGGAGCATAACAAATAACATGGAGGACATAGGGAGATGGAGAAGAAAAAGGAGTTGAGGGAAATTGGAAGGGGAGGTGAACCATGAGAGACTATGGACTCTAAGAAACAATCTGAGGGTTTTGGAGAGGCGGGGGGTGGGACGTTGGGTGAGCCTGGTGGTGGGTATTATGGAGGGCATGCATTGCATGGAGTACAGATGTGGTGCATATGCAATGAATTCTGGAACACTGAAAAGTAATTTAATTTTTTTAAAGGAGATATGAGACTCTATCTGAGGACTGTGCCTGGGCAAAACCATAGCAGGTGTCCCCAGGGGTGAGCAAGGGGTCCAAGCCCACTCAGATATCGGGTTTTGGCTGGGTTGGGCCCTTTCATTCAGGAGGCATTCAGAAAGTCCCACTCATCACAGGCGATCCTCTTGGAGCTGACTGTGAACCCTGCACAGAACAGACAGCACCCCAGGGCTCCAGACTAGTTAGGGGACAAACAGTGACACTTGACAAGATGAGAGTTAAAAGCCACAGGACATTTTATGTGGTGACCCCTGCCTTCCACTAGATATGGGTGTTGCAGCTCCTGGGTGGCTCAGTGGGTTAAGCCTCTGCCTTCAGGTTGGGTCATGGTCTTGTTGTCCTGGGTCAAGCCCCACATTGAGCCCCACATCGGGCTCTCTGCTCAGCAGGGAGCCTGGTTCCCCCTCTCTCTCTGCCTGTCTCTCTGCCTACATGTGAACTCACTCTCTTGGGTAATCTAAATAAATAAAATCTTTTTAAAAATTTTAAAAAATAGATATGGGTGTATTTTCTCCAGCTATGATGAGGTCTGCAAAGTCTAGGAGCAGCAGAATGTATGAGTGAGCTTTGGCTGATGCACAAGGGCATTCTCCCACCCCCATTGAAGCCAGGGAACTGTGAGTTGGAGGACTCTTGGACCCTCATCCCATACCTCTGTGATTCCTCCTTAAGGGTGAAGGTCTGAGAGTTCCTTCTGGAGAAAGGAAGGAGCCCGGGGGAACTGTGTATGTGGGCACCTTTGCAGAGCAGAGAGGGCTGGAGGACAGCTTTAGCCCCTAAGGGAGTCATTCCCCAGCCAGCCCCCTCATAGCCCTGACTCTACACCAATCCAGGGATGCAGAACAGAGGCCGTAGGAAGCATCACACTTAGCGATCTGTTGGAACCTGGACACTGGGTGCTCAGAAGACCCAGTGAGAGCTCAGGGACCAGATATTCCACACCCTGTGGGAGAATTGTGTCAGTGGAAGGAGACCCACTCATGGAAACTAGTGAAAGAGGCAGCACAAGGGCAGAGGAGATAACATTTGAGGTGCTGGGAGAGTCCTGGAAAGGCGTAGCTAGAGACAGAGTCCCCTACTTCCCCCCTTGGTTGGATCTTCACAGCACAGTGGCATGTGCAGCGAGGGTAATTAAGAGGCCAGACACAACCTCTCCCTGGGAACATGCAGTTGAATTCTGTGGCAAGTGGACAAGGAGAAAGACTGAGGAGTGTGTCCAGCTCCCCAGGAAGGACAGAAATTCTCACAGGATTGATCAGGACTCACACTCATAGTGCCTTTTTGCACCCTGTCGTCTATGACGAGACCTGTCTCAGGCAGGACTGCCAGACCACAGGTGGACAAACACGAGCACTGGTCTCTGACAGGAGCTGGAAGCCCAGGGACCCAGGTTCCCACAGAGGTTCCCTGGGATATTGGTTTGGGAGGGAGCTCTGTCTTCTGACTCCTCTGCCTAACCATCTCTTCCCAGGGCCATCTCCTCCATCTTGCACACATGTCTAGAACAATAGCTCCAGGTTGTGTCCGGCCACCAGAGTTTCCCAGCCTGAATATGCTGCTGGCATACCTGGGGCTCAATGTGCCAGGCTCAGATTTGGAGGACCATGCCCAGCTTCTGCTCTCACACCGGCAACAGCTTGTGCCCACGGAGACAGAGTCTGGGAGTGAGAAGGGCTGGGTTGACTGATGTGGTCCTGTGGAGGGGGTTGGGTGGACCACACTGACCAAGCCTACAGTACACTTGAGCTGAGTGGAGTGAGTAGTCTCAGATCCCTGTCCCCATGGTCTTTAGTCAGGGAGACATGCCAGAGATTGGTTCTTGGACATAGAAGATATTCAGTGCTGCGAAAAGCTTCCTTTAATTTGAAGGGTAATGGGAAGTCAATAATGCTGATGATACTTTCTTTTCAAGGAGCTACAGCACTAGGCCCAGAGAAAGATCCTGAACCACCTCAGGGACTCGCCCCAGCTCCCACTGTGGTGCCCACTGTATCTTTGGACACAAAGCTGGCCCACCCCATCCCTGGTGCTGGAGCACACCCCTCAGCAAGAGCAGTGGCACCACCTCACCTGTTGGGGCCAGTGCAGGTAGTAGTCTGGGCTCTCATTCACTCTCCTGAGATGGAAGAACTATCAGGCCCTTTACCTGACCTGAAGGTCCAGCAGGGTTCTGCCTGTGCTCCTTTTTGGTTCCTGAGGGGCTCGAGCCAGCACCTCTCTCAGTGGAATAACCAGACTCAGCCGCCAACAGCAGCTCATGCTGGCTGGAACCCCAAGGACAGGATTCCTTGCCCTCTTTGTAATTTTTGTGTTTTGTATACACCTGTAAATTGGCTTAATAGGTTTTGTTCATTAAATAAAGTATTATTAGAGTTTACTTAAAAGTTTACTCTGATCCTCTTCAATGGTATATTGAGGTGCCTTTTAGTGCCTTAAGTGTGTTGTACAACTAATTACTTGTAGAACATTTCTATCACAGAGAAACCTGGGATACTTAACACTCACTGCTCCTTACTGCGCCCCAGTCCTTGGAACAATGGCTCTTTGCTCTGTCTCTGGTACTATACCTCATCTGGGATTTTCATGTGACTTGAATCCTACAATATGGCCTTCTCTGTCTGGCTATAGAATATAAGAAAGATATATAATTTTTTCATTGTTGTATAAAAGTAATATTTTATTACAAACGAATGATCCTGAAAGAACTATCATCATGGGAAGCCCCAAATTAAGCTACTCTCATTATCTGGGGTAGTGTTTCCTTTCATAGGGATCACTTGAATAGCAGAAACAGGGTAAAAATCTGGATCCATGAGACACCTCTAAACTCTTTCATTATCCTGCATAGACCATGTTTAAATTATTCTTGTGGGCCATTTATAAAAAAAATATTAAAATCACATCTTAAATCTTCCCATTTATTACTATCAAGCCAGGTAATAGAGTAAATAGTTCTTTAGTTTTAAGCCAGAAGGCGTTTATGTAGTAAAATAATGACTTAAATATGGCAAAAAGAAGACAAGTTCCTTCTCCCAGAAATAATCATCTGTAATGGATTTTGTCCCAATTTCAATGATTTTCCCTCTGGGTTTTGCGTGAGCGTGTGTGTGTGTGAGTGTGTGTGTATGTGATTTTGTGTGTGTGTGTGTGTGTGTGTGTGTGTGTGTTACGCTGTAGGGGGAAGGTAATGAGCTTTTGGGCTGGGCTCTTCTTCTACCTGGTGTCCCCACAGTGGACAGGCACTGTCGCTACTGTCCTCTTGGGCATTCTCAGTGACAGCACTCAAAGACCCATCATGGAACAACTGAGCCATTTCCAATTATTTGACTCTCATCATTCAAGTGATAAGTATGCCTGTGCCATAAATCTCTTTCTGTCTTATTCCTACAAGTTTCACCACCTGAACACCTTTAGTTCAGGGACATTTCCCTTGTGCCGATGACGTCAGAAGTGCGTGACAATCAAAGGAGTGATGAGGCCCCCTTGGTGGAGGGACTATGGGCTCCTGAAAGACCACATGAAGGAGCTCAGTATCTAATCTGAAGATGCACTCAGCACTGTCATGTGAAGAAATCTATGGCAACATGACAGCATAATTTGGGCAGTTATTTGGTAAATCAGCATAAGGGAATATAACTAGAACATTTTGAAACCAGCAAACAAACATCCATAGTTATCAGCCTAGAACATAGAGAAAATGACCAAAGAAGCACTTGGTTTCCTCAGTCAGTAGGGCACGAGGTACTTGATCTCAGGGTCATGAGTTTGAGCTCCACATGGAACACAGAGTTGATGTAGGAAACAAAAGAAAACAACAGGGCTTGCACATGACCTAAATCAATTGGGCCTGGACAATAGAGCTTGTCGGTGGTGGGCTGGATCCTCTCTCCTGTTCATTCAGCCACTGGGCCCTGAGCACTCAGGTGGTGCCAGTCCTTATCAGGCGAACAGTTTCTCCCTCTTGGAGCTCAGGGTTTAGAAGGGCAGATGGACAAACATGACTGACAAGATGAATGAAAGGAGCATTTGATCCATGAGACCAGAGTAAGGGACTAAACTGGGTCCTGAACTCCACCAGGGGAGGTATCCAACAAGGCTATGCTGAGAAGACATTGAGAATTCCTGTGGCAGGAAAAGAAGAAGGACGCCCTGCACAAATCCCACTGTATTTAGCCCGGAAGAGGGTACCATGGTGCAGAGCACTGGAAGCAGAACATGATGTTCCCAGAGTGGGGGTTAGATAGGAGGCCAGGGTGCTAGAAAGGAGGATGCTGAAGAGGGGAGCAGAGGAAAGGGAGGAGGACCATGGCCTGGGGCAGGTGGACAGTACCAGTACCTGCTCCTAGTGCTGTTTGACCACATTACCCCACAGTCGGGGGGCTTAACCAGCAAACACTGTCTCACAGTCTCAGAGGAGACTTTAAGTTCAACAATCTAGCAGTGCTCAGCTAGGGGCTATTGCCAGAGCCTCTCAGCACTTTGGGGCTGTTGACAACACCAAGGCATGTCCTGCTTCACTGATAACCTGAGCTCACTTTGGGTTTTGGCAGGATTCTGTCCATCTCAAAAGGCCAGAGTTCTTCTGTCTGTCATTGGCCCTCATTGCTACGTCACCTGCCCGTGTGTGTGTCAAGGTTCAACATAGGGGCTTGAATTCCAGGGTCAGAATCTGAGAGAGAACACGGGTCAGAGGCAGCACAGAGATGGACAATGAGCTTTTAGTATTAAAACTCAGACGGGGCTTTTGGGTCATGGGGCCATGTTCTGTGGAATGGAAGGAATCACTAAGTACAGACCACACTTCAAGGGACAGGGATACACAAAGTTGTTTAAACAATATATGAGATTCCAGGGAACCACTGGGAGGAGAATGTGAAGATCCCTGTAGGGTCAGTGCCTTGCCCAGAATGACAGACTTGTAAGAAGGCTGAACCAGGCATGAATCCAGCTCTTTGTGAGTGTCCTCAAGGTTCAGGCCCTGGCTGTACCTAGAAATTCACTGGAGGGCTCTGGAGAAAAGTCGTGTTGAAGGCAGGGGCTACAGACATGGAGATGGTTTCAGGGTGAGAGGGAGCATTGATACCATAGAAAGGAGGCATTCCAGGAAGTTCTTGTCTGAGGGGGAGCCCAGCTAATGACAATCCACTGCGTGGACCCCTATCCACATGATGCCCATTGGAAAGGAGATGATAGGTCTCAGCACTGGATATGCAGTCTCTAGTGGTAAGGGTGGATTCTGTCCATCAAACCCCAAGGCTCCAATTCCCTCTTTAGGGTTTGCTTTGAAAATTAGAAAGCCTAAGGTCTTGAGAAATAAAGGCCCACCCCTCTGTAGAGGGTCTATCATCATCTGGGACGCCAGAATGTGAGCACTGATGAACAGATGAGTGCCCAGAGGAGTGACTGTACACACACACACACACACACACACACGCACACACACATGCACACACACACACACACACACACACACACACACACACACACACACTCAACCCATTAGGGACTATAGGGTGGGATATGATGAGTAGCAGACTCAGAGAAAGTGAGAAGAGGAGGAAAAGGTGCTTGGAGTTATTTCCTACCTGTGACACCACTCCTCCCATAACATAGATATTATTCTACATATGCCCGTGGAAATCTGGAGGTAGCCCATGCTAGAATCACCCGTATTGAACAGACAAGACACAGACCACGCCTGACAGGTATAATGGCATATACAGTGTCAAGGTAAGAGTAGAGAGATGTGTCTGAATCCAGGTGGGATCCTGGCTCCACTCAGCCCTACCTTGGGGGTCTGTGGAGAGGGGTGTGTTGGTGACCCTGTGTATAGACGTGGTCTCGCATGCAGAAAAGGGATGAGTAGATGGCAGCCCTGATCACTGTCTGTATAGGTGATAATATCCAAGATGAACATGGGTAGGTGATCTCAGGCAGTGAAGTCACTTCCTTGACCACAGATCACAACAGAATTTGGAACCCCGCAACCAGGCACCCACATTCTAGTGTAGTCCAGTACCAGACACTTGGCTGGAGACATCTGATATGGAAAGATGTTCTCTTGCTTCGTGCCTACTTCCTGGGTCTCTGGCTTCCAGGAAGCCCAGGGGAATTGTTTTTTCTCTTGCTGCAGACATTAGCTCAAACTTCATCCCAGCACCTCAGGGCATTTGGCAGGAGGTTCCATAAGGTAATACAAAGGAGCCTAGGCCAGGCCAAGACACCCCTCTGAGCCATCCTAGGGCAGCCCCATCCCCTCCTCTTGATTTTCGGGTAAAGAGGGATATGTGGGGGTTTCTGTCACTGGCTGGAGGAGGTTTCAGGACAGTGGAAACCCTGGTGATCCCTTTATGTTCACCCCAATGTCATGGTGGGCAGGATGGAAAGAAGATTGTGAGGGGTGTCTTACCTGTGCCAGAGCACATCCAAGGCCCTGAAGCTGTGCCACATTTCTATCCTTGGTGAAGATGTGTGCATACTGGGGAGTGTTCCATCTGGAAGGGAGTGCCCTGTGTCTGAGAACCAGCAAAGGGATCCAGACAGGGCACTGAGACCTCCTGCCTGGCGTCTGGGCACTGTCTTTATAGAGCTCCACACAGGAGATGGGGCAGGAGCTGAATGACGAGGACCTCTGCTCTACCACCTTGAAGGACAAGAAGGTGCCCCACACTGCCAATAGAGTCGAGCACTGGCCCTGGGTGAGTGCAGGTGCTGGGGAGAAGCAACCCTCAGGGTCCCAAAGCAAAAAAAAAAAAAAAAAAAAATGTGTCCCAAGTGCCAGAGCCAGCCTACTATTGCCTGGGCTCCCCCCTAAAGTCCTGAACCCACATCAATCTGCATCCCCATTGTCTCCCCAAACTTGCCTCCATGGCTCCGTCCCTGTCTTGGCCAAATCTAGTGTCACTGTCCACATAGTTGTAGGAATATCAGAAAAGGGACTCTAAATGCTTTCTCATCCCATTCATCGAGAATCCTTTTGCCCTCTGTTATGCATTTCCCTAAGTTGTGATGCCAGGTGTTCCCATTGTCTTGAAAGTCCTTCCCTAAGTTCTGCAAGTCTTGCACAATATCATGGTGAGTTGGGAGACTTTACGCAAAGGAACAGGGGGCCCATGGTACTATGACTCCTGCTCTGCCTTTTGGTTGTGAGGAAACACGTCACTGGGGCCCCTCCACGGTCAGGAGAAGGGATCTCATTGTGATGCACAACATTGCAGAAGGCCAGTCATTTATCACAGACATTGAGCCCTTCAGTGATGCAAGACTTTGATGGGATTTGCTTCTGTTGCTCACTCCCATTGCTACACTAAACATCCTACATGCCCTAACATCCCTGAGTTGTCTCACCTAAGAAAATGTCTCTGTGCTCTCATCTCAAGAATGGGATATGTTATTAGAAATCACAGGATCAATGCCGTTCATGCAGGAAGGTGCTATCAATACTCAGCTCTCAATCTGACCTGAGATACTATCAAGTTCAGGCTTCACTTACATCACTTCTTTGTATGGATGCCAAGAACATTTTTTTTCTTTTCATTAAAGATTTATTAATTCATTGGTTGATTGACTCATTGGAGAATGATAGGGGGAGGCTGGGGTTAAGCAGAAGGAGAGACAGAATGTTCATGAACACTCTACTCTCAATACACAACCCTAAAAGTAGCTTGATCTCAGGACATTAAGATAATGACCTGAGCTAAAACCATGACTCTTAGAATTCAGCCAAGGAACCACCCAGTCACCTGATTGTTTTTATGACTGTGGCCCACTAGTTCCACCTCTTGCCATAAGTCACTGGGATCTTGGGATTTGGTCTGAGCTCCAACCCCTAACCCTCGTGGTGACCATAGCACTGTCTCCTGACTCCTCTGTTTCACTTCAGGGGAAAAATGGCTCTCCGTTGAAGAGGAGTGAGACGTTCATGCTATGGCCCAATGGGGCCAACCTGCTAAAGAAGCAAATACATCTGGAGCCTGCTCCCCTAGGAGGAAACCTCAGCTATGTCAACATATTTCTGGGCTCATACCGAGACTTTGCCACCACCCAAGAGGTACTGGACCTCCTGTTTACAAGGTCAGCACCCTGTGCCTAACTGCTCAGCAGCATTTGGCCATGGCCTCATTGTGAGATTAGGAATGTCCCAAAACATCCCTAGCCTCGGTTTTCTCCTCTTACTGGGGCAGAGTTATTTTAGGGACTCAGTGGGGTCTTGAAATGAAAGTGCATCTGGGTGCCTGGGCCTGTGCAAAGGTCTGTTAGTGAGCCTCTTGTTGAACTCATTTATCATTATCCTGCTTGTCATGGTGAAGCCTCTGCCTTACCCTCACTATCACTGTAGACTTTTTCTGGGCTGTTTGGCCATTTAAAAAGGGTTCTGAGACTATCTGTGGTCTGTGCCTGGGTGAAACCAGAGCAGTGGTCTCCGGGTGTGAGCAGAGGGTCCAGGCTCATTCAGATAACTGTGATGGGTTCGTTGGTGTCCTATCATTCAGCAAGCATTCAGGAAATTCCACTCTGTACATGTGTTCCTATAGGAGCTGACTGTGAACCCAGCACAGATCAGATAGCACCCCAAGCCTCCAGACTAGTCAGGGGTCAGGCAGTGACACTGGACACTAAGAGAGGTAACATCCACAGGGCATTTCATTAGTTTCCCCCTGGCCTCCTCCAGATATGGGTGCATTTCAGGAGCAGCGGAATATGTGAGTGAGCTTTGGTTGATGAAGGAGGGCCTTCTCTCTCCCCAAGGGCAGCCAGGGGAGTTTGAGTTGGAGGGAACCTTGAACCCTCATCCCACACATCTGTGATTCCTCCTTAAGGGTGAAGGTCTGAGAGTTTCCTCTGGAGAAAGGAAGGGGCTCAGGGGAGCTGTGGGTATGGGCACTGTGGCAAAGCAGAGGGGGCTGGGGAACAGCTTTAGCCCCTAAGAGAATCATTCCCCTTCCCACCCCCTCCCAGCCCTGACTCTACCCTAATCCTGGGACCCAGAAGAGAGGCTGTGGGAACCATCACACTCAGCAATCTGTTGGAACCCGCACACGGTGCTCAGAGGCTGCTCAGGAGACCCAGTGAGAGCTCACGGACCAGACATTCCACACCTTGTGGGAGAATAATGTCAGTGGAAGGAGATCCACTCATGGCACATAGTGAAAGAGGCAGCACATGACACAGGTAGTGACATTTGGGGCATTGGGAGGGTCCTGTTAAGGACTAGCTAGAGACAGAGTCCCTTTGGTTCCTCTTTGGATGGCTCTTCACAGAGCAGTGGTATGTGCAGTGAGGGTAATTAAGAGGACAGACATCACCCCTCCCTGGGCACATGCAGTTGAATTCAAGTAGCAACTCAGCAAGGAGACAGACTGAGGCATGTGTCCAGCTCCCCTAAGAAGGAGAGATATTATAACACCATTGATCAAGGACTCACACACATAGTGGGTTTTGCCACCCTGTCATCTGTGACCAGGCTTGTGTCAGGCAGGACTGCCAGATCGCAGGTGGACAAGAATTAGAACTGGCCTATGACAGGAGCTGGAAGTCCAGGGACACAGGTTCCCACAGGGGTTCCCTGGGATACTGGTTTGGGAGGGTGTGCTGTCCTCTGACTCCGCTGCCTAACAGTCTCTTCCCAGGGCCATCTCCTCTGTGTTGAACACATGTCAAGCAAGGACAATAACCAGAGGATTTTGTCCAGCTCCCAGTGTTTCCCAGACTGAATATGCTGCTGGCATACCAGGGGCTCAATATGCCAGGCTCAGATTTGGATCACCGTGTCCAGCTCTTGCTCTCCCACCTGCAAGAGCTTGAGCCCACGGAACCAGTGTCTGGGTAAGAGAACGGCTGTGATGAGCGATGTGGGCCAGTGGAGGGTACTGTGTGGGGCACACTGAGTAGGCCTCCAAAGAGTGCAGCTGGGTTGAGAGGAGTGAGTAGTCTCAGATCCCTGTCCCCATGGTCTTTAGTCGGGGAGACCAAGCAGGGATTGGTTCCTGGACACAACAACATTGAGTGGTGGGAAAAGTTTCCTTTATTTTGAAGGGACACGGGAAGTCAATCATCGTGATACTTTCTCTTCATGGAGCTACAGCACTTGTTCCATTGCAAGATCCTGAACCACCTCAGGAAATTGGGCCAGCTCCCACTGGGTCACCTGCTGTATCTTCAGAGACAAAGCTGGCCCACCCCAACCCTGCTGCTGGATCTCACCTCTCAGCAAGAGCAGTGGAGCCACCTGCCCTGTTGGGGCCAGTGTAGGTGGTAGTCAGGGCTCTAATTCACTCTCCTGAGATGGAAGAGTTGTCAGCCCCTTTTCCTGACCTGGAGGTCCAGCAGTGTCCTGCCCCTGCTCCTGCAGTTCCCAAGGGGCTCGAGCCAGCACCTGTCTCAGTGGAATAGCAAGCCTTAGCCCCCAAGCAGCGTCTCATGCTGGCTGAAACAGGCTGGATGGATTCCCCTTCCCTGTCCTTGCCTTTTTTGTAAGTTTTGTGTTTTGTATACACCTGTATAACGGCTTCATAGATTTTGGTCATAAAAAATAAAGTAGAAATTGTGATCACTTAAACGTTTGCTCTGATCCTTTCCAATGTTATATTGAGGTGCCTTTAAGTACAGTAAGAGTGTTGCACAACTATTTACTAGTAGACCATTTCCATCACAGAGAAACCTGAGCTACTGATCACTCACTGCTCATTCCCTCATGCCAGTCCCTGCAACCACTGCTCTTCCCTCGGTCTTTGTTACTTTACCTCGTGTGGGATTTTCATGTGCCAGGAATTCTACACTATGGCCTTTTCTGTTTTGCTACAGAACGTAAGAACGTTATGTATCTTTTTTTCAGTTTTTTATAAAAATAACACTTTAGTACCAACGAATGTTCCTGAAAGAACAATCATAATGGAAAACTCCAAAATATACTACTTGCATTATCTTGGTTAGTGTTCCCTTTCATAAAGGAACCCTGAATGGCAGAAACTGGGGAAATGTTTGGGTCCATTAGAAACCTTTAAATTCTTTCCTTATCCTGCATAGGCTATTTTTAAAGTATTCTAGCAGGCTTTTTATAAAAAATATTAAAATCATATCTTAAATCATCCCATTTATTTCTAACGAGTCATGTAATTGTCAATCATTCTTTAGGTTTTAGTCACACTGTGGTTATGTAGTAAAATAATGATTCAAATATGAAGAAGACACTTTCCTTCTTCCCAGAAATAATATCACGTAATGGATGGTGCCCGATTCCATGATTTTCCCTCTGGGTTTTGTGTGTATGTGTGTGTGTATGTGTGTGTGTGTTATACTGGGTGGGAGGCAGGGAGAGTTGTAGGCTGGGTTCTTGTTCTACTTGAGGTCCCCACCACAGATAGGCACTGTTGCTGCTGTCCCCTTGGGCATTCTCAGTGACAGCACTCAAAGCCCCATCATGGAACAACTAAGCCATTTCCAATTATTTGACGCTCATCATTCAAGTGATAAGTATGACTGTGCCATAAATCTCTGTCTGTTTCTGTCTTATTCCTACAAGTTTCACCACCTGAACACCTTTAGTTCAGGGACATTCCCCTTGTGCTGATTGCGTCAGAGGGACATGACAACCCAGGGAGTGAGAGGTCCTATGGTAGAGGGACTCTGGGCTCCTGAAAGACCACATGAAGGAGATCAGCCTCCAATCTGAAGATCTACTCAGCACTGTCATGGGGGGAAATCTATGGTAACATGCTACCATATTTGGGGGAGTTATTTGGTAATTCAGCATAAGGGAATGTAACTAGAACGTGTTGAAAACAGCAAGCAAACCTCGATAGTTATCAGCCTAGAACCTAGAGAAAGTGACCAAAGAAGCGCTTGGCTTCCTTAGTCAGTAGGGCACGAGGTACTTGATCTCAGGGTCATGAGTTTGAGCCCCACATGGAACACAGAGTTGATGTAGGAAACAAAAGAAAACAACAGGACTTACACATAACCCAGATCAATTGGGCTTGGACAATAGAGCTGAATGGTGGTGTGCTGGTGGTGCCAGTGCCTATCAGGCAACCAGTTTTTCCCTTTAGGTGATCATCGTCTAGAGGGCAGATGGACAAACATGAACTGAAAAGGTGAATGAAAAGAATATTTGCTCAGGGGCACCTGGGTGGCTCAGTGGGTTAAAGCCTCTGACTTCGGCTCAGGTCATGATCCCAAGGTCCTGGAATCGAGCCCCACATCGGGCTCTCTGCTTAGCAGGGAGCCTGCTTCCTCCTCTCTCTCTGCCTGCCTCTCTGCCTACTTGTGATCTGTTAAATAAGTAAATAAAATCTGGTAGATGGAGAGGAGAAGGGAGTTGAGGGAAATTGGAAGCGGAGGTGAACCATGAGAGACTATGGACTCTGAAAAACGACCTGAGGGTTTTGAAGGGGCGGGGGGTGGGAGGTTGGGGGAACCAGGTGGTGGGTATTAAGGAGGGCACAGATTGCATGGAGCACTGGGTGTGGTGAAAAAACAATGAATACTGTTACGCTGAAAATAAATAAAAATTTAAAAAATAAATAAAATCTTTCTTTTTTTTTTTAAAAGAAAAGAACATTTTCTCTATAAGAAAAGACCAAGGGACTTCAACTGGGTCCTGAGATCGTCCAGGTGAGGGGTCTGACAAGGTTGTGCTAAGGTGACATTGACAGTTCCTGTGGCAGGAAAAGAAGGAGAGAGCCCTGCACAAACCTGAGTGTATTTAAATGGCAGAGGGTACCATGGTGCAGAGGATAAGAAGCAGAACATTATGTTCTCGGAGTTGGGGTTAGAAAAGAGGTCAGAGTGATTGGAGGAAGCTGAACGTGGGAGTAGAGAGGAAAGGGAGGAGGCCATGGCCTGGGGCAGGTGGACACTACCAGTGCCCTGCTCCTCGTGCTGTGTGACCACATTACCCCACACTCAGTGGCTTAACCAACAAATACTATCTCACATTCTCTGAGGAGTCTTTAAGTACAGGAATCCAGGAGGGCTTACCTAGGGGCTCCTGCCAGAGCCCCTCAGAACTTTGGGGCTATTGATAATAACAATGCAGGATCTGCTTCACTGAGAATCTGAGCTCACATAGTGGTTTGGGCAGGGTTCCATCTATCTCAAAAGGCGTGAGTTCTTTGGTCTGGTGTTGGCCCTCCTTGTTAGGTCCCGGGCCCATGTGTGTGTTTCAACATTCAGCATAGGGACTTGTACTCCGGGATGATGATCTGAGAGAGAACACAGGACAGAGACAGCATGGGGATGGGCAATGAGCTTTTAGAACTAAATCTCAGATGGGGCTTTTGGATCATGGGGCCATGTTCTGTGGAATGGAAGGAATTATTAAATCCAGACCACACTCCAATGGACAGGGTTACACAAAGATGATAAAACAGGATATGAGATTTCAGGGAACCGCTGGGAGAAGGTGAAGACCGCTGCATGGTTAGTGCCTTACCCAGAATCACAGACTTGTAAGAAGGATGAACCAAGTATGAACCCAGCTCTTTGTGAGTGTCCTCAAATTTGGGGCCCTGGATGTACCTAGGACTCACTGGAAGGCTCTGGAAAAAGTTGGGTTGACGGCAGGGGCTACAGACATGGAGAAAGTTTCAGGGTGAGGAAGGGTATTGATATCATAGGCAGGAGGCATTCCAGGAAGTTCTTGTCTGAGGGGGAGCCCAGGTCATGGCAACCCCCTGAGTGGACCCCTATCCACATCACACCCATTGGGAAGGATTTAATAGCTCTCAGGACAGGATATGAAGTCTCTAGTGGTAAGGGTGGATTCTGACCATCAAGCGCCAAAGCTTCAATCCCTTCTTCAGGGTTTGCTTTGAAAATTAGAAAGCCTAAGGTCTTGGGAAAGTATGGCCCACCCCTCTGTATATGGGGCTGGCGCCTTCTCCGACGCCAGAATATGAGCACTGATGAACAGATGTGTGCCCACAGGAGCGACTGTGCATGCACTCACACACAAACACACACTGTCTCTCTATCTCTATCTTACACACACACACACACACTTTCACAAAACATTAGGGACTGTAGGGTGGGATCTGACGAGTAGCAGACTCAGAGAAATTGAGAAGAGGAGGAAAATGTGCTTGGAGGTATTTCCTACATATGACACCACTCCTCCAATATCATATATATTATTCCACATATACTACTGGAGATATGGAGGAAGTCCATGCTACAATCATCTGTATTTTACAGACAAGATGCAGACCACCCCTGTTAGGCATAATGGCTTATCCAGGGTCACAAACAGGTAAGAGTAGAGATTTGTGTCTGAAGCTAGGATGCAATCAGCCCTTCCTTGGGGGCCTGTGGAGATGTGTGTGTTGGTGTCACTGTGTACAGATGTGGCCTTGCATGCAGAAAGGAGATGAGAAGACAGCAGCCCTGAGCACTGTTTCTGTAGGTGATAATCCAGTGTAGAATAGGGGAGGTGATCTCAGGCAATGCAGTCAATTCCTTGACCGCAGAACCCAATAGAATTTGGAACACTGCAACCACGTGCACATTCTAGTGTAGTCCAATACCAGAGTTACTGGACTGGAGACATCTGATACAAAAAGATGTACTCTTGCTTTTTGCCTACACAATGTGTTTATGGCTTCCAGAATCCTCAGGGGAATAGCTTTTTCACATGCTGTAAACATTGCCAATAACCTTGCCCCTTATGCCTCATTGCATTTGGTGGGAGGTTCCCTTAGGTTTTACAAGAGCAGGGCTCTGTATGGATGCCTGAAAATCTAACCTAGGGTTAGGATAAGGGCCTAGAGGCATGGCATATCTGATCGGCTGACTTGGGGCCAGTTGTCATGGTGGCTGATTGGAGGACGGAACTAGGTTGTGTCAAACTGTGCATGAACGTCCAGGGTTGAGTACAAAAGTGAGGTAGCATCGGGGGCAGTGCATGTTTCTCCTAATCTGGGGGTTTTGTGCAGCTCATAGCGCACGGTTTCCTTCTGGAGGGCAGGGAGAGGCCTGTGGTGTGAGTCCTGAGTCCCCAACCTGGGAGGCTTATGGGCCAGGACTCTGGGAAACGACATCTAAAAATCCAAATTAGGGTTTGGGCTAAGGCCTAGGGCATGGCAGGTCCTATCTGCAGATGCTGAGGCGACCTCCCCAATATCGGAAGTTATGACGAGTGTTAGGATTTCACTCAGACTAGAATTTATGAACACTAGGGCCACCGTATGTGGAGGCGGCCTCCTGATAACATAGAGGTTTCTCCTGCTCAGGGGGTTTTGTGCAGTTCCAAATAGCAAGATTTCATTATGACGGACTGGTGGAGTCTTGCTGTGTGTCTCAGGGTCCCCCAAATAGGGGGATTCACGAGCAGGGCTCTGGATATGGATGCCTGAAAACCCAACCTAGGGTTAGCATTAGGGACTAGGGGCATGGCAGGTCTGATCTGCTGACTCTCAGACCAACAACATGGGTAGCTGACTTGAGGGCGGGGCTCAGGCTGAGGGTCAGAATGTATATTAGTGTCCAGGGACAGGTTCCTTAAATGGGGGTGGCCTCGTTGGCCATGCAGGTTTCTCCGTTTCTCCTAATCTGGGGATTTTGTGCAGCTCCATAGCGCACGGTTTCCTTCTGGAGGGCAGGAGGAGTCCTATGGTATGGGTCCGGATTTTTCTATTGGAGGGCTTGTAGGCCAGGACTCTTGGGATGGAAGTCTGAAATCCCAAGCTAGGGTTAAGTTTGGGGCCTAGGGCATGGCCATCCCAATCTGCAGAGGTTGAGGCAAGCTCCCTGGGATGTGAGTTTATTGCGAGTTTCAGGCATTCACTCAGGCTGGAGTTTGTGTCCATGAGTTCTGCCAAATATGGAGGCAGACTAATATAGCCTTGGAGGTTACGAAAGCCCTGGAGATTTTGAGCACCTCTAGTTAGTAAGGATTTATTCTGTGGGTCAGGAGGAGTCCTGTTTTATTACTCAGGGTTCACCCACATGGAGGGATTTGAGCCAAGCCTCTTGGTTTGGATTCCTGAAAACCCAACCTAGGGATAGGATTAGGTCCTAGATGCATGGCATGCCCAATCAGCTGTCTCTGGAGGGAACAACCTGGGGGACTCAGCTGTAAATGGAGCACAGGGTGAAGATCACAACACACATTTGTGTCCAGTGAGTTCTCAGAAAGAGGGTGTGGCCTCGGCCATGCTGGTGTCTCCAGCTCTCAGGGTTTTACTCAGCTCCAAACAGCTAGAAATCCTTTTTGGAGGACAGGAGGAATTCCGTTTTCTGGCTCGGGGATATCCCATATGGAGGGATTCGAGACCAGGCCACTGTGGACAGATGTATGAAAACACAATCTAGGGTGAGAATGAGGGTCTAGGGGCAGGGAAGGTCTGATCTGCTGGCTCTTGGGCTAGCCACGTGGGTGGCAGAGTGGAAGTCGGGGCTCAGGATGAATGACAGAATGTGTATTAGTGTCCAAGACTGGCTTCTGTAAGTGGGAGTGGCCTCAGAGGCCATGCATATTTCTCCTAATCAGGGGGTTTTGTGCAGCTCCATAGGGCACGGTTTCCTTCTGAAGGGCAGGGAGAGTCCTGTGGTTATAGCTCCTGAGTCCCCAGACTGGAAGGCTTGTGGGCCAGGACTCTGAGGAAAGAAGTCTGAAAACCTAAGTTAGGGTTAGAGTTAGGGCCCAGGGCATGGCAAGCCCAATATGAAGATCCTAGGGCGAGAACCCCAGGATGTGAAGTTAGGGCAAGTGTTAGGCATTTGCTTAGACTACAATTTGTGACCACTAGGGTCACCGTATGTTGAGGTGGCCTCCTGAGGACATGGAGGTTTCTGCCACTCAGGGGGTTTTGCATAGTTACAAAAGCAAGGTTTCATTCTGGAGGACAGTTGGAGTGCTGCTGTTTGGCTCTAGGGTACCCCATATGGAGGGATTCGAGAGCAGGCCTCTGGGCATGGATGACTGAAAACTAAACCTAAGGTTAGGGTTAGGTCCTAGGTGCAAGGCAGGTCCAATCTGCTGCCTCTGGTGCCAGCTACCTGGGTGTCTGTCTGGAGGTAGGACTCAGGTTGAAGAACATAATTGTATTAGTGTCCAGCACTGGCTTTCGTCAATGGGGGTGACTTGGCGTCTCATGCAGCTGTCTCATAATCTGTGGGTTTTGTGCAGCTCCATAGGGCACTTTTTCCTTCTGGAAGGCAGGCAGAGTCCTGTGTTGTGACTCCAGTGTTCCCTATCTGGAGGGCTTGTGGACCTGGACTCTGAGGACAGAATTATGAAATCCCAAACTAAGGCAAGGTTAGAGCGTAGCACATGGCAGGCCCAATCTGCAGACACTGAGGCAAGCTCCCTGGGATGTAAATTTAGGCCGAGTGTCAGGCGTTCCCCCAGGCTGAAGATTGTGTCCATGTGTTCTGCCAAATATGGGGGAAGCCTCATGTGGCCATGGAGGTTACTACAGCCCTGCCGGTTTTATGCAGCTCCAATTAGCAAGATTTATTTTACGGGACAGGAGGAGTCCTGTTTTATGGCTCAGGTGTCCACCATAAGGAGGGATTCACGAACAGGGTTCTGGGTTTAGATGCCTGAAAACCCAACCTAAGGTTAGGATTAGGGCCTAGGGGCATGGCAAGTCTGATCTCCTGGCTCTGGGGCCAGCTGTCCCAGTGGCTGATTGGAGAATGGGACTCAGGTTGTCAGACTCGAATTAGTGTCCACAGTGGTATAAAAACCTGGAGTGGCATCAGGGGCCATGCACGTTTCTGTAACCGTAGGGTTTTGTGCAACTCCATAGGGCACAGTTTCCTTCTAGAGGGCAGGCCAAGTCATATGGTGGGGTTCTTGAGTTCTCTATCTGGGGGACTTCTGTGCCAGGACTCTTGGGACGGAAGTCTGAAAACCCAAACTAGGGTTATGGTTAGGTCCTAGGGCACGGTTGGCTCGAACTGCAGATGCTGAGGCAAGCTCCATGGATTGTGAATTTAGGGTGAGTGTCAGGTGTTCACTCAGGCTGGACTTTGTGGCCATGTGTACTGCCAAATATGGAGGTGGCCTCATGTGCCCAGGGAGGTTACTACAGCTATGGTGATTTTGCACAGCTCCAATTAGCAAAGTTTCATTCTGCGGGACAGGAGGAGTTTTGTATTATGACTCAGGGGTCATCCATATGCAGGGATTTGAGCCAAGTCTCTGGGTATGGATTCATGAAAACCAAATCTAGGGTTAGGATTAGGGCCTGGGACATGGCATGCCTGATCAGCTGTCTCTGGAGCGAGCTACCTCAGAGACTGGGTTGTAAATGCAGCTCAGGCTGAGGTTCACAAATCGGCTTGTGTCCAGTGAGTCCTCCAAAATTCGGGATGGCCTAGACCATGCCGATGTCTCTTACTCTGAGAATTTTACACAGCTCCAAACCACAGGAATTCCCTTAGGATGGCAGGAGAAGTCCTGTTTTCTTGTTCAGGGATCTCCCATATGGAGCGATTTGAAAGTAGACCACTGGGGACAGATATCTGAAAACACAGCTAGGGTTAGAATTGGGGACTAGGGGTAGGATAGGTCTGATCTGCTGTCTCTTGGGCTAGCTACATGGGTGCCAAATGGAGGTCCAGTCTCAGGATGAGGGACAGAATGTGTATTAGCGTCCAGGGAGGGCCTCTTAAGTGGGGGTGGCCTCAGAGCCCATGCATGTTTCTCCTAATCTGGGGGGCTTTGTACAGCACCATAGGGCATGGCTTCCTTCTGGAGGGCAGAGAGAGTCCCGTATGGCTCCTGAGTCCCCAGTCTGGAAGGCTTGTGAGCCAGGACTCTGGGGAAAAAAGTCTGAAAACCCAAGCTAGGGTTTGGGACAGGTCCCAGGGCATGGCAGGCCGGATCTGCAGATGCTATGTTGTGCTCCTCAGGATCTGATCTTAGGGCAAATATCAGGCATTTGCTCAGACTGAAATTTGTGACCACTAGGGCCGCTGGAAGTTGAGGTGGCCTCCTGAGGACATGGAGGTTTCTCCCACATTGGGGGTTTTGCGCAATGTCGAATAGCAAGGTTTCATTCTGGAGTACGAGTGGAGACTTCTTGTATGGCTCTCTTATATTCCTCCCATTTGGAGGAATTCACGAGGAGGGCTCTGGGGATGCATGCCTTAAAAACACAACATACAGTTTGAGATCGGGTGTAGGGACATACCAGGTCCAATATGCCAACTCTGGCTTGTGGAAAAGGACTCTGAGGACAGAAATCTGAAAACCAAAGCTAGGTCTAGGGTTTCAGCCTAGGATATCACAGGCCCAATGTACAGACGCTGAGGCAAGCTCCCTGAGAATAGAGGTTAAGGCGAGTGTCAGGAGGTCACTCAGGCTGGAGTTTGTATCCATATGATCCACCAAATGTAGGGCTGGCCTAACGGGGCCATGGAGTTTGCTCCCGCTCTGGGGTTTTTGCACAGTTCCAAATAGTTTGGTCTATTCTGGGGATAGGTGGTGTCCTGTTTTATGGCTCATGGGTCCCCCATACGGAGGGATTGGAGAGCAGGGTTCTGAGTATGGATACCTGAAGACCCAAACTATGTTTAAGGTTAAGCCCTAGTGGTATGGAAAACCTTAGATCCTGGCTCTGGGCGGAGCTACCCATGGGGCTGTGTTGAAAATGGGGCTCCGGCTAAGGGTCACAATGGGTGTTTGTATCCTGGGCGGCCTGTAAAATTGGGCATGGCCTCAGTGGCAACGCAGCTGTCTTCCAACTCAGAGAGTTAGGCAGAGCTGCAAAAAGCAAGGATACCTTCTGGGGAGCAGGAGAAGTTCTGTTCTGTTTCTCAGCGGTCCCCTGTGTGGTTGGATTTGAGAGGAGGGCTCTGGGTATGGATGCCTGCTAACCCAACCCAGGGTTAGCATAAGGGCCTAGGGGCATGGCAGGTCCAATCTCCTGGCTTTGGGGTCAGATATCTCTGTGGCTGTTTGGACGACGGGACTCAGGTGTGTCACACTGCACAGTAGCATCCAGGGTGACATTCACAAGTTCTTGGCATTGGGGTGGTGCATGTTTCCAATAATCTAGGTGTTTTGGGCAGCTCCATAGGGCACGGTTTCAATCTAGAGGGCAGGGAGAGTCCTGCTGTGGCCGTGGAGTCCCCAATCTGGAGGACTTGTGTTTCAGGACTCTGAATACTGAAGTTTGAACCCAAGCTAAGTTTATGGTTAGTGTCTAGGGCATGGATCACCGATCTGCAGATGCTGAGGCAAGGTCCCAGATTCTGAAGTTAGGGCGAGTGTTAGGTATTCGCCCAGACTTGAATTTGTGTCCACTAGGGCCGTCATAGGTGTGGGTGGCCTCCTGGGTCCATGGGGTTTTCTTCTGCTCCTGGGGATTTGCAAAGCCCTAAATAATATGGTTTCATTCTGGGGGACAGGTGGAGTCCTATGTATGGCCCTAGGGTCGCCCATATGGAGTGATTCGAGAGCAGGGCACTGGGTATGTATGCTAGAACACTCAAACTAGGGTACGAGGTAGGGCCTGGGGGCATGGAAAGTCCAAAGGATTCCCACTGGCGCCAGCTACTTGGTGGCTGACTGGAGGTCAGTGCTCTGGTTGAGGGCAGAACGTGTATTAGTGTCCAAGGCCGGCTTCCATCAATGGGGTGGCTTCGGGGTTTCATGCCTCTTTCTCATAATAGGGGGGTCGCCTGCCACTCAATAAGGCACATTTTCCATCTGGAGGGCAGGCACAGTCCTGGGGTGTGGCTCAGTGTTCCCTATCTGGAGGGATTGTGGACCAGGACATTGAGGATGGAAGTCTGAGAACCCAAGTTAGGACTAAGGTTAGGGCCTGTGGAATGGAAGGCGAGTGTCAGTATGTTGCACAGGCTGAAGTTTCTGTCCATGAGTTCTGCGACGCATAGGTGGCTTCATGGTGGTATTCCTCTCATTCTGGGGATTTCACAGTTCCAAATAGCTTGGTTTATGTGGACTGCAGGTTGTGTCCTGTTTGATGGCTCAGGGGTCCCCCATATTGAAAGATTCGATAGCAGGGCTCTACCTATGGGTGCCTGGAAACCCCACCTAGTATTACCACTGCAGCCTAGGAGCATGGCACGTTCGATCTGGTGGCTCTGGGTCCAACTACACAGGGGGCTGAGTTGAAATGGAGTTTCATGCTGATGGGTCACAATGCGGGTTTGTGTCCAGGGAGACCTTGGTATGTGGCAGTGGCTCAGGGGACATGTAGGAATCTCTCCTACCCTGAGGGATTGACACATCTCCAAAGAGCAAGGTGTCCTTCTGGGGACAGGAGGTGTTCTGTTTTGTGTCTCAGGGACCACATGTTGGACAATATGTTGGTATTCGAGAACAGGCCTCTGGGGACAGATGCCTGAAAACCTAAGCTTGGGTTCAGATTAGGGCCTAGGACACGTCAGGTTCAATCTTCTCTCTCTAGAGACATAATCCTGGGTGTCTGACTGGATGTCGGACCTCAGGGTGTTACAGACAGCACATTGTTGTGCAAAGCTGCCTACGAAATTCAGGTGGCCTCGGGGGCCTTGCAGTTTTCTCCTATACAGGAGAGTTTTGGTAACTGCGACAGGCACAGTTTCCTTCAGGAGGGCAGGCACAGTCCTGCGGTGTGGCTCTGGAGGCCCCATCCTGGAGGGCGTGTGGGCCAGGGATTTGGTGACAGAACTCTGAAAACACAAACTCGTGTTTTGGTTAGGGCCGAGGTTATGGCAGGCCCGATCTGCAGACCATGAGGGGAGGTCCTCAGGATCTGAAATTAGGGCAAGTGTGAGGTGGTTGCTCACGCTTTTGTCTCTAGATTGTGTGTCTAGGATGGCCCCAGAATGGAGCTTTGGACTCAGGGGCCATGGAAGATTTTCCCTCTCTGGGGATTCTGCCCCGCTCCCAATAGTTCGGTGTCATTCTGGGGTAAGGGAAGAGTCCTTTTTTCTGTCTCAGGAGTCTCCCAAAACCAGGGATTCCAGAGACGGGCTCTAGGTACGGGTGCCTGGAAAACCCCACCGTGGGTTAGGATTTGGGCCAAGCCACAAATCAGGCCCAAAATGCAGGCTCTTGTTCAAGCTATGGAGGACGCTTCTTTGAAAAAGGGGCTCGGGCTGAGGGTCACAATGCGTGTGTGTGCCAAGTTCAGACCTCAAGTGTGGACGTGGCTATGTGGGTCATGCCAGGTTTTCCTAGTTTGAGGGACTTACACCCATCCCAACAGAAAATTTTCCTGCCACAGGGAAGGAGGAGTACTCTTTTGTGCATCACGTTCCCCCATATACAGGGATCTGAGATAAAATCTGGGGACAGATGCCTGAAAACCCAGGTTGGGTAGAGATGATGGCCTAGGGCCATGGCAGGTCCAATCTGCCTGATATGCGGCCAGCTATCTGGGAGTTGATAGGAGGTTGGGGCTCAGGCTGTTTCAGACAGAGCATTAGTGCACAGGGTGGCCTAAGAATTTGCGGTGCCCTCGAGTGCCGTGAAAGTGGATCCTCTTTTGGGGTTTTGGGGCAGCCACATCGGCACTTTTTCTTTTTGGTGGACAGGCAGAGTGCTGCGTTGTGGCCCCAGAATTCCCAATCTGGAAGGCATGTGGACCAGGAGTGTGAAGATGGAATTTGGAAAACAAAAGCGAGGGTTAGGTTGTTGGCCTAGGGCATGGCAGTCACAATCAGCAGCGGCTGATAGAGATCTCCATCATCTGAAGTAAGGGCGAGTGTCAGATGTTCTCTCATGCTAGAGTTTTTGTCCATGATGGCCACCTAATGGAGGGGTGGCCTCATGAGGCCATGGAGGTTTTCCCATTGTGGGGGTTGTGAGCTTCTCCAAACAGCAAGGTTTCATTCTGTGGGAGAGTGGGAGTCCTCTTTGATGACTCCAGGGACTCTCCCATGGAAAGATTTGATAGCAGGGCTCTACAGATGGATGCCTTGAAAGACCACCTCGTGTTACCATTGCAGCCTAGAACATGGCAGGTTTGATCTCTTGTCTCAGGGGCCAAATACCCAGGGGGCTGAGTTGAAATGGAGTCTCATGCTGATGGTTCACAATGCAGGTTTGTGTCCAGGGAGACCTTGGTTGTGGCGGTGGCTCAGTGGACATGCAGGATTCCTCTACCTTGAGGGTTCGACACAGCTCCAAAGAGCAAGGTTTCCTTCTGGGGACAGGAGGTGTTCTGTTTTGTGGTTCAGAGACCCCTCCTATGTAGGTATTTGAGACAAGGCCTCTAGGGACAGATGCCTGAAATCCTAAACTAGGGTTCAGATTAGGGTTTGGGGGGATGTCAGGTTCAATCTTATGTCTCTAGGGCCATTTACCTGGGTGTCTGACTGGAGGTAGGTTCTCAGGGTGGACAGACTGCATTTTTTGTCCAGAGCAGCCTACGAAATTAGGGTGGTGTCAGATGTCTTGCAGGTTTCTCCGAATCAGGAGGGTTTAGGCAACTGTGACGGGCAGATTTTCCTTTGAGTGAGCAGGGCAGTCCTGCGATGTGGCTCTGGAAGCCCCATCCTGGAGGGTGTGTGGGCCAGAGCTCTGGGGACAGAAGTCTGAAAATACACACTCGGGATAGGGTTAGGGCAGAGGCCGATCTGCAGACCCTGAGTGCAGCTCCTCGGCATCTGAACTTAGGTGTAGGTGAGGCAGTAGCTCAGGCTTTTGTGTGGGGGTTGTGTGTCTAGGGTGGCCGTGGAATGTAGGGTTGGCCTCAGGTGGCCGTGGAAGTATCTCCCTCTCTGGGGATTCTGCTCAGCTCCCAATAGTATGGTGTCGTTCTGGGGGAAGGGAAGAGTCCTGTTTTCTGTGTCAGTTGTCCCCCCAAAACAGGGATCCCAGAGACGGGCTTTGGTTCGGGCACCTGCTAAATCCCACTGTGGGTTAGGATTTAGGCCTAAGGGCATGGCAGGCCCGAAATGCGGGCACCTGGTACAGCTACCAAGGGGGCTTATTTGAAAATGGACTCAGGCTGAGGGTCACAATGCGTGTTTCTGCCCAAGGTGGCCCTCAAGAGTGGGACATGCAGGTTTCTCCTACTTTGAGGGTTTGACACCCATCTCAACAGCAAGGTTTCCTGCTATGGGGAATAAGGAGTTTTGTTTTGTGCATCAGGTCTCCCATATGCAGGAATTTGAGATGAGGTCTGGGGACAGATGCCTAAAACCCAGGTTGGGTAGAGATGACATCCTGGAGCCAGGGCATGTCCAATCTGCTGGATATGCGGCCAGCTGTCTAGGTGGCTGAGGGGAGGTCTGGGCTCAGGCTGTGTCAGACAGAGCGATATTGCCCAGGGCGGCCTATGTAATTGGGATGCCGTCATGGGCCGTGCAGGTTGATCCTCATTGGGGTTTTGGGGCAACCCCTAGGGCACTTTTTCCTTCTGGTGGGGAGGCAGAGTGCTGCGTTGTGCCTCCATAATTCCCAATCTGAAGGACTTGTTGGCCAGGAGTCTGAGGGTGGAAGTCTGAATACACAATCTAGGTTCGGTTTAGGGCCTAGGGCACAGCAGGCCCAATCTACAGAACTGAATCGAGATCTCCAGCATCTCAAGTCAGCGACTGTCAGAAGTTCGCTCAGGTTGGAGTTTGTGACCATGATGGCCGCCTAATGGAGGGGTTGCCTCATGAGGCCATGGAGGTTTTCCCAATCTGGGTGTTGTGAGCTGTTCCAAACAGCAATGTTTCCTTCTGCAGGAAAGAGGGATTCCTGTTTGATGGCTCAAGGGTGCCCCATACAGACTGATTCCAGATCAGGGCTCTAGGTATGGATGCCTGGAAACCCCACCTCACATTCCCATTGGCGCCTAGGAACAAGGCAGGTTCTATCTGCTCCCTCTGGGGCAAAGTACCCAGTGTGCTGAGTTGAAATGGAGTCTCATGCTGAGGGGTCCCAATGTGGTTTTGTGTCGAGGAAGACCTTGGATTTGGCGGTAGCTCAAGGGCCAGGGATGATTCTTCTACCCGGAGTGTTTTTCACAGCTCCAAATAGCAAGTTTCCATTTGGGGACAGGAGGTGTTCTGTTTTATGCCTCAGGGACCCCCATATGTTGGTATTCGAGACCACGCCTCTGGGGACAGATGGCTGAAAACCTAAGCTGGGGTTCCTATTAGGGCCTAGGGGCATGTCAGCTTCCTACTTCTGTCTCCGGCGCCATCTACCTGGGAGTCTGACTGGAGGCCAGTACACAGGTTGTGTCGGACAATGAATTTTGTTCAGGGCGCCCTACGAAACTGTGTTGGTGTCGGGGCCTAGCAGTTTCTCCCAATATTGAGGTTTCTTGAAGCTTTAAAAGGCCCACCTTGTTCCTAGAGGGCAGACACAGTCCTGTGGTGTGGCTATGGATTACCCAGGCTGGAGTGTTTTATGGGAAGAACTCTGGGGACAGAAGTCTGAAAAAACCAACTAGTGTTAGGATTAGGGCAGAGGTTATGGCAGGCCTGATCTGCTGACCCTGAGGAGAACTTTTTTGATTAGTAATTAGGACACTGGTGAGGTGGAAACTCAGGCTTTTGCCCCTGGTTTTTGTGTCTAGGATGGCTGCGGGATGTAGGGGTGGCTTCATGGGGACATGGAAGATTCTCCGGCTTTGGGGGTTTTGCAGAGCTCCAAATAGCATGGTGTCATTGTGGAGGAAAGGAGGAATCTTGTTTTCTGATTCAGGGGTCCCCATAAGGAGGGATTTGAGAACAGGGCTTTGTGTATGGGTGCCTGGATACCCAACCTTGGGTTAGGATTTGGGCCTAGGGTCACGGCAGGCCTCATATGCTGGATCTATGTCAAGCTATGGAGGGGGCTTAGTTGAGAACGTGGCTCAGGCTGAGGGTCACAAGGCGTTTTTGTACCCATGATGGCCCTCATGTATGAGTGGGGCCTCATGATGCAGACAGGTTTCTCCTACTCTGAGGGTTTCTCACACATCCCAATCACAAGATTTCCTGCTGTGGGGCAGGAGGACTTCTATTTTGTGGATCATGTTCCCCATATGCAGGGATTTAAGCACAGGCCTCTGGAGACAGATGCCTAGAAACACATGTTGGGTAGAGATGATGGCCTAGGGGCATAGCAGGTCTGATCACGTGGATTGGCGGCCAGCTAACTTGGTGGCTGACAGGAGGCTGGGGATCAAGCTGAGGCAGACAGAACATTAGTGCACAGGGCTGCCTATGAAATTGCAGTGCCGTCGAGGGCCCTGCGAGCTGATCCTCATTTGGGGCTTTTGTGCAGTCCCATAGGCCACTTTTGTCCTCTGAGAGCAGGCAGAGTGCTGTGTTGGGGCTCTAGAATTCCCGATGTGGAGTGTTTGTGCACCAGGATCTGGGGACGGAAGACTGAAAACACAAGCTAGGGTTAGGGTTTGGGCCTAGGGCACCGCAGGCCCGATCTGCAGATCCCTAGCATCTGAAATAAGAGCGAGTGTCAGACGTCTGCTCAGGTTGGGGTTTGTGTCCATGAGTGTCACCTGATGTAGGGCTGGCTTTCAGGCCATGGAGGTTTCCCCTATCTGGGCGTTGGGTCCAGCTGCAAACAGCAAGGTTTCTTCTTCAGGACAGGGGGAGTAGTGTTTGATGGCTCAAGGGAACCCTGTATGGAAAGATTTGAGAGCAGGCCCTATGTATGAAGCCCCCAAAACCCCACCTAGGGTTTCCATTGGAGACGAGGGACATGGTAGGTCCTATCCGCTGGCTCTAGGGCAATCTACCCTGTGTGCTCAGTTGAAAACGAGTCTCATGCTGAGGGTCACAATGCGGGTTTGTTTCCAGGGCGGCCTTTGAAAGTGGCGGTGGCATCGGGGGCCATGCAGGATTCTACTACCCTGAAAGTTTGACACAGCTCCAAATAGAAATATTTACTTCTGGGGACGACAGGTGCTGTGTTCTTTGGCTCAGAGATCCCCCAAATGTTGGTATTTGAGATGAGCTCTCTGAGGACAGATGCCTGTATACCAAAGCTAGGGTACAGATTAGGGCCTAATGGCATGTCAGGTTCAATATTCTCTCTCTGGAGCCATCTACCTGGGTGTCTGATGGGAGGTCGGTGCTCAGGGTATGTCAGAATGTGCATTGTTACCCAGGGCATCCTATGAAATTGGGCTGGCCTCAGGGGCCTTGCAGGTTTCTCCTATTTTGTGGTTTCTTGAAGCTCTAAAGGGCACAGATACCTTCTGGAGGGCAGCACAGTTCAGTGGTGTGGCTATGGAATACCGAGGCTGGTGGGTTTGCGGGGTAGGACTCTGGGAACAGAAGTCTGAAAACACCAACTAGCATTAGGATTAGGGCCGATGGTATGGCAGGCCCAATCTGCAGTCCCTGAGGCAAGGTGCTCAGGATCTGAAATGAGGGTGAGTGTGGGGCGGAAGCCCAGGCTTTTGTTTCTGGTTTTTGTGTCTATGATGGCGGTATAATAATATAAGGGTGGGCTCCATGGGGCCATGGAAGTTCCTCCCTCTTTGGGGGTTTTGCAAAGCACCAAATACAATGGTGTCATTGTGGGGGAAAGGAGGAATCCTGTTTTCTTATTCAGAGGTCCCCATAAGGAGAGATTTGAGAGCAGGGCTCTGAGTATGGGTGCCTGGCAACACAACCTTGGGTTAAGATTTGGGCTTAGGGTCACGGCAGGCCTCAGATGCTGGCTCCAGGTCAAGCTACCAAGGGGTCTTCGTTGAAAACGTACCTCAGGCCGAGGGTCACAATGTTGGCTTGTGCCCAGGGCAGCCCTCAATAGTGGGCGGGGCCTCATGGGCCATGCAGTTTTCTCCTACTCTGAGAGTTTTACACACATCCCAATAGCAACGTATCCTGCTGGGGGGCAGGTGGACTTCTATTTTGTGGATCATGTTCCTCCATAGGCTGGGTTTTGTGAATAGGCCTCTGGGGACAGATTCCTATAAATCCAGGTTGGGTAGAGATGATGACCTAGGGGCGTGGCAGTTCCAATCTCGTGGATAGGTGGCCAGCTACCCGGGTGGCTGACAGGAGGCTGGGGATAAGTGTGGGGCAGACAGAACATTAGTTCACAGGGCGGCCTATGAAATTTCAGTGCCCTCTAGGGCTGAACAGGTTGATCCTCCTTTGGGGTTTTTGTGCAGTCCCATAGGATAACTTTGCCTTCCTAAAGTCAGGCAGAGTGCTGTGTTGGGGCTCCAGAATTCCCAATCTGGAGGGCTTCTGCACCAGAACTCTGGGGATGGAAGACTGAATACACAAGCTAGTGTTAGGTTTCGGGCTGAGGGCATGGTGGGCCCAATCTTGTGTGGCTGAATCGAGATTTCCTGTATCTAAAGTCAGGGCAAGTATCAGACGTTGGCTCAGGCTGGAGTTTGTGTCCATGATGGCCTCTTCATGAAGGGGGGTGCTCATGAGGCCATGGAGAATTTCCCTGCTGGGATTTGTGAGCTGTTCCAAACCACAAGGTTTCCTTCTGTGGGACAGTCGAGTCCTGTTGGATGGCTCAAGGACGCTCAGATCCCAAAGACTCGAGAGCAGGGTTATAAGGGTGGATGCTTGGAAAACCCACCTCCCACTCCCATTGGCTTCTAGCGACATGGCAAGTTCGATCTGCTGGCTCTGGGGCGAGCTACCCAGGGGCTGAGTTGAAATGGACTCTCAGAGGATGGGTCATAATGTGGGTTTGTGTCCATGGAGACCTTGGAATGTGGCAGTGGCTCAGGGGCCCTGAAGGATTCTCCTACCTGGGGGGTTGGACACAGCTCCAAAGAGCAAGCATCCCTGGTGGAGATGAGAGGTGTTCTGTTTGGTGCCTCAGGAAACCCCCACATGCTGGAATTCGAAAGCAGGCCTCTGAGGAGTGAAGGCTGGAAACCAAAACTAGTGTTCAGATTAGGGCCTAGGAGCCTGTCCGGTTGAATCTTCTATCTCTGGGGACATCCTTCTGCTTGTCTGAGTGGAGGTAGTTGCTCAGCTTGTGTCAGAATGCCCTGTTCGTCCAGGGCGGCCTACACTATCGGGATGGCCTCGGGGGACTTGCAGTTTTGTCCTAATCTGTAGGGGTGTGGCCAATGGAATGGGCACAGTTTCCTTGCAGACAGCAGGCACAGTCCTGTGGTGTGGCTCCAGAGGCCACAGCCTGGAGGGTGTGTGGACCAGGGCTGTGGGGACAGAAGTCTGAAAACACAAACTCTGCTTCGGTTTGGGGCGAGGGTATGGCAGGCCCGACCTAGAGACATTCAGGGGAGCTCCTCGGTATAAGAAAGGGTGAATGTGAGGCGGTTGCTCAGGTTTTTGTCCTTGGATTTTGTGTCAAGGATCGCCGTGGAACGTAGGGGTGGCCTCATGGGCCATGGATGAGTCTCCTTCTGGGGATTTGGCCCACCTCCAGGAGTTTGGTGTCATTTGTGGAAAGGGAGGAGTCCTGTTTACTACCTCAGGTGTCCCTCCAAAAGAGGGATTCTGGCGCAGATCCCTGGGTACGGGTGACTGGAAAACCTGACCTCTGGTTAGGATTGGGGGCCTAGGGGCATAGCAAGCCCCATGTGCGGGCTCTTTGTCCAGCCACTGTGAGGCCTTTTTTGAACATGGGGCTCACGCTGAGGGTCCCAATGCAGGTTTGTTTCCAAGGCGGCCCTCAACATAGGCGTGGCCTCATGGGCCATGCAGGTTTCTCCTACCCTGAAGGCTTGACACCATGCCAATAGCAAGGTTTCCTGCCATGGGGAAGGAGGAGTTCTGATTTGTGCATCAGGTTCCCCCCTGTGCAGGGATTGGAGAGGAGGTCTAGGTTCCAATGCCTGAAAACCCAGGTTGGGAAGAGATGAGAGCCTAAGGCCATGGCGGGTCCGATGTGCTGGGTATGCGGCCAGCTGCCTGGGTGTCTGTCGGGAGGTCTGGGCTCAGGCTGTGTCAGACAGAGCCTTAGTGCCCAGTGCAGCCTATTCAACCGGGTGTGCAGTCGAGGGCTGTGCAGGTGGATCCTCGTTTGTGGTTTCTGGGCAACTCCATAGGGCAGCATTTTTATTCAGGTGGGCAGGCAGAGTGCTGTGTTGTGGCTCTGGAATTCCCAATCTGGAGTCCTTTTGGGCCAGGAGTGTGAGGACGGAAGTCTGAAAACACAAGCTAGGGTTCAGTTTTGGGCCAAGGACATGGCAGGCGAACTCTGCAGAGGCTGAAAGGAGATCTCCTGCATCTGGAGTCAGAACAGTTATCAGACGTTAGCTCAGCCTGGAGTTTGTGTCCATGATGTCTCCTTATGGAAGGTGGGGCCTCATGAGGCCCTGGAGGTTTTCCCATGCTGGGGTTTTGAGCTGCTTCAAACCGCAGTGTTTCCTTCTGCATGACAGTTTAGTCCTTTTGGATGGCTCCAGGCCACCCCATCTGGACAGACTCGAGAGCAGCGTTCTTAGGATGGATGCCTGGAAACCCCACCTCATATTCCCATGGGCTCCTAGGGACAATGCAGGTTTGATCTGCTGGCTCTGGGGCGAGCTACCCAGGGGGCTGAGTTGAAATGGACTCTCCTGAGAATGGGTCATAATGTGTGTTTGTGTCCATGGAGACCTTGGAATGTGGCGGTGACTCAGGGCCCATGAGGATTCTCCTACCCTGAAGGTTTGACACAGTTCTCAAGAGGAAGCTTTCCTTCTGAGGACAGGAGAGGTTCTGTTGTGTGGCTCAGGGACCATATGTTGGACAATATGTTGGTGTTCCAGAACAGGCCTCTGGGACAGAAGCCTGAAAAACTAAGCTAGATTTTCCGATGATCCTAGGGGCATGTCAGGTTCAATCTTCTGACTCAGGTCCATTCACCTGGGTGTCTGCCTGGGGTAGGTGCCAAGGGTGTGTCAGTCTACACATTTTTTTCAGAGCAGCCTAGGAAATTGGAGTGGGCTCAGGGGATCTGCAAATTTCTCCTAATCTGGAGGGTTTGGGCAACTGTGATGGGCAGAGTTTCCTTGGGGAGGTCAGGCCCAGTCCTGTGGCGTGTCTCGAGAGGCCCCATACTGAAGGGTTTGGGGGCCAGGGATTTGGGGACAGACGTCTGCAAACACAACTTGGATTAGGGTTAGGGAGGAGGTGATGGCAGGCCTGATCTGCAGACCCTGAGGGCAGCTCCTTGGGATTTGAAATTCGGGTGGCTGGGAAATGGTACCACAGGCTTTTCTGTCTGGATTGTGTGTCTAGGATGGCCACGAGATTTTGGGTTGGGCTCATTGGGCCATGGGAGATTCTTCCTCTCTGGGGAGTCTGCCCGGCTCCCAAGGTTTTGCTGTTTTTCTGGGGGAAAGGATGAGTGCAGTTTTCCGTCTCAGGGGTCCCACCCAAACAGGGATTCCAGAGACGGGTTCTGGGTGCCATTGCCTGGTGAACCCCACAGAGGGTTAAGATTTGGGCCAGGGAGCATGGCAGGTCCCGTATCGGGGTCCTGGTCCAGCTCCCGAGGGGCTTGTTTGAAAGCAGTGTCAGGCTGAGGATCACAATGCCTGTTTGTGACCAGGGCGGCCCTCCTGAGTGGTCTCATGGGCCATGCAGTTGGCTCCCACTCTGAGGATTGGACACCCATCCCAACAGCCAGGTTTCCTGCCATGGGGAAGGAGGAGTACTCTTTTTTGCTTCAGGTTCCCCAATAGGCAAGGATTTGAGATAAGGTCTTGGGACAGATGCCTGAATACCCAGGTTGGGTAGAGATGATGGCCTTGGGCCCAAGCAGGTCCCATGTGCAGGATATGGGATCCGCTATCTTGGCAGCTGATAGGAATTTGGGGCTCAGGCTGTGTCAGACAGAGCATTAGTGCACAGGGCGGCCTATGATATTGGGGTTCCATCAAGGGCTGTGCAGGTGGATCCTCATGTGGACTTTCTAGGCAGACCCATAGGGTACTTCTTCTTTCTGGTGGGCAGGAAGAAGGCTGCATGTGGCTCCAGAATTCCCAATCTGGAGGACGTGTGGGCCAGGAGTGTGAGGACGGAAGTCTGAAAGCACAAGCTACGGTTAAGTTCAGTTCTGAGCACATGGCAGTTCAAATGTGCAGTGGCTGATTCGAGATCTCCAGCACCTGAGTAAGGACGAGTGTCAGATGTCCGCTCACGCTGGAGTTTGTGTCCATGATGTCCGACAAATGGAGGTGTGGCCTCATGAGGCCATGGAGGTTTTCCTATGCTGGGGCTTATGAGCTGGTTCCAACAGCAAGGTGTCCATCTGCAGGACAGGGGGAGTCCAGTTAGATCGCTCCAGGGTCTCCCATATTCAAAGATTGGATAGCAGAACTCTCTGCATGGATGACTGGAAAGCCCACCTCGCGTTACCATTGCAGCTAAGGAACATAAAATGTTCCATCTCCTGGCTCTTGGGCAAAGTGCGAAGAGGGCTGAGTGTAGAGGGGGTCTCACGCTGATGGGTCACAATGCTGGTTTTTGCCCAGGGAGACCTGAGAATGTAACCGTGGCCCAGGGACCCTGCAGGATTCTCCTACCTGGAGGGTATTACACAGCTCCAAATAGCAAGCTTCCTATGTGGAGATGAGAGGTGCTCTGTTTTGTGCTTCAGGTAACCCCCATATGCTTGTATTCAAAAACAGGCCTCTGAGGAGTGATACCTGGAAACTAAGCTAGGGTTCAGTAGTGCCTAGAGGCAAGTCCAGATCAATCTTCTGTCTCTGGGAACAGAGTATCATACATTGGCTCAGGCTGGAATTTGAGACTATGATGGTCCCTGAATGAAGGTTTGGCCTCATGAGGCCTCGGACTTTTTCCCACTCTTCGGGTTGTGAGCTGCTCCAAACCACAAGGTTTCCTTCTGTGGTACAGATGAGTCCTGTTGGACGGCTCAAGGCTGCCCAATTTGGAAAGATTCGAGAGCAAGGCTCTAAGGATGGATGCCCGGAAAACCCACCTCGAATTCCCATTGGCTCCTAGGCACAAGGCAGATTCGATCTGCTGGCTCTGCTTGAGCTCCCCAGGGGGGTTGAGTTGAAATGGACTCTGATGCTGATGAGCCATAATGTGGGTTTGTGTCCATGGAGACCTTGTAAAGTGGTGGTGGCTCATGGGGCCAGCAGGATTCTCCTGCCCGGAGGGTTTGACACAGCTCCACATAACAAGGTTCCCATCTGGAGACGAGAGGTTTTCTGTTTTGTGCCTCAGGAAACCCCCATATGCTGGTATTCGAAACCAGGCCTCTGAGGAGAAATGCCTGCAAATCTATGCTAGGGTTCAGCTTAGGGATTAGGGGCCTGTCTGGTTCTGTCTTCTGTCTCTGGGGACATCTGTCTGCATGTCTGAGTGGAGGTGGTTGCTCAAGTTGTGTCAGAAAGCACCTTTTGGTCCAGGGCACACTACACAATTGGGGTGTCCTCAGGGTCTTGTTGGTTTATCCTAATCTGTAGGGTTGTGGCCAATGTAATGGGCATGATTTCCTTCGAGAGGGCAGGCACAGTCTTGCAGTGTGGCTCCAGAGGCCCCAGTCTGGAGGTTTTGTAGGCCAGGGCTCTGGGGACAGAATTCTGAAAACAGAAACTCGTGGTAGGTTTTGGGCAGAGGGTATGGCAAGACCCTTCTACAGACCATGAGGGGAGCTCCTCGGGATGTGATATAAGGGCTAGTGTGAGGTGGTAGCTCAGGCTTTGGTCTCTGGATTTTGTGTCAAGGATGGCCATGGAATGGAGGGGTGGCCTCATGAGCCATGGGCAGTTCTCCCTATCTGGGGATTTGGCTGGGCTCCCATTAGTTTGGGGTCATTCTGTGGGAAGGGAGGAGTCCTGTTTTCTGTCTCAGGGATCCCTCCAAATGTGGGATTCCAGAGCAGAGCCCCAGGTACGGGCGACCCTAAACCCCACCTTTGGTTAGGATTGGGGCCTAGTGACATGGCACGCCCGATATGCGCACACTTGGTCCACTACCGAGAGGCCTCATTTGAAAACGTGGCTCATGCTGAAGGTCACAATGCGTCTTTGTGCCCAAGGCAGCCCTAAAATATGGGCCACTGCAGTTTTCTCCTACTCAGAGGGGTTGATTTTGACACCCCTCCCAACAGCAAGGTTTGGGGGAGGAGGAGCTCTGTTTTGTCCATCAGGTTCCTCCATGTGCAGGGATTTGAGATAAGGTCTAGGGACAGATGCCTGAAAACCCAGGTTGGTAAGGTATGACGGCCGAGGGTCATGGCAGGTCCGATCTGCTGGATATGAGGCCAGCTGTCTGGGTGTCTGATGGGAGGTCTGGGGTCAGGGTGTGTCAGCCAAAGCATTAGTGCACAGGGCAGGCAAGGAAATTGGGGTGCGGTCGAGGGCTCTGCAGATTGATCCTCATTTGGGGTTTCTGGGCAGTCCCATAGAGCACTTTTTCTTCGGTGCACAGTCAGAGTGCTGCATTTTGGCTCCAGAATTCCCAATCTGGAGGGCTTGTGCGCCCCGAGTGTGAGGACGGAAGTCTGAAAACTCAAACTAGGGTAAGGTTTTGGGCCGAGGACACAGCAGGCCCACTCTGCAGAGGCTCAATCGAAATCTCCTGCATCTGAAGTCAGGCGGGTATCAGATGTTGGCTCAGGCTGGAGTTATCGACCATGATGGCCCCAGCATGGAGGGGTGGCCTCATGAGGCCATGAAGGATTTCCCACTCTGGGGGTTGGGAGCTGCTCCAAACAACAAGGTTTCCATTTGTGGGACTGGTGAGTCCTATTAGATGGCTCATGGACGTCCCATATGGAAAGATTTGAGAGCACGGTTCAAAGGATGGATGCCTGGAAACCCCACCTCGCATTAGCCTTGGCTCCTAGGGACAAAACAGATTCGATCTGCTGGCTCTGGCCAAGCTACCCAGGGGCCTGAGTTGAAATGGACTCTCATTCTGGTGGGTCATAATGTGGGTTTGTTTCCACGGAGACCCTGGAATGTGGTGGGGGCTCAGGGGCCCTGCAGGTTTCTCCTATCCAGAGGTTTTGGCACAGCTCCGAATAAAAAGGTTCCCATCTGGAAAGGAGAGGTGTTGTGTTTTGTTCCTCAGGAAACGCCCATATGCTGGTATTTGAGAACAGGCCTCTGAGGACAGATTTCTGCAAACCTAAGCTAGGTTTCTGATGAGGTCCTAGGGGTATGTCAGGTTCGATCTTCTGACTCTGGGGCCATTTCCCTGGGTGTCTGACTGGAGGTAGGTGCTCAGGCTGTGTCAGAGTTCACATTTTTGTCCAGAGTGGCCTATGAAATTGGGGTTGGCTCAGGGGCCTTGCAGGTTTCTCCTAATCGGTAGGGTTTGGACAATGGAGATGGGCAGATTTGCCTTCAGGAGGGCAGGCACAGTCCTACGGTGTGGCTCTGGAGGCCCCATCCTGGAGGGTATGTGGGCCAGGGCTTTGGGGACAGAAGTCTGCAAACACAAACTTGGTTTAGGGTTAGGGCCATTGTGATGGCAGGCTTGATCTTCAGTCCCTGAGGGGAGCTCCATGGGATCGGAAATTAGACTGAGTGGGAGGCGGTAGCTCATGATTTTGTCTTTGGACTGTATGTCTAGGATGGCCACGGAATGTTGGGGTGGCCTCGTGGGGCCATAGAAGATTCTCCATCTCTAGGGATTATGCCCGGCTCCCGATAGATTGGTGTCATTCTTAGAGAAGGGAAGAGTCCTTTTTTCTGTCTCAGGGGTCCCCCCAAAACAGAGATTCCAGAGAGCCTCTGGGTCCAGGTGCCGGGAAAACCCCACCAAGGGTTAGGATTTGGTCCTGGGGGTTTGGCACCATGGCCCGGTATTTGGGCTCCTGGTCCAGCTCCTGAGTGGGCTTGTTTAAAAAAGGGGCTTAGGCTGAGGGTTACAATGTGTGTCTGTACCCAGTGCGGCCGTCATGAGGGGTCATGGCCTCATGGGCCATGCACGGGGCTCCCACTCAGAGGGTTGGACACCCATCCCAACAGAAAGGTATCCTGCCATTGGGAAGGAGGAGTAGTACTCTTTTGTGCATCAGGTTCCCCCTTAGGCAGGGATTTCAGCTATGGTTTGGGGACAGATGCCTAAATAACCCAGGTTGGGTAGAGATGAAGGCCTTGGGCCATAGCAGGTCCCAACTTCTGGATATGTGGCCAGCTATCTGGGTGGCTGACAGAATGTCAGGGCTTAGGCTGTGGCAGACAGAACATTAGCGCACATGGCAGCCTATGAAATTTCGGTGCCCATGAGGGCAGTGCAGGTTGATCCTCATTTGAGGTTTCTGTGCAGTCCCATATGCCAATTTTGCCTTCTGAAAAGCAGGCAGAAGGCTGTGTTGGGGATCCAGAATTCCCAGTGTGGAGGGCTTGTGTCCCACGACTCTGGGGGCAGAAGACTGGAAACACAAGCTAGGGTTAGGTTAGGGCCTAGGGCACGGCAGTCCCGATCTGTAGAAGCTGAGGCGAGATCACAAGCATCTGAAATAAGGGCCAGTGTCAGACATCTGCTCAGGCTGGAGTGTGTGTCCAAGAGGGCTGCATGATGTAGGGCTGGCCTCATTAGGACATGGGATTTTTCCCAATCTGGAAGTTGGGCACAGGTCTAAACAGTAAGTTTCCTTCTCCAGGATAGTGAGCGTGCTGTTTGATGGCTCAAGGGCCCCCATATGGAAAGATTTGTGAGCAGAGTCTATGTACGGATGCCTGAAAACCCCACGTAGGGTTCCCATTACAGCCAAGGATGTGGCAGGTCCTACCTAGTGGCTCTGGGACGAGCGACCCAGGGGGCTGTGTTGGAAAGGAGTCTCATGCTGAGGGTCACAATGTGGGTTTGTGTCCAGGGAGACCTTTGAATGTGGTGATGTCCTCAGGGCTCATGCAGGATTCTATTACCCTGAGGGTTTGACACAGCTCCAAATAGCAAGGTTTCTGATGAGGTCAGGAGGTGTTGGCTTCTGTGGCTCAGGGATCCCTCAAATGCTGGTCTTTGTGTCCAGAACTCTGGGGACAGATACCTGAAAACCTAAACCAGGGTACAGATGAGAACCTAGGAGGATGTCAGGTCCAATCTTCTCTCTCTGGGGCCATCTACCTGGGTGTCTGACGGGATGTCGGTGCTCATGGTGTTTCAGACTGTGCATTTTTGTCCAGGGTATCCTGCGCTGTTGGGGTGGCCTCAGGGACCTTGCATGTTTCTCCTATTCTTGATGTTTCTTGAAGCTCTAAAGTGCCCAGCTTCCTTCTGGAGGGCAAGCACAGTCCTGTGGTGTGGCTATGAAACACCTAGGCTGGAGGGGTTGTGGGGCAGGACTCTGGGGACAGAAGTCGGAAAACGGCAACGAGGGTTAGGATTAGGGCCGAGGGTATGGAAGGCCTGATATGCAGACACTGAGGCGAGCCCCACGGGATCTGAAATTAGGGTGAGTGTGAAGTGTAAGCTCAGGCTTTTGCCTCTGGTTTTTGTGTCTAGGATGGCCACGGAATGAAGGGGTGGCCTCATGGGTCCATTGAAGATTCTACCTGTTTTGATTTTGTCTAAGTTAAAATAGCATGGTGTCATTGTGGGGAAAAGGAAGAATCCTGTTTTCTGATTCAGGGGTGCCCATAAGGAGGGATTCAAGAGCAGGACTCTGTGTGTGGGTGCCTGCAAACCCAACCTTGGGTTAAGATTTGGACCTAGGGTCACTGCAGGCCTCATATGTTGGCTCTATGTCAACTAATGGAGGGGGTTTAGTTGAAAACGTGGCTCAGGCTGGGGGTCACAATGCTGGTTTGTGCCCAGAGCGACCCTCAACAGTGGGTGGGACCTCAGGAGCCATGAAGGTTTCCCATACTCTGAGGGTTTTAACCCATCCCAATAGCAAGGTTTCTTGCTGCAGGGCAGTAGGACTTCTGTTTTGTGGATCAGGGTCCCCCATATGTAGGGATTTGATACCAGGCCTCTGGGGATAGATGCCTATAAACCCATATTGGGTAGACATGATGGCCTAGGGCCATGGCAGTTCCTACCCGCTGGATATGCGGCCAGCTTCCTGGGTTTCTGACGGGAGGTCTGGGCTCAGGCTGTGGCAGACAGCACATTAGTGCACAGGGCGGGCTATGAAATTGAGGTGCCCTCGATGGCCGTGCAGGTTGATCCTCGTTTGGGGATTTTGTGCAGTCCAATAGGCCATTTCTGCCTTCTGAAAGGCAGGTAGAGTGCTGTGTTGGGGCTCCAGAATTTCCAATCTGGAGGGCATGTGCAGCAGGACTCTGGAGCATGGCAGGCCCATCCTGGGGAGGCTGAGGTGAAATCACTAGCATCCAATATAAGGGCGAGTGTCAGATGTCTGCTCAGGCTGGAGTTTTTGTCCATGTGGGCAGCCTAATGTACTGGCGGCCTCATGAGGCCATAGAATTTTCCCAGTCTCAGGGTTGGACAGCTCCAAACAGCAAGGTTTCCTTCCTCGACATGGGGAGTGCTGTTTGATTGCTCAATGCTCCCCCATATTGAAAGATTCAAGAGCAGGCTCTATATATGGATGCCTCAAAAACCCACCTAGGGTTCCCAATGGAGACGAGAGATATGGCAGGTCCTATCTGCTGGCTGTGGGGCGAGCTACACAGGGGACCGAGTTGAAAATGTGTCTCATGTTGAGGGTCACAATGCGTTTTGTGTCCAGGGTGACCTTTGAATGTGGCATTGGCCTCAGGGGCCATTCAGGATTCTACTACCCTGAGGTTTTGATACAGCTCCAAATAGCAAGGTTTCCTTCCAGAGACAGGAGGTGTTGTGTTCTGTGTCACGGGATGCCCCAACTGTTGCTATTCAAGAGAAGGCCTCTGGGGACACATGCCTGACAACCTAAGAGAGGGTACCGATTAGAGCCTAGGGTCTGTCAGGTTCAATCTTGTCTCTCTTGGGCCATCTATCTGGGTGTCTGATGGGAGGTAGTTGCTCAGGATGTATGAGATGTGCATTTTTGTCCAGAGCATCCTATGAAATTGAGGTGGCCTCAGGGGCCTTGCAGGTTTCTCCTATTCTTGAGGTTTCTTGAAGCTCTAAATGGCCCAGCTTCCTTCTGGAGGGTAGGCAGAGTCCTGTGGTGTGGCTATGGAAAACCCAGGCTGGAGGGTTTGTGGGGCAGGACTCTGGGGACAGAAGTCTGAAAACACAAACTCGGGTTAGGATTAGGGCCGAGGGTATGGCAGACCTGATCTGCAGACCCTGAGGTGAGCCCCTCAGGATCTGAAATTAGGGCGAATGTGAGGTGGAAACGTAGGCTTTTGCCTCTGGTTGTGTCTATCATGGCTGTAATGTATGGGTACCCTCATGGGGTCATGGAGATTCTCCCTCTTTGAGGGTTTTGCACAGCTACAAATAGAATTGCGTCATTGTGGGGGGAAGGAGGAATCCTGTTTTCTGACTCAGGTGTCCACATTAGGAGGGCTTTGAGAGCAGGGCTCTGTGTATGGGTGTCTGGAAACCCAAACTTGGGTTAGAATTTGGGCCTAGGGTCACAAAGGCCTCAGATGCTGGCTCTAGTTCGAGCTACCAAGGGGGCTTAGTTGAAAACGTGGCTCAGGCTGAGGGTCACAATGCAGGTTTGTGCCCAGAGTGGCCCTCAACCATGGTGGGGGGGCCCTGATGGGCCATGCAGGTTTCTCATACTCTGAGGGTTTTACACATATCCCAATAGTAAGATTTCCTGCTGGGGGCAGGAGAACTTCCTTTCCTGGATCATGTTCCTCCCTATGCAGGGATTTTAGACTAGGCCTCTGTGGACATGCCTATGAACCAAGGTTCGGTAGACATGAAGGCCTAGGGGCATGGCAGGTCTGATCTGGTGGTTAGATGGCCAGCTACCTGGGTGGCTGACAGGGGGTCGGGGCTCAGGCTGTGGCAGACAGAACATTAGTGCACAGGGTGGCCAATGAAATTGCCGTGCCATTGAGGGCCGTGCAGGTTGAACCTCATTTGGGTTTTCTGTGCCATCCTGTAGGCCACTTTTTGCCTTCTGAAAGCAGACAGCGTGCTGTGTTGGGGCTCCAGGATTCCCAGTGTGGTGGGCTTGTGCACCAGGCCTCTGGAGACGGAAGACTGAAAACACAAGCTAGGGTTAGGGTTGGGGCCTTAGGCACAGCAGGACCAATAAGAGCAGGGATCTGTGTATGGGTGTCTGGAAACCCAAAATTGTGTTAGGATTTGGGCCTAGGGTTACAAAACCCTAGGGGCATGGCAGGTCTAATCTGGTGGATAGGCGATCAGCTACCTGGGTGGATGAAAGGAGGTCGTTACTCAGGCTGTGGCAGACAGAACGCTAGTGCACAGGGTGGCCTATCATCATTTGGGGTTTTTGTGGAACCCCATAGGGCACTTTTTCCTTCTGGTGGGCAAGCAGAGTGCTGCATTGTGGCTCCAGAATTCCCAATCTGGAGGGCTTGTGGGCCAGGAGTGGGAGGACTAAAGTCTGAAAACACAAGCTAGTGTTACTTATAGGGTAGATAACTCAGCAGCCCGAATCTGCAGAGGCTGAGGCGAGATCTCCAGCATCTGAAGGAAGGGCAAGAGCCGGACGTTTGCTCAGGCTGGAGTTTGTGTCCATGATGGCCGCTGAATGGATCAGTGGCCTCCTGAGGCCATGGAGGTTTTCCCAATCTGGGGGTTGTTTGTTGCTGCAAACAGCAAGGTTTCCTCCTGCGGGACACCTGGAGTCCTGTTTGATGGCTCAAATGTCCCCTTATGGAACGATTTGAAAGCAGGACTCTGTTTTCGGATACCTGGAAACCCCACCTGAAATTCCCATTGGCGCCTAGGAGCAAGACAGGTTGGATCTCCTGGCTCTGGGGCTAGACACCTCTCAGCTCCCAATAGTTTGGTGTCATTCTGGGGGATGTTAGTCTCCTTTTTTTCTGTCTCAGTGGTCCCTAAGAAGAGGGATTCCAAAACAAGGCTCTGGGTATGGACGCCTGGACAACTCCACGTTGGGTTAGGATTTGGGCTTAGGAGAATGGCAAGCCCAATATGCAGGCATGTGTTCTGGCTCCCAAGGTCCTTATTTGAAATGGGGGCTCAGACTGAGGGTCACAATGTGTGCTTGCGCCAAGGCAGCCTTCAAGAGTGGGCGTGGCCTTAAGGGTCATGCAGGTTTCCTCTCTCTGAGGGTTTCACACCCTTCCCAACAGCAAGGTTTCCTCCCGTGGGGAAGGAGGAGTTGTTTTCTGCATTAGGTTCCTCCATATGCAGGCATCTGAGATAAGGTCTAGAGACAGATGCCTGAAAACCAAGGTTGGGTAGAGATGATGGCCTAGGGCCATGGCAAGTCCATTCTGCTGGATATGTGGCCAGCTCTCTGGGTTGCTGATGGGAGGCCTTGGCTCAGTCTGTGTCACACAGAGCAGTAGTACACAGGGCAGCCTATGGTATTGGGGTGTCGTTGAGAGCCATGCAGGTTGATCCTCATTTGGGGTATTTGGGCAACCCCATAGGGCAGTTTTTTCTTCTTCTGGGCAGGCAGAGTGCAGCATTGTGGCTCCACAATTAGTATGCAGATTGTTATTTCTATTGTGAGGACTACTCGGTTGTCTACTTCTAATTGTCGTAGTTCTCCAGGTTTTAGCTCTTGAGTTGGGGTTATATAGGAGTCAAATTTTAGGTCTTCATAATCTGTGTACTCATAACTTCAGTATCATTGGTGACCCATAGTTTTTGCAGTCAAGTAAGGATTATTGATCTCTTCTATTTCATAGAGGATTCATTGTGAAGGTAAAGCAATTAAAATTAAATGATAGCAGGTAGGACAGTTCATACCGTTTCAACTTCTTGAGTATCTATAGTGCTGTTATGTGTTAGTTTAGTAGTTAGTATTAATGAAATGATGTAGAGAACAAGAGAGCTGATGAAGAATATGATTATTAATGGATGGTCATGGAAGTGTAATAGTTCTTCTATAGTAGGGGAGGTTGCATCTTGAAGGCCTATTTGGAAAGGGTACGCCATACAGATATAAAGGACTTCCACCTATAATTTGACTTTGACAAAGTCATGTAACTTTTACTGATATCTCTTTATCGAGAAGGACATAGTGGTTATGATATTGGCTTGAAACCAATTCTAGGGGGTTCGATTCCTTCCTTTCTTATTTTGGTAGTACATAGGTTGGCTCTCTGAATGTGTGATATGGAGGAGGGCGTCCATGTAATCATTCAATGTTTGTTGAAGTAAGTTCTCCTACTATCAGCTCTTGTTTGGATGCTAAGGCTTCTCAGATTATGAAGATTATTAATATTACTACTGTTAATGAGATAAAGGAACCCATGGAAGACACTGTGTTTCATGTTGTATAAGCATCTGGATAATTGGAGTATCGTTGAGGTATGCCTGATAAGCCTAGGAAATGTTGAGGAAAGAATGTTATATTTACTTCTACCAATATAATTGTAAAGTGGATCTTTGCTCAAATATCATTTAGTGTGTAACTTGTGAACAGTGGGAATCAATGGACAAACCTGCCTATGATTGTAAACACTGTCCCCATTGAAAGTACATAATGGAAGTGTGCTACCACGTAGTATGTGTCATGAAGAACAATATCTAGTGATGAGTTTGATAATACAATACCTGTTAAACCACCCACTGTGAATAGAAAAATAAACCCTAGTACTCATAATATACCTGGTGATCATTTAATATTCCCCCCCCCTGTAGAGTTTTCAGTCAGCTAAGTACTTTTACTCCCATTGGAATTGCAATAATTATAGTAGCTGAAATGAACTATGCTTTTGTGCCGACATCCATTCCTATGATAAACATGTGGTAGGCTCATACAATAAATCCTAAGAAACCGATAGATATCATTGCACAGGCCAATCCTATGTAGCTGAATGGTTCTTTTTTTTTTCCTGAGTAATAGGTTACAACATGTGAGATAATTCCAAATCCTGTTAGAATTAGAATATATACTTCAGGGGGTGCCTGGGTGGCTCAGTGGGTTAAAGCATCTGCCTTCGGCTCAGGTCATGATCCCAGAGTCCTGGGATCAAGCCCCAAGTCAGGCTCTCTGCTCAGCAGGGAGCCTTCTTCCTCCTCTCTCTCTCTTCCTGCCTCTCTGCCTACTTGTGATCTCTGTCTGCCAAAAAAATAAATAAAATAAAAGAATATATACTTCAGGATGTCCGAAAAATCAGAATAGGTGTTAATAGAGAAGAGGGTCTCCTCCTCCAGCTGGGTCAAAGAAGGTAGTATTTAGATTTCAGTCTGTGAGTAGTGTGGTAATACCGGCTGCTAGAACTGGTAATGATAATAAATAATAATAATAAGAGTAGAAGTACAGTCATGATCAGGAAAGATCATACGAATAGAGGAGTTTGATATTGTGATATTGCAGAGGGGTTTATGTTGATTATGATAGTAATAAAGTTAATTGTTCCTAGGATGGATGAGACACCTGCCAGGTGTAGGGAGAAGATTATTACATCTACAGATGCTCCTGCATGTGCTAAATTTCCTGCTAGAGGAGGGTACACAGTTCTTCCTGTTCCTGCACCTGCTTCTACCACGGAAGAAGCTAGAAGGAGAAGAAAGGAGGGGGGCAGAAGTCAAAAGCTTATATCATTTATTCATGGAAATGCAATGTCTGGTGTGCCAATTATTGAGGGTACTAATCAGTTTCTGAATCCTCCAATCATAATTGGTATTACTATAAAGAAAATTAATACAAATGCACAGGCAGTTAAAATTACGTTATAGATTTGGTCATCTCCTAGTAGAGCACTTGGTGGGCCCAATTCACTATGGATTAATAGGCTAAGAGCAGTGCATCAAATAAAAGGTAAAGGGTCTTTATGATTTGTGGGGAATAATTATCGCTTTATGAGCATAGGTAAAATGGCCGATAAAGGCATTAGACTGTAAATTGAAGAATGGGGGTTTGAGTCCTCTTTTTGCCAAGCTCTGTGGTGAAACATCACGTTGAATTGCAAATTCAAAGAAGCAACTTCAACCCTTTCAGGGCTTCTCCCGCCTTTTTTTTGTTTGTTTGTTTGCAGCAGGAGAAGTAGATTGAAGCCAGTTGACTAGGGTTTTTAGCTGTTAACTAAAGTTTCATGTGATGATAGCCCACCAGCCTAGAAAGGGCTTAGCTTAATTAAGGTGATTGATTTGCGTTCACTAGATGTGAGATATACTCTTGCGGTCCTTAAGGTAAGATTCAGGAGTTAAGTGAACGGCACTTACTTAGGGCTTTGAAGGCCCTTGGTGTTTTTAACCTAAACTTCTAGAACAGTGTTAGTATTATTGGGGTTAATGGGAGTAATATGGTCGAAGTTACAATTAGTGGGGATAAAAGAATTATGTTTTCTGTGTTTTTGAATTGCCATTTATTTTTATGGTGTTTATTGAGGGGAATACAGTTAGTGCTGTTGCATGCGTTAACCGCATATGAAAGTATAGGTTTAGTAGGGCTGTAATTACTATATTAGTAGGGCTGTAATTACTATAAATGTTGATTTGTGAGTTTCTGGATGATTATTCATTTAGGGATGAATCCTATATTAGTAGGGCTGTAATTACTATAATGTTGCGTGTGTTAACTGCATATAAAAGTATAGGTTTAGTAGGGCTGTAATTACTATATTAGTAGGGCTGTAATTACTATAAATGTTGATTTGTGAGTTTGTGGATGATTATTCATTTAGGGATGAATCCTGAGAGGGGAGGTAGGCCTCCTAGTGATAGTATGACTGTTAGGATTAGTGAGGTAATTAGTGGGAGTTTGTTTCATATATGAGATAGAGATAGTGTGGTTGTAGATGAACTGAGTGTGAACAGTATAAATGTTCCAAGTGTTATTGTAATGTAGATTATGAGGTTTAGTATTATTAGGGTAGGGTTATATGTTGTTACAGCAGTCATTCATCCTATGTGGGTGATTGATGAGTATGCTAGGATTTTTCGTAGTTGTGTTTGGTTAAGACCTCCTCAGCCTCCTGCTAGAACGGATATAATAGCAATGACTACTAATAAGTTTGTATTTATAGATGGAGAGATTTGGTATAGAACGGATAAGGGGGCGATTTTTTTTGTCAGGTTAGTAGAATTATTCCTGATGATAGTGGTATTCCTTGGGTTAATTCAGGTACTCAGAAGTGGAAGGGTGATTGTCCTAATCTTATTGCCAGACCTATTGTTATTAAGTTTGATGCAATTGGGTTAGGGGTATTTAATATTGTTCATTGTCCTGTCAATAGTAGGTTCATAATAATTCCTAATATTAAGAGTATAGATGCAGTGGTATGGGTAAAGAAATATTTTGTTGATGCTTCTATGGCTTATGGATTGAATTTTTTTTTATTAAAATGGGGATAATAGCTAGTATATTTATTTCGAATCCAATTGAGATTGTCAGTCAGTGAGAGCTTATTAGTGCTATAATGTTTTCTGAAATGACAGTTGATATAATGATAGTAAGGATAGGGGTTTAATTAGTATGGGAAGGGGATAAACCAACATTTTCAGGGTATGGGCCCAATAGCTTATTTAGCTGACCTTACTGTAGAATTTGGTGTGAGTTGAGTTCTTAGGATTCGGTTCAATTCCTATAATTCTAGAAATAAGAGTGCTCAAATCTCTATAATCAAAGTACCTCTTTTGTCAGACATATTTCTTATGTATGGGGAGGAATACTTGCTGTTATAATGGGTAAGGCTACATGTTATATGCATAGGGCTAGTGTCAGGGGGAGGAAGTTTTTTCATAATAAATGTATGAGTTGATCATAACGGAATCGTGAATAGGATGATCAAATTCATAGGAAGGAAGTTGTTAGTAGAAGTGTTTTTATAGTATAATTGATTTAGTGTAGTTCCGGTAAGTATGAGGTGTGGAATGCACCAAAAATACAGGAGAGTTGTAAGGATATTCATTATTATAATGTTGGCATATTCAGCCAACAAATAGGGCGAATGGTCCGGCTGCCTATTTGACATTGAATCTGGAGACTAATTCTGCTTTTCCTTCTGTTAAGTCAAATGGGGTGCGGTTGGTTTCTGCTAGGGTTGAGATAATTCATACTATAGCTAGGGGTCATGTGGGGAGGATTAGTCATAGGTGTTCTTGTGCAGTAGTAAGTGTGGATAGGGTAAAAGAGTCATTTATTAATAGTACTGAAGGGGGATAATGGCTAGTGTGACTTCGTAAGAAATGGTTTGGGCTACAGCTCGAAGGGCCCCAATTAGGGCATATTTTAAGTTTGAAGCTCATCCGGACCATAAAATAGAGTAAAAAGCTAGGCTTGATATTGATAGTATGAATAAGATTCCTAGGTTTATATTCATGAGAGGGTAAGGTATTGGTAATGGGATTCATATGGTTAGGGCTAGTGTTAGGGCTAGGATTGGGGCTATGACAAATATAGTGATAGATGATGTTAGGGGTCGTAAAGGTTCTTTAGTGAATAGTTTCATGGCATTTGCAATTGGTTGCAAGAGGCCATAGGGTCTTACGACGTTTGGGCCTTTACGGAGTTGTATATACCCTAGGATTTTTCGTTCCACTAATGTTCGAAAGGCTACAACAAGTAGGATAGGTACAATTAGTGAAATGATATTAAATATGATCATAATGTTAGGGAAAAAAATTCAACGTCTGAGAATAAGTGTAAGTTTTACACAATTGCTGCGCTCTGCTACCCTAACGAGCCCTATCTCTAGGGCTATGAAATGAAGGTGGACTATTAAGATTAAGATTATATCCTCTATTAGTGCTAAGGCATTCTGATGGAATAGGCCTTACTTCTCTTGTCCTTTCGTACTGGGAGAAGTTGTTGTAATAGATAGAAACCAACCTGGATTGCTCCGGTTGGAACTCAGATCTCTTAGGGCTTTAATTGTTTAACAAAGGAACCTTTAATAGCTGCTGCACCATTGGGATGTCCTGATCCAACATCGAGGTTGTAAACCCTATTGCTGATATGGACTCTCAAATAGGATTGTGCTGTTATCCCTAGGGTAACTTGTTCCGTTGATCAAATTTCTTGGATCAATAAGTGATACTATATTTCAACTGGTTTTGTCTATATTTGTATCAGTCAGAGGTTATATTATTCTCCGAGGTCACCCCAACCCAAACTGTTAATCCATTAATAAGATTGTGTTATGCCTAATTGGTGATTAAATAGACTTATTATGGACTAGTTAATTGAAGCTCCATAGGGTCTTCTCATCTTATTAGTTTATTCCCACCTCTTCAGAGGAAGGTCAATTTCACTGACTGGAAGTAAGAGACAGTTAAACCCTCGTGTGGCCATTCATACAAGTCCTTATTTAGAGAACAAATGATTATGCTACCTTTGCACGGTCAGGATACTGTGGCCGTTTAACTAGTGTCACTGGGCAGGCAGTGCCTCCAATACTGGGCATGCTGGAGGTGATGTTTTTGGTAAACAGGTGGGGTTTGTGTTTGGCGAGTTCCTTTTACTTCTTCTAATGTTTCCTTGTTGCATACCTGTGTTGGGCTAACAATTGATTTGATAAGTGTTTTATTAGTAGTTTATTTTTATCATGTTATTAAATATCAGTGGGTATTCGTTGACTGTTATAAGCTTATGCAAGGAGAAATGTTTCTTGTTACTCCTACTAGCATTATTGCTTCTATTATTAAATAGATTAGCCCAGTAGTACATTAGGAGTTGGTTTAAGATTTTTGGAATTAAGAGGGTTGGGTTGTTGAGCTTGAATGCTTTCTTAATTGGTGGCTGCTCTTAAGCCTACTATGGTTTTATTTAACTTTACTCTCTAAGTAAGGTTCTATCCTTATTCTAAAAAGCTGTACCTTTTTAGATTATATTTTAAATATACATTATAATTTTGGGATTTGTTGGGTAAATTTAAAGTTGAACTGATATTCTATTCTGGGCAACCAGCTATCACCAGGCTTGTTAGGCTTTTCACCTCTACCTATAAATCTTCTCACTATTTTGCAACATAGGTGAGTTTATCCCTGTGGTTTGTTCATAGGTAGCTCGTCTGGTTTGGGGGGAGTTAGCTTAAAATCTCTTTGCTAAATTATTCTATCTAGCTCATGCAAAATGTATAAATGTATAAAGGGTGATCTTTGCTGTTTATTACTTTAAACTTTCTTTCATCATTCCCTTAGGACACTTTCTCTATAGCTCCAAGTAAAATTTCTATCTCCTATACTATAATGATGTAATTGAATGTTTTGATTAGAGGCTTATTGTAGTAGTTGAGTTAGTGGTTGGTTGGGCTAGTTTTGGTTCAATGTGGTCATTGGTGTAAGAAATCTTCTGAGTATAAGCCAGATGCTTTAATTAAGCTACATTTTGATTTATCCAAGCACACTTTCCAGTATGCTTACCTTGTTATGACTTATCTCCTCTTGCGTTGGTTTACTCTGTATTATGTACTGTTTGGGTGTATTGCTTGAGGAGGGTGTTGGACGGTGTGTGGATGCTTCATGGCCCTATTCCATTAAGCTCTCTATTCTTAATTTACTACCAAATCCACCTTTAGTTTTTAGTTTTCATAAAATCTTTGGTGAGCATATTCTTGTTTAGAAAATGTAGCCCATTCTTCCCACTTCATGGGTTACACCTTGACCTAACATTTTTATGTATAATTATTATGCATACTTTTCTTCCTTTTGAGGGTTTGCTGAAGATGGTGGTATATAGATTGACTTAGCTAGAAGTGATGATATTTATTGGAGTTTATCAAATATAGAATTAGGCTCCTCTAGAGAGATGTAAAGCACCGCCAAGTCCTTTGAGTTTTAAGCTTTTGCTAGTAGTTCTCTGACAGATAATTTTTTGGTACACATTATTTATGCTTAGGGCTGAGCATAGTGGGGTATCTAATCCCAGTTTGGGTCTCAGCTATCGTGTGGTTGGAAATAATGTCACTTTCTTGGTATATTTTATGTTAACAATAGCTTTTTATGGCTTGGTTAAATTTTAACTTTAGTGTGATGTAGTACTTAACATGTTTTACGCCATGAGCCTATTAATTTGGGTTAATTGTATGACCGCGGTGGCTGGCATGAAATTTATCAGCTCTTAATGTTAACATGACTTAGTCAAACATTCGTTCATGGCTAAATTTTTGTCACTGCTGTATCCTATGGGGGTGTGTTTGAGCAAGGTGTCATGAGCTACTTATTTAGTGTGCTTGATTCCCGCTCCTTTTAATCAGTTTAGGGATTTAGAGGGCATTTTCACTGGGATGTGGAGACTTGCAAGTGTAATTCTGCTAATAATCAATAGGAAGGCTAGGACCAAACCTTTATGTTTATGGATACTTATGACTCTTCTAGGCATTTTCAGTGCCTTGCTTTATTTAATAAGCTACATTAACAGGTGTAGGATTAGGTTAGTTAATGTTAAGGTGCTTAGGCACTGTAATTTTATTATTAGTATTAAATGTAAGTTGATGTGGGTATTAGAGGTGCGCTATTACATCCAAAGATAGCTTTCTTGAATAGAGTGTTCTGGGTAAATTAGTGATAGAGATTAATGTATGGAGTATCAGTATAAGTGGATTCTTATGTATGTTGCATGTGCTTAGTTCTGTTTTTGGGGTTTGGCAGGACAATTTTAAGTCTTTGTATACTTTTGAAGTTACAGGGGAAGTAGAGGGGGTTTGATTTAGCTAGTTTCTATCTGTTGAATATGCGTACATGTGTACATGTGTATGTGTGTACGCGTATACGTGTGTATGTCCTGTAACCATTGAGTGAATTGCACCTTATGGTTGTGCAATGCAGATAAATAATGATGATAAAGCACAGCTACAAGGTATTTGAATGCAATGAGGCCTTTACAGCCATAGCTGAGTGATACCAGTCCCCCCCCCAAATTAAAAAATTCCAAATGCATGACACCACAGTTATGTGTGATCATGAGCTGATTAGTCATTAGGCAAAAGCAAAAAAAGGAGGAGGCTCGTCAAGAAGAACCCCAAGTATAAGATTTATATACTATCAGGGCAAACATAAATACACAGAGACACTGGCAGAAGAAAAAGATGGGAGCATGGTTATAGATTCTCAGTGTGGACGAGGAAGGTTATTTTGATTCTTCCTGGATGTATCTTGATATCTTTGTTAAAGGACTCAACTTTCCTAAGAAAAAGGGGGATTAAAAATTGGTTTACCTATAGGGGTAGCATTGATTGGAGAAAGGAGGTTACCTTGAAATTTAACTCTATATGAATATTAGAAAATAAAATAAAAAAGGAATAAACTGGACTAAACTAAACTAAGATTTAAAAAAAATTAAAAAAATAGAAAAGCAAAAGAAAAACACATGTGTATGTATCAAAAAATTCAGGTTAGAAGTTTATTATGGATTTGATGCACTGGACATCTCACTGTGATGGGAAATAGGTTAAAAAATTATCTATATAAAAAAAGAAAAAAAATGAGCCAGAATAGTGGGAATGAATTAAAAATAAAAGTTTTATCTATGAAGTAGTGGTGGTTGTTCTCTTGTAGTCTTTTTTTTTCTTTCCTGATTTGTTTTCTGGGGGAGGGGGCTGCCACGTGGGTTTTCAGTCAATGATGTTCCCTGAGTTAAGTCCTCCAGCCCCCCTCAAGGGGGTGGGCTCTGAGAAAAACAGTTTTTTCAGGCTTTTGTTCTCTGGAGGTTTTTATGTTTGTTCACTTCTTTTCTCTCACCTTGACATCTTTTGATGGCTTTTGGAGGTTTAGAGGAAAGCAAACTGCACCCCGACCTCCCTCTCAGAGAGAAGCCTCAGTCTGCTCCCCTGCAGGAGCTGCAGCCACTGGGCTGCTGGCAAAGCAGGTTCTGAGTCGCGGTCCCTGGGGATGCAGGATCTCCTGCTTGTATGCAAAACCAAGGCAGTGGTGGTGGCTGTCTGGGCAGCTCCAGACCGCCAGAGAGGTTCCAAGCAGCGATCGCACACTGAGATTTTCCTGCTGGCCGGGGTCAAGAGCAGCGGGCTTGCGCCGACCTCTCCCAGGGGAGGGTTTGGGGCGCGGCGTCTCCAGCTCTATTGGCTCTATCGGCTCTATCGCTGCGTGGGTCCGAGAACACCAGACTGGGCGTTCGTGCACCTCTCTCAGGGGAGGGTGAGGCACGCGAGCCTCTCCAGCAAGGTGCGTGTTCTGCCATCTGGTGTGGCTCCCAGCCCCTCACGGGAGCCGGACTCCACCAGTTCTCGGGCGCATTGGCGGCTCAGGGACAAAGACCAGGTTTCTCCACCGCACTCTCTCTGGCTCAGTGCCAGGGGAGGCTGTTCTGGGTCTGGGGACTTAAGCCCCTGTCCCTAACCGCCCCAATTCCCACAATTTCTCCCCACAATCCTTTGCTCCTTTGAGTGCTTTCAACCAGACTCCAAGTTAATGCTGGTCCCCAGAATCAGGGCACTCTCGTATTGGGGTATTATTTTCCAATCGGTCACCTCTGGTGGCTCCCTCCCCCTTTTATTTATCTTCCGATATCAGTCCGACATTCCCACTCCACTTTACCTGCCCACTGGCATCTTCTGCCCCCCCCCCCGTAGAGATCCAGACATGTATAATTCTGATCTCAGGCTGATTTCATGGGTGATCGGAGTTCTTTGGTAAGTAATCAGCTCACTTTAGGGTACAGGTTGAAAAGGCACCTCCTCCTACTTCCCCACCATCTTGTCTCCTCCTGTATGCTTGTTTTAAATCAAGAACTTGGGGACACCTGGGTAGCTCAGTTGGTTAAATGTCTGACTTTGGCTCAAGTTATGATCCCAGAGTCCTGGCATTGAGTCCCAAGTCAAGCTCTTCGTTCCTGGGAAACCCATTTCTCCCTCTGCCTGCTGTCCCCCGCCCCTGATTTTGCTTTCTCTCTCTGGCAAATAAATAAATGCAATCTTTAAACATAAATAAATAAATAAATAAATAAATAAATAAATAAATACCAAGAAGGTGTACTTACTTAAAATATATATATATTCTTAGGTATACAGCTGTATGAATATTCCCACCACATCACCAATATATAGCATATATCCATCATATGACAAATTTTCTTTATTTCTTTAGCAGTCATTTTCCTCTGCCCAAAGTCACAAACTGACAACTATTCATCTGTACCTTTTCTAGGATGTCATAGAAATGAAATTATATAGTATGTAACTTTTAGAGGCTGGTTTCTTTCACTTTGCATAATACAACTTAGATTTGTCTATGCTATTGCATGGATCAGTAGTTCATTGTGTTTTTATTAATCTTTCTGCTGAACAGTATTCCACTGTATAACAATATCACAGATTATCCACTCACCAGTTGAAGGGCATTTGTGTTTCGGGTAGTTGTGTTTATAACCACTGTATCTCTGCCATCCAGATCTTTGAGTGAACATTGTTTTTGTTATTTCAGAGGGGCACAATTGCTGGTTTGGATGTTAAATTTTACAAGATACTACCCATTTGCTTTCTACGGTGATTGGTTTTCCTCCCCCCCAGCAATATGTTATAACTCCAGGTGATTCACACTCTCACCTGCAACTGATTGCCATGGCATCGTTTTTATCCGTTCTTATACACGTGTGATTCTATCTCATCAGAGATCTAACTGGCATTTCCCTGTATGTAATAATGTTGAAAATCTTTGCCTGTGCTTATGGATCACCATTTATCTTCTTTTGTGAAGCAGCTGTATATACCCTATTTTTAATAGTGACCTTTTTCTTATTCTTATGAGTTTCTTCCTTCCTCAAGGGAATAAAAGGGGGGGGGGAAGAAAAAGAAACAAAGGAAGGGTACCTGGGTGACTAAATTGATTAGGTAACTGATCCTTGATTTTGGCTTAGGTCATGATCCCAGGGTCATGAGATCAAACCCTGCTTCGGGCTCTGTGTTGGTCATGGAACCTGCTTGGAATTTTCTCCCTCCCTCTCCCTCTGCCCCTCCTCACTTGTCTTCTCTCTCTCTCTCAAAAAACAAACAAACAAAACCACAAAGCTTTATATACTCTGGGCACCATTCCTTTGCAAGGAGGTGTGTTTTGCATTTTCTTCCAGTAGTTTATAGTTTGTCCTTGCATTTTCAAAAACATTTCGAAGGAATTAATGTTAAATTGGATGAAGAATAATTTACCATGTTTTCCTTTATACTTACATATACTTTCCTTATACTTGTAGAGTTCTATCCAGGAAATAAGTTGTCACTTAACCAAGGGTTGCAAAAATGTTTCTTATAAATTTTACTCAAAAACTATTTTAGATTTTTACTTTTATGTCTGTTATCTATTTTTTGCTAATTTGTGTATGTGGTACAAGGTATGAGTTGAGGTGGGGTTTTATTTTGTTTTGTTCTGTGTTTTGCTTATGGATGTCTAATAGCTCCAGCACTATTTCCTGAAAATACATTCTTTTCTCTATTTGATTGCCTTCATTTCTTTACCTGACCATATACCTGTATACCAATTTCTAGACTCTCATTCTCTCGACCTAGGAGTCTATGCTTTTGTCCATACTATACCCACTCAATTAGAGTTCGTCTTAAAATTATGTAGTGCAATTCCTCCTCTAACGCTGTTTTTCTCCTTCTTCTTCTTTTTCTTTTTCTAAAGGTTACTCTAGTTCCTTAGCTTCTCTGTATACATTTTTTTTACTTCTCAAAGATCAATTTATTTAGAAAACAAATCTTAAGAATAAAGGATTTGTGCATTTCTTAATCAACTGAACAGTTTAGCTAAGTAAAAAGAATAGAGAGGATAGGGAAAATTCATTAGGAACTTCAATTCTCATGGTCTAAGCAAAGAGTTGTTTACTGGTGAAAAATCAAGATTTATGAAGTTTAAGAATATCATAAAATAAATATTGAAAATCAAAGGTTCTCAGAAAAGAGAAAAGGGAGAAGTATAGCAAGAAACAGGGTCTTTGAAGAATGAGAAATGGATGGGCTGGAGGACACAGGTTGGGAGATTAAGTTGCCTTTAGGTGGGATAAGTGCTTTTGCTTTATTTGCCTTGGTGAGCTGGTGTGAAAATAAGAAAAATAGCCATCAAGTTTGGTTCCTCACTATGTGTGTGACAGGTATTATGTCATTTAATACACCAAATAACTTAATTGGGTAAGTGGTGTTTATTATAATCCCCATTTCAAGGAAGAAACATAAGGCAGTAAAAAGTAGGGAGAATTAACGTAGCTTACTAGTAAGTGACAGAAATGAGAGACAAACTCATGAACTTGGATTCAGAATCAGTATCCTAAACAACTACATTTAGAATGGAAGTTAGCACTGCTGAATTTAAACCCAAGAAAAGTAGGTGTGACCATTATAACAAGGAAATTGAGGGTACTATGAGCATTTTAAACAAAATGTCATTAGATGCATATATCCCTTCTAGTTCCTACCATTTCAAATAGCGGAACATTTCACAAAAAAATAAATACTTTAAAAATTCAGTAAGTGATTTAGCTTAACTCCTCACCATTTATGATTCATCTGTAATATTTCATTTGGTTCTTGCAGCAAACTATGTAAAATTTAGCATTGACTTTTTTTTTTTCAACAAGTGAGATAAACCTAAGAGGAGAGGAGGAAGAAGTTGATTTTGTCAAAGTCACTCTGGACAGAATGTGGCAGAGATGGAGTTCAAACCTAGGCAATCCCTTCACTTGATCCCATCAGATGTTCTTCCTACTTTGCTAACTAATTTCTACCAAGCACCTATTCTTTTGAAAATAACAGTATTTATACACACTTAGCATTGGATAAAGTCCTCTAAGTTTCTCTCATTATTCCTAAAGAAGGCATAAGATAAGAATTAGAGATATCAGGGCACCTGGGTGGCTCAGATGGTTTAGTATCTGCCTTCTGCTCGGGTCATGATACCAGGGTCCTGGGATCAAGCCCCACATGGGGCTCCATGCTCATCAGGGAGCCTGCTTCTCCCTCTCCTTCTGCTGCTCCCATTGCTTGTGCTCTCTCGCTGTCTCTGTCAATTAATAAATAAAATCTTTAGAAAATAATCAGAGAACTCTAACTCTCCAAGAGACAGGCCTCCATGCTGAGTGACTTTCTGATTTCTCCACTCTCTGCACAAAGTCCGTTCACTGTATTGAATCCAGAAACACTAAGTTTGCTCTCAGGGAATGCTTTTGACTTATTTCTCCATTACCTTTGAGAACCAGTTCCTCGAGGTGGTAACAAAGCTCCTGCACAGCACTTTCATCTTCCCATCCAAAATATAAAGTATCTTTTAGCTTTGAAGTTGAGCATCACTAGGGCTGGAAAGGCATCATTTATCCCATGTTCCTATGAGTCCTGTATTTTCACAAAGTCCAACTTGTAATCTTTGGTCACAATGTTGTAAAAGCTTTCCTTCAATATTATTCTTGTTGTTGCTTAAGTTAATAGGAATAATTTTAGGCATAATTAAAAATAACATTTTAGCTCCCATTCTTCCAGGAGGCACTTTACAAATTATTTTTGTTTACTTCAATCCTTGCACTGTGAAATTACCAGAAAATATTTGGATTTTCATCAAAACATAATACATTATTTGTTAAGTATCAAATAAAGAAATATGAAATTCATCACTGTTATTCTTAGTTGTTTCTTTCCCCTAAGATTACCTAAATGATTTATCTTCATAAACTACCATACTTTACTCTGGAAAAGAAGGCTTGAAGAGTTTGTCTTCTGAATTGAACCCAGATGTTCAGGTTTCCTGAATACCGATCCATGGAAGTGAACAGCCATAAGCAGACGTTACATAGTAGTATCCTGTGCATAGGTCTGCTACGCTGATTGTTCAGTTATCCGTACTGTAGCTCCCTTCCCGGGAGATGGCAGATGAGACTCCAGCAGTTTCCTATTGACACAGTTGATTGGGACATACATATGTATACATACATAGCATAATCTAAGTAGAGTTGGATTTGAGAAGACCTTATGAAGCCTGGAATTATCTCAGCATGTCTAGAGTCAGCTGTAATTAAAAAAAAAATGTTGTGCCTGTGGTTCTTAGGCTTCTGGATCAATGGCTTGGGAGTATGCAGGAAGATGAGCTATTTCATCTCTTCTGCAAGGTGAGAGATATTTCTATCCCAGAAGAGGTCTTTTCTCTTAAAAAACATAGTCATACCAACTGAAACTCCTCTTCCAGTCTCATTTGAAGTAGTAGATCATCTTTTAAATTGCAGATATCTTGGAAGCACTTAAAGGGTTAATAATACTTTAGTGGAAACATCCTACAGGTTACTTTTTTCCCTACCATTGAATAAAAGCCATCCACTCCAAGGACAGTTAAAGACCAGATTCTTGGAACCTTAAAAGTTAAGAATCCTTTGTGTTGGTTGTGTTAGGCAATGCTGCACTTTCCTGCACTTCTGCAAGAATGGGGAAAAAAATACCGTTTAAGGAAAACTAGTCAACAAGATGTTTGGGTATGGTTTAGATCCTTAAATAAATAATAGAGAAGCACAGTCTCAGACCCATGAGTTGGGGGTATTACCTATTAACTGTTTTGTCACAAACCTACCATGTGCTCATGCATAGTTTGTCTTGTGTGTCTTACTTTCTGTTTTATCACTTCTAAAATGAGAGTGTTTAAAAAAAGGGCAGAAACAGACCCATATATACAGAGAACAAACTGATGATTGTCAGAGGGAAGAGAAAATGATGGGGAGTGGGAGGTCCAGTCTTCCATGTATAGAATGAATAAGTCATGGGATGAAAGGTCTAGCATAAGGAAAATAGTCAACAGTATTCTAATGTATTATATGGTGACAGGTCATGACTCCACTCGTGGTGAGCAGAGAACAATGGAGAGCTGTTAAATCACTATGTTGTACACCTGAAACTAATGGAATGGAACATTGTGTGTCAACTACAGTTGATTTAAAAAAATCCTACCATTCCTGTGAAAATTACTGTGAAGAGTAGAAAATTACTGTGAAATTTCTGTGAAATTTAAATTCTGTGAAATTAAATAAAGAAAATTCTGTGAAAATTAAAACACTGTTCACAAGAAAAAATAGACATTTAGAAAAATAAAATGAGGGTGTTATGTTAGTTTTTTGTAGGCTTGTATATACGCATTTATTATTTTATTGAGATAGAAATGACTGACATGGGGCACCTGGGTGGCTCAGTGGGTTAAAGCCTCTGCCTTCGGCTCAGGTCGTGATCCCAGGGTCCTGGGATCGAGCTCCACATCGAGCTCTCTGCTCAGCAGGGAGCCTGCTTCCTCCTCTCTCTCTGTCTGCCTCTACTTGTGATCTCTGTCAAATAAATAAATAAAAATGTTAAAAAAAAGAAATGACTGACACATAACATTTGACTAGTTTCATATGTACAACAGACTGTGAAGTGATCGTCACTAAAAAACAAGTTGACATACATTACCACATATAGTTACACATTTTTTCTTGTGATGAGAACTCTTAAAGTCTATCTTCTTAGCAACTTTCAAATGTGCAATACATCGTTAACTATAGTTACAATAATTATTAACTATAGTCACTATGTTCTCCACAAGATATTGCCTCACATTTAATAGAATGGCTGTTATTTTTTTAAAGACCACAAATAACAGGTGTTGGCAAAGATATGGTGAAATGTTAGACTAATTTGAGATTCCTTCTAGTCCAGATTAAAAATGAAAGCAATCAATCATCCCAATCATAAAACCATGAGCACTTAAAGTTAGAACAGACCTCAGCAATGACTTCTCCTCCTGTCTAGTTCAGGAATTCTTCTTTAGTATCATTGTTTCAGTAATCGATAGCTGAAGACTAACTCTGAGCAGAAGCTTTTCATCTTATAAAGCAGATTCTTCTAAGACACAGGTGGAAGAACTCCATGGTTGACTGTTGGAGCTCTAGGGTTCTTGCATTCTGAGTTTGAATCCCAGCTCACTAGGTGAGTGACCTGGGGAAGTTTAACCTCCAGAAGTCTCAATGTCATCACTTGTTTAAAAGATAATGTTATTACTATGATTGGTGTAACTATTATTGACAAAGACTCTCTTTGACCAGACTTGAGTTAAGCTCCTTTGAGCCCTCTTCTCAACTAGGTCTCTGTGCCCATCTGTGCTAAGCTCCAATTTAGCAAGAATTCTGCTAAGCCAATTTATCAAGAATCCCCACTCTTGATGTCTACTTGACAGAGAACACTTGGTAGCTGATCAGATTCCACATACCCACCCTTTATATCTAATCCTTCTCTCTGTCCTCTATAAGAATCCTATAACATAAGTTTAGTAAGAATCCCCTGTTCTTGATGTGCCCTCTTGGTAATTTTCCATTCACTGAGCCCCACACTCTGCTTCTTGGCTATAAATATCCCCAACTGTCTGTGTTGTATTTGGAGTTGAACCTAACCTCTCTCCCCTGTACAATACCCCCTTTGTCTTGACAAAAGTCTTCCTTACCATTTTTGACAAATGTCAGTATAATTTTTCTTTAACATTTATTATTAGAAAGTCCTCTTTCATGTTGAGCTGAAAACCTATTATCGCCTCCTCCACACTCATCTTAGCACTTTCCTTTTGGAAATATAAATAACATTTCTATTCCTTCTTTCACGTGAAATCTTTCAGATACATGAATAAAGAGTCCACATATATCAAATTTTAATTATTTCAGGTGAAATATGTCCATTCTCTTAAGAGTTCCAATGATTGCCATTTTGTCCCTTTTTATGAACATGTTTTAATATGATATTACAGCAGTCATAATACTTCAAAGGTGTGCATACAATCTGAGGACACACGACACAATTATCTTTCTTGGTCTAAGCCCTACAATTCTATGAAGTTGATATGAGATGTAGTTTACAGATGCACTACATGTTGGCAGCTACATCACACCTTGGCACACAAATACTGATATGAATCTGGATTTTCTCTAACCTTGAATCTTAGCAGTTGATTAAAAAAAAAGGTACAGGATTTAAAATTAGGATGGAATTATTCAGGATAGACTACCCAAAAAAGATATTTCTAGTTATCTAATGAAATAGTGATGGACATGTGTCTTGAGCCTTGAAAGATATGATGGACACTGATGGTGAATCATGAATGTTTTCTAATGATAGGTTGGAATACAGAAAGGCATGGAGAAGGGAATCAAAGTAATATGTCAGCTAAAAGCTGAATTATCATTACTCGCTGCTTTTTTTTTTTTCCCTACACGCCATTGCTAATTCCTATCTCCAAGCCTTGCACATCTTTCTTCAATACTGGCGGATTTGTCTTCAAAGCACCTTAGAACCTGATTATGCCAGGTTTGAAACTGTATTTTTTAGGTATGTATTACTATTTTTCTGAAACAGAAAAGCAATTTAATATTGAAAGTTTTGAAAGTATAGAAATTTGATCTCAATTATATATAGCGATTCATAGATATATATATTGATATCAATGAATTAAATACATAGACATATATTTATGTCACTGAGTATATTTATATGTCATATATATATACATATGTATGTGTGTATATATATGTATATAAAAGTAAATTATATATATGTATATGTATTATATATATGTATATACAAGTAAATTGCAATGTTTATTGCTTTGAAGTGGAATCTATAGGGAAGAAAGACAATTTATATGTGTGTGTGTATATATATATACACATATATATATATACAATGAACTAAATACATAGACATATATTTATGTCACTGAGTATATTTATATGTCATATATATAAGTGGAATCTATAGGGAAGAAGGAAAAAATATATGTGTGTGTGTATATATACATATATATGTATATATATGTGTGTATGTTTATATATACATACATATACATATGCATATATATGTATATCTAAGTGTGTATGTGTGTATATATACACATACATATATACATATACATATATATGTATATATGTGTGTGTATGTGTGTATATATACATATACACACATATATACATATATTATACAATGAATTAAATACATAGATATATATTTATATCAGAGTATATTTATAGTCATATATATATATAAGTGGAATCTATAGGAAAGAAGGAAAATTTATATGTGTGTGTGTATATATATGTATACATATATATACATATATATACAATGAATTAAATACAATGACATATAAGTATATAAATATATATACACATATATACATATATAAATATATATACATATATACGTATTTATGTATATTTACATATATATATACTCAGTGACATAAATATATGTCTATGTATTTAATTCATTGTATATACATGTGTGTATATATGTATATATATGTGTATATGTGTGTATATATATATATGTGTGTATATATACACACACATATAAATTTTCCTTCTTCTTTCCTTCTTCCCTATAGATTCCACCTTAAAGCAATAAACATTGCAATTTACTTGTCTGGGCCCATCCTTAAGCTTCAGATTCTTTGAATATGTAAAGTGAATTTATTCAAGGTTGTTAAGCCCATGATCAAAGATAAAATCTTTTGAAGATGAGATCCATTAAGTATCAACTCTTACCAGGCAAAATTTCAATATCCAGCCAGTATTGTGTATGACATATTGTATAGAAATAATACATAAGGGTGAAAAGGGGAGTTCTCTACCCCATAACACAATTACCAGGTACGTGAGAAAATATTATTGCCTGAAAAAAACTAGGCACAAACTAAACATTCTTGATGACATTTAGACTTTTAGAAAGCACTCTGGGAAATAAGCTTAGGCTGCACACTGATAGAGGAATTTTGCCAAATGAGACAGTCTTGTTAGCCTCTGCTGCATCTCAGCAGCATGCAGCAGCACCAAAAATGAAAACTGGATTTAACTACATCAACAAACATTGTGACGTAGGGTAGACAGAACAAAAGTAACCAGGAGAACAAGTGTTAGAGATGATAAAGCTCAGTATGTTAGCAACATTTTCTGTTGTGTTATTTTTAAAAGTGGGTAATATTGTACTCTATTTCTAATTTCTTTTTAAAATTTTTATTAACATATAATGCATTATTAGCCCCAGGGGTGCAGGTCTGTGAATCGCCAGGTTTACACACTTCACAGCAATCACCATAGCACACATATTCCCCAACGTCCATAACCCAACCACTCTCGCCCTACCCCCCTACCCCCAGCCCCCCTCAGTTTGTTTTGTGAGATTGAGTCTCTTATGGTTTGTCTCCCTCCACATCCCATCTTGTTTTATTTTTTCCTTCCCTCAACCCAAACCCCTCACTTTGCTTCTCAACTTCCTCTAATCAGGGAGATCATATGATAATTATCTTTCTCAGATTGACTTATTTCACTCAGAATAATAACCTCTAGTTCCATCCATGTCCTTGCTAATGGCAAGATTTCATGTCTTTTGATGACTGCATAGTATTCCATTGTATATATATATACCACATTTTCTTTATCCATTTATCTGTTGATGGACATCTAGGTTCTCTCCATAGTTTGGCTACTGTGGACATTGCTGCTATAAACATTCAGGTGCACGTGCCCCTTAGGATCACTACATTTGTATCTTTCGAGTAAATGCCCAGTAGTATGAATGCTGGGTTGTAGGGCATTTCTATTTTCAACTTTTTGAGGAACCTCCATGCTGTTTTCCGGAGTGGTTGCACCACCTAGCATTCCCACCAACAGTGTAGGAGGGTTCCCCTTTCTCCGCATCCTCGCCAGCACCTGTTGTTTCCTGACTTGTCAACTTTAGCCATTCTAACTGGTGTGAGGTGGTATCTCATTGTGGTTTTGATTTGTATTTCCCTGATGCCAAGTGATGTGGAATACTTTTTCATGTGTCTGTTGGCCATCTAGATGTCTTCTTTGCATAAATGTCTGTTCATGTCCTCTGCCCATTTCTTGATTGGATTATTTATTGTTTGGGTGTTGAATTTGATATGTTCTCTATAGATTTTAAATACTAGCCTTTCAACTGTTATGTCATTTGCAAATATCTTCTCCCATTCTGTCAGTTGTCTTTTGGTTTGTTGAGTGTTTCCTTTGCTGTTCAAAAGCTTTTGATCTTGATGAAGTCCCAATAGTTCATTTTTGTCCTTGTTTCCCTTGCTTTTGGTGATGTTTCTAGGATGAAGTTGCTGTGCGTGAGGTCGAAGAGGTTGCTGCCTGTGTTCTCAAGGATTTTGATGGATTCGTTTCTCGCATTATTTATAATTTCTTCAGCCACTTACTGAGTAATAGCAACATTTTAACTACAGAAACTATATGTTATTTTGGCCTTATAAGTATTTCCTAACTGCAGTAATACTTGTTTTATTTTTTCTTGTTTAGTTATTCCGCTTTGGGAAGATATCCTTAAAGAGGTACTTACTGGATTAACTCAACTATGCTTCCAGGCCAACAAGTCACTGTCTTGTCTATTTTTTTTTAATTTTGAGAAATATTTCTTAAAATTTCTATATGAGAAAGACTGGAGACAATATTATGTCAGCCTCCTCTTGTCACTTGTTAATATATTTGAAAGAACACTGGGATATCATTTTATTAGTCTAAGCATATCCGTGAAATTATTTTTACAAAGTGATTGGTAAAGGCATAAGTAAACAGGGTCACTGAAGGATAAACAGATCCTTAATTAAGTTCCACAAATACGAAACACCATTTCCGTGCAGTGCACTCTAGGGGGTGCTAGCTCTGTAGGTAGAGATATATATGAAAAAACCCTAGCCCTTATGTAGTTCATAGATCAATGGTAAGTAATAGTCCCTTATAACTTTCATTATTTATATGTTTCAAATATATTTTAAACTGAAACTGAAATGAACAGCTTAAAGTTTATTTATGCATTATTCATAACTAGCTGGTCCCTTAGACATTGTTCAGAAGGAGTGTTAACCATTGTTAAATTCATACATCTCTGCTCCTCCTCTTCCTTCAAGGTTAAGAACTGTGGATGCTCAAAGCATCTCAAAGGCAAATCAAAAAACCTCTGTGAAGCATGCCTCCCTCCTTATTCCCCAAGTGCAAGAGGCAGGTTGAGTCAGACCAACTAAAACCTGATCTGAAATTTATGAAAATCAGACCAGGAGTTTCACATGAGGCTATGTCCTATATGTAGTGCCCCAAATTGCCCCTCCCCTCCTCCTCCCCCTCCTCCTCCTCCTCCTCCTCCTCCTCCTCCTCCTCCTCCTCCTTCTTCTTCTTCTTCTTCTTCTTCTTCTTCTTCTTCTTCTTCTTCTTCTTCTTCTTCTTCTTTTCTTCTTCTTTCTTCTTCTTCTTCTTCTTCTTCTTCTTCTTCTTCTTCTTCTTCTTCTTCTTCTCCTTTTTGGTATAAAAGCATAAACACTTTTTCTTTAAGGAAACTTTACACCCAGTGCAGGCCTTGAACTGAAAGACCCTGAGATCAAGAGTCACTTGTTCTACTGACTGAACCAGCCAGGATAACCCTAAATTTCTGTGTATAGATTCTTACTCTCCTATGATCACCATCCAGCATATCATAATCAATTGTGTGTGGTGCTTTTCGTCTCTTTTTCTATGTAATTCCTTTTCTAATCAGTTCTCTTCACTATTTCACTATGACTAGCACAGTAAATACTTGTGAAATCTGTGAGGGAAAGAATGAGTGAATGAATGAATGAATGAATGATGCTTTACCCTTTCTGCCATCCCCTGGAGAGCATTTCCCAACTGTGTTTGCTCTTGGTGCTATTCTCTTTCAATCATGCCCCAACCTGTGATTGCAGTTGACTCATCTCGTCAACCCCCAACCTGTAGAGGAGTGTCTCCAGAAGCTCTCTGTTGTCTGTTGTCTCCTCACATTTCTCACGCTTTGTGCTTTCTGTGATTTTGTGTTCTGTGGAACACTCCATATCACAGTGACTTCTAGGAGCTGCCTAGAAATATGTCTAAACCTTCCATTTAAATTTTTCAGTTTTGTTTTACTATTTCAGTGTTGTCTTCCCACCCCCCCTTCTGAGTCTTTAGATTTTGAAATTCTACCCCCACTAAAGTCTACAGAAGTCTTTGAGCACTTTGGGTCTAACACCCTGTCTAATTCTCTCTGTCACTTTAGGATGCACACATAAGAAAACAGATTCCAGTGGGGTGGTCAGTGGCTCAGCCCTGCAGCTGAGATGGTTGAACCTGATTTCAGAGGGGTCTGTTTCTGCCAAAGCAGATGTTTTTCCACCCTGCTGTGCATCACCACCTGGCCCAGTTTTGGCCCCCTTCTGCCTTCGTGTATTTGAAAGACCAAAACACTGACTGATGAAATGCCTTGACATAGATCACCCCCTCATAAGAAGTACGAACAATCCCGTTAAGTTTCCTTGCCTTTGCTGTGCCATGAGGACTTTCAAATGACTCCTTAATGAAGGAGCTGCATGCAGTGGTGGGAACTGTCATGTGCACACATGGATTGGCACTTGGCAATGCTTAATTATACGTGTCTTGCTTCCCAATATTGTTCAAATCCCCTCTGCTTATTTTAATCTTCTGTTCTCTTATTTTCACTGCACTAATGCCATTCTGTGTCTTCTTCCTCCCCAAAGCAAGTCAAGCATTGCCAGTAGCTTGGCCTGCACTTTGACGTTTTCAATATCATCTCCTTCTGTCTCACTTGATAGCACTGTTCCTCTTGCTACAACTTTCCTGGAGAACCCTTTATAAATTTTAAATATTCTCATCTTTTGTTTGTATGCTACTGTCAAAATGAGTTGCCAGGTTATGACCCTATGGTCGGGGGGCGGGACTGGTGGGGGAGGGAGCCGGGGTCCCCAGAACCAGGTGAGGGGACAACCAGGCGGTAGTGGCACAGGGAGCGGTGGCGGGCCATGGTGGGGGAGCTCTGTGACAGCCAAGAGGGGCAGCCGTGCGGCGACTGTGGGGGGCGGGAGGAATCGAGGCAGCAGCAGCCGGAGTGGGGGTGGGACCAGCCCGGAGCCAGCGGCTCAGCAGCAGCAGCGCAGCAACGGGGCGGGGGTGGGGGGTGGGTCCGTCCTGCACGTCAAGGGGGCGGGGCAGCGGCAGTTAGGAGGGCGTGGTGGGCGGGTCCGTCCTGCACGTCAAGGGGGCGGGGCAGCGGCAGTTAGACGGGCATGGTGGGCGGACCCATTGTGCACGTCAGGGGGCGGGGCAGAGGCAGTGAGGTGGGCGTGGTGGGCGGGCCCACAGTGCACTTTGGGTGGGGCAGCAACAGACAGGAGGGCGTGGTGGGCGGGCCCATGGTGCACGTCAATGGGGCGGGGCAGCGGCAGTTAGGAGGGCATGGTGGGAGGGCCATTGTGTACGTCAAGGGGACGGGGCGTGTTGGGCGGGCCCATGGTGCACGTCAAGGGGGCGGGGCAGCGACGGTTAGGAGGGCGTGGTGGGCGGGCCCATGGTGCACATCAACGGGGCGGGGCAGCGGCAGTTAGGAGGGCGTGGTGGGCGGGCCCATTGTGCAGGTCAAGGGGGCGGGGCAGCGGCAGTTAGGAGGTCCTGGTGGGCGGGCCCATCGTGCATGTCAAGGGGGCGGGGGCACAGGGCAGCCGCGGAGCTGCGGCAGCTGAGGTAACGGGGGCAGTGTGAGGGGCACAGCAGGGTGGAGGGGTGCATGTGACGGTAGCCATGTGGTGGAAGTCCAGGGAAGGGGGTGGATGTTCAGGGCGGTAGTAGCCGGGGAATGGGCCTGGCAGCGGGGAGGCAGCGGAGCAGGGGGAAGGGCAAGCCGTTCGGCGGTGGTGGCGTGTGGGGGGCGGCGGGACCGCCGGGCATCAGCGGGGCGTCAACGTCAGGGCGTGGTGGGCGGGGCCACATGGGCCCAGGGAGCTGGTGACGACGTAATCACACTCATGTAGGGGGACTGGACATGGGGGGTAGGGAGCAAGGGTCACCAAGGCAGGGGAGGAGGCCACCAGGCATAGTGGCACAGGGAGCAGTGGCAGGCCATGGTGGGGGAGCTGTGTGACAGCCAAGTGGGAGACCCGTGCGGCGACTGTGGGGTCGTGGGTGGCATCTAGGCAGCAGCAGCCGGAGTGGGGATGGGCCCAGAGTGCACATCAAGGGGACGGGGCAGCAAAAGACAGGAGGGCGTGGTGGACGGGCCCAGAGTGCACGTCCAGGGGGCGGGGCAGCAACAGAGAGGAGGGCGTGGTGGGCGGGCCCAGAGTGCAGGTCAAGGGGGCGGGGCACGAAAGCACAGCAGAGGCTGGGGACACAGGGCATCAGTGGAGTGGCGGCAGTGGTGGTAAAGGGCATTGTGTGGGGGGCACAGCAGGGTGGCAGGGGTACATGTGGGGGGCAGCAAGGTGGTAGCAGTGCGGGGGCTGATGGACGTACTGGAAGCCACACACTTGGCAGCCAGGAGGCATCGGAGTGGGGTGGGGGAGAAGCTAGGCGGTAGTGTCCTTGGGGGTGGGCAGGACTAGCTGGGTATAAGCAGGATGTCCATGTCATGGCGTGGTGGGTCAGGCAGCAAAGCAAGGGCCTGGCTTTGCTGGGATTGGTGCATGTCTACAGGGTGGGACCACTGATAGCAGCAGCAGCGGGGACCCAGGGTAGCAGCAGAGAGGCAATGGTGGTTTTAAGTGGGGGTGCCCTGGACGGGGGAGCAGCGCGGTGGGAGGGGCTCATGTTGTGGGGGCAGCCTGGTGGTACCAGTGCGGGGAAGGCGGAGTTGAACTCGTGGGGTGGCAGCAGCATGGCAACAGAAGTAGGGAATCCGGAAGGCTCCAGAGTGGGGGGCAGGGGTAGCGGCTAGGTGGTAGCTGCAGGGAGGGGTGGGCGGGAATAGCAGGGGGCAGCGTGGCAGGTGGGTCATCTTGCAAGTCAACAGGGAAGGGCTGCGTAGCGCAGGGCTATGAAAACCAGAGCAAGGGGACACAGGGCAGCAGCGGGACATAGGGCAAGAGTGGGACACAGGACACCTTCTGTGTTTGGTGAAAATATATCTCATTAAGCGTGTGTCCGCACGCCCTTCATCCCCATTTTGCCATTAAATGCCTGTGACTGTACACGGTGCTGTGTCTCGTAGGGTCTTAGTGTCCGATTGTGAAAACTATCAAACTCAACTGGGTATGGATTTGCAGAAATCATGGAAAAGCTGCATTCAAGCTGAACAAGAATTAATAAGGGGGGACTGAGTGAGTTGAGAAAGATGAGTCTACCTTTGTGACTCTTGTTTGAAGCATTGCTGGTTCTTTATTGTTTCTTCTTACAGATTGAGGGAAACTGTATCTGAAAATATCCACGATCTACAGAAATGTGATGAAATATTTCTGTGTGAACAAATGGGAGCATTTAACTTCTCTCCCTCCCTGAGCCCTCCATCATTCAGAAACTCTCAGGGAGAATTCTTTCTTCCAAGGTACTTAGGATTATTGGCGTAAATTCAGCACAAGCACATTTTTCTTGTAACAGAACACCGCTGGAAACATTGGTTATTTTACCAAGGGATTGAGTGAAATGTCCAATTGGAGAATAATGTGTATAGACTCAGATAATGACCAGACAGTTTTCAGGAATTAAGGGTGCCTTTGTGGAGCCCCTTGGCAATAGCAGCTTCACACCTCGATGACACAGTGCCCAGGAGCCTTGCCAGATGAGTAGGGAATGTTACTTGTTGGCAGGTATAGGAACCTCAGGATATTTGGGGGACCTCGAGAAGAGGAATCCACCCAAATCAACAGGTATTGCAGTCAAGTCTGATGGGCATATTGCGCTTGGCTTTGGCCTGGACACACTACTGAAAGTTCACTCTAGAGATTGCTCATGAGAAGTTCCAGCACAACATGGTTTCAAAATCTGCATGGAACGGTCCGTCACTATGCCTGCCAGGCTTAGTTAGAATAGACGCTAGGAAACCAAGTGTGCTTGTGGCTGCCTTCTTGCATCTAAGAAACTATCCCAAATCCGTTGAACTGAAATCCATCACCCATGTGGAATGGCACCCACTGCCACCACCGCCAGGCGTTTCTATGCCTCACAGTGGGTCCCATGAAGCTCTGAATCTGTTTAGTTCACAATCAGGTTTGGGGACCTCACTTTAGAGGCTGGCAGTGTTTTCTGATTGGGAAAATCCTATCAGAACTTTACCCCAAATCGTCCCAGTCTCCTCTAAAAGCTGGTTGTTGGAGGGCTTGCCCTTTGGGTCAGTAGCATAGTCTCTGGTTAGGAGTGAAACAACTTCAGTCTCCAAGGTATAGGTTATATTTGTATTGGGTGGTGATTATTTGTTGGTTTTTTAATTTCTCTTTTTGAGTTCCAGGGTCCATGAGAGGCATGTCTTAGAAAGGAAAGACCGGAGGCTCCTTTCAACCAAATAGAGTTGTGAAAAAAGAAAGGAAGCAAGACTAACAGAGTCACTCACGTAGAGTAAAAAAGACATTGAGGAGGTAGAGTATATGCATATCTCCTATGGGAGTTCCATGTCATTGAAGTGATGGGGTAGATGAAAGAGAACCATGTCAAAGTTGAAAGACGATTCCAGGGGAAGTAAGCATCCCTAGGACAGTCATGCAAAATGCAGTTGAAATAGGGTTTATGCAGATTTTCTGTTTTGGTTCTGGGAGCAGCAGGAACTTTATTTAGACTCCTGTCACTAGTTGCACATGGTGATTGACCCCTGGGCCATTTCCTGGCCCACATCCTCCTGCTTGGGTCTGGCAAAGATATCATGGACCTCCCGGAAGCCAATTGACCATGCATGTATGATTTGAAGGGCTGCCAGCAGCAATGCTAAGTCTTTCACAAATTTCGAGGTTCTGTGGTTTCGGCCTCTTTGAGCTTGTGCTCTCTGCTAGAAGGGAAGGGCATGCTTTCAGTTTTGTGTGACATTGTGTCTTCCTGAGCGCAGATCCTGAGACCTAAACTAAATACTCTCCCTGTTTTTACAGGTGGTGCTTTGAGTCTCCGGTGAGTTGGCCTCGTTGGCAGCATCCAATGCAACTGGCCTCTGTCTCCTCAGTGCAGATTCAAGTGCAAAATGTACAGGAGTGTGACCTGTGTCATCTCCCTGATGGCTGTACATCACAGTGGTAAGTTGTCTTAGTTCAGAACCTCCCGCCTGGGTTGAGGTTCAGGCCTTGACTTGGGTATCTTTTGCCGGCTTCTGTCTTTCTTCTGGAGGGAAAGATACCCTCTTCTTCTCGATTAAATTGGAGATACACCCTTAACCAGAATATCTAGAGTTTGCTGCTTGGGGAAAATTACTTAGTGGCACATATGGACAAGGTTCCTCAAGTCCCTGCCCCACACAAAACTTCTGAAATCCAGGTTGCCTCTGGTAGCATAATCCTGAGTTATTGCAGGCTGACCTTATAAATAGACATTCTCTCAATGATCGACCTTCTGCCCACACTTGCTTTATTGCGCCCTTCCTCTAGAGCAAAGAATCCCAGGCATCTTTACAAATGGATGTCTGAGTTGACTTCCACACACGTTCTCTCTCTGTTCCTTTCTCTCTCTCTCCTTAGTTTTTTTTTTTTGTGGGGGGGTGAGTGGGAGTTGCAGAGGATGAGAGAGACCCTTCATCAGTCCCCACATGCCTTGCATAACCGGACACGGGGCTCAATCCCATAGCCCTGACATCATCATCTGAGCCAACACCAAAAGTTGGTCCCTTCACTGAAAGAACCACGCAGGCATTCCTGGACATGCTTTGACTTTATGGAAGGGAGTGTAAGAACCCGCTCCTGTTCTAAAATCTTCCGAATCGGGGAGTATTTCCACGTCTGCAGTGGTCGCACACCCTCTCAGGCCCAGAGATACGTAGCTGTTCTTGGTGGTGGAGAAAACCCCTTGGCTCCCACGTTCTCATCGATGGGGAGGAAGCTCTCCCTGCCTGATGCTGAACTGTAGAGGTGTTCCTGCCCTGGTCCCAGCAGGTCTTCCAGAAGAGCCCCTTTGTAAAAGATGAAATGAATTTGCCAGCCTCGGGGTTGCTCAGTTGGGTAAGCATCTGCCCTTGACTGAGGTCAGGATCCCCGGATCCTGGGGGATCAAGCCCTGCATTGGGCACCCTTCTCCCTCTTCCCCACTGCCCGACCCCAACTCTTCTTGCTACCTCCCTAGCTCTGTCGCTCTCAAATAAGTGAAGTAAATAGAAATATTTCTAAGCATGTAATAAGTTTGTAAATCCTTTCCAATTTGTGAGGACAATATTAGTAGAATTAAGGACACAGGAGAGGTAGATCACAAACCGTGTGTTTGTTGAATCTTGTGGCCATTCATCCTTGCGATCTACATGCGTCGATAGGTTAATGTTTTCGTGAACATACGTCGATCACCTCGTGTTCTGAGATTCTGAGTTCACCCTCCAGTTGATGTTCTCATGGATCCCAGGCGGGGGTACTTCCTGGGATCCAACTTCCTACCAAGAGACAGTACCTGTGTCAGTTGTGAAAAAAGGAAAAGTCCCCCGTTCTTACTTGGCACAGTGTGCACGGCTGTGAGACCCCGCCTGCTCAGTGATCCTGGCCTTTATGCAAGCACTGATGGATCAAAGCAGATGTGCTTGATTTCTAGCTACTGGTTACTGGAATAGCGCATTCCACATCTGTCAGAACGGGACCGAGTTGTAGGTGTTTGTAGTGTTCGAGTTTATATCTCAGTGTCACCCCAAGAAATACCTTGGGAGGTCTTTGCCCAGTGATTTTCTTATGTGAGTGTCCAGGGAAGAGTTTCCCCCCGTTGCGTTGGGATCAGTGATTCCTCGGCGTGAGGGTGTCATTGCTGGCTAAGGAAGAAGGGATACCTGAGCCCATTCCTTTCCTCATCACACCGGGAGGATTTTCTTGTGTGTGAATCCTCCCAGGTCCTTCCCGTGTTGGCTCTGTGAGGAATGGGATTCCCATATGGATTTCATCGGCATTCAGCAGCAGCGATGATGCAGGGGGTCCCAGGAGGTCCCTGCACCTTCGCTCCCGTGAGAGGGTTGATGCGCACTCTGAGATGGTAGCGGGAGCTCAGGCCTGAGCCCCGCTGAAGCTTCTCCCACCAGGCTACAGCACTAGTGGTTCTCCCCGTGTGAGTTCTGCGGTGTTGGGAAAGGGCCCACTTCTGGCAGAAGGCTCTGCCTCAGTGACAGGAGACACGGGGTTTGTCCTGTGTGATTTCTGTGGTGGTGAGAAAGGTGGGCGCTCTGGGTCCAGGCGGGACCCCAGTGATGACAGACCCAGGTTTCTCTGCTTTGAGTTGTCTGGTGTCTCCAAATGTGAGAGCTGTATCTAACGGCTCACCCACATTGACCGCATCAGTCAGGGTTCCCACCAGTGTGGATCCTTGGATGCTGGCTCAGGGTATGGCTGGACTAAATGCTTTCCCCTGAAGATGGCATTCAACCAGTTTCTGTCTGCCTGAACGTGCCCATGGCCTCGAAGGGATGCGTGTTGCTGCGAGCTCTTGTGCAGCAATCCCACCACATGGCTTCTACCCCGTGGGAGGTCCTGGGCATGAATGAGAGCAGAGCTCTCTGAAGGAAGGGTCTCCCACCTTCGTTCCCTCCCTAAGGTGCCTCTCTGGTGGTCTTGCTGTGTACCGAGGTGAGCACTGCCCTGGAGTTTTTCCCCCATACGTGTCATGTCTACTTTCCTCTGAAGGGTGAGTTCTCTCGTGTCTCCCGAGGTTAGAGCCCCGAGTAAAGGCTCTCCCACCCTGGGGACATGTGTGTGGTGCGATCCAGGTTGAACGAGCTCTGATGTCCTTGGCACCGGGGACACATGGCTGAAGGCTCTTCCACATTGTCAGTAAATACAAGCTTTGTCTTCCCAGGACACAACACACATGGAGTGAGGTGGGGGACGTGAGACATCTCCATCCTGTGCCCCAGCATTGGCCGGGTTCCTGGGCAGTTTGAACCCTCTGCTAATGGCCAGAACAGGAGGGGCTGTGGAAGGATTGCTCCCTCATGTTCCTCCCTTCCTGATGCAATGTACGCATTCCAGCCCCTTCCTTCAGGAATCGTCTCTGCGTCTGCCTCTGCAAGCCCCTTGTAGTCGGGTGCCGTGTTAACTTTCCAGAATTCAGATAGATCTTTCTACACGGTAGCCTCACACCCACGTCAACTGCTGCTTAAATTTTGATGTTTCCATTCCAAAGACCATATACCTGTGAGTCGTGCTGAAGCCAGTGACTTTTCCAGACACTTGGGTGGTGGCTCGCCTTGAGGCCCATTTCAGCCGAGAAATGAAACTCTCCAGATTTCTGGTGGGGCAGTTCATATGCTCAGGGTCTTGGAAGACAGGAGAGTGTGGGGAATGCTTAGTGTAGCCCATGTCCAGCTGTGGTCTGGAAGGCCAGGGTTCGTGACCCTGAAGCCTCCCGTTGACTTGCAGAGAAGCAGACATTTGAGATTCCCCCGTGTGGGCATCCTTTCATCCTTTCTAATAGGGAACGTATCGCCCTGAGCTCCTGGGTCTTCTACAGACAGAATGAGTCACGGAACACTAGGCGAAAAAGTACTGAAGTGCTGTATGGGGACTACCAGAACAGAACGAAAGAAGGAAAGAGGGGGAGGGAGGAAGGAATACAAAGAACAAAAACATACTGCCGGAGAAGAAGGGAGGGAGTGAGGGAGGGAGGGCAGGCGGGCTTGAAAAAGGGAGACGAGAACCTGGTAGAGAGGCATTAGGGGAAAGAAGAATTTTGAAAGTTGTGAGACAAACATCTGAGAGTTAAGGTTTGAGCTTGATGACGAAGGGAAGGAATGGAGTCCTCTACTCAGGAGCAGAAACCTGTTATAGGGTCTTGGTGATGAGAACCTAGCGACCAGATAAACATGCGAGGAAAAAAAGGTGAGGACAGGATGCTGGGACATTTCAGATGCGCAAACTCAACCACATCGAGGATGGAAAGAGGTGCCATGTGAGGGTTTCACTGCAAGAATCACAGAAGTGTCCTGTACTCGGAGGACACAGAATGTGCAGTGGGTTAGGTGGATGGAGTCGGAAGAGTTGACAGAAATGGGCCCATGTGGCAGGGTTGTTTCCACAGGAGCCCTATGAGAGACAGGACTGATGTAGGAAAGACGTTAGCATTCAAGGCCGATGGTCAAGAAGGAAGTCTGGAGATGGCTTTGCTGGCAGGAGGTGATTTTTATTAAAGCACAGGAACATGGCCCGTGGGTAGATAGGGTTTCTTCCTGGAGTGGTGATGGGAGGCTGACTCTCTGGGATGGCATTGGGGGAGGTCAGGCCAAAGGGAGGTTTTGCAAGAACGTTGCAGGAGGACAGAGGACACTCAGGATACCGGAGGCTTTGCTCTTGTCAAGGGAAGGTGGTTTTTCCTCCTAGGAAGGCATTAATTGAAAGATGGTGGGGGGCTTCCTGGAGGAATGTTACCTTCCTCCTCTCACAGGTCCTTCTCAAGGGACTGCAGGTTTGAAAAGAAACTCTGTCTTACGGACATTTCCTTCGGCCTGAGCCTCCCTCAGTGTCGTGGAGGGGAGGGAGACGTTAGGGCTTCAGGAAACGGAGATCCGGGTCTCTGGAAGGTCGCTAGCCTCTTGTTAAGCAAGCCTCTTCCTGGAGAATCACGGGGACTTTGACAAACCGAGGGAGACTCTGATATTGCCGGGTTTTGATCTCCATCGGTGGAGAATCTGTTTTTTTCTTTCCTTAGCTTTAGGGCCATCAGAGTGCCTGAGGAATGTCCCTCATATAGCAGGTTGTGGGGGGCAGTGTGGCGTGCCAGCTCCTGCCTGGTGCTCAGCTAGCTTTCTCCTCCCTCCTCGTGTGCCCCTGACCAGGTTAGAGCCTTGCGTGTTTAAGGTTGTTGAAGGAGGATGGTCTCATCTTCTGTAACTTCTTCCTGCTGAATAGGGGCGTAGAGCTGTCCCTACCTGTGGGTCATTCCTGGTCAGCTGGGGGAGGCCCAGCTGGGGGAGGCCTCTGTTGTCAGAGCTGTAAAAGGAAGAGGCCGCGGAGTGCAGGGGAGAACTTGTGACAGGACCTTCCTGAGTGGAAAGGACCATTTGTCCTCTGGAAGTTCCTGCAGTGAAGGGTTAATGGCACCACCTACAGAGACGGGGCAGGGTGGTGGGAAACAACAGAACAGGGTGAGAATAAGAAAGAGAAGGAGAATCCCCATGAAGAGTCCTTTGATAGTGGGTGAGAACCCTCCCCAGGCCACGAGTTGAGCCAGTCCTTAAAGAGAGGGATCCTTGGAAGTGCGGATTGGAGCAGCGGCGTCTGTTAGGAGCCCAGAAATCTCTTTGTGATCGTGGGGAATGTACACACAGAATTGTGTCTTTTGATGGGCACAGGCTCCACCTTGTGCAGCAGTTACAACATCTAAAGCTTTTGTGTTCTGTAGAACAGCTTTGTGTGTTGGGATCATTCCTGTATCTCATTGAGAAATCCTGTTCAGGGTGACATGTAGGGCCTTGACTGTGTACTCAGTAAGGTCTTCCCCATGCTCCACGACATTCTCCAGTCCCAAAGAGGGGCAAAGATGGATGCTAGGTGGCCACGTCAGTGGAACAGAGCACACGTGCGCCGTTGCTTGAAGTGGGGAAGGTCGGCTGGGTCGGTGATGGTTTTCATAAGGTGCCCATGCATCTACTCCCACCCTAAGTGTCCGGTGGCCTCCGGAGCTTGGGGCAGCCATGGGGCCAGGTTAGAGCTTCATGGCCATTGGGTCCCAGCTAGGGGCCCTTATCTAATCCTGAGTCTCCTTGAACCACAGTCAGGCTTTCAAGGGTTCCTCGGGTTGGGAGGGCCCTTCTTGGAATGTGCAACCATTTCAGGCACATATCGGGTTGGCGGGTTATGGTTTGGGAAGAAGATATTTTTCTATCAATTGCTTCACGGTCGAAGAGGACGAGGAAGGCCTGTCGGAGTCCAGATAAATACTTGTGTGATTTTTTGCCAATTAGAACCAACGGGTGGGCACTAGGATCTCTGCTGTGGGGGCAGACATGTTTGCTGACAGGCTTTGGCCTCAGCAGTCTGAGTTCGACTGATGACAGCGTCCCTGGTTCTTCTTACCCCCTTTCCATGAAACTGTTGCCATTGCTAAAGCACCTGTCCTCTGCACTTTCGTAGGGGCATCATCAGTCGGGTGGACTTAAGAACCTTTCCAGAGTTATGAGCCATGGGCATAGAGCAGTCGGGTCCCGGCCTAAGGGTCACTGGGTTTCAAGTTGGGCTGGTTTCGGGTGTTAGTTCAGGCATATCTGGAAGCGTAAGGCGGTACTTGACAGATCGGGCTCCTATCATTGTTTGGTGGCCTTGGTTCTCTGTGACACTCTGGAGCTGATGCCGTCTTTAGAGTCAGGGGCCATCCCCGTATGAATTGGGAGGTTCCTTTTCCCAGGAGGGCAGTTGGATGCTTAGCTGAAGCCTTTGTTTGCCATTGTACTTGAATAGGAGTGGCTTCTTGGATCTGTAGGACTGGGAGGGAAGAAACCATTCCAGGAAGCCCTTTTTATTGGAGGTCCCGCCTGAAGATCCTCGTTAGTAGGAGTCGCTGGTAAGTGGGAGAAAACTTGTCTGGGAGATAAGGGCCTCCGCAGGGGCACCCTCCACTCCATTAGAGAGCAGGTCCTTCATTGTCTCCGTAAGTCCCCAGAGGACCCTGTGGAGTGGTGTATGTTCTCTGGCTTTGAGGGAAAGAGTTCCTCACCCCAGCCTCATCCAGTTGGTGAAGGTGCTCGTTGAGTTCTACAGTCGTGGGGGAATCGATCAATCACATGTTCCAGTTGTTGAATGAACCCTGAGCCCATGGGGTCCCGGTATGATGCCCACAGAAATGGAAGCAAGGAGACTGCCTGTCCATGAGCTAATGTGGAAATGTTTCTGAAGGTGACCTCAAGTTGTCTAGCTTAGGCAAGCAACATATGTAGAAAGGCCACCAGAGTTAGACGTGAACGTCCACAACGGTGGGTTCTTGAAACCTACTTTTCCTCTTCCAAAGAACGCTCCTTTCCAGAGATAGCCAACTCAGGGCTCATGTCCTTGTCAAGCAAGCCCCGCTTTCACTCATGTGGCCCAATTATAGACTGAAGCTCAGCAAGGCTAGTGATCGATCCTGAGTGATCGCTTAGAACCTGCACCCCTGGGACTTTTCCGAGGAATCTCAAACCGTTGTCTCTCCAGGCCAGAAGCCAAGGGAAGGGCTTGCCATCAGACGTGCCTGCAATACCTGTGGATTTGGGCAGGTTCCTTTTCCTGAGGTTCCCGATACATCCTGAAGTTCCCACAGCTGCCAGGAAGTGACACTCTTTACGCTCCTGGTGAGGCGGTGGGTCGTCTGGAGGCAAGGGGTCAGGCCAGCATTCCCAAGGGGCTTTGATGGCCGCTGGCTTTCCGAAAGTCAGCCTCAGTCCCTTAAAGCCCTTTGGTCCCCTCTGGGTCTCTTCCTATCTGTCTCCATAGGACAGTCCCACCCAAGCCTTGGTCAGATCACCCATGTTTCCAGGGATGCCCTGTTCCAGGGAGAAGAGATTCTTATGGAACGTCAGGAGATGGTGAGGGTTGCCATGGGAGATGAAGTGCTTCCCGAGACCTTTGGACTCAGAGGGCTCAGGTAGAGTGAAACGTGCCACGCTTTAATGTGCTTCCAAAGGAATGTTGGGTCCCATTCCTGTACGTCCTAGATGTCTAGCATTGCCGTCCTTGATCCCCATGTTTTCCGCGAGGTGCAGCGTGGTGCTTGGGGCCCCAGTTCCCCTGCCGTGGTGTCTGGGTGCTCCAGAGTTGGAGCTCAGGTGAGGGACAGCCTCTCCTCCCTACACCTATTGCTGCTGCCAAACACACAGGCTGAGTTGGGCCCGTTCTGTGGGGCCGCTGCCAGTGTTGAGCCCAGCATTGGTCACGGTCATGTGCGTGGAAGCGACAGGGGCGGTTCAGGGGCAGCCCCCTAGGGAAATCCAGCAGGGTGGCTGCTGCCCCTCGAGTGGATTGCAGGGTGGTCAAGGGGCATGGAAGTGCCGCTTCATCCCGCATGTGTCATGCTCTGTATGGTTGCTGGGGACTGGAGGGGACAGTGGGAGGAGGAGCAGCCCCTGCAGCAGACAGGGGAAAAAACCAGAAGGCTGCTGTGCCTCTCAGTCCCAGGTGGGCCCAGTCTCACCAGACAATGGACTGTTGTAGGCCCAGATCCTTGCCTCGTGCTCCAAGTGTCAGTCATCAGCAGGGCCTGGGCGGCCAACTCTGGGTGTGGTGGGCGACTCAGAGAGTCCTCTTGTCTCGTCCTTGGGTGGGCGAGGGTCCTCTTGTCTTGCCTCGTCGTTTTCCGGTGGGCTTCCCAGAAGTCTTCTCTTTGGCCTACGGAGGTCAGGTGTAAGAGAGCCGTTCCTACAGGCATGTTTCCTTGTGTGTTCATGCCGAATCCTCCTCTGGGCCCAAGTCAGAGCCGCAAGTGGGGCCCCAGGGCCCTCCTGGCTCCCTTTGTCTGAGCACCGCAGGAGACTCTTTTGCCTTGGGGTCGTGGGCAGACTGCCCTGTGGTGCAGCTGTGGAGAGAACAGGAGGAGTGGTGTGAGATAGCAAGTGGTGTGTGGCCTGGGGCGGGTCTTACCTTCTGAGGTGTTGAGGTCGAGATCTCCCTGTAGGCCCCATGTCTGACCTGAAGAAAGGGAAGTCTCCCATGGGCCCCCTGTGGGTGAATGAAGGCTCCACTGCCAGGGTCACACAGGCGCCTACCCTGACTGTCCTCCTCCATGACAGTGGGGTCCTCCTCCTGCTGGGCTGTTCATCCCAGCCTCTCTGAGTGCCCTCGCCATGCCCTTCTCTGTGGGGGGAGCCTTTGCCCACACGAATGTTGCAGGTGTCATGGCAGAGATGACGGGCTCCCAACTCCCATAGGAAGTGAGTTTGCACAGTCCACAGGCTGTTGGGCAGGTGGTGGGCGAGGTGGGAGCAGGTTGGGTGGGCTTTCCCTGGTGGGTATTCCCTGCGGACTGAGGGATTGAGGAGAGTCTCCAGAAGATAAAACTCTCATAGCGACATGGTGCCATGAGGGGACCCACTATCTCCCACGAGGCGTCTTGGAGGCTCGGGGCCCTGGAGGTATTGTTCAGATCCTACGGGAGTGGCCGGCGGACAGGACTCAGCTGGAGACTTGGGCCGGCCCCGTGCCCACAGGGAAGCAGCGCTGGGAGGGGTGAGCTGTCCTGCTCCTGTGAGCCTGGGGGCCTGTCTTGTTTGCTCATTTCTCAGGTGCGTGAAGTGGGAGATGAGGCCACCCCACCACTGTCTCTTCCCGACTAGTGCTGTTCAGGATCAAGCCGTCTGCTGACTTTTGCAGGGAGGGAGGGCAAGGCTTGGGTCGTGCAGAGTGAGGGGCTCAATGGGCCGTGGGGCCCTTTTCTAAAAGAGCTCAGTGAATGGGCTGCCTGGGGTCCAGTCCCGCCAGGCAGCCAGTGCCCTCCCTCCAAGATCAGCAGCTCCTGGACAACAGCGCTCAACCACCACAGGGAGTTGCTTGAATTAGTTGGAGGTTCCCCGTGAGATGTTCTCAGGGTTTCCTAGTGCCTGCAGGGACTGTGAATTTCCTCTCCTATCCTCTTTGCGGTCAGAGGCCAGGGTAGCACCCTGGGTTTTGTGTGGTTTCCCGAGGTGCCAACAACAAAGTCAGATCAACGAGGGAGAACATGAGTCCATGTTTGCCTGCCCCTTTTCCTGCCCAATTCACCCCATTCCCAAGTCCCTCTCTTCTGCTTCCCTTGTTGTTTCTGTCAAGTCCACAGAAGGGAAGCTTCTTGAGAGCTGAAAGCAAGAGCAGAATGGGGCATGAGCACAGACTCCCTGGCCGCAGAGAACCAAGTGGGGACACCCAGCCCCAGCCTCCCTTCCTGAGGCCCCTTCAGCAGGGTGAGCCGTGCCCTGCCAACTCCCAGCCCTACTCCCTGCTCTGCTTTCTGGGGCTGCTTCCCAGAATCAGTGGTGAGGGGTCAGGGTAATGCTAGGGAAGGGGTGAGGAGGGCTGCCCAGGGATTTCATGCAGCAGTTCAGATGCAAAGTCTGAGTGCCGGCAGGAGAATAGGGCCTCCAGGGTGGGCATCGTCAAAGCAGGGAAAGGGGAGGAGCTCGGAGGAGGCGCTATGGACAGAGGAGTGAGGAAGCCCAAGAGATGGAGGTGGAAGGGAATTACAGGCATAGTGTGGCTCCTTCTGTCGGAATCGTCATCTTCCGTGGAATCCTCCTCCAGGTCAGAGAGCAGCGAGGATGCTGGGGTGGCCGTGAGAGAGGACAAAAGGGAGTTAGTGGAGCCGACGACCTCTGGCCTGCTGCTCTGGGGATGCTGGGCTCTGCCCTCAGTGGGGTGGGGCCCCAGCTGTGAGTCCTCCCTGGCCTTGGTCGCTTGATCCCCACAGGGTGCAGATGGGTCTCTGGTTGCCCACCTGCTCTTCCCACCTCCGGTTCTCTCCAAGACCCAGAAGCCCATCTTTGTGATCCTTTTCCTCCTCGAGGCCATCACTGTCTCTAACACTGCCTCTGCAGGACTCTGCCTTCCTCTGTCCTTGTTCCTCTCCATCCCTGCTACCCTTCCTCCTCTTCCTCCTCCCCTAGTGATGCTCCATGTCTTTCCCCCTGCCAATCTCTACCAGTCATACTGTTGTCCAAGAGGGGGCAGCCAAGGAAAGAGAGGAGATATCCTGGCTCCCCCGGAATCAACCCCCTGATCCCTCTGTGCTGGGAGCAGCTGTTATGGGTCTGGGATTGCTGGGGAACTGCACGGAGACATGGCCCACCACCTCCCCACAGCCCATGTCTGCCCAGTGACTGAGATGACCTTCCCAGGGATATGTTTCCAGCTAATACAATGCTCTCTGTTTCCATAAGTGTTACAGAGGTTGAATGGAGATGGGAGCACAGGAAATCTCTAGGTGCCCTCAGCTGTTCAGGGCAGCCCTGGAAAATGTCCAGCAGTGTGGTCACTGAAACAGGATTCCTGCCAGTGCTCCTGTTGAGGCTTGCAGGGAATGGACAGGGTAGGGGTGTGTAGGGCCCTGGACAGGCCTGAGAAACGTTTGCAGTTTGGGCATGACTGGGGAGTGGGGAGCATGGCCAGGGCTGTGTGCCAGAGAGTTGGCTTTGTGAGAGGAGCCGTGAATCAGTGGCCCTGCTCCCCAGAGGCTCTGTGCTATGCCTCGACAACAGCTGGTGAGAGTGGACCTGGGACTGCAAGTGTTTGAAGTAGGTCCAGCAGCCCCTTCACACAGGCTTGGAGGACCCTGGCCCGTGACAGGGGATCTCCAGGGCAGCTGCATGGGGGTGTCCTTCCCTTGGGAGCACGTCCACAGTTCAGACTCGGCTGGAGTGTGAAGGCTGGCAGAAGCTACAGGACACGGGAGCCTGTGTAGCGAAGCCAGGGGAAGTACGCTTTACCTTCTGTAGCTCTGGGAGTCCCCTTGAAGGAACAGCAACTTAGACAGAACCAGGACGGTTTGGTAGTGGACTTTATAAGGGAGAGTGTTTAGACCTGTCTTCCACCTCCTGGCTCACATCAGATCGTAGTGTCCTGGTTCTCTTGCCCAGGAGAGGGTGGTTGGTGCTGCCAAGTCATGAGCATGACCAGGTCTGGGCCCGTGCCAAGAAAGATCCAGAATCCCTTGTGCACCATTCCTGAGAGGCCATGAGCCAAGAGACCAAGCTTTGACATGTGGCAGCGACCAAGGGAGGCTGCAGCAGGTTTGCTGGGAAAGATCCTTAAAGTAGCTGCACAAGGAGTCGAGTGCTGATGACAAACCGAGGCTATCCTAAATGCCCTTGGACACAATGTCTTTTCTTTTCATTCAGAAACCATGAAATAAGCAAATAATGCCTGTTGCCAAGGCATCCCTTTCCTTGGTGGTTTTTTACCCACCTCCTTCATTCTCCAGAGCAGCAGGGGCAACCCCATTTTCCCGGGAGCTCTGTCCCACTGTTCCCTTCCTCTGTGCCTTTCCCTACCTGAAGAGGCTTCGTCCTCACTGTTGGAGTCATCGATGCTGTCTACATGCAGATCCGTAGGAACTGAAAGAGGAGCAATGCTGTTAGGAGAGGAACCGCCTCACCCCTTCATCCCAGGTGCGTTGAGAGGTCTGTTGGCCATGCAGCATCTGCCTGACCCTTTTGCTCCGCTGTCAGAGGTTCGCGAGGCTGGTGGAGCTGGAGCCCTTGGAGGAGCCAGGGATTAGAGTTTCATCCCTTCTCACGAGACCAGGATGCTGCCGCAGTCACCTCAGTGTCAGTTGTGCATGCCCATGACCGCTGTCCCCTCCCAGTGCAACCATCAAAAACTCCAGTCATTATGGGACTCTTGACGTGAGGCTAGTGGGAGTGAGCGACTGGACGTTTTCGTTTCATTGATGATTTCCATATACTGCATTAAGATAATAAATTACAGTGTAAAATGGATACCAGACAGACTACTCTTTCCTGGTTAGCTCAGCACTAGAAACCAACCAGGAGCGAGAGACAAGGCTGCTCTCCCGCCTATTTCTTGGGCATCCGTGGCTGACCTGACAGGGCCGTTGATAGAGAAGACGTTCCCGGGCTCACGCACACCCACCAGGCACTGCTGGAAGTCTTTGGACCCTAAGAGATTAAGGCGAAGCCCCAGTTCCTAGAATAAATGGGGAACAGATTCCGTGCAGCAATGACCAAAACACAATGTGATGTTCTCAAAACAGAGAAACTCTAGAATAGATATGGAACCACAGAGGAACACAACAAGACAAAACTTTTCTGAATATGAAGAAGTAGGAAGTGGGCCCTAGAAGGTGACCTTCCAATACCCTGAGCCATCAGGATGGTGCTGGCATTCAAATAGGCAGGGGCACATGGGAGCGAAATAGAAATGCCCAAATAAATGCGCTCATGTTGGCATCATGATGCTTGACAAGAGGACCACCGAGAAAAAGCATCCTCTTCTGAAACAGCAAACAGAATGACAAGGCAGAGACTATGGACTCTGAAAAACAACCTGAGGGTTTCGAAGGGGCGGGGGGTGGGAGATTGGGGGAACCACGTGGCGGGTATTAGGGAGGGCACGGGTTGCATGGAGCACTGGATGTGATGAAGAAACAATGAATACTGTTATGCTGAAAATAAATAAAAAATTTTAAAAAAAGAATGAAAAGTCAGTCCACAGATTGGAGACACATTTGCAATCCTTAATTCAGAAAAGGAGTGTTCACTGACAATAAGGAAAAACAGGGGAGACAAGATGACAGGGAGGTAGGAGGAGGCACCGTTTCAACCTATACCCTTACGTGAGCTGATTACCTACCAAAGAACTCTGATCACCCATGAAATCAGCCCGAGATCAGAATTAAACATGTCTGGATCTCTACGGGGGTCAGAGGACGCCAGTGGGTAGGTAAAGTGGGGTGGGAATGTCGGACTGATATCGGAAGAGAAACAAAAGGGGGAGGGAGCCACCAGAGGCGACCGATTGGAGAGTAATACCCCAGTACGAGAGTGCCCTGTGTCTGGGGACCAGCATTAACTTGGAGTCTGGTTGAAAGCACTCAAAAAGAGCAAAGGATCGCGGGGGGAAATTGTGGGAATCGGGGTGGTAGGGACAGGGGCTTAAGTCCCTGGACCCAGGAGAGCCTCCCCTGGTGCTGAGCCATAGAGAGTGTGGCAGAGAAACCAGGTCTTGGCCCCTGAGCTGCCAGCACGCCCAAGAATGCGTGTGAGGGGCTGGGAGCCGAGCCAGACGCCAGACGACAAAATGCGCTCGAACTACCAGCCTGAGATGCGCGTGCCCCACACCCTCCCCTTAGTGAGGTGCACGAAGGCCCAGCCTGGTGCTCTGGGACCTGCGCCGCGCTAGAGCCTGAGACACGCATGTCCCACACACTCCCCTGGGAGATATGCGTGCAAGCCTGAGGCTCTTAGGCCTGGAAAGACCAAGCACCCACAGCCCCGGCCAGCAGGAAAGTCTCAGTGTGCGATTGCTGCTTGGAACCTCTCTGGTGGTCTGGAGCTGCCCAGACAGCTGCTGCCGCTGTGGTTTTGGGTACAAGCAGGAGATCCTGCATCCCCAGGGACATCAACTAGGAACCTGCTCTGCCAGCAGTGAAGGGGGAATTTATATGGGCTCTTCAGCACCCACAGGGGAGCAGACTGAGGCTTCTCTCTGAGAGGGAGGTTGGGGTGCAGTTTGCTTTCCTCTAAACCTCCAAAAACAATCAAAAGCTGTCAAGGCGAGAGAAAAGAAGTGAACAAACATAAAAACCTCCAGAGAACAAAAGCCTGAAAAAACCGGTTTCCTCAGAGCCCACACCCTTGAGGGGGGCGGGAGGACTTAACTCAGGGAACACCATTAACTGAAAACCCACGTAGCAGCCCCATCCCCCAGAAAACAAACCAGGAAAGAAAAAAAAAAAGACTACAAGAGAACAACCACCACTACTTCATAGATAAAACTTTTATTTTAAACTCATTCCCACTATTCTGGCTCATTTTTTTTCTTTTTTTATATGGATAATTTTTTTAACCTATTTACCATCACAGTGAGATGTCCAGTACATCAAATTCAATAATAAACTTCTAACCTGAACATTTTTATACATAGACATGTGTTTTTCTTTTGCTTTTCTATTTTTTAAATTTTTTTAAAAAGTTTAGTTTAGTTTAGTCCAGTTTATTCCTTTTTTATTTTTATTTTCTAATATTCATATAGAGTTAAACTTCAAGGTAACCTCCTTTCTCCAATCAATGCTACCACTATAGGTAAACCAATTTTTAATCCCCCTTTATCTTAGGAAAGTTGAGTCTTTTAACAAAAGATATCAAGATACATCCAGGAAGAATCAAAAAAACCTTCCTCGCCCACACTAAGAATCTATAACCATGCTCACATCTTTTTCTTCTGCCAGTGTCTCTGTGTATTTATGTTTGTCCTGATAGTATATAAATCTTATACTTGGGGTTCTTTTTGATGAGATTCTTACTTTTTTTGCTTATATATATATTTTTTCTCTTGTCATATGCTTTTATGAGTCTTTTTGTTTGTCTGTTTTTGTTTGTATACTTCATAAATCTTACCTTAGGGCCCATTTGGGCTGAACCTTCTTTTTTATCTTCCCTTTTATTCCTCTCTCTCGCTCTCTTTTTTTCTTTTTCTTTTCTTTTTTCTCTTATTTGGATGGGGAATCCTGAGTGCTCAGAAGCGTTCCAGGGTGCACCTTGACTGCACCACGGTCGATACATCCAGCTACATCTGTCCAGTCATCTCTCACCAAAATGACTAGGAGGAGGAATCCCCAACAGATGAAAAATAAAGAGGATGGGCCTTCTGCAACAGAGCTAACAGCTATCAACATAGACAATATGTCGGAAAGAGAATTCAGGCTAACAATTATCCAGGCAATAGCTAGGTTGGAGAAATCCATGGATGACCAAACGGAACTGATTAAGGCAAAATTGAAAGCGACCAGGGATGATGTTCATAATGTTAGGGCAGAGCTGAAGGCCACCAGGGATGAGGTTCACAATGCTCTCAATGAGTTCCAATCTAATCTAAATTCTCTAAAAGCTAGCGTAACTGAGAGAGAAGACAGAATTAGTGATCTGGAGGAGAAACAGATAGAGAGAAAGGATCAGGAGGAAGCGTGGAACAAACAGCTTAGAAGCCACAAAAACAGAATCAGGGAAGTAAATGATGCCATGAAACGTTCCAACGTCAGAATTATTGGAATCCCTGAAGGGGAGGAGAAAGAAAGAAGTCTAGAAATATAGTGGAAAAGGTTTTCATGAAAATTTTCCCAATCTCGCGAATGGAACCAGTGTTTATGTACTAGAGGCAGAACGGTCTCCCCGCACGATTATAAATTCCAAAAGAAATCCAGGCACCTGATAGTAAAATTGAGGAATCATAATTGTAGATACAATCTCTTGAAAGCCGCTAGGGCAAAGAAGCTCCTTATGTACAGAGGAAAGCCCATCAGAATAACGTCACACCTGTACACAGAGACCTGGCAAGCCAGAAAGGGCTGGCAAGATATATTCAGGGCACGAAATTAGAAGAACATGCAGCCAAGAATACTTTATCCAGCAAGACTGACATTCAAAATGGATGGAGAGATAAAGAGATTCCAAGACCAGCAAGGCTAAAAAGACTATGCAACCACCAAGCTGACACTGCAGGAAATATTAAGGGGAGTTCTATAAAAGAGGAAAAATCCTAAGAATAGCACTGTACAGAAATATAGAGGCAATTGACAGGAAGAAAGACCTCAGGGGTAACAAAATGTCAGTATAAACGTATCTCTCAATAATCACTCTCAATGTGAATGGCCTAAGTGCGCCCATAAAATGACACAGGGTTGCAGATTGGATAGAACGACAGGATCATCCATATGTTGTCTACAAGAGACCCATTTTGAGTAAAGATACACCCAGACTGAAAGTGAAGGGATACAGAAGCATCTTTCATGCCAACGGGCCTCAAAAGAAGGCCAGGGTAGCAATTCTCATATCAGATAAATTAGATTTCAAAGTAAAGATGGTAGTCAGAGATACAGTAGGTCACTACATAATTCTGAAAGGGACTATCCACCAAGATGATCTAACAGTTGTAAATACGCCCCCAATATGTGAGCAGCCAATTACATAAGAAAACTCTTAATCAAGATAAAGAGTCATATTGATATGAATACATTAAGAGTAGGAGATCTTCACACGCCTCTCTCAGAAATAGATCATCAAAGCAGAAAATCAGTAAAGAAAGAAGAGCATTGAATGACACATTGGACCAGATGGACCTCATAGATATATACAGAACATTCCACCCTAAAACAACAGAATACTCATTCTTCTCAAGTGCACATGGAACCTTCTCCAGAATAGACCACATACTGGGTCACAAATCAGGGCTCAACCGATACCAAAAGACTGAGATGATTCCCTGCATATTCTCAGATCGCAATGTTTTGAAACTGGAGCTCAATCCCAAGGAAAAGCTCAGAAGGAACTCAAACACCTGGAAGCTAAAGACCACCTTGCTTAAGAATGCTTAGATCAACCAGGAGATCAAAGAAGAACTTCAACAATTCATGGAAACCAACGAGAATGAAGACACTTCACTCCAAAACCTATGGGATACAGCAAAGGCGGTCCTAAGGGGGAAATACACAGCCATCCAAGCCTCCCTCAAAAAAATTGAAAAATCCAGAATACACCAGCTGTCTCTACACCTTAAAGAACTGGAGAACCAACAACAAATCAAACCAACTCCACACAAAGGAAGAGAAATAATCAAGATTAGAGCTGAGATCAATGAGGTAGAAACCAGAGATATAGTAGAACATATCAATGAAACTAGAAGCTGGTTTTTTGAAAGAATCAATAAGATCGATAAACCATTGGCCACACTAATCCAAAAGAAAAGAGAGAAAGCCCAAATTAATAAAATTATGAATGAAAAGGGAGAGATCACAACTAACACCAAGGAAGTAGAAACAATCATCAGAAGTTATTATCAACAGTTATATGCCAATAAGCTAAGCAACCTAGATGAAATGGATGCATTCCTGGAAAACTATCAACTCCCAAAATTGAACCAGGAAGATATTGACAACCTCAATAGACCGATATCTAGTAACAAGATTGAAGCAGTGATCCAAAACCTCCCAAAAAACAAGAGCCCAGGACCTGACGGATTCCCTGGGGAATTCTATCAAACTTTCAAAGAAGAAATAACACCTATTCTCCTGAAGCTGTTTCAAAAAATTGAAGCAGAAGGAAAACTTCCAGACTCTTTTTATGAAGCCAGCATTACCCTGATCCCCAATCCAGGCAAAGACCCCACCAAAAAGGAGAATTTCAGACCAATATCACTGATGAACATGGATGCCAAGATTCTATACGAAGATCCTAGGAAACAGGATCCAACAGCACATTAAAAAGATTATCCACCATGACCAGGTGGGATTCATCCCTGGGTTACAAGGATGGTTCAACATTCGCAAATCAATCCATGTGATACAACAAATCAATAAGAGAAGAGAGAAGAACCACATGCATCTCAATTGATACAGAAAAAGCACTTGACAAAAATCCAACATCCATTCCTGCTTAAAATGCTTCAAAGTATAGGGATAGAGGGAACATTCCTGAACTTCATCAAATCTATCTATGAAAGACCCACAGCAAATATCATCCTCAATGGGAAAAAGCTTGCAGCTTTCCTGTTGAGATCAGGAACACGACAAGGATGCCCAATCTCACCACTCTTGTTCAACATAGTATTAGAAGTCCTAGCAACAGCAATCAGACAACAAAGAGAAATAAAAGGTATCCAAATTGGCAAGGAAGAAGTCAAACTCTCTCTCGTCGCAGATGACATGATTCTTTATATGGAAAACTCGAAAGACTCCAGCCCCAAACTTCTAGAACTCATACAGCAATTCAGTAATGTGGCAGGATACAAAGTCAATGCACAGAAATCAGTGGCTTTCTTATACCCTAACAATGAAAATACAGAAAGGCAAATTAGAGAATTGATTCAATTTACTATAGCACCAAGAACCATAAGATATCTCAGAATAAACCTAACCATAGAGGTTAAGGATCTGTACTCGAGGAACAACAGAAAACTACTAAAAGAAATTGAAGAAGACACAAAAAGATGGAAGACCACTCCATGCTCTTGGATTGGAAGAATAAACATTGTTAAATTGTCTATACTTCCCAGAGCAATCTATACTTTTAATGCCATTCCAATCAAAATTCCACCGGTATTTTTCAAAGAGCTGGAGCAAATAATCCTAAAATTTGTATGCAATCAGAAGAAACCCCGAATTGCTAAGGAAATGTTGAAAAACAAAAATAAAACTGGCGGCATCACGTTACCTGATTTCAAGCTTTACTACAAAGCTGTGATCACCAAGAGAGCATGGCACTGGCATAAAAACAGACACATTGACCAGTGGAACAGAGTAGAGAGCCCAGATATGCACCCAAAACTCTATGGTCAAATAATCTTTGACAAAGCAGGAAAAAATATCCAGTGGAAAAAAGACAGTCTCTTCAATAAATGGTGCTGGGAAAATTGGACAGCGATGTGTAGAAGAATGAAACGTGACCATACTCTTACACCATACACAAAGTTAAACTCGAAATGGATAGAAGACCTCAACATGAGGCAGGAATCCATCAGAATCCTAGAGGAGAACATAGGCTGTAACCTCTTTGACATCAGCCACAGCAACTTCTTTCAAGACATGTCTCCAAGGGCAAAGGAAAGAAAACCGAAAGTGAACTTCTGGGACTTTATCAAGATCAAAGGTTCTGCACAGCAAAGGAAACAGTCAACAATTCTAAGAGGCAACACACGTAATGGGAGAATATATTCACAAATGACACTACAGACAAGGGGCTGTTGTCCGAGATCTATAAAGAACTCCTCAAACTCGACATTGAAAAAACAAAACAAAACAAGCAAACAAAAAACAGATAATCTTGTCAAAAAATGGGCAGAACACATGAACAGATACTTTTCCACGGAAGATACACAAATGGCTCACAGACACAGGAAAAAAGGTTCACCATAATTAACATCAGGTAGATTCAAAGCAAAACCACACTGAGATATCACCTTACACCAGTGAGAATGGCCAAAATTAACAGGACGGGAAACAAGAAGTGTTGGAGAGGATGTGGAGAAAGGGTAACCCTCTTACACTATTGGTGGGAATGCAAGTTGTTGCAGCCGCTTTGGAAAACGTTGTGGAGATATCTTAAGAAAGTAAAAACAGAGCTTCCCTCTGACCCTGTAATTGCACGACTGGGTATTTACCCCAAAGATACAGATGTAGTGAACAGAAGGGCCATTTGTACCCCAATGTTCACAGCAGCAATGGCCACGGTCGCCAAACTGTGGAAAGAGCCAAGAAGCCCTTCAACAGACAATGGAAAAAGAAGATGTGGTCCACATTTACAGTGGAATATTATGCAGCCATCAGAAGGGATGAATACCTAACTTTTGTGTCAATATGGAGGACTGGGGGAGATTACGCTGAGGGAAATAAGTCAAGCAGAGAAAGACAATTATTATATGGTTTCAGTTACTTGTGATGCTTAGGAAATTACAAGGACGACATTAGTAGAAGAAAGGGAAAAGTGAATTGGGGGAAATTGGCAGAGGAGATGAAGCAGAGAGACTGTGGCTCTGAGAAACAAACTGAGGGTTTTTGAGGGGCGAGGGTTGGGGGATAAGTGAGCCCGGTGGTGGGTAGGTGGGTATTAAGGAGGGCATGTATTTCATGGAGCACTGAGTGTGGTGCATAAATAATTGATCTTGGAACTCAGAAAAAATTAAATATAAAAAATAACCATTTAGTTACTTATAGGAATCTTAATAAAATATGAAGAGTGAAAAATGCTTTTTATTTAAAATGTAATAATGATGCTATTTTGTATCTTTATGAGATTTAAAGGAAAACATCCTTTAAATTGGAGACCTACATTCTCCAATTGATAAAAATTACCTACTTATCACCTTTATAAAAATAAACTTCCTGTATTTCTACTCTACTGAAAGTTACTACAGATTTCATTCAGCAGAAAGGGGTGTATTTACAAGGACAGTAGTAGAATATTTATGAGAAGACTTTCCATTGTATATCCATTCTTTATATATATATATATATATATATATATATATATATATATATATATATATATATATATAAAGACTTTCCATTCTTTATCCATTCTACATTTCACTTTTACCACAGAGGATCTAGGAGACAAGACACTGAGAACACACAGTGATTCTAATTGGTTCTCAGATGTTAGTCAAAATGAAATTGTAAATATCCTCTTTGAGAGTATAGGGAGGCCACTCACTTCATAAAACATACCTGAATAATATCATCTTAAAATATTTTTTAGGAACACCTGAATGATTTGGTCATTATGTGTCTGCCTTTGGCTCAGGTCTTGATCCCAATCAAGCCCCACATCGGGCTCCCTGCTCAGTGGGAAGCCTGCTTTTCCCTCTCCAGCTCCTGATTTTATTCCCTCTATGGTTATCTCACTCTTCCAAATAAATAAATTATGTATATATCTAGATATAGATATAATATAGATAAATATATATTTTAATTTTGCAGCTTGACACTGTTCCAAAAAATTTTCAGGGATGAGTCAAATTTAAAACAATGTCAAATAGAGCTTCTTATGACCCTGAAATTGCACTACTGGTTATTTACTCCAAAGATACAGATGTAGTGAGAAGAAGGACAACACATACTCCAATGTTCATAACAGCAGTGCCCACAGTCGCCAAACTGTGGAAAGAGCCAAGATGCCCTCCAATGGACAAATGGAAAAGGAAGATATGGTCCATATACACTATGGAGTATTATGCCTCCATCAGAAAGAATGAATACCCAACTTTTGCAGCAACATGGATGGGACTGCAAGAGATTATTCTGAGTGAAATAAGTCAAGCAGAGAGATTCAATTATCATATGGTTTCACTTATTTGTGGAGCATAACAAATAACATGGAGGACATAGGGAGATGGAGAAGAAAAAGGAGTTGAGGGAAATTGGAAGGGGAGGTGAACCATGAGAGACTATGGACTCTGAAAAACAATCTGAGGGTTTTGGAGAGGCGGGGGGTGGGACGTTGGGTGAGCCTGGTGGTGGGTATTATGGAGGGCATGCATTGCATGGAGTACAGATGTGGTGCATATGCAATGAATTCTGGAACACTGAAAAGTAATTTAATTTTTTAAAGGAGATATGAGACTCTATCTGAGGACTGTGCCTGGGCAAAACCAGAGCAGGTGTCCCCAGGGGTGAGCAAGGGGTCGAAGCCCACTCAGATATCTGTTTTTGGCTGGGTTGGGCCCTTTCATTCAGGAGGCATTCAGGAAGTCCCACTCATCACAGTTGATCCTCTTGGAGCTAACTGTGAACCCTGCACAGACTGGACAGCACCCCAGGGCTCCAGACTAGTTAGGGGACAAACAGTGACACTTGACAAGATGAGAGTTAAAACCCACAGGACATTTTATGCGGTGACCCCTGCCTTCCACTAGATATGGGTGTTGCAGCTCCTGGGTGGCTCAGTGGGTTAAGCCTCTGCCTTCAGCTTGGGTCATGGTCTTGTGGTCCTGGGTCAAGCCCCACATTGAGCCCCACATCGGGCTCTCTGCTCAACAGGGAGCCTGGTTCCCCCTCTCTCTCTGCCTGTCTCTCTGCCTACATGTGAACTCACTCTCCTGGGTAATCTAAATAAATAAAATCTTTTTAAAAATTTTAAAAAATAGATATGGGTGTATTTTCTCCAGCTATGATGAGGTCTGCAAAGTCTAGGAGCAGCAGAATATATGAGCGAGCTTTGGCTGATGCACAAGGGCATTCTCCCACCCCCATTGAAGCCAGGGAACTGTGAGTTGGAGGACTCTTGGACCCTCATCCCACACATCTGTGATTCCTCCTTAAGGGTGAAGGTCTGAGAGTTCCTTCTGGAGAAAGGAAGGAGCCTGGGGGTGTATGTGGGCACCTTTGCAGAGCAGAGAGGGCTGAAGGACAGCTTTAGCCCCTAAGGGAGTCATTCCCCAGCCAGCCCCCTCATAGCCCTGACTCTACACCAATCCAGGGATGCAGAACAGAGGCCGTAGGAAACATCACACTTAGCGATCTGTTGGAACCTGGACACTGGGTGCTCAGAAGACCCAGTGAGAGCTCAGGGACCAGATATTCCACACCCTGTGGGAGAATTGTGTCAGTGGAAGGAGACCCACTCATGGAAACTAGTGAAAGAGGCAGCACAAGGGCAGAGGAGATAACATTTGTGGTGCTGGGAGAGTCCTGGAAAGGCCTAGCTAGAGACAGAGTCCCCTACTTCCCCCCTTGGTTGGATCTTCACAGCACAGTGGCATGTGCAGCGAGGGTAATTAAGAGGCCAGACACAACCTCTCCCTGGGAACTTTCAGTTGAATTCTGTGGCAAGTGGACAAGGAGAAAGACTGAGGAGTGTGTCCAGCTCCCCAGGAAAGACAGAAATTCTCACAGGATTGATCAGGACTCACACTCATAGTGCCTTTTTGCACCCTGTCGTCTATGACGAGACCTGTCTCAGGCAGGACTGCCAGACCACAGGTGGACAAACACGAGCACTGGTCTCTGACAGGAGCTGGAAGCCCAGGGACCCAGCTTCCCACAGGGGTTCCCTGGGATATTGGTTTGGGAGGGAGCTCTGTCTTCTGACTCCTCTGCCTAACCATCTCTTCCCAGGGCCATCTCCTCCATCTTGCACACATGGCTAGAACAATAGCTCGAGGTTTTGGCCGGCTACCAGAATTTCCCAGCCTGAATATGCTGCTGGCATACCTGGGGCTCAATGTGCCAGGCTCAGATGTGGAGGACCATGCCCAGCTTCTGCTCTCACTCCGGCAACAGCTTGTGCCCACGGAGACAGAGTCTGGGAGTGAGAAGGGCTGGGTTGACTGATGTGGTCCTGTGGAGGGGGTTGGGTGGACCACACTGACCAAGACTACAGTACACTTGAGCTGAGTGGAGTGAGTAGTCTCAGATCCCTCTCCCCATGGTCTTTAGTCAGGGAGACATGCCAGAGATTGGTTCTTGGATATAGAAGATATTCAGTGCTGCGAAAAGCTTCCTTTATTTTGAAGGGTAATGGGATGTCAATCATGCTGATGATACTTTCTTTTCAAGGAACTACAGCACTAGGCCCAGAGAAAGATCCTGAACCACCTCAGGAACTCGCCCCAGCTCCCACTGTGGTGCCCGCTGTATCTTTGGACACAAAGCTGGCCCACCCCATCCCTGGTGCTGGAGCTCACCCCTCAGCAAGAGCAGTGGCACCACCTCACCTGTTGGGGCCAGTGCAGGTGGCAGTCCGGGCTCTCATTCACTCTCCTGAGATGGAAGAACTATCAGGCCCTTTACCTGACCTGAAGGTCCAGCAGGGTTCTGCCTGTGCTCCTTTTTGGTTCCTGAGGGGCTCGAGCCAGCACCTCTCTCAATGGAATAACCAGACTCAGCCGCCAACAGCAGCTCATGCTGGCTGGAACCCCAAGGACAGGATTCCTTGCCCTCTTTGTAATTTTTGTGTTTTGTATACACCTGTAAATTGGCTTAATAGGTTTTGTTCATTAAATAAAGTATTATTAGAGTTTACTTAAAAGTTTACTCTGATCCTCTTCAATGGTATATTGAGGTGCCTTTAGTACCTTAAGTGTGTTGTACAACTAATTACTTGTAGAACATTTCTATCACAGAGAAACCTGGGATACTTAACACTCACTGCTCCTTACTGCACCCCAGTCCTTGGAACAATGGCTCTTTGCTCTGCCTCTGGTACTATACCTCATCTGGGATTTTCATGTGACTTGAATCCTACAATATGGCCTTCTCTGTCTGGCTATAGAATATAAGAAAGATACATAATTTTTTCATTGTTGTATAAAAGTAATATTTTATTACAAACGAATGATCCTGAAAGAACTACCATCATGGGAAGCCCCAAATTAAGCTACTCTCATTATCTGGGGTAGTGTTTCTTTTCATAGGGATTACTTGAATAGCAGAAACAGGGGAAAAATCTGGATCCAGGAGACACCTTTAAATTCTTTCATTATCCTGCGTAGACCATGTTTAAATTATTCTTGTGGGCAATTTATAAAAAAATATTAAAATCACATCTTTAATCTTCCCATTTATTACTATCAAGCCAGGTAATAGAGTAAATAGTTCTTTAGTTTTAAGCCAGAAGGCGTTTATGTAGTAAAATAATGACTTAAATATGGCAAAAAGAAGACAAGTTCCTTCTCCCAGAAATAATCATCTGTAATGGATTTTGTCCCAATTTCAATGATTTTCCCTCTGGGTTGTGCGTGAGCGTGAGCGTGAGCGTGTGCGTGTGTGAGTGTGTGTGTGTGTGTGATGTGTGTGTGTGTGTGTGTGTGTGTGTGTGTGTGTGTTACGCTGTAGGGGGAAGGTAATGAGCTTTTGGGCTGGGCTCTTCTTCTACCTGATGTCCCCACAGTGGACAGGCACTGTCGCTGCTGTCCTCTTGGGCATTCTCAGTGACAGCACTCAAAGACCCATCATGGAACAACTGAGCCATTTCCAATTATTTGACTTTCATCATTCAAGTGATAAATACATCTGTGCCACAAATCTGTTTCTTTCTGTCTGATTCCTACAAGTTTCACCACTTGAACACTTTAATTCAGGGACATTCCCCTTGTACTGATGGCGTCAGAAGTGCGTGACAATCAAAGGAGTGATGAGGCCCTTGGTGGAGGGACTATGGGCCCCTGAAAGACCACATGAAGGAGCTCAGTATCTAATCTGAAGATGCACTCAGCACTGTCATGTGAATAAATCTATGGCAACATGACAGCAAATTTGGGCAGTTATTTGGTAAATCAGCATAAGGGAATATAACTAGAACATTTTGAAACCAGCAAACAAACATCCATAGTTATCAGCCTAGAACATAGAGAAAATGACCAAAGAAGCACTTGGTTTCCTCAGTCAGTAGGGCACGAGGTACTTGATCTCAGGGTCATGAGTTTGAGCTCCACATGGAACACAGAGTTGATGTAGGAAACAAAAGAAAACAACAGGGCTTGCACATGACCTTAATCAATTGGTCCTGGACAATAGAGCTGGTCAGTGGTGGGCTGGATCCTCTCTCCTGTTCATTCAGCCACTGGGCCCTGAGCACTCAGGTGGTGCCAGTCCTTATCAGGCGAACAGTTTCTCCCTCTTGGAGCTCAGGGTTTAGAGGGGTAGATGGACAAACATGACTGACAAGATGAATGAAAGGAGCATTTGATCCATGAGACAAGAGTAAGGGACTAAACTGGGTCCTGAACTCCACCAGGGGAGGTATCCAACAAGGCTATGCTGAGGTGACATTGAGAATTCCTGTGGCAGGAAAAGAAGAAGGAAGCCCTGCACAAATCCCACTGTATTTAGCCCAGAAAAGGGTACCATGGTGCAGAGCACTGGAAGCAGAACATGATGTTCCCAGAATGGGGGTTAGATAGGAGGCCAGGGTGCTAGAGAAGAGGATGCTGAAGAAGGGAGCAGAGGAAAGGGAGGAGGACCATGGCCTGGGGCAGGTGGACAGTACCCTGCTCCTAGTGCTGTTTGACCACATTACCCCACAGTCAGGGGCTTAACCAGGAAACACTGTCTCACAGTCTCAGAGGAGACATTAAGTTCAACAATCTAGCAGTGCTCAGCCAGGGGCTATTGCCAGAGCCTCTCAGCACTTTGGGGCTGTTGACAACACCAAGGAATGTCCTGCTTCACTGATAACCTGAGCTCACTTTGGGTTTTGGCAGGATTCTGTCCATCTCAAAAGGCCGGAGTTCTTCTGGCTGTTGTTGGCCCTCATTGCTACGTCACCTGCCCATGTGTGTGTCAAAGTTCAACATAGGGGCTTGAATTCCAGGGTCAGGATCTGAGAGAGAACACGGGTCAGTGGCAGCACAGAGATGGGCAATGAGCTTTTAGAATTAAATCTCAGACGGGGCTTTTGGGTCATGGGGCCATGTTCTGTGGAATGGAAGGAATCACTAAGTACAGACCATACTCCAAGGGACAGGGATACACAAAGTTGTTTAAACAATATATGATATTTCAGGGAACCACTGGGAGGAGAATGTGAAGACCCCTGTAGGGTCAGTGCCCTGCCCAGAATGACAGACTTGTAAGAAGGCTGAACCAGGCATGAATCCAGCTCTTTGTGAGTGTCCTCATGGTTCAGGCCCTGGCTGTACCTAGCCATTCACTGGAGGGCTCTGGAGAAAAGCCGTGTTGAAGGCAGGGGCTACAGACCTGGAGATGGCTTCAGGGTGAAAGGGAGCATTGATACCAGAGACAGGAGGCATTCCAGGAAGTTCTTGTCTGAGGGGGAGCCCAGCTAATGACAATCCACTGCGTGGACCCCTATCCACATGATGCCCATTGGAAAGGAGGTGATAGGTCTCAGCACTGGATGTGCAGTCTCTAGTGGTAAGGGTGGATTCTGTACTTCAAACCTCAAGGCTCCAATTCCCTCTTTAGGGTTTGCTTTGAAAATTAGAAAGCCTAAGTTCTTGAGAAATAATGGCCCACCCCTCTGTAGAGGGTCTATCATCATCTGGGACGCCAGAATGTGAGCACTGATGAACAGATGAGTGCCCAGAGGAGTGACTCTATACACACACACAAACACACACACACACACACACAAGCACACACACACACACACTCAACCCATTAAGGACTGTAGGGTGGGATATGACAAGTAGCAGGCTCAGAGAAAGTGAGAAGAGGAGGAAAAGGTGCTTGGAGTTATTTCCTACCTGTGACACAACTCCTCCCATAACATAGATATTATTCTACATATGCCCGTGGAAATCTGGAGGTAGCCCATGCTAGAATCACCCGTATTGAACAGACAGGACACAGATCACCCCTGACAGGTATAATGGCATATCCAGGGTCAAGGTAAGAGTAGAGAGATGTGTCTGAATCCAGGTGGGGTCCTGGCTCCACTCAGCCCTACCTTGCGAGTCTGTGGAGAGGGGTATTTTGGTGACCCTGTGTATAGATGTGGTCTCGCATGCAGAAAGGGGATGAGTACATGGCAGTCCTGATCACTGTCTGTGTAGGTGATAATATCCAAGATGAACATGGGTAGGTGATCTCAGGCAGTGAAGTCACTTCCTTGACCACAGACCCCAACAGAATTTGGAACCCCGCAACCAGGCACCCACATTCTAGTGTAGTCCAGTACCAGACACTTGGCTGGAGACATCTGATATGGAAAGATGTTCTCTTGCTTCGTGCCTACTTCCTGGGTCTCTGGCTTCCAGGAAGCCCAGGGGAATTGTTTTTTCTCTTGCTGCAGACATTAGCTCAAACTTCATCCCAGCACCTCAGGGCATTTGGCAGGAGGTTCCATAAGGTAATACAAAGGAGCCTAGGCCAGGCCAAGACAACCCTCTGAGCCATCCTAGGGCAGCCCCATCCCCTCCTCCTGATTTTCGGGTAAAGAGGGATATGTGGGGGTTTCTGTCACTGGCTGGAGGAGGTTTCAGGACAGTGGAAACCCTGGTGATCCCTTTATGTTCACCCCAACGTCATGGTGGGCAGGATGGAAAGACGATTGTGAGGGGTGTCTTACCTGTGCCAGAGCACATCCAAGGCCCTGAAGCTGTGTCACGTTTCTATCCTTGGTGAAGATGTGTGCATACTGGGGAGTGTTCCATCTGGAAGGGAGTGTCCTGTTTCTGAGAACCAGCAAAGGGAGCCAGACAGGGCACTGAGACCTCCTACCTGGCGTCTGGGCACTGTCTTTATAGAGCTCCACACAGGAGATGGGGCAGGAGCTGAATGACAAGGACCTCTGCTCTACCACCTTGAAGGACAAAAAGGTGCCCCACACTGCCAACAGAGTCCATCACTGGTCCAGGGTGAGTGCAGGTGCTGGGGAGAACCAACCCTCAGGGTCCCAAAGCAAAAAAAATAATGTGTCCCAAGTGCTAGAGCCAGCCTACTATTGCCCTGGGCTCCCTCCTATAGTCCTGAACCCACATCAATCTGCATCCCCATCGTCTCCCCAAACTTGCCTCCATGGCTCTGTCCCTATCTTGGCCAAATCTAGAGTCACTGTCCACATAGTTGTAGGAATATCAGAAAAGGGACTCTAAATGTTTTCTCATCCCATTCATCGAGAATCCTTTTGCCCTCTGTTAAGCATTTCCCTAAGTTTTGATGCCAGGTGTTCCCATTGTCTTGACAGTCCTTCCCCTAGTTCTGCAAGTCTTGCACATTATCATGGTGAGTTGGGAGACTTTACGCAAAGGAACAGGGGGCCCATGGTACTATGACTCCTGCTCTGCCTTTTGGTTGTGAGGGAACACATCCCTGGGGCCCCTCCAGGGTCAGGAGAAGGGGTCTCATTGTGCTGCACAACATTGCAGAAGGCCAGTCATTTATCACAGACATTGAGCCCTTCAGTGATGCAAGACTTTGATGGGATTTGCTTCTGTTGCTCACTCCCATTGCTGCACTAAACATCCTACATGCCCTAACATCCCTGAGCTGTCTCACCTAAGAAAATGTCTCTGTGCTCTTATCTCAACAATGGGATATGTTATCAGAAATCACAGGATCAACGCTGTTCATGCAGGAAGGTGCTATCAATACTTAGCTCACAATCTGACCTGAGATACTATCAAGTTCAGGCTTCACTTACTTCACTTCTTTGTATGGATGCCAAGAACATTTTTTTTCTTTTCATTAGAGATTTATTAATTCATTGGTTGATTGACGCATTGGAAAAAGATAGGGGGAGGCTGGGGATAAGCAGAGGGAGAGACAAAATCTTCATGAACACTCTGCCCTCAATATGCAGCCCTAAGAGGAGCTTGATCTCAGGACATTAAGATAATGACCTGAGCTAAAACCATGACTCTTAGAATGCAGCCAAGGAACCACCCAGTCACCTGATTCTTTTTATGACTGTGGCCCACTAGTTCCACCTCTTGCCATAAGTCACTGGGATCTTGGGATTTGGTCTGAGCTCCAACCCCTAAACCTCGTGGTGACCATAGCACTGTCTCATGACTCCTCTGTTTCACTTCAGGGGAAAAATGGCTCTCCGTTGAAGAGGAGTGAGACGCTCATGCTATGGCCCAATGGGGCCAACCTGCTAAAGAAGCAAATACATCTGGAGCCTGCTCCCCTAGGAGGAAACCTCAGCTATGTCAACATATTTCTGGGCTCATACCGAGACTTTGCCACCACCCAAGAGGTACTGGACCTCCTGTTTGCAAGGTCAGCACCCTGCGCCTAACTGCCCAGCAGCATTTGGCCACAGCCTCATTGTGAGATATAGGAATGTCCCCAAAAGTCCTTAGCCTCGGTTTTCTCCTCTGACTGGGGCAGAGTTACTTTAGGGACTCAGTGGGGTCTTGAAATGAAAGTGCACCTTGGTGCCTGGGCCTGTGCAAAGGTCTGTTAGCAAGCTTGTCGTTGTACTCATTTACCATTGTCCTGCTTGTCATGGTGAAGCCTCTGCCTTACCCTCACTATCACTATAGACTTTATCTGGGCTGTATGGCCATTTAAAAAGTTTTCTGAGTCTATCTGTGGTCTGTGCCTGGGTGAAACCAGAGCAGTGGTCTCCGGGTGTGAGCAGTCGGTCCAGGCTCATTCAGATAACTGTGATGGGTTCGTTGGTGCCCTATCATTCAGCAAGCATTCGGGAAACCCCACTCTGTGCGCACATTCCTATATGAGCTGACTGTGAACCCTGCACAGATCAGATAGCACCCCAAGCCTCCAGACTAGTCAGGGGTCAGGCAGTGACACTAGATACTAAGAGAGGTAACATCCACGGGGCATTTCATTAGTTTCCCCCTGGCCTCATCCAGATATGGGTGCATTTCAGGAGCAGCGGAATATGTGAGTGAGCTTTGGCTGATGAAGGAGGGCCTTCTCTCTCCCCATGGGCAGCCAGTGGAGTTTGAGTTGGAGGGAATCTTGGACCCTCATCCCACACATCTGTGATTCCTCCTTAAGGGTGAAGGTCTGAGAGTTTCCTCTGGAGAAAGGAAGGGGCTCAGGGGAGCTGTGGGTCTGGGCACTGTGGCAAAGCAGAGGGGGCTGGGGAACAGCTTTAGCCCCTAAGAGAATCATTCCCCTTCCCGTCCCCTCCCAGCCCTGACTCTACCCTAATCCTGGGACCCAGACGAGAGGCTGTGGGAACCATCGCACTCAGCAATCGGTTGGAACCCGCACACTGGGTGCTCAGAGGCTGCTCAGGAGACCCAGTGAGAGCTCAGGGACCAGACATTCCACACTTTGTGGGAGAATAATGTCAGTGGAAGGAGATCCACTCATGGCACGTAGTGAAAGAGGCAGCACATGGTACAGGTAGTGACAATTGTGGCATTGGGAGGTTCCTGTTAAGGACTAGCTAGAGACAGAGTCCCTTTGTTTCCTCTTTGGATGGCTCTTCACAGAGCAGTGGTATGTTCATTGAGGGTAATTAAGAGGACAGACATCACCCCTCCCTGGGCACACATACAGTTGAATTCAAGTAGCAACTCAGCAAGGAGACAGACTGAGGAGTGTGTCCAGCTCCCCTAAGAAGGACAGATATTATAACACCATTGATCAAGGACTCACACACATAGTGGGTTTTGCCACCCTGTCATCTGTGACCAGGCTTGTGTCAGGCAGGACTGCCAGATCGCAGGTGGACAAGGATTAGATTGGCTTCTGACAGGAGCTGGAAGCCCAGGGACACAGGTTCCCACAGGGGTTCCCTGGGATACTGGTTTGGGATGGTGGGCTGTCCTCTGACTCCGCTGCCTAACAGTCTCTTCCCAGGGCCATCTCCTCTGTGTTGAACACATGTCAAGGACAACCAGAGGATTTTGTCCAGCTCCCAGTGTTTCCCAGACTGAATATGCTGTTGGCATACCTGGGGCTCAATATGCCAGGCTCAGATTTGGATCACCGTGTGCAGCTCTTGCTCTCCCACCTGCAAGAGCTTGAGCCCACGGACCCAGGGTCTGGGTACGAGAAGGGCTGTGATGAGAGATGTGGGCCAGTGGAGGGTACTGTGTGGGCCTCACTGAGTAGGCCTCCAAAGAATGCAGCTGGGTTGAGAGGAGTCAGTAGTCTCAGATCCCTGTCCCCATGGTCTTTAGTCAGAGAGACCAACCAGGGACTGGTTCCTGGACACAGACAACATTGAGTGGTGGGAAAAGTTTCCTTTATTTTGAAGGGACACGGGAAGTCAATCATCGTGATACTTTCTCTTCATGGAGCTACAGCACTTGTTCCATTGCAAGATCCTGAACCACCTCAGGAAATTGGGCCAGCTCCCACTGGGTCACCAGCTCTATCTTCAGAGACAAAGCTGGCCCACCCCATACCTGCTGCTGGATCTCACCCCTCAGCAAGAGCAGTGGGGCCACCTGACTTGTTGGGGCCAGTGTAGGTGTTAGTCAGGGCTCTAACTAACTCTTCTGAGATGGAAGTGTTGTCAGCCCCTTTTGCTGACCGAGAGGTCCAGCATGGTCCTGCCCGTGCTCCTGCAATTCCCAAGGTGCTCGAGCCAGCACCTGTCTCAGTGGAATAACAAGCCTTAGCCCCCAAGCAGCATCTCATGCTGGCTGGAACAGGCTGGATGGATTCCCCTTCCCTGTCCTTGCCTTTTTTGTAATTTTTGTGTTTTGTATACACCTGTATAACGGCTTCATAGATTTTGGTCATATCAATAAAGTAGAAATTGTGATCACTTAAACGTTTGCTCTGATCCTTTTCAATGTTATATCGAGGTGCCTTTAAGTACAGTAAGAGTGTTGCACAACTATTTACTAGTAGACCATTTCCATCCACAGAGAAACCTGGGCTACTGATCACTCACTGCTCATTCCCTCATGCCAGTCCTTGCAACTACTGCTCTTCCCTCTGTCTTTGGTACTTTAACTCATGTGGGATTTTCATGTGCCAGGAATTCTACACTATGGCCTTTTCTGTTTTGCTACAGAACATAAGAATGTTACATATTTTTTTCAGTTTTTTATAAAAATAACACTTTAGTACCAACGAATATTCCTGAAAGAACAATCATCATGGAAAACTCCAAAATAAACTACTTTCATTATCTTGGTTAGTGTTCCCTTTCATAAAGGAACCCTGAATGGCAGAAACTGGGGAAATGTTTGGGTCCATTAGAAACCTTTAAATTCTTTCCTTATCCTGCATAGGCTATTTTTAAAGTATTCTAGCAGGCTTTTTATAAAAAATATGAAAATCATATCTTAAATTATCCCATTTATTTCTAACGAGTCATGTAATTGTCAATCATTCTTTAGGTTTGAGTCACACTGTGGTTATGTAGTAAAATAATGATTCAAATATGAAGAAAAGAAGACACTTTCCTTCTTCCAAGAAATAATATCACATAATAGATGGTGCCCGATTCCACGATTTTCCCTCTGGGTTTTGTGTGTATGTGTGTGTGTGTGTGTGTGTGTGTGTGTGTGTGTGTGTGTGTGTGTGTTTAATACTGGGTGGGAGGCAGGGAGAGTTGTAGGCTGGGTTCTTGTTCTACTTGAGGTCCCCACCGCAGATAGGCACTGTTGCTGCTGTCCCCTTGGGCATTCTCATTGACAGCACTCAAAGCCCCATCATGGAACAACTGAGCCATTTCCAATTATTTGACTCTCATCATTCAAGTGATAAGTATGCCTGTGCCGTAAATCTCTTTCTGTCTTATTCCTACAAGTTTCACCACCTGAACACCTTTAGTTCAGGGACATTCCCCTTGTGCTGATTGCATCAGAGGGGCATGACAACCCAGGGAGTGAGAGGTCCCATGGTAGAGGGACTCTGGTCTCCTGAAAGACCACATGAAGGAGATCAGGCTCCAATCTGAAGATCTACTCAGCACTGTCATGGGGGGAAATCTATGGTAACATGCTACCATATTTGGGGGAGTTATTTGGTAATTCAGCATAAGGGAATATAACTAGAGCATGTTGAAAACAGCAAGCAAACTTTGATAGTTATCAGCCTGGAACCTAGAGAAAGTGAACAAAGAAGCACTTGGCTTCCTTAGTCAGTAGGGCACGAGGTACTTGATCTCAGGGTCATGAGTTTGAGCCCCACACGGAACACAGAGTTGATGTAGGAAACAAAAGAAAACAACAGGACTTACACATAACCCAAATCATTTGGGCTTGGACAATAGAGCTGAATCGTGGTGTGCTGGTGATGCCAGTGCCTACCAGGCAACCAGTTTTTCCCTTTAGGTGATCAGGGTCTAGAGGGCAGATGGACAAACATGAACTGAATAGGTGAATGAAAAGAAAATTTGCTCAGGGGCACCTAGGTGGCTCAGTGGGTTAAAGCCTCTGCCTTCGGCTCAGGTCATGATCCCAAGGTCCTGGGATTGAGCCCCACAACGGGCTCTCTGCTCAACAGGGAGGCTGCTTCCTCCTCTCTCTGCCTGTCTCTCTGAATACTTGTGATCTCTGTCTGTCAAATAAATAAATAAAATCTGGTAGATGGAGAGGAGAAGGGAGTTGAGGGAAATTGGAAGGGGAGGTGAACCATGAGAGACTATGGACTCTGAAAAACAACCTGAGGGTTTTGAAGGTGCGGGGGGTGGGAGGTTGGGGGAACCAGGTGGTGGGTATAGGGAGGGCACGGATTGCATGGAGCACTGGGTGTGGTGAAAAAACAATGAATACTGTTACGCTGAAAATAAATAAAAATTTAAAAAAATAAAATCTTTTTTTTTTTTTTTAAAGAAGACAACATTTGCTCTATATGAAAAGACCAAGGGACTTCAACTGGGTCCTGAGCTCGTCCAGGTGAGAGGTCTGACAAGGTTGTGCTAAGGTGACATTGAGAGTTCCTGTAGCAGGAAAAGAAGGATAGAGCCCTGCACAAATCTGAGTGTATTTACATGGCAGAGGGTACCATAGTGCAGAGGATAAGAAGCAGAACATTATGTTCTCGGATTTGGGGTTAGAAAAGAGGCCAGAGTGATTGGAGGAAGCTGAACGTGGGAGTAGAGAGGAAAGGGAGGAGGGCCATGGCCTGGGGCAGGTGGACATTACCAGTGCCCTGCTCCTCGTGCTGTGTGACCACATTACCCCACACTCAGTGGCTTAACCAACAAATACTATCTCACATTCTCTGAGGAGTCTTTAAGTACAGGAATCCAGGAGAGCTTACCTAGGGGCTCCTGCCAGAGCCCCTCAGAACTTTGGGGCTATTGATAATATCAATGCAGGATCTGCTTCACTGAGAATCTGAGCTCACATAGTGGTTTTGGCAGGGTTCCGTCTATCTCAAAAGGCGTGAGTTCTTTGGTCTGGTGTTGGCCCTCCTTGTTAGGTCCCGGGCCCATGTGTGTGTTTCAAGGTTCAGCATAGGGACTTGTACTCCAGGATGATGATCTGAGAGAGGCCACAGGACAGAGACAGCATGGGGATGGGCAATGAGCTTTTAGAACTAAATCTCAGATGGGGCTTTTGGATCATGGGGCCATGTTCTGTGGAATGGAAGGAATCATTAAATCCAGACCACACTCCGACAGACAGGTTTACACAAAGTTGATAAAAAAGGATATGAGATTTCAGGGAACCACTGGGAGAAGGTGAAGACCGCTGCATGGTTAGTGCCTTGCCCAGAATCACAATCTTGTAAGAAGGATGAACCAAGTATGAACCCAGCTCTTTGTGAGTGTCCTCAAATTTGGGGCCCTGGATTTACCTAGGACTCACTGGAGGGCTCTGGAAAAAGTTGTGTTGACGGCAGAGGCTACAGACATGGAGATATTTTCAGGGTGAGGAAGGGCATTGGTATCATAGGCAGGAGGCATTCCAGGAAGTTTTTGTCTGAGGGGGAGCCCAGGTCATGACAACCCACTGAGTGGACCCCTATCCACATCACACCCATTGGGAAGGATTTAATAGCTCTCAGGACAGGATATGAAGTCTCTAGTGGTAAAGTTGGATTCTGACCATCAAACGTCAAAGCTCCAATCCCTTCTTCAGGGTTTGCTTTGAAAATTAGAAAGCCTAAGGTCTTGGGAAAGTATGGCCCACCCCTCTGTAGATGGGGCTGGCGCCTTCTCGGACGCCAGAATATGAGCACCGATGAACAGATGTGTGCCCACAGGAGCGACTGTGCATGCACTCACACTCTCTCTCTCTCTCTCTCTCTCTCTCTCTATATATATATATATATATATATATATATATATATATATATATATCACACAGACACACACACACACACACACTTTCACACAACATTAGGGACTGTAGGGTGGGATCTGACGAGTAGCAGACTCAGAGAAATTGAGAAGAGGAGGAAAATGTGCTTGGAGGTATTTCCTACATATGACACCACTCCTCCAATATCATATATATTATTCCACATATGCTACTGGAGATATGGAGGAAGTCCATGCTACAATCATCTGTATTTTACAGACAATATGCAGACCACCCCTGTTAGGCATAATGGCTTATCCAGGGTCAAAAACAGGTAAGAGTAGAGATTTGTGTCTGAAGCTAGGATGCAATCAGCCCTTCCTTGGGGGCCTGTGGAGATGTGTGTGTTCATGTCAATGTGTACAGATGTGGCCTTGCATGCGGAAAGGAGATGAGAAGACAGCAGCCCTGAGCACTGTTTCTGTAGGTGATAATCCAGGGTAGAATAGGGTAGGTTATCTCAGGCAGTGTAGTCAATTCCTTGACCACAGACCGCAATAGAATTTGGAACACTGCAACCAGGTGCACATTCTAGTGTAGTCCAATACCAGAGTTACTGGACTGGAGACATCTGATACAAAAAGATGTACTCTTGCTTTTTGCCAACACAATGGGTTTCTGGCTTCCAGAATCCTCAGGGGAATAGCTTTTTCACATGCTGTAAACATTGCCAACAACCTTGCCCCTTACGCCTCATTGCATTTGGTGGGAGGTTCCCTTAGGATTTACAAGAGCAGGGCCCTGTATGGATGCCTGAAAATCTAACCTAGGTTTAGGATAAGGGCCTAGGGGCATGGCATATCCGATCGGCTGACTCTGGGGCCAGTTGGCTGATTGGAGGGCGGGACTAGGTTGTGTCAAACTGTGCATGAAAGTCCAGGGTTGAGTATGAAAGTGGAGTACCATCGGGGGCAGTGCATGTTTCTCCTAATCAGGGGGTTTTGTGCAGCTCATAGGGCATGGTTTCCTTCTGGAGGGCAGGGAGAGGCCTGTGGTGTGAGTCCTGTGTCCCCAACCTGGGAGGCTTGTGGGCCAGGACTCTGGGAAACGACATCTGAAAATCAGAGTTAGGGTTTGGGCTAAGGCCTAGGGAATGGCAGGTCCTATCTGCAGATGCTGAGGCGACCTCCCCAGTCTGAAGTTGCGACGAGTGTCAGGATTTCACTCAGACTAGAATTTATGAACACTAGGGCCACCGTATGTGGAGGTGGCCTCCTGATAACATGGAGGTTTCTCCTGCTCAGGGGGATTTGTGCAGTTCCAAAGAGCAAGATTTCATTATGACGGACTGGTGGAGTCTTGTTGTGTGTCTCAGGGTCCCCCAAAAAGAGGGATTCACGAGCAGAGCTCTGGATATGGATTCCTGAAACCCAACCTAGGGTTAGCATTAGGGACTAGGGGCATAGCAGGTCTGATCTGCTGATTCTCAGACCAACAACATGGGTAGCTGACTTGAGTTCGGGGCTCAGGCTGAGGGTCAGAATGTATATTAGTGTCCAGGGACAGGTTCCTTAAATGGGGGTGGCCTCGTTGGCCATGCAGATTTCTCCGTTTCTCCTAATCTGGGGATTTTGTGCAGCTCCATAGAGCACGGTTTCTTCCGAAGGGCAGGAAGAGTCCTGTGGTATGGGTCCGGATTTCTCTATTAGAGGGCTTGTAGGCCAAGACTCTTGGGACGGAAGTCTGAAATCCCAAGCTAGGGTTAAGTTTGGGGCCTAGGGCATGGCCATCCCAATCTGCAGAGGTTGAGGCAAGCTCCCTGGGATGTGAGTTTATTGCGAGTTTCGGGCATTCACTCAGGCTGGAGTTTGTGTCCATGAGTTCTGCCAAATATGGAGGCAGACTAATATAGCCTTGGAGGTTACGAAAGCCCTGGAGATTTTGAGCACCTCCAGTGAGTAAGAATTTAATCTGCGGGACAGGAGGAGTCCTGTTTTTTGACTCAGGGGTCACCCACATGGAGGGATTTGAGCCAAGGCTCTTGATTTGGATTCCTGAAAACCCAACCTAGGGTTAGGATTAGGTCCTAGGTGCATGGCATGCCCAATCAGCTGTCTCTGGAGGGCACAACCTGGGGAACTCAACTGTAAATGGAGCACATGGTGAAGATCACAACACACATTTGTGTCCAGTGAGTTCTCAGAAAGAGGGTGTGGCCTCGGCCATGCTGGTGTCTCCAGCTCTCAGGGTTTTACACAGCTCCAAACTGCTAGAAAACCTTTTTGGAGGACAGGAGGAATTCCGTTTTCTGGCTCAGGGATATCCCATATGGAGGGATTCGAGACCAGGCCACTGTGGACAGATGTATGAAAACACAATCTAGGGTGAGAATGAGAGCCTAGGGGCAGGGCAGGTCTGATCTGCTGGCTCTTGGGCTAGCCACGTGGGTGGCAGTGTGGAGGTCGGGGCTCAGGATGAATGACAGAATGTGTATTAGTGTCCAAGACTGGCTTCTGTAAATGGGAGTGGCCTCAGAGGCCATGCATATTTCTCCTAATCAGGGGGTTTTGTGTAGCTCCATAGGGCACGGTTTCCTTCTAAAGGGCAGGGAGAGTCCTGTGGTTATAGCTCCTGTGTCCCCAGACTGGAAGGCTTGTGGGCCAGGACTCTGAGGAAAGAAGTCTGAAAACCTGAATTAGGGTTAGAGTTAGGGCCCAGGGCATGGCAAGCCCAATATGAAGATCCTAGGGCAAGAACCCCAGGATGTGAAGTTAGGGCAAGTGTTAGGCATTTGCTTAGACTACAATTTGTGACCACTAGGGTCACCGTATGTTGAGGTGGCCTACTGAGGACATGGAGGTTTCTGCCAGTCGGGGGGTTTTGCGTAGTTACAAAAGCAAGGTTTCATTCTGGAGGACAGTTGGAGTGCTGCTGTTTGGCTCTAGGGTACCCCATATGGAGGGATTTGAGAGCAGGCCTCTGGGCATGGATGCCTGAAAACTAAACCTAAGGTTAGGGTTAGGTCCTAAGGGCAAGGCAGGACCAATCTGCTGCCTCTGAAACCAGCTACCTGGGTGTATGACTGGAAGTAGGACTCAGGTTGAAGGACATAATTGTATTAGTGTCCAGCACTGGCTTTCGTCAATGGGGGTGACTTGGCGTCTCATGCAGCTGTCTCATAATCTGTGGGTTTTGTGCAGCTCCATAGGGCACTTTTTCCTTCTGGAAGGCAGGCAGAGTCCTGTGTTGTGAGTCCAGTGTTCCCTATCTGGAGGGCTTGTGGACCTGGACTCTGAGGACAGAATTATGACATCCCAAACTAAGGCAAGGTTAGAGCCTAGCACATGGCAGGCCCAATCTGCAGACACTGAGGCAAGCTCCCTGTGATGCAAATTTAGGCCGAGTGTCAGGCGTTCCCCCAGGCTGAAGATTGCGTCCATGTGTTCTGCCAAATATGGGGTAAGCCTCATGTGGCCATGGAGGTTACTACAGCCCTGCCGGTTTTATGCAGCTCCAATTAGCAAGATTTATTTTACGGGACAGGAGGAGTCCTGTTTTATGGGTCAGGTGTCCACCATAAGGAGGGATTCACGAACAGGGTTCTGGGTTTAGATGCCTGAAAACCCAACCTAAGGTTAGGATTAGGGCCTAGGGGCATGGCAGGTCTGATCTCCGGGCTCTGGGGCCAGCTGTCCCAGTGGCTGATTGGAGAATGGGACTCAGGTTGTCAGACTGCGAATTAGTGTCCACAGTGGTGTAAAAACCTGAGGTGGCATCAGGGGTCATGCACATTTCTGTAATCGTAGGGTTTTGTGGAACTCCATAGGGCACAGTTTCCTTCTAGAGGGCAGGCCGAGTCATATGGTGTGGTTCTTGAGTTCTCTATCTGGGGGACTTGTGGGCCAGGACTCTTGGGACGGAAGTCTGAAAACCCAAACTAGGGTTATGGTTAGGGCCGTGGGCATAGTTGGCTTGAACTGCAGATGCTGTGGCAAGCTCCATGGATTGTGAATTTAGGGTGAGTGTCAGGTGTTCACTCAGGCTGGACTTTGTGGCCATGTGTACTGCCAAATATGGAGGTGGCTTCATGTGCCCAGGGAGGTTACTACAGCTATGGTGATTTTGCACAGCTCCAATTAGCAAAGTTTCATTCTGCAGGACAGGAGGAGTTTTGTATTATGACTCAAGGGTCATCCATATGCAGGGATTTGAGCCAAGTCTCTGGGTATGGATTCATGAAAACCAAATCTAGGGTTAGGATTAGGGCCTGGGACGTGGCATGCCTGATCAGCTGTCTCTGGAGCGAGCTACCTCAGAGACTGGGTTGTAAATGCAGCTCAGGCTGAGGTTCACAAATCGGCTTGTGTCCAGTGAGTCCTCCAAAATATGGGATGGCCTAGGCCAAGCCGATGTCTCTTACTCTGAGAATTTTACACAGCTCCAAACCACAGGAATTCCCTTAGGACGGCAGGAGAAGTCCTGTTTTCTTGTTCAGGGATCTCCCATATTGAGGGATTTGAAAGTAGACCACTGGGGACAGATATCTGAAAACACAGCTAGGGTTAGAATTGGGGACTAGGGGCAGGATAGGTCTGATCTGCTGTCTCTTGGGCTAGCTACATGGGTGGCAAAATGGAGGTCCTGTCTCAGGATGAGGGACAGAATGTGTATTAGCGTCCAGGGAGGACTTCTTAAGTGGGGGTGGCCTCAGAGCCCATGCATGTTTCTCCTAATCTGGGGGGCTTTGTACAGCACCATAGGGCATGGCTTCCTCCTGGAGGGCAGAGAGAGTCCCGTATGGCTCCTGAGTCCCCAGTCTGGAAGGCTTGTGAGCCAGGACTCTGGGGAAAAAAGTCTGGAAACCCAAGCTAGGGTTTGGGACAGGTCCTAGGGCATGGAAGGCCGGATCTGCAGATGCTATGTTGTGCTCCTCAGGATCTGATCTTAGGGCAAATATCAGGCATTTGCTCAGACTGAAATTTGTGACCACTAGGGCCACTGGAAGTTGAGGTGGCCTCCTGAGGACATGGAGGTTTCTCCCACATTGGGGGTTTTGTGCAATGTCGAATAGCAAGGTTTCATTCTGGAGTACGAGTGGAGACTTCTTGTATGGCTCTAGGGTACCCCATTTGGAGGAATTCACAAACAGGGCTCTGGGCATGCATGCCTTAAAAACACAACATACAGTTTGAGATCGGGCGTAGGGACATACCAGGTCCAATATGACAACTCAGGCTTGTGGAAAAGGACTCTGAGGACAGAAATCTGAAAACCCAAGCTAGGTCTGGGGTTTCAGCCTAGGATATCACAGGCCCAATGTACAGACGCTGAGGCAAGCTCCCTGAGAATAGAGGTTAAGGCGAGTGTCAGGAGGTCACTCAGGCTGGAGTTTGTATCCATGTGATCCACCAAATGTGGGGCTGGCCTATCGGGGCCATGGAGTTTGCTCCCGCTCTGGGGTTTTTGCACAGTTCCAAATAGTTTGGTCTATTCTGGGGGATAGGTGGTGTCCTGTTTTATGGCTCATGGGTCCCCCATACGGAGGGATTGGAGAGCAGGGTTCTGAGTATGGATACCTGAAGACCCAACCTATGTTTAAGGTTAGGCCCTAGTGGTATGGCAAACCTTAGATCCTGGCTCTGGGCGGAGCTATCCATGGGACTGTTTTAAAAATGGGGCTCCGGCTAGGGGTCACAATGGGTGTTTGTATCCTGGGCGGCCTGTAAAATTGGGCATGGCCTCAGTGGCAACGCAGCTGTCTTCCAACTCAGAGGGTTAGGCAGAGCTGCAAAAAGCAAGGATACCTTCTGGGGGGCAGAAGAGGTTCTGTTCTGTTTCTCAGTGGTCCCCTGTGTGGTGGGATTTGAGAGGAGGGCTCTGGGTATGGATGCCTGCTAACCGAACCCAGGTTAAGCATAAGGGCCTAGGGGCATGGCAGGTCCGATCTCCTGGCTTTGGGGTCAGATATCTCTGTGGCTGCTTGGAGGACGGGACTCAGGTGTGTCACACTGCACAGTAGCATCCAGGGTGACATACACAAGTTCGTGACATTGGGGTGGTGCATGTTTCCAATAATCTAGGTGTTTTGGGCAGCTCCATAGGGCACGGTTTCAATCTAGAGGGCAGGGAGAGTCCTGCTGTGGCTGTGGAGTTCCCAATCTGGAGGACTTCTTTCAGGACTCTGAATACGGAAGTTTGAACCCAAGCTAGGTTTATGGTTAGTGTCTAGGATCACCGATCTGCAGATGCTGAGGCAAGGTCCCAGATTCTGAAGTTAGGGCGAGTGTTAGGTATTCGCCCTGACTTGAATTTGTGTCCACTAGGGCCGTCATATGTGTGGGTGGCCTCCTGGGTCCATGGGGTTTTCTTCTGCTCCTGGGCATTTGCGAAGCCCTCAATAATATGGTTTCATTCTGGGGAACAGGTGGAGTCCTATGTATGGCCCTAGGGTCGCCCATATGGAGTGATTCGAGAGCAGGGCACTGGGTATGTATGCCAGAACACTCAAACTAGGGTTCGTGGTAGGGCCTGGGGGCGTGGAAAGTCCAAAGGATTCCCACTGGCGCCAGCTACTTGGTGGCTGACTGGAGGTCAGTGCTCTGGTTGAGGGCAGAATGTGTATTAGTGTCCAAGGCCGGCTTCCATCAATGGGGTGGCTTCGGGGTTTCATGCATCTTTCTCACAATAGGGGGGTCGCCTGCAACTCAATAAGGCACATTTTCCATCTGGAGGGCAGGCACAGTCCTGGGGTGTGGCTCAGTGTTCCCTATCTGGAGGGATTGTGGACCAGGACATTGAGGATGGAAGTCTGAGAACCCAAGTTAGGACTAAGGTTAGGGCCTGTGGAATGGAAGGCGAGTGTCAGTATGTTGCACAGGCTGAAGTTTCTGTCCATGAGTTCTGCGACTCATAGGTGGCCTCATGGTGGTATGGAGATTCCTCTCACTCTGGGGATTTCACAGTTCCAATAGCTTGGTTTATGTGGACTGCAGGTTGTGTCCTGTTTGATGGCTCAGGGGTCCTCCATATGGAAAGATTCGATAGCAGGGCTCTACCTATGGGTGCCTGGAAACCCCACCTAGTGTTACCACTGCAGCCTAGGAGCATGGCACATTCGATCTGGTGGCTCTGGGTCCAACTATCCAGGGGGCTGAGTTGAAATGGAGTTTCATGCTGATGGGTCACAATGCGGGTTTGTGTCCAGGGAGACCTTGGTATGTGGCGGTGGCTCAGGGGCCATGTAGGAATCTCTCCTAGAGAATGACACATCTCCAAAGAGCAAGTTGTCCTTCTGGGGACAGGAGGTGTTCTGTTTTGTGTCTCAGGGACCACATGTTGGACAATATGTTGGTATTCGAGAACAGGCCTCTGGGGACAGATGCCTGAAAACCTAAACTTGGGTTCAGATTAGGGTCTAGGACATGTCAGGTTCAATCTTCTCTCTCTAGAGACATTATCCTGGGTGTCTGACTGGATGTCAGACCTCAGGGTGTTACAGACTGCACATTGTTGTCCAAAGCTGCCTACGAAATTCAGGTGGCCTCGGGGGCCTTGCAGTTTTCTCCTATACAGGAGAGTTTTGGCAACTGTGACAGGCACAGTTTCCTTCAGGAGGGCAGGCACAGTCCTGCAGTGTGGCTCTGGAGGCCCCATCCTGGAGGGCGTGTGGGCCAGGGATTTGGTGACAGAACTCTGAAAACACAAACTCGTGTTTTGGTTAGGGCCGAGGTTATGGCAGGCCCGATCTGCAGACCATGAGGGGAGGTCCTCAGGATCTGAAATTAGGGCAAGTGTGAGGTGGTAGCTCACGCTTTTGTCTCTAGATTGTGTGTCTAGGATGGCCCCAGAATGGAGCTTTGGACTCAGGGGCCATGGAAGATTTTCCCTCTCTGGGGATTCTGCCCGGATCACAATAGTTCGGTGTCATTCTGGGGTAAGGGAAGAGTCCTTTTTTCTGTCTCAGGAGTCTCCCAAAACCAGGGATTCCAGAGACGGGCTCTAGGTACGGGTGCCTTGAAAACCCCACCGTGGGTTAGGATTTGGGCCAAGGCACAAATCAGGCCCAAAATGCAGGCTCTTGTTCAAGCTATGGAGGACGCTTCTTTGAAAAAGGGGCTCGGGCTGAGGGTCACGATGCGTGTTTGTGCCAAGCTCGGACCTCAAGTGTGGACGTGGCCATGTGGGTCATGCCAAGTTTTCCTAGTTTGAGGGACTTACACCCATCCCAACAGAAAATTTTCCTGCCACAGGGAAGGAGGAGTACTCTTTTGTGCATCACGTTCCCCCATATACAGGGATCTGAGATAAAATCTGGGGACAGATGCCTGAAAACCCAGGTTGGGTAGAGATGATGGCCTAGGGCCATGGCAGGTCCAATCTGCCTGATATGCGGCCAGCTATCTGGGAGTTGATAGGAGGTTGGGGCTCAGGCTGTGTCAGACAGAGCATTAGTGAACAGGATGGCCTAAGAATTTGTGATGCCCTCGAGTGCCGTGAAAGTGGATCCTCTTTTGGGGTTTTGGGGCAGCCACATAGGGCACTTTTTCTTTCTGGTGGACAGGCAGAGTGCTGCGTTGCGGCCCCAGAATTCCCAATCTGGAAGGCATGTGGGCCAGGAGTGTGAGGATGGAATTTGGAAAACAAAACGAGGGTTAGGTTGTTGGCCTAGGGCATGGCAGTCACAATCAGCAGCGGCTGATAGGGATCTCCATCATCTGAAGTAAGGGCGAGTGTCAGATGTTCTCTCATGCTAGAGTTGTTGTCCATGGTGGCCACCTAATGGAGGGGTGGCCTCACGAGGCCGTGGAGGTTTTCCCACTGTGGGGGTTGTGAGCTTCTCCAAACAGCAAAGTTTCATTCTGTGGGACAGCGGGAGTCCTCTTTGATGATTCCAGGGACTCTCCCATGGAAAGATTTGATAGCAGGGCTCTACAGATGGATGCCTTGAAAGACCACCTCGTGTTACCATTGCAGCCTAGGAACATGGCAGGTTTGATCTCTTGTCTCAGGGGCCAAATACCCAGGGGGCTGAGTTGAAATGGAGTCTCATGCTGATGGTTCACAATGCAGGTTTGTGTCCAGGGAGACCTTGGTTGTGGCGGTGGCTCAGTGGACATGCAGGATTCCTCTACCCTGAGGGTTCGACACAGCTCCAAAGAGCAAGGTTTCCTTCTGGGGACAGGAGGTGTTCTGTTTTGTGGTTCAGCGAACCCTCCTATGTAGGTATTCGAGACAAGGCCTCTAGGGACAGATGCCTGAAATCCTAAACTAGGGTTCAGATTAGGGTTTGGGGAGCAGTCAGGTTCAATCTTATGTCTCTAGGGCCCTTTACCTGGGTGTCTGACTGGAGGTAGGTGCTCAGGGTGGACAGACTGCATATTTTGTCCAGAGCAGCCTACGAAATTGGGGTGGTGTCAGATGTCTTGCAGGTTTCTCCGAATCGGGAGGGTTTAGGCAACTGTGACGGGCAGATTTTCCTTTTAGTGAGCAGGGCAGTCCGGCGATGGGGCTCTGGAAGCCCCATCCTGGAGGGTGTGTGGGCCAGAGCTCTGGGGACAGAAGTCTGAAAATACAAACTCGGGATAGGGTTAGGGCAGAGGTTATGGCAGGCCGATCTGCAGACCCTGAGGGCAGCTCCTCGGCATCTGAACTTAGGTGTAGGTATGGCAGTAGCTCAGGCTTTTGTGTGGGGATTGTGTGTCTAGGGTGGCTGTGGAATGTAGGGTTGGCCTCAGGTGGCCGTGGAAGTATCTCCCTCTCTGGGGATTCTGCCCAGCTCCCAATAGTATGGTGTCGTTCTGGTGGAAGGGAAGAGTCCTGTTTTCTGTGTCAGTTGTCCCCCAAAAACAGGGATTCCAGAGATGGGCTTTGGTTCAGGCACCTGCTAAATCCCACTGTGGGTTAGGATTTAGTCCTAAGGGCATGGCAGGCCCGAAATGCGGGCACCTGGTACAGCTACCAAGGGGGCTTATTTGAAAATGGACTCAGGCTGAGGGTCACAATGCATGTTTCTGCCCAAGGTGGCCCTCAAGCGTGGGCTTGGCCTCATGGGACATGCAGGTTTCTCCTACTTTGAGGGTTTGACACCCATCTCAACAGCAAGGTTTCCTGCCATGGGGAATAAGGAGTTTTGTTTTGTGCATCAGGTCTCCCATATGCAGGAATTTGAGATAAGGTCTGGGGACAGATGCCTAAAACCCAGGTTAGGTAGAGATGACATCCTGGAGCCAGGGCATGTCCAATCTGCTGGATATGCGGCCAGCTGTCTAGGTGGCTGAGGGGAGGTCTGGGCTCAGGCTGTGTCAGACAGAGCGATATTGCACAGGGCGGCCTATTTAATTGGGATGCCGTCATTGGCCTTGCAGGTTGATCCTCATTGGGGTTTTGGGGCAACCCCTAGGACACTTTTCCTTCTGGTGGGGAGGCAGAGTGCTGCGTTGTGCCCTTGCCCCCTAGGGCACTTTTTCCTTCTGGTGGGGAGGCAGAGTGCTGCGTTATGCCTCCATAATTCCCAATCTGAAGGACTTGTTGGCCAGGAGTCTGAGGGTGGAAGTCTGAATACACAATCTAGGTTCGGTTTAGGGCCTAGGGCACAGCAGGCTCAATCTACAGAACTGAACCGAGATCTCCAGCATCTCAAGTCAGCGCCTGTCAGAAGGTCGCTCAGGCTGGAGTTTGTGATCATGATGGCCGCCTAATGGAGGGGTTGCCTCATGAGGCCATGGAGGTTTTCCCAATCTGGGTGTTGTGAGCTGTTCCAAACAGCAATGTTTCCTTCTGCAGGACAGAGGGATTCCTGTTTGATGGCTCAAGGGTGCCCCATACAGACTGATTCCAGATCAGGGCTCTAGGTATGGATGCCTGGAAACCCCACCTCACATTCCCATTGGCGCCTAGGAACAAGGCAGGTTCTATCTGCTCCCTCTGGGGCAAAGTACCCAGTGTGCTGAGTTGAAATGGAGTCTCATGCTGATGGGTCCCAATGTGGGTTTGTGTCGAGGAAGACCTTGGATTTGGCAGTGGCTCAAGGGCCAGGGATGATTCTCCTACCCTGAGTGTTCCAAATAGCAAGTTTCCATTTGGGGACAGGAGGTGTTCTGTTTTATGCCTCAGGGACCCCCATATGTTGGTATTCGAGACCACGCCTCTGGGGACAGATGGCTGAAAACCTAAGCTGGGGTTCAAATTAGGGCCTAGGGGCATGTCAGGTTCCTACTTCTGTCTCCGGCGCCATCTACCTGGGAGTCTGACTGGAGGCCAGTACACAGGTTATGTCGGACTATGAATTTTGTTCAGGGCGCCCTAAGAAACTGTGTTGGTGTCGGGGCCTAGCAGTTTCTCCCAATATTGAGGTTTCTTGACTTTAAGATGGGCTTTAAAAGGCCCACCTTGTTCCTAGAGGGCAGACACAGTCCTGTGGTGTGGCTATGGATTACCCAGGCTGGAGTGTTTTGGGGGAAGAACTCTGGGGACAGAAGTCTGAAAAGCCCAACTAGCGTTAGGATTAGGGCAGAGGTTATGGCAGACCTGGTCTGCTGACCCTGAGGAGAGCTTTTTTGATTCGTAATTAGGACACTGGTGAGGTGGAAACTCAGGCTTTTGCCCCTGGTTTTTGTGTCTAGGATGGCTACAGAATGTAGGGGTGGCCTCATGGGGACATGGAAGATTCTCCGGCTTTGGGGGTTTTGCAGAGCTCCAAATAGCATGGTGTCATTGTGGAGGAAAGGAGGAATCTTGTTTTCTGATTCAGGGGTCCCCATAAGGAGGGATTTGAGAACAGGGCTTTGTGTATGGGTGTCTGGATACCCAACCTTGGGTTAGGATTTGGGCCTAGGGTCATGGCAGGCCTCATATGCTGGATCTATGTCAAGCTATGGAGGGGGCTTAGTTGAGAACATAGGCGTGGCCTCATGGGCCATGCAGGTTTCTCCTACCCTGAAGGCTTGACACCATGCCAATAACAAGGTTTCCTGCCATGGAGAAGGAGGAGTTCTGATTTGCGCATCAGGTTCCCCCCTGTGCAGGGATTGGAGAGGAGGTCTAGGTTCCAATGCCTGAAAACCCAGGTTGGCAAGAGATGACAGCCTAAGGCCATGGGGGGTCCAATGTGCTGGGTATGCGGCCAGCTGCCTGGGTGTCTGTCGGGAGGTCTGGGCTCAGACTGTGTCAGACAGAGCATTAGTGCCCAGTGCAGCCTATTCAAATGGGTGTGCAGTCGAGGGCTGTGCAGGTAAATCCTCATTTGTGGTTTCTGGGCAACCCCACAGGGCAGCATTTTTCTTCAGGTGGGCAGGCAGAGTGCTGTGTTGTGGCTCCGGAATTCCCAATCTGGAGTCCTTTTGGGCCAGGAGTGTGAGGACAGAAGTCTGAAAACACAAGCTAGGGTTCGGTTTCGGGCCAAGGGCATGGCAGGCCAACTCTGCAGAGGCTGAAAGGAGATCTCCTGCATCTGGAGTCAGAACAGTTATCAGACGTTAGCTCAGGCTGCAGTTTATGTCCATGATGGCTCCTTATGGAAGGTGGGGCCTCATGAGGCCCTGGAGGTTTTCCCATGCTGGGGTTTTGAGCTGCTTCAAACCGCAGTGTTTCCTTCTGCATGACAGTTTAGTCCTTTTGAATGGCTCCAGGCCACCCCATCTGGACAGACTCGAGAGCAGCGTTCTTAGGATGGATGCCTGGAAACCCCACCTCATATTCCCATGGGCTCCTAGGGACAATGCAGGTTTGATCTGCTGGCTCTGGGGCGAGCTACCCAGGGGGCTGAGTTGAAATGGACTCTCCTGAGAATGGGTCATAATGTGTGTTTGTGTCCATGGAGACCTTGGAATGTGGCGGGGGCTCAGGGCCCATGAGGATTCTCCTACCCTGAAGGTTTGACACAGTTCTCAAGAGCAAGCTTTCCTTCTGAGGACAGGAGAGGTTCTGTTGTGCGGCTCAGGGACCATATGTTGGACAATATGTTGGTGTTCCAGAACAGGCCTCTGGGACAGAAGCCTGAAAAACTAAGCTAGATTTTCCGATGATCCTAGGGGCATGTCAGGTTCAATCTTCTGACTCAGGTCCATTTACCTGGGTGTCTGCCTGGAGGTAGGTGCCAAGGGTGTGTCAGTCTACGCATTTTTGTCCAGAGCAGCCTAGGAAATTGGGGTGGGCTCAGGGGATCTGCAAATTTCTCCTAATCTGGAGGGTTTGGGCAACTGTGATGGGCAGAGTTTCCTTGGGGAGGTCAGGCCCAGTCCTGTGGCGTGTCTCGAGAGGCGCCATACTGGAGGGTTTGGGGGCCAGGGATTTGGGGACAGACGTCTGCAAACACCACTTGGATTAGGGTTAGGGAGGAGGTGATGGCAGGCCTGATGTGCAGACCCTGAGGGCAGCTCCTTGGGATTTGAAATTCAGGTGGCTGGGAAACGGTACCACAGGCTTTTCTGTCTGGATTGTATGTCTAGGATGGCCACGAGATTTTGGGTTGGGCTCATGGGGCCATGGGAGATTCTTCCTCTCTGGGTATTCTGTCCGGCTCCCAAGGTTTTGCTGTCTTTCTGGGGGAAGGGATGAGTGCAGTTTTCCGTCTCAGGGGTCCTACCCAAACAGGGATTCCAGAGACGGGTTCTGGGTGCCGTTGCCTGGTGAACCCCACAGAGGGTTAGGATTTGGGCCAAGGAGCATGACAAGTCCTGTCTGGGGGTCCTGGTCCAGGTCCCGAGAGGCTTGTTTGAAAGCGGTGTCAGGCTGAGGATCACAATGCCTGTTTGTGACCAGGGTGGCCCTCCTGAGTGGGCGTGGTCTCATGGGCCATGCAGCTGGCTCCCACTCTGAGGATTGGACACCCATCCCAACAGCCAGGTTTCCTGCCATGGGGAAGGAGGAGTACTCTTTTGCGCTTCAGGTTCCCTGATAGGCAGGGATTTGAGATAAGGTCTTGGGACAGATGCCTGAATACCCAGGTTGGGTAGAGATGATGGCCTCGGGCCCAAGCAGGTCCCATGTGCAGGATATGGGATCCGCTATCTGGGCAGCTGACAGGAATTTGGGGCTCAGGCTGTGTCAGACAGAGCATTAGTGCACAGGGCGGCCTATGATATTGGGGTTCCATCAAGGGCTGTGCAGGTGGATCCTCATGTGGACTTTCTAGGCAGACCCATAGGGTACTTCTTCTTTCTGGTGGGCAGGAAGAAGGCTGCATGTGGCTCCAGAATTCCCAATCTGGAGGACGTGTGGGCCAGGAGTGTGAGGACGGAAGTCTGAAAGCACAAGCTACGGTTAAGTTCAGTTCTGAGCACATGGCAGTTCAAATGTGCAGTGGCTGATTCGAGATCTCCAGCACCTGAGTAAGGACGAGTGTCAGATGTCCGCTCACGCTGGAGTTTGTGTCCATGATGTCCGACAAATGGAGGTGTGGCCTCATGAGGCCATGGAGGTTTTCCTATGCTGGGGCTTGTGAGCTGGTTCCAACAGCAAGGTGTCCATCTGCAGGACAGGGGGAGTCCAGTTAGACCGCTCCAGGGTCTCCCATATTCAAAGACTGGATAGCAGAACTCTCTGCATGGGTGACTGGAAAGCCTACCTCGCATTACCATTGCAGCTAAGGAAGATAAAATGTTCCATCTCCTGGCTCTTGGGCAAAGTGCCAGGAGGGCTGAGTTTAGAGGGGGTCTCACGCTGACGGGTCACAATGCTGGTTTTTGCCCAGGGAGACCTGAGAATGTAACCCTGGCCTAGGGACCCTGCAGGATTCTCCTACCTGGAGGGTATTACACAGCTCCAAATAGCAAGCTTCCTATGTGGAGATGAGAGGTGCTCTGTTTTGTGCCTCAGGTAACCCCCATATGCTTGTATTCAAAAACAGGCCTCTGAGGAGTGATACCTGGAAACTAAGCTAGGGTTCAGTAGTGCCTAGAGGCAAGTCCAGATCAATGTTCTGTCTCTGGGAACAGAGTATCATACATTGGCTCAGGCTGGAATTTGAGACTATGATGGTCCCTGAATGAAGGTGTGGCCTCATGAGGCCTCGGACTTTTTCCCACTCTTCGGGTTGTGAGATGCTCTAAACCGCAAGGTTTCCTTCTGTGGTACAGACGAATCCTGTTGGACGGCTCAAGGCTGCCCAATTTGGAAAGATTCAAGAGCAAGGCTCTAAGGATGGATACATGGAAAACCCACCTCGATTTCCCATTGGCTCCTAGGCACAAGGCAGATTCGATCTGCTGGCTCTGCTTGAGCTCCCCAGGGGGGTTGAGTTGAAATGGACTCTGATGCTGATGAGCCATAATGTGGGTTTGTGTCCATGGAGACCTTGTAAAGTGGTGGTGGCTCATGGGGCCAGCAGGATTCTCCTACCCGGAGGGTTTGACACAGCTCCACATAACAAGGTTCCCATCGGGAGACGAGAGGTTTTCTGTTTTGTGCCTCAGGAAACCCCCATATGCTGGTATTCGAAACCAGGCCTCTGAGGAGAAATGCCTGCAAATCTATGCTAGGGTTCAGCTTAGGGATTAGGGGCCTGTCTGGTTCTGTCTTCTGTCTCTGGGGACATCTGTCTGCATGTCTGGGGGAGGTGGTTGCTCAAGTTGTGTCAGAAAGCACCTTTTGGTCCAGGGCACACTACACAATTGGGGTGTCCTCAGGGTCTTGTAGGTTTATCCTAATCTGTAGGGTTGTGTCCAATGTAATGGGCACAATTTCCTTCGAGAGGGCAGGCACAGTCTTGCAGTGTGGCTCCAGAGGCCCCAGTCTGGAGGTTTTGTAGGCCAGGGCTCTGGGGACAGAATTCTGAAAACAGAAACTCGTGGTAGGTTTTGGGCAGAGGGTATGGCAAGCCCCTTCTACAGACCATGAGGGGAGATCCTCGGGATTTGACATAAGGGCTAGTGTGAGGTGGTAGCTCAGGCTTTGGTCTCTGGATTTTGTGTCAAGGATGGCCATGGAATGGAGGGGTGGCCTCATGAGCCATGGACAGTTCTCCCTATCTGGGGATTTGCCTGGGCTCCCATTAGTTTGCGGTCATTCTGTGGGAAGGGCGGAGTCCAGTTTTCTGTCTCAGGGATCCCTCCAAATGTGGGATTCCAGAGCAGAGCCCCAGGTACGGGTGACTGTAAAGCCCACCTTTGGTTAGGTTTGGGGCCCAGTGACATGGCATGCCCGATATGCGCACACTTGGTCCACTACCGAGAGGCCTCATTTGAAAACGGTGCTCAGGCTGAGGGTCACATTGCGTGTTTGTGCCCAAGCTGGCCCTCAAGCATGGGCGTGGCCTCATGGGCCCTTGCAGGTTTCTCCTTCTCTGAGGGGTTGCCTTTGACACCCATGCCAACAGTAAGGGTTCTTGCCATGGGGGAGGAGGAGTTCTGTTTTTTGCATCAGATTTCCCCATGTGCAGGGATTTGAGATAAGGTCTAGGGACAGATGCATGAAAACTCAGGCTGGGAAGATATGACGGCCGAGGGCCACAGCGGGACTTATCTGCTGCATATGCGGCCAGCTGTCGGGTTTGTGACGGGTTGTCTGGGCTCAGGCTGTGTCAGGCAGAGTGTAAGTGCACAGGGCAGCCTAGGAATTTGGGGTACAGTCGAGGGCCATGCAGATTGATCCCCATTTGTGGTTTCTCGGCACCCCCATAGGGCACTCTTTTCTTCTGGTGTGCAGGCAGAGTGTTGCATTGTGGCTCCAGAATTCTCAATCTGGAGGACGTGTGGGCCACGAGTGTGAGGACTGAAGACGGAAAACACAAGCTAGGGTTATATCTCGGGCCGAGGACATGGCAGGCACACTCTGCAGAGGCTGCATTGAGATATCCAGCTTCTGAAGTAAGGGTGAGTATCAGACGTTGGCTTAGGCTGGAGTTTGCGACCATGATGGCCCATAAATGGAGGAGTGGCGTCATGAGTCCGTGGAACCCCCACTCTGGGGGTTGTGAGCTGCTCCCAACAGCAAGGTTTCCTTCTGTAGGACAGGCAAGTCCTGTTGGATGGCTCAAGGCTGCCCCATATGGAAATATTCCAGAGCATGGCTCTAAGGATGGTTGCCTGGAAACCCCACCTCACATTTACATTGGCTCCTAGGGCAAGGCATATTCGATCTGCTGGCTCTGGGGCAGCTCCCCAGGGGGTTGAGTTGAAATAGACTCTCATGCTGATGGGTCATAATGCAGGTTTGTGTCCTTGGTGACCTTGGAATGTGGCGGTGACTCAGGGGCTATGCAGGATTCTCCTACTCTGCAAGTTTGACACCCATCCCAACAGCAAGGTTTCCTGCCATGGGGAAGGAGGAGTACTCTTTAATGTATCACGTTCCCCCATATGCAGGTTTTGAGATAAGGACTCAGCACAGATGCCTGAATACCCAGGTCGGGTAGAGGTGATGCCCTCAGGCCATGGCAGGTCCCATCTACTGGATATGCGGCCAGCTATGTGGGTGGCTGACAGAATTCAGGGCTCAAGCTTTGTCAGACTGAGTATAAGTGCTCAGGGCAGCCTAAGAAGTTAGGGTGTGGTTGAGGGCCGTGCAGGTTGATCCTCATCTGGGGTTTCTGGGCAGCCACATATGGCACTTCTTCCTTTTTTTTTTTTAAGATTTTATTTATTTATTTGACAGAGAGAGATCACAAGTAGCCAGAGAGGCAGGCAGAGAGAGAGAGAGACGGAGAAGCAGGCTCCCTGAGGAGCAGAGAGCCCGATGCGGGACTCGATCCCAGGACCCTGAGATCATGACCTGAGCCAAAGGCAGAGGCTTAACCCACTGAGCCACCCAGGCGCCCTGCACTTCTTCTTTCTGATGAGCACATGGAATCCTGTCTTGTGGCTCTACAATTCCCAACCTGGAGGTCTTCTGGGCCAGGAGTGTGAGGACAGAAGTCTGAAAACACAAGCTGGGGTTAGGTTCAGGGCCGAGGGCATGGCAGTTCCAATGTGCAGCGGCTGATTCGAGATCTCCAGCACCTAAGTAAGGGCGAGTGTCAGATGTCCGCTCATTCTGGAGTTTGTGTCCATGATAGCCCACTAATGGAGGGGTGGATTCATGATGCCGTGGAGATTTTCCCACACTAGGGCTTGTGAGCTGCTCCAAACAGCAAGGTTTCCTTCTCTGGGACAGCGGGTCCTGTTTGATGGCTCCAGGGTCCCCCATATGGAAAGATTGGAGAGCAGAGCTCTAGGCATGGATGCCTGGAAAGCCCACCTCACGTTATGATTGCAGCCTAAGAACATGACAGGTTTGATCTGGTGGTTGTGGTGCAAAGTACCAAGGGGGCTGAGTTGACATGGAGTCTCATGCTGATGGGTCACAATGCTGGTTTGTGTCCTGGGAGACCTTAGAATGTGGCGATGGCTCAGGGACCATGCAGGATTCTCCTACCCCGAGTGGTTGACACAGCTCCCAAGAGCAATGTTTCCTTCTGAGGACAGGTGGTGTGTTGTTTTGTGGTTCAGGGACCACATGTCAGACCATATGTTGGTATTTGAGAGCAGGCCTCTGGGGACAGATTTCTGCAAACCTAAGCTAGGTTTCTGATGAGGTCCTAGAGGTATGTCAGGTTCGATCTTCTGACTCTGGGGCCATTTACCTGGGTGTCTGCCTGGAGGTAGGTGCTCAGGTTGTGTCAGAGTTCGCATTTTTGTCCAGAGTGGCCTATGAAATTGGGGTTGGCTCAGGGGCCTTGCAGGTTTCTCCTAATCGGTAGGGTTTGGAAAATGGACATGGGCAGATTTTCCTTCGGGAGGGCAGGCACAGTCCTACAGTGTGGCTCTGGAGGCCCCATCCTGGAGGGTATGTGGGCCAGGGCTTTGGGGACAGAAGTCTGCAAACACAAACTTGGTTTAGGGTTAGGGCCATTGTGATGGCAGGCTTCATCTGCAGTCCCTGAGGGGAGCTCCATGGGATTGGAAATTAGACCGAGTGGGAGGCGGTAGCTCAGGATTTTGTCTTTGGACTGTATGTCTAGGATGGCCACGTGGGGTGGCCTCGTGGGGCCATAGAAGATTCTCCATCTCTAGGGATTATGCCTGGCTCCCAATAGATTGGTGTTATTCTGAGAGAAGGGAAGAGTCCTTTTATCTGTCTCAGGGGTTCCCCCAAAACAGAGATTCCAGAGAGCCTCTGGGTCCAGGTGCCGGGAAAACCCCACCAAGGGTTAGGATTTGGTCCTGGGGGTTTGGCACCATGGCCCGGTATTTGGGCTCCTGGTCCAGCTGCTGAGTGGGCTGGTTTGAAAAGGGGCTCAGGCTGAGGGTTACAATGTGTGTCTGTGCCCAGTGCGGCCGTCATGAGGGTTCGTGGCCTCATGCGCCATGCACGGGGCTCCCACTCAGAGGGTTGGACACCCATCCCAACAGAAAGGTATCCTGCCATTGGGAAGGAGGAGTAGTACTCTTTTGTGCATCAGGTTCCCCCTTAGGCAGGGATTTGAGCTATGGTTTGGGGACAGATGCCTAAATACCCAGGTTGGGTAGAGATGACGGCCTTGGGCCATAGCAGGTCCCAACTTCTGGATATGTGGCCAGCTATCTGGGTGGCTGACAGGACGTCAGGGCTCAGGCTGTGGCAGACAGAACATTAGCGCACATGGCGGCCTATGAAATTTCGGTGCCCATGAGGTCAGTGCAGGTTGATCCTCATTTGAGGTTTCTGTGCAGTCCCATATGCCAATTTTGCCTTCTGAAAGGCAGGCAGAATGCTGTGTTGGGGCTCCAGAATTCCCAGTGTGGAGGGCTTGTGCCCCACAACTCTGGGGGCAGAAGACTGGAAACACAAGCTAGGGTTAGGTTAGGGCCTAGGGCACGGCAGTCCCGATCTGTAGAAGCTGAGGCGAGATCACAAGCATCTGAAATAAGGGGGAGTTTCAGACATCTGCTCAGGCTGGAGTTTGCGTCCGTGAGGGATGCATGATATAGGGGTGGCCTCATAGGACATGCGATTTTTCCCAATCTGGGAGTTGGGCACAGGTCTAAACAGTAAGTTTTCTTCTCCAGGATAGTGAGCGTGCTGTTTGATGGCTCAAGGGCCGCCATATGGAAAGATTTGTGAGCAGAGCCTATGTACGGATTCCTGGAAACCCCACCTAGGGTTCCCATTACAGCCGAAGGATGTGGCAGGTCCTACCTAGTGGCTCTGGGACGAGCGACCCAGGGGGCTGTGTTGGAAAGGAGTCTCATGCTGAGGGTCACAATGCGGGTTTGTGTCCAGGGAGACCTTTGAGTGTGGTGGTGGCCTCAGGGCCCATGCAGGATTCTACTACCCTGAGGGTTTGACACAGCTCCAAATAGCAAGGTTTCTGATGAGGCCAGGAGGTGTTGGGTTCTATGGCTCAGGGATCCCCCAAATGCTGGTCTTTGTGTCCAGACCTCTGGGGACAGATACCTGAAAACCTAAACCAGGGTACAGATGAGAACCTATGAGGATGTCAGGTCCAATCTTCTCTCTCTAGGGCCATCTACCTGGGTGTCTGACGGGAGGTCGGTGCTCATGGTGTTTCAGACTGCGCATTTTTGTCCAGGACATCCTGCGCTGTTGGGGTGGCCTCAGGGACCTTGCATGTTTCTCCTATTCTTGAGGTTTCTTGAAGCTCTAAAGTACCCAGCTTCCTTCTGGAGGGCAAGCACAGTCCTGTGGTGTGGCTATGAAACACCTAGGCTGGAGGGGTTGTGGGGCAGGACTCTGGGGACAGAAGTCAGAAAACAGCAACTAGCGTTAGGATTAGGGCTGAGGGTATGGAAGGCCCGATATGCAGACACTGAGGCGAGCCCCACGGGATCTGAAATTAGGGTGAGTGTGAAGTGTAAGCTCAGGCTTTTGCCTCTGGTTTTTGTGTCTAGGATGGCCACGGAATGTAGGGGTGGCCTCATGAGTCCATTGAAGATTCTACCTGTTTTTGATTTTGTCTAACTTAAAATAGCATGGTGTCATTGTGGGGAAAAGGAGGAATCCTGTTATCTGATTCAGGGGTGCCCATAAGGAGGGATTCAAGAGCAGGAGTCTGTGTGTGGGTGCCTGCAAACCCAACCTTGGGTTAGGATTTGGACCTAGGGTCACTGCAGGCCTCATATGTTGGCCCTATGTCAACTAATGGAGGGGGCTTAGTTGAAAACGTGGCTCAGGCTGGGGGTCACAATGCTGGTTTGTGCCCAGAGCGAGCCTCAACAGTGGGTGGGGCCTCAGGAGCCATGAAGGTTTCCCATACTCTGAGGGTTTTAACCCATCCCAATAGCAAGGTTTCTTGCTGCAGGGCGGCAGGACTTCTGTTTTGTGGATCAGGGTCCCCCATATGTAGGGATTTGATACCAGGCCTCTGGGGATAGATGCCTATAAACCCATATTGGGTAGACATGATGGCCTAGGGCCATGGAAGTTCCTACCTGCTGGATATGCGGCCAGCTTCCTGGGTTTCTGACGGGAGGTCTGGGCTCAGGCTGTGGCAGACAGCACATTAGTGCACACGGCGGGCTATGAAATTGAGGTGCCCTCGATGGCCGTGCAGGTTGATCCTCGTTTGGGGATTTTGTGCAGTCCAATAGGCCATTTCTGCCTTCTGAAAGGCAGGTAGAGTGCTGTGTTGGGGCTCCAGAATTCCCAATCTGGAGGGCATGTGCAGCAGTACTCTGGAGCATGGCAGGCCCATCCTGGGGAGGCTGAGGTGAAATCACTAGCATCCAATATAAGGGCGAGTGTCAGATGTCTGCTCAGGCTGGAGTTTTTGTCCATGTGGGCAGCCTAATGTACTGGCGGCCTCATGAGGCCATGGAATTTTCCCAGTCTCGGGGTTGGACAGCTCCAAACAGCAAGGTTTCCTTCCTCGACAGGGAGAGTGCTGTTTGATTGCTCAATGCTCCCCCATATGGAAAGATTCAGGAGCAGACTCTATGTATGGATGCCTCAAAAACCCACCTAGGATTCCCATTGGAGATGAGAGATATGGCAGGTCCTATCTGCTGGCTGTGGGGCAAGCTACCCAGGGGAATGAGTTGAAAATGTGTCTCATGTTGAGGGTCACAATGCGGTTTGTGTCCAGGGTGACCTTTGAATGTGGCATTGGCCTCAAGGGCCATTCAGGACTCTGCTACCCTGAGGTTTTGATACAGCTCCAAATAGCAAGGTTTCCTTCTGGAGACAGGAGGTGTTGTGTTCTGTGTCACAGGATGCCCCAACTGTTGCAATTCAAGGGAAGGCGTCTGGGGACACTTGTCTGACAACCTAAGAGAGGGTACAGATTAGAGCCTAGGGTCTGTCAGGTTCAATCTTCTCTCTCTTGAGCCACCTATCTGGGTGTCTGATGGGAGGTAGTTGCTCAGGATGTGTGAGATGTGCATTTTTGTCCAGAGCATCCTATGAAATTGAGGTAACCTCAGGGGCCTTGCAGGTTTCTCCTATTCTTGAGGTTTCTTGAAGCTCTAAATGGCCCAGCTTCCTTCTGGAGGGTAGGCAGAGTCCTGTGATGTGACTATGGAATACCCAGGCTGGAGGGTTTGTGGGGCAGGACTCTGGGGACAGAAGTCTGAAAACACAAACTCGGGTTAGGATTAGGGCCGAGGGTATGGCAGACCTGATCTGCAGATCCTGAGGTGAGCCCCTCAGGATCTGAAATTAGGGCGAATGTGAGGTGGAAACGTAGGCTTTTGCCTCTGGTTTTTGTGTCTATCATGGCTGTAATGTATGGGTACCCTCATGAGGCCATGGAGATTCTCCCTCTTTGAGGGTTTTGCACAGCTACAAATAGAATTGCGTCATTGTGGGGGGAAGGAGGAATCCTGTTCTCTGATTCAGGTGTCCATATTAGGAGGGCTTTGAGAGCAGGGCTCTGTGTATGGGTGTCTGGAAACCTAAACGTGGGTTAGAATTTGGGCCTAGGGTCACAAAGGCCTCAGATGCTGGCTCTAGTTCGAGCTACCAAGGGGGCTTAGTTGAAAACGTGGCTCAGGCTGAGGGTCACAATGCAGGTTTGTGCCCAGAGTGGCCTCAACCATGGCGGGGCCCTGATGGGCCATGCAGGTTTCTCATACTCTGAGGGTTTTACACACATCCCAATAGTAAGGTTTCCTGCTGGGGGCAGGAGAACTTCATTTCCTGGATCATGTTCCTCCCTATGCAGGGGTTTTAGACTAGGCCTCTGTGGACATGCCTATGAACCCAGGTTCAGTAGACATGATGGCCTAGGGGCATGGGAGGTCTGATCTGGTGGTTAGATGGCCAGCTACCTGGGTGGCTGACAGGAGGTCGAGGCTCAGGCTGTGGCAGACAGAACATTAGTGCACAGGGCGACCGATGAAATTGCTGTGCCATTGACGGCCGTGCAGGTTTATCCTCATTTGGGTTTTCTGTGACATTCTGTAGACCAATTTTTGCCTTCTGAAAGCAGACAGCGTACTGTGTTGGGGCTCCAGGATTCCCAGTGTGGTGGGATTGTGCACCAGGCCTCTGGAGATGGAAGACTGAAAACACAAGCTAGGGTTAGGGTTGGGGCCTGAGGCACAGCAGGACCAATAAGAGCAGGGATCTGTGTATGGGTGTCTGGAAACCCAAAATTGGGCTAGGATTTGGGCCTATGGTCACAAAACCCTAGGGGCATGGCAGGTCCAATCTGGTGGATAGGCGATCAGCTACCTGGGTGGATGAAAGGAGGTTGTTACTCAGGCTGTGGCAGACAGAACGCTAGTGCACAGGGTGGCCTATCATCATTTGGGGTTTTTGTGGAACCCCATAGGGCACTTTTTCCTTCTGGTGGGCAAGCAGAGTGCTGCATTGTGGCTCCAGAATTCCCAATCTGGAGGGCTTGTGGGCCAGGAGTGGGAGGACCAAAGTCTGAAAACACAAGCTAGGGTTACTTATAGGGTAGATGGCTCAGCAGCCCGAATCTGCAGAGGCTGAGGCGAGATCTCCAGCATCTGAAGGAAGGGCAAGAGCCGGACGTTTGCTCAGGTTGGAGTTTGTGTCCATGATGGCCGCTGAATGGATCAGTGGCCTCCTGAGGCCATGGAGGTTTTCCCAATCTGGGGGTTGTTTGTTGCTGCAAACAGCAAGGTTTCCTCCTGCGGGACACCTGGAGTCCTGTTTGATGGCTCAAAGTTCCCCTTATGGAAATATTTGAAAGCAGGACTCTGGTTTTGGATGCCTGGAAAACCCACCTCAAATTCCCATTGGCGCCTCTGAACAAAACAGTTTGGATCTCCTGGCTCTGGGGCTAGACACCTCCCAGCACCCAATAGTTTGGTGTCATTCTGGGGGATGTTAGTCTCCTTTTTTTCTGTCTCAGTGGTCCCTAAGAAGAGGGATTCCAAAACAAGGCTCTGGGTATGGACGCCTGGACAACTCCACGTTCGGTTAGGATTTGGGCTTAGGAGAATGGCAAGCCCAATATGCAGGCATGTGTTCTGGCTCCCAAGGGCCTTATTTGAAATGGGAGCTCAGGCTGAGGGTCACAATGTGTGCTTGCTCCAAGGCATCCCTCAAGAGTGGGCGTGGCCTTATGGGTCATGCAGTTTTCCTCTCTCTGAGGGTTTCACACCCTTCCCAACAGCAAGGTTTCCTGCCCTGGGGAAGAAGGAGTTCTGTTTTCTGCATTAGGTTCCTCCATATGCAGGCATCTGAGATAAGGTCTAGAGACAGATGCCTGAAAACCAAGGTTGGGTAGAGATGATGGCCTAGGGCCATGGCAAGTCCATTCTGCTGGATATGTGGCCAGCTGTCTGGGTTGCTGATGGGAGTCCTTGGCTCAGTCTGTGTCAGACAGAGCAGTAGTACACAGGGAGGCCTATGGTATTGGGGTGTCATTGAGAGCCATGCAGGTTGATCCTCATTTGGGGTATTTGGGCAACCCCATAGGGCAGTTTTTCTTCTGCTGGGAAGGCAGAGTGCTGCATTGTTACTCCAAAATTAGTATGCAGATTGTTATTTGTATTGGGAGGACTACTCAATTGTCTACTTCTAAGTGTCGTAGTTCTCCAGGTTTTAGCTCTTGAATTGGGGTTATATAGGAGTCAAAGTTTAGGTCTTCATAATCTGTGTACTCATAACTTCAGTATCATTGGTGACCCATAGTTTTTGCAGTCAAGGAAGGATTATTGATCTCATCTATTACATAGAGGATTCATTGTGAAGGTAAAGCAATTAAAATTAAATGATGGCAGGTAGGACAGTTCAAACCATTTCAACTTCTTGAGTGGCTATAGTGCTGGTATGCATTAGTTTAGTAGTTAGTATTAATGAAATGATGTAGAGAACAAGAGAGCTGATGAAGAATATGATTATTAATGTATGGTCATGGAAGTGTAATAGTTCTTCTCTAATAATAAGAGTAGAAATACAGCCGTGATCAGGACAGATCATACGAATAGAGGAGTTTGATATTGTGTTATTGCAGAGGGGTTTATGTAGGTAATGATAGTAATAAGGTTAATTGTTCCTAGGATGGATGAGACACCTGCCAGATGTAGGGAGAAGATTATTACATCTACAGATGCTCCTGCATGTGCTAAATTTCCTGCTAGAGGAGGGTACACAGGTCTTCCTGTTCCTGCACCTGCTTCTACCATGGAAGAAGCTAGAAGGAGAAGAAAGGAGGGGGGCAGAAGTCAAAAGCTTATATTATTTATTCATGGAAATGCAATGTCTGGTGTGCCAATTATTGAGGGTACTAATCAGTTTCTGAATCCTCCAATCATAATTGGCATTACTATAAAGAAAACTATTACAAACGCACAGGCAGTTACAATTACCTTATAGATTTGGTCATCTCCTAGTTAGAGCACTGGGTGGGCCCAATTCACTATGGATTAATAGGCTAAGAGCAGTGCATCAAATAAAAGGTAAAGGGTCACGTTGAATTGCAAATTCAAAGAAGCAACTTCAACCCTGCCAGGGCTTCTCCCGCCTTTTTGTTTGTTTGTTTGTTTGCAGCAGGAGAAGTAGATTGAAGCCAGTTGACTAGTGTTTTTTAGCTGTTAACTAAAGTTTCGTGTGATGATAGCCCACCAGCCTAGAAAGGGCTTAGCTTAATTAAGGTGATTGGTTTGTGTTCACTAGATGTGAGATATATTCTTGCAGTCCTTAAGGTGAGACTCAGGAGTTAAGTGAATGGCACTTACTTAGGGCTTTGAAGGCCCTTGGTGTTTTTAACCTAAACTTCTAGAACAGTGTTAGTATTATTGGGGTTAATGGGAGTAATATGGTCGAAGTTACAATTAGTGGGGATAAAAGAATTATGTTTTTTGTGTTTTTGAATTGCCATTTATTTTTATGGTGTTTATTGAGGGTAATATAGTTAGTGCTGTTGCGTGCGTTAACCGCATATAAAAGTATAGGTTTAGTAGGGCTGTAATTACTATAAATGTTGATTTGTGAGTTTGTGGATGATTATTCATTTAGGGATGAATCCTGAGAGGGGAGGTAGGCCTCCTAGTGATAGTATGATTGCTAGGATTAGTGAGGTAATTAGTGGGAGTTTGTTTCATATATGAGATAGAGATAGTGTGGTTGTAGATGAACTGAGTGTGAACAGTATAAATGTTCCAAGTGTTATTGTAATGTAGATTATGAGGTTTAGTATTATTAGGGTAGGGTTATATATTGTACAGCAATCAATCATCCCATGTGGGCGATTGATGAGTATGCTAGGATTTTTCGTAGTTGTGTTTGGTTAAGACCTCCTCAGCCTCCAGCTAGAACGGATATAATAGCAATGGTTACTAATAAGTTTGGATTTATAGATGGCGAAATTTGGTATAGAACAGATAAGGGGGTGAATTTTTGTCAGGTTAGTAGAATTATTCCTGATGATAGTTGGATTCCTTGGTTTACTTCAGGTACTCAGAAGTGGAAGGGTGATAGTCCTAATCTTATTGCCAGAGCTACTGTTATTATGTTTGACGCGATTGGGTTGCGGTATTTAGTATTGTTCATTGTCCTTGTCCTGTCAATAGTGGGTTAATAATAATTCCTAATATTAAAAGTATAGATGCGGGAACCTGGGTGGCTCAGTGGGTTGGGGCCTCTGCTTTCAGCTCGGGTCATGACCCCAGGGTCCTGGGATCGAGTCCCGCATCGGGCTCTCTGCTCAGTGGGGAGCCTGCTTCCTTCTCTCTCTCTGCCTGCCTGCCTACTTGTGATCTCTGTCTGCCAAATAAATAAATAAATAAAATCTTTTAAAATAAAAATAAAAATAAAAGTATAGATGCAGTGGCTTGGGTAAGGAAATATTTTGTTGATGCTTCTATGGCTTGTGGATTGATTTTTTTTATTAAAATGGAGATAATAGCTAGTATATTTATTTCAAATCCAATTCAGATTGTCAGTCAGTGAGAGCTTATTAGTACTATAATATTTCCTGAAATGATAGTTGATATAATGATAGTAAGGATGGGGGTTTAATTAGTACAGGAAGGGGATAAACCAACATTTTCGGGGTATGGGCCCAATAGCTTATTTAGCTGACCTTACTGTAGAATTTGGTGTGAGTTGGGTAGCACAAATATTTTTGAGTTCTTAGGATTAGGTTCAATTCCTATACTTCTAGAAATAAGAGGGCTCAACCTCTATAATCAAAGTACCTCTTTTGTCAGACATATTTCTTATGTTTGGGGAGCAATACTTGCTGTTATAATGGGTAAGGCTACATGTCATATGCATAGGGCTAGTGTCAGGGGGAGGAAGTTTTTTCAAAATAAATGTATGAGTTGATCATAACAGAATTGTGAATAGGATGCTCGAATTCATAGGAAGGAAGTTGTTAGTAGAAGTGTTTTTATAGTAAAATTGATGGAGTATAGTTCCGGTAAGTATGGTGTGTGGAGTGCACCAAAAACCAGGATAGTTGTAAGGATAATCATTATAATAATGTTGGCATATTCAGCTAGGAAAAATAGGGCGAATGGTCCGGCTGCCTATTTGACGTTGACTCTGGAGACTAATTCTGATTCTCCTTCTGTTAAGACAAATGGGGTGCTGTTGGTTTCTGCTAGGGTTGAGATAAATCTTATTATAGCTAGGGGTCATGTGGGGAGGATTAGTCATAGGTGTTCTTGTGTAGTAGTAAGTGTGGATAGGGCAAAAGAGCCATTTATTAATAGTACTGATAGGAAGATAATGGCTAGTGTGACTTCGTAGGAAATTGGGTTACAGCTCAAAGGGCCCCAATTAGGGCATATTTTGAGTTTGAGGTTCATCCGGATCATAAAATAGAGTAAACAGCTAGGCTTGATATTGCTAGTATGAATAGGATTCCTAGGTTTGTATTCATGAGAGGATAAGGTATTGGTAATGGGATTCATATGGTTAGGGCTAGTGATAGGGCTAGGACTGGGGCTATTACAAATATAGTGATAAATGATGTTAGGAATCATAAAGGTTCTTTAGTGAAGAGTTTTATGGCATTTGCAATTGGTTGCAAGAGGCCCTAGGATCTTATGATGTTTGGGCCTTTACGGAGTTGTATATACCCAAGGACTTTTCATTCCACTGATGTTAGAAAGGTTACAGCAAGTAGGATAGGTACAATTAGTGAAATGATATTAATTATAAACATAATTTTAGGAAAAAATCCAACCCCTGAGAATAAAAGTTTAAGTTTTATGCAATTACTGGGCTCTGCCACCCTAACAAGCCCTATCTCTAGTGCTATGAATTGAAGGTGGACTATTAAGATTAAGATTATATCCTCTATTAGTGCTAAGACATTCTGATAGAATAGGCCTTAATTCTCTTGTCCTTTTGTACCGGGAGAAGTTGTTGTAATAGATAGAAACCTACCTGGATTGCTCCAGTCGAAACTCAGATCTCCTAGGACTTTAATTGTTGAACAAACAAACCTTTAATAGCTGCTGCACCATTGGGATGTCCTGATCGAACATCTAGGTCGTAAACCCTATTGTTGATATGGACTCTCAAATAGGATTGTGCTGTTATCCCTAGGGTGACTTGTTCCGTTGATCAAATTTCTTGGATCAATAACTGATTCTGTATTTCGACTGGTTTGGCTATATTTGTATCACTTGGAGGTTATTTTATTCTCCGAGGTCACCCCAATCTAAGTCATTAATCCATTAATAAGACTGTGTTATGCCTAATTGGTGATTAAATAGACTTATTATGGACTAGTTAATTGGAGCTCCATAGGGTCTTCTCTTCTTATTAGTTTATTCCCACCTCTTCACGGGAAGGTCAATTTCACTGACTGGAAGTAAGAGACAGTTAAAACCTCATGTGGCCATTCTTACAAGTCCTTATTTAGAGAACAAATGATTATGCTACCTTTGCACGGTCAGGATACTGTGGCCCTTTAACTAGTGTCACTGGGCAGGCAGTGCCTCCACTACTGGGCATGCTGGAGGTGATGTTTTGGTAAACAGGTGGGGTTTGTGTTTGATGAGTTCCTTTTTCTTCTTTTAATCTTTCCTTGTGGCATACCTGTGTTGGGCTAACAGTTGATTTGATAAGTGTTTTATTAGTAGTTTATTTTTATCATGTTGTTAACTATCAGTGGATAATTGTTGGCTGTTATAAGCTTATTCAAGGAGAAATGTTTCTTGTTACTCCTACTAGCATTGTTGCTTCTATTATTAAATAGATTAGCTCAGTAGTACATTAGGAGTTGGTTTAAGATTTTTGGAATTAAGAGGGTTGGGTAGTTGAGCTTGAACACTTTCTTAATTAGTGGCTGCTCTTAGGCCTACTATGGTTTTATTTAACTTTACTCTCTAAGTAAGGTTCTACCCTTATTCTAAAAAGCTATACCTTTTTAGATTATATTTTAAATTTACATTATAATTTTGGGATTTGTTGGGTAAATTTAAAGTTGAACTGAGATTCTATTCTGGGCAACCAGCTATCATCAGGCTCATTAGGCTTTTCACCTCTACATGTAAATCTTCTCACTATTTTGCAACATAAGTGAGTTTCTCCCTGTGGTTTGTTCATAGGTAGCTTGTCTGGTTTGGGGGGAGTTAGCTTAATATCTCTTTGCTAAATTATTCTAGCTAACTCAATTATGCAAAATTTATACGTGATCTTTTCTGCTTATTACTTTAAACTTTCTTTCATCATTACCTTACGGCACTTTCTCTATAGCTCCAAGTAAAATTTCTATCTCATAGACTATAATGATGTAATTGAATGTTTTAATTAGAGGCTTATTGTAGTAGTTGAGTTAGTGGTTGGTTGAGCAAGTTTTGGTTCAATGTGGTCATTGGTGTATGAAATCTTCTGGATGTAAGCCAGATGCTTTAATTAAGCTACACTTTGATTTATCCAAGCACACTTTCCAGTATGCTTACCTTGTTACGACTTATCTCCTCTTGCGTTGGTTTACTCTGTATTATGTAGTGTTTGGGTGTATTGTTTGAGGAGGGTGACAGGCAGTGTGTACATGCTTCATGGCCCTATTCAGTGAAGCTCTCTATTCTTAATCTACTACTAATTTACTACTAAATCCACCTTTAGATTTAGCTTTCATAAAAACTTTGGTGAGCATATTCTTGATTAGAAAATGTAGCCCATTTCTTTCCACTTCATGGTTTACACCTTGACCTAACTCTTTATGTATAATTATTATGCTTAGTTTTCTTCCTTTTGAGGGTTTGATGAAGATGGTGGTATATAGATTGTCTTAGCTAGAAGTGGTGAGGTTTATCAGGGTTTATCGATTATAGAATAGGCTCCTCTAGAGGGATGTAAAGCACCGCCAAGTCCTTTGAGTTTTAAGCTGTTGCTAGTAGTTCTCTAGCAGATAATTTCGTTGCACAAATTATTTATGCTTAGGGCTGAGCATAGTGGGTTATCTAATCCCAGTTTGGGTCTCAGCTATCGTGTGGTCGGAAATAATGTCACTTTCATGGTATATATTATGTTAACAATAGCTTTTTATGGCTTGGTTAAATTTTAACTTTAGTGTGATGTAGTACTTAACATGTTTTACGCCATGAGCCTATTAATTTGGGTTAATTGTATGACCGCGGTGGCTGGCATGAAATTTATCAGCTCTTAATGTTAACATGACTTAGTCAAACATTCGTTCATGGCTAAATTTTTGTCACTGCTGTATCCTATGGGGGTGTGTTTGAGCAAGGTGTCATGAGCTACTTATTTAGTGTGCTTGATTCCCGCTCCTTTTAATCAGTTTAGGGATTTAGAGGGCATTTTCACTGGGATGTGGAGACTTGCATGTGTAATTCTGTTAATAATCAATAGGAAGTCTAGGACCAAACCTTTATGTTTATGGGGTCTTATGACTCTTCTAGGCATTTTCAGTGCCTTGCTTTATTTAATAAGCTACGTTCACAGGTGTAGGATTAGATTAGTTAATGTTAAGGTGCTTAGGCACGGTAATTTAATTATTAGTATTAAATGTAAGTTGATAGAGTGGTATTAGAGGTGGGGTATTACATCTATAGATAGCATTCTTGAATAGTGTTCTGGGTAAATTAGTGATAGAGATTAATGTATGGAGTATCAGTATAAGTGGATTCTTATTTGTGTTGCATGTGCTTAGCTCTGTTTGGGGGGTTTGGAAGGACAATTTTAAGTGTTTGTATACTTTTGAAGTTACGGGGGGTAAAAGGGGTTTGATTTAGCTAGTTTCTATCTGTTGAATATGCGTATGTTTGTACGTACATACGTGTGTATGTTCTGTAACCATTGACCTGTAACCATTGGTCCTGTGACCAATGACCTGTAACCATTGCACCTTATGGTTGTGCAATGCAGATAAATGATGATGATAAAGCCCAGCTACAAGTTATTTGAATGCAACGAGGCCTTTACAGCCATAGCTAATTGATACCAGTCCCCCCCTAAAAATTAAAAAATACCAAATCCATGAAACCACAGTATGTGTGATCATGGGCTGATTAGTCATTTGTCCATTGAGATGTTCCATTTGAAGGGTTAGTAGGATTGGATTGAGGACTATCATGGCCCTGAAGTAAGAACCAGATGCCAGTATAGTTTCACTGTAGAAACCCCCATATTCGATGGGCCTGGAGTGAGAAGAGGTACACATGGCGCAAGGATTGATGGTTTCTTGAGGCCTGGTGATCAAGCTCATGGTCTAGGTGAGGTGCACGTATGTAAAATCAATCATAGTATGTACATGCTTATATGCATGGGACAAACGATTAATGCACAATATACATAGGGGTGGGGAAAATACATACTGGGGAATCACAGTAGATGCTTTTAAGTGTATGAATTGAAATAATGGGATGAGGAAATCAGGGAATAATTTAGTTAGAATGTCAGCTTTGGGTGCTGATGGTGGGGCTATTACTTCTTCCTTGAGTCTTTGGGAGATGGAGTTCTCCATTTTTGGTTTACAAGAGCAAAGTAATTAATATACTACAAAGACTCTTCCTTTTAATAAGTTCTTCTCGATAATGGTGATAGTTGTTATTAGAATTAGGAGGATTGTGAAGTAAAGGATTGAGGTTAATTGAGCAGTGGTGATGAAGGGGTGTTCTACTGGTTGACCACCAATTCATGTTAAGGTAAGGAGATCAGCTACTAGTAATCAAAATAGGCATGGGTTTGGTGGGTGGGATATCATACCTCGTTGTTTTGAAGTAATATTGGAATAATGGCTAGGACTAGAATGGAGAAGACTAGGGCTACTACTCCTCCTAGTTTATTAGCAATGGACCGTAGGATTGCATATGCGAATAGGAAATATCATTTGGGTTTGATATGGGGTGGTGTGTTAAGTGAGTTGGCAGGATGTAGTTGTCAGGGTCCCCTAGTAGGTCGGGTGACAATAGTCCTAGTATTACGAGTACTAGGATTAGGAATAGGGCACCTAGGATGTCTTTAATTGTGTAGTATGGGTGGAATGGAGTTTTTTCCGAATCAGATGGGATTCCAGAAGGATTGTTGGATCCCGTTTCATGAAGAAATAGTAGATGAATTGCTGCTAGTGCCAAGATGATGAATGGTAGGATAAAGTGGAAGGCAAAGAGCCATGTTAAGTTGGCTTTGTCTACTGAGAAACCTCCTCAGATTCACTCTGCGAGGTTGGTTCCAATGTATGGGATAGCTGATGTAAGTTTGTAATTATGGTTGCACCTCAAAAGGACTTTTGTCCTCATGGTAAAACATAACTTATGAATTCTGTTGCTATAACTGCAAATAGTAGGATAATGCCGATTTTTCATGTTTCAGGGAATATATAAGATCCTTAGTATAGGCCTCATCCTACATGTAGAAGGAGGCAGATGAAGAATATGGAGGCTCCGTTGGCATGTATATATCGGTTGATTCAGCCATAATTGGCATCTCGACAGATGCGTGTAACTGATGAGAAGGCTGTGGTTGTGTCTAATATGTAGTGTATAGCTAAGAATAAACCTTAGGATTTGAAGGATTAGGCAAATTCCGAGACAGGAGCCAAAATTTCATCATGCTGATATGTTTGAAGGTTGCGGTAGGTCGATAAATGAGTTGTTGATAATTTTAGTTAGTGGTTGGGTCTTATGAGTTTTGGTCATTAGTGTTCTTATAGTTGAAATACAACACTGATTTTTTTGTGTTACCAGTCATGATTAAATTCCATGTAGGAATAATGATGACATACATGGTATTCATTTTAGGTATTATTTTTGTAGTTAGTGTGAGGGCAGAAGTCTGAAAACAAAAGCTCGTGTAATTTTTAGGGCCTAGGGCATGTCAGGCCCAAAATGCAGAGGCTGAGGCGAGAATCCCATCATCTGAAGTAAGGGCAAGGGTCGGACGTTTGCTCAGGCTCAAGTTTGTGTCCTTTATGTCTGCC